>NC_088412.1:41945515-42565969 GCF_034236695.1 Oncorhynchus nerka | reverse complement strand
ACACACACACACACATTATGGTGAAACAATGTCCTATATGTAATTAAAAGGTTGTCTGAATCACTGAACCACACCAGAAAGTGACCGGGCCTTGTTGGACTGAACAGCATTCCCGTTCCCTCCCTGTAACCTTAAGAGGCCGGGAAAAAAAAGGAGAGGATTGCTTTCCCATTCTGCCCAGGCTCTAGAGCTCTGGTTACAAGGAGAATCCCCCAAGTCATCCACACAATGGAAACCCAACACTGACTGTAGAGGACTGGGTCTCAATGGGAATAGGAGTCTCTCTGTCTATCTATGGCTAAACACTGTATTTCAGGGGCTGAAGACTTGCCCAAACTATTAGGAAACCATAGAATTCTAACAAGAATAGCATTAGCTATAGATCTATGGCAGTGTTTCCCAAACTCAATCCTGTGGACCCCAAGGTGTGCATGTTTGGGTTTTTGCCCAAGCACTATAGCAGATTAAAATTACAAAAGTTTGATGAGTTGATTATTTGAGTCAGCTGTGTAGTGCTAGGCCAAAAACCAAAATGTGCATTCCTTGGTGTCCCCTAGGCCAAAAGAAGCAGATCTTACGGTCGCTTTAATTCTCTGTAAGGTCTGGTCGGCAGGCTGCCATGATCAGGACACCGCGGAGCCGCTTGGAGATATGGCTTGGAAAACATACCTCGAACCAGAGATGGGAGAGTGCACTGTACTCTTAATTATCCCATTATCCAAAATGATACATTGAGAAGATTGAAATACTGAGTTTTTAATTAAACTGCAGTTTTTGTCAGCATGCTAGGCTAGCTAATGCTAAATCAACCCATTGGATTCGACAACACTTCCAGCAGCAACTCACCCCAATGCAAGATGTTGCATTTTCTTGGAATCCAAAGGGCTGCTATTGCATAAGATGACAAAAACGGCATTTTAATTTGAAACCAGCAGTACTCCAATCTTCGAGTCACCATTCTGGGATAATTAGGAGTACAGAGACACATTCCATCCCTGGATTTTCCCAGCCATATACCGCGCCGGACTAGAGTTGTCCACATTGTGGCATAGCACCATTTTGACTAGAGAGAAGAAACTAACGAAAGTCACATTCTGGCTAGCGGTCCCCAGAACCAAGTTTGGGAAAAGCTGATCTCCGGGTTTCTAAGGGAAAACATCCACAGATAGATAGCCTTAATGGCCTTTCATCAATTGGAGGGTTTCTTGAATTCCAACAACCCAAAAATGACAATGTCAGAAGGGCTCGGATTCAGAGTTCTCCGGGTTTGTTGTGGAATGTTACACGGGACAGCAGCTGGAAATCGTATTCAATTAAGTTAGAACAAAGAGGAGAGGAGTGGCAAGGGAGGAAGTGGAATGTGACTTGCTAATAATAGGCCTTCCCAATCGCCAGGCCTGCCTGCCAGCAGGGAAGAATAGTGCTAGCTGGCTTGACACAGGAAGAGACCAGACTGCCATTTTCCCTGAGACATGTTAGGGCTAGCAGTGACTAGCCCCGACTGACCACAGTCAGAGATGCACAGTAGGTTAGCACAAAAACCTCTGACGCTCTAGAGAATGACCAATATGGATTTTGTTTTAGGGCTGATGCCAAAACCTATTTTTGGGGGTCAAGATCGATATTTTAGGCCGATATTCAATATCATTACATTTGAAAATTTGGATGACAACATTTCCCAGAGACAGCCATGTCATTAATGCATCAATATGAAAATCAAATAATACATTTGACTTTGTTTGTACCAATCTAACTACATGTCTTGAATGTCTTGACAAACTGGGTAAATTAAGATGGCATAGGCCTACTCTAAACACAGACGAAGGCATTTTCAATAGGAGTGTGTGCATGCATTGAGTTATTGGATTTTCCTGGCTGATCAGTGGAGTCTATGGTGCTACAGATGACAATCTGTTTGCCTTCCATATGCATTGAAGCATCACATTATGATGTTCTTCCAAACAGGCGTGACGTGCTGGAGTGATGCTTCAATGCAAATGTTGTTGACCATAGGCTCTGCTGATAAGATTGAAAATATAAAATAACATCTACTCAATGCAAATGGTTCCAACGTAACGTCATGACTTGTGTTCACGGATGCTTATGAAACTAGTATATGTTGTCATTTTCCATGATCGGGATTTTTTTTCTCTCTCCAGCTGTCACGACGCAGCTCTAAACAACTCAGCTGCCAGGACGAAATTCGAAATAACTCAATTGGCTAGTTCAGCTATCTGTCAAGAAATGGGTGGGCTGTAACTAGGGCTGTGGCGGTCGTGAAATTCCGTCAGCCGGTCTCATGAAATAGCAGTCGGTCTCACGGTAATTAACAGTAAATTAACAAAAACACACTTAGCATCTCCTGGCTTCCACACATGATGGATGATGATTTGAGGGAGTGCGCGCATGTGGCTATTCTGTGTTGAGAGGTTAACAAAGAAATAGGTACTCCTATATGCTCAATTTAGAGTTAATGTAACTTTAGTTGTTCTATAAGTTTAGATTTGTAATACATTGTAAGGCTGCATCATGCAGTGATGATTTGAAAAAAGTTGCTTGAAGGCATGAGCTCTGCTTTGTTTTTTTGTGCAGGCTGTACACACTTGATTAGTCTCTCATTCACAATTTCACAAACACTTGATCACTTTTATTTAACCTTTAGACAGTTAAGAACAAATTCTTATTTTACAGTGACGGCCTACCCCAGCCAAATCTTCCCCTAACCCGAATGACGCTGGGCCAATTGTGTGCCGCCCTATGGGACACGGCCATTTGTGAAACAGCACGGGATCGAACCAGGGTCTGTAGTAACGCCTCTACCACTGAGATGTAGTGCCAAGTGCCACTCGGGAGCCCCCAATAATTCCTTGTCTTTACATATACACCATTGTTCAAAAGTTTAGGGTCACTTAGAAATGTGCTTGTTTTTGTCCATTAAAATAATATCAAATTGATCAGAAATACAGTGTAGACCTTGTTAATGTTGTAAATTACTATTGTAGCTGGAAACGGCTGATTTTTTTATGGAATCTGGCACGTTGTGTTAGCTAATGCATATTTATCATTTTAAAAAGGCTAATTGATCATTAGAAAACCCGAGGTGCGTTCTGTCTGAATGACTCCAATCTACCCATAGTTTGAGAAGTGAGAACACACACGAGCGCTGATCTACAGATTTTTGGTCCATAAACATGCAGGAAGATTCTTTAGGTAGCTAACCCTATTGCCAACCTTTATTTAAGCATTTTAAAAAACACTTCCATCTTTCCCTATTATGACAATCGTCTAATCTGACTATCAACTGTCGATTTACGGATACGATTGCGGCTGGTCAGATCAGCACACTAGTAAATAGCTAGCATTACACCGCAAGTCAGATGGCTTTGTTGCCAAAAACGGTGCATGTTCAAAATGATAACTATCTAAGGGTAGCTAGCTATGTTAGCTATTAGATCCTATCTGATAGCTTAGTACCATGTTTACCAAGACAGCTAGCTAGCATAGTAGCTAATATAGCTAGCTAACACCACATAAAAAGGTTAGTTATCGTAATCTTTGCTAACCGGTCACATAGCTCTCTGCTTAGCTATCTTGTTAGTGAATGAACTAAACAAATATTTGCAACAGGAGGAGTTTGAATTTGGTCACTGTCAATTCATCCATTTCTCAATAATGCACCTTTCTGTTGGAGAATGAGCTAGCTTGCTGCTCCTGCTGATTTTCTCACCTAGACATTCCTCAACAATGTGCAGTGCTCGTAGCTCAGGCGGTGAGTGAAAGCTGTCATAGTAGCAGCTTAACTATGTACATGGACTATGAGAAGGGCCGATAGCCAAGAATACAAAAGGCCAATATATCGGACAATTACAGTCGTTCTCTAGTTAGCACCAAATGTGATGAAAGAATGGTAATTTATGGTTAGTTGGGGCAGTTCTCTTATTGGAGCTTTGGTGCCAACATGGCGCCCGAGAGAATTCTACATCTCAAACAAAGTCTGCCAATGTTTGAAACAACAAATTAAAATGGGAGGAAAAGCCTTATGTTGGGCAGCAACAGTCATTTGTGTATCAAGGTCAATATTATGGTGATATTAGTTGGAAATTATATTCATAAATATCATTGGTCGAGTGGAAAGTTTAACCAGTTCCCCCTCATCTGTGGCAAAGCACTATGGGTGGCGCCTCCTTGTTACTGCTGGGGACAACTGGTGGTTTGGGAGAGGTGAGAGGGGAAAGAGGGGTTGAGTGTGGAGGGGTAGGGGGCGAGTGGGCGCAATATAATGGCAGCTGTTGATGGGCCGTCTAACTATAGACCTGTAGCTGGCTAGGCTTGGTAGTGCATGGGCGCAAGACACACTCTCTCTCTCACACAAACACACCCCATGGAGGAAGGGGGACCAGACCTACCTTCACCTGAAAATAACAGTATTTAACTGTCCACCTACACACCCCTACCCTGTATAAACACTCATATATCATCACAACTTAAGAGAGCAAAGTTGTGACTTCAAGGCTGTTGAGTCAAGGCTCTAAAACACAGACAGGCAGACAGACGGAGAGCGATCAAGAGTGAGAGAGGACCTTTGCTGGATGACAGATGGATGTCCTCAGAGAAGGCCAATTTGGTCTTTCAAACCTAATAATATGAATTACAGTAGTTTGTTTTCCACTAGGGCAGAGGACATCCAGACATGACAAGTTCTTCTGGTGCTACGATCTCCCTGGTCAAAATCTGAAAGAAGTACAAGCAAAAAAGTTCAGCTAAAATTATTCTAGTGGTTTCAAAAGATATGTTGATAACTGCACTGTGATTTAAAATGTATGTTAATGACTCAATTTTGTTTAAAAGATATGTCACATGGCAGATTTTTGTTTACGAAAATGTCTGTCGCTTCCAATGTCCAAAATCACCACATCCCAAACCGCTACATCAACCCTTCCGCTCATTCTCGCCTTGACCAATCACAACAAAGATCAGAGCAGCATGGGTCTCTATGTTCCCTGGCTGTGGTTGATGTGATCCTGATTTATCCTGTACTGAACAGCAGGAGACAAACAACATTCAGACTGGTCTGGGACAGGCTTCATTAGGCCTTCATGTGCCAGGCCTGGCCCACATCCCAGTATGTTAAACCAGTAACCAGAACCCACACTGGAGTCCAACAACAGACATACTGTGATGGAGGGCAGCGATACTGGATGTAAGAGTCTCTCTCTCTCCTACGCCTGTAGCGCGCACACACACACGCACAGCTTCCTCAAAGAACTCCATTAGAGGAGAGAACTCATGCATATCAAGAACGCTGCACTCGGACGAAGGCCTGGGTCTATACAATTACCTCTGTATGTGTTAGTGTGAATGTTTTAAACGTTAACACGTTTAAAATGAAATTGAGTCATTAACATTTCATTTTAAAATCACAGTGCAGTTATCAAAACGATCACTGATCATCATCATAAAAGGGAGAAAAAAAATTCAACAAATAGGCCTACCTAGTTAGTAAGAGGGGATTTACATCTTTCAAATGATTTGCCACGGATATAAAGCGCTCTGCACCTCATTGTCATCAACAGTTGATTTTTTTTTTTTTTTTTAAGTGCTGGTTACAGAAATTATTGCAGTTGATAGGCAGCCATTATCAACGGTCTACTTTAGTTGAGGTAATTTGCTAAATGAAAGACAAAGCGCCATTTGAGCCGTGACTCGCGCTACTGAAACAGGTGCATCTTTCATCCATCTCCCTGTTCACCTTTTACAACCCATTTCAAGAGGTGTTATTTCTTTATTATGGGAGTTGAGACACTTAACAGCATTAGAAAGCAAAAATGAGGGCCTCTCGGGTGGTTAAGGGTGCTGTACTGCAGCGCCAGCTGTGCCATCAGAGTCCCTGGGTTTGCGCCCAGGCTCTGTCGTAACCGGCCGCGACCGGGAGGTCCGTGGGGCGACACACAATTGGCCTAGCGTCGCCCGGGTTAGGGAGGGCTTGGTCGGTAGGGGTGTCCTTGTCTCATCGCGCGCCAGCGACTCCTGTGGCGGGCTGGGCGCAGTGTGCGCTAGCCAAGGTGGCCGGGTGCACGGTGTTTCCTCCGGCACATTGGTGCGGCTGGCTTCCGGGTTGGATGCACGCTGTGTTAAGAAGCATTGCGGCTTGGTTGGGTTGTGTATCGGAGGACGCATGACTTTCAACCTTCGTCTCTCCCGAGCGCGTACGGGAGTTGTAGCGATGAGACAAGATAGTAGCTACTACAACAATTGGATACCACGAAATTGGGGCGAAAAAGGGGTAAAATTTTTAAAAAAGAAAAAGAAAGCAAAAATGATTCCCTTTTTAAACAGTATATACCCGCATTTGACGTGTTTTCTTCAGCCCTGTTTTTTGTTTGTGAGTTTATACTAGGTGGGCAGGCTTTTATTAAACATAAAACAAATAGTCCCCTACACTAGGGCCCTATGATTTCTGCAATGCGAAAAACGCGGACGGAATCGCAGAATTTGGTAATAAAAATGGAATCAACTGTAAAACGTGGAATATTTCAGAATGTTCCATAATTCCAGAATTTATTTTTTTTTATCATCAAAAGTAGGCCTAATTATTGTAGTAACCTAAATTATTTCATGATTGTAAAACTACAGACGAGTAGGCCTAGAGAAATAATTCAGTTTTTGATTGGGGTGTTTTGAGAGGGGGCGGGGGGATTCGTTCGTGGGACCATTACGTCACTTTGAGAAACATGAAGAGTTGTCAAAAAAATGTTTTAAAGACCCCTAAATTCAGAGCAGAGCAATATCCAAAGGACTTACGAGTCAGGCGATAAGCTGTTTTGCAAATTCTGTCAACATACTATTGATTGGACCGTAAAAATACTTGTGATGACCACTTAAAGTCTAAATCCCATGTGAAGAACAAGGAAAAGCACTGTGTTAGCCAGAGCATGCCTCTTCAAAACGGCCATTACTAGTGCAAGCGCATCAGCAGATTCAAGACAAGAATTTATTCAGGACTTTGTGGCTGTGCGCACCGAGTCTGGGATCCCCTTAGAAAAGCTAAGAAAGCTACGGCCGTTTCTAGTGAAGCATTGCAAAACAGTGAGGAGTGTTGGCCAAAAATGAGAGCAGCCTTCAAACTCACCTGCCCCATGTGTTCGACCAACATATGACTGCCGTTCTACAAAAGATCCATGGGAAGAAGTTTGCGGTGGTTGTTGACAAGACAACAGATCCAAGGGATTTCAGCGTTCTAAACATGGTCATTGGGGAGTTAACAGCCTATTAATATACCGTTGCAATAGCCTACATTTACATTCTGCAATGTGAATTGTCCACATGCAAATTGTGATATTCCAAACGACGAGCTATCGTGGTGAAATATAGCGATGCATAATGTCAGCAGTTGTCTGCCTCTCCATCTAGCTAACTATCGCTGTATCTATATTGTTAACACTTGGAAAAAAAGTGACAAAATAAGTGTTAGGTTAAAACATAATAGAAGTTTTCCCATGTCTTTCATTGCAGGTATTGAAAACCACCAGAACGTACTGCTTGTTGTCATTTTCATGGACAGAGTTCAAAGTTTTCCCAAGCTATACTAGCCTCCCTCCACAGCAAATATCTGAACCTGAATGATGCCTGGGCAGTCATAGATAATGACTCCTACTGCCTGAAGGCATACAAGGAGATTCTGAAAGGAGTGATGCCCAACAGTGTCCATGTAACCCGTCTCTGCCATGTCATCAATCTGGTGGGTGAGACCTGGCAACACTACAAACACCTCTCTGAAGTTGCAACACTTGTGAAATGGATGAGATCGGTCTCCTTCAAGAAGCCTGCCAGAAAGAGAAGATGGGTGAGCTGCCTTATTATGAAGGAGTGTGTGCAGGCCAAGGCTCCTCCTGAAGCAGTGAGCTCCAGAGGAAATAGCTGGTTTGAGGCAGTGAAATACCATGCTGAGCATGTTCATCTGTACAGAGAGTTTTGGTTGGCAGAAAAGTCAACATCCCAGGCAGTCCAAACATTCTCAGCCAGCTGAAAACAGAGGTGGTGCAGGCCCTCACTGTTACACTAACCTTCATCTCGGAGGGCTGCTCTAAACTGATGACAGCTCTGTCAATCCTGGAAGGAACCCACCGTCCCACAACAGTGTCTGCATACAATGTCATGGAGGATCTGGGCTCTTACCAAATGAATGGAAGAGCAAAAACATGTGGGTGTGGTACCAAGACAGATGAGCTATTGAGAAAGATTGGGATTGGAGAGAGAAGGGTGCGTGACCATCTCCACGATGCATTCCACTTGGCCTTCAAAGTTGTCAAAGCACTGGGACACCCATCCAGCCAGAGGTCTACAGGCCGGCTAGGGTGTTTGATCCTAGGCAGGCTCCAGCCATGGAAAAGCAGATTAAATGCAACGTTTAGTTGTTGTTGTTTTTTACATAAGTAGAACTCTAGGTTTTGCCTATTGCTTGCTGCATTGTTGCCTAGATTCTTGCATTACTTTTTTTCTCCATTTATAATCAAAACACTTAGTAGAACTCCGTATTGAAGCACTTGCCTTGATAAAAAAAAATTGTGCAATGTTGTTGCATCATTACAAATTTACTGTCATATCGTATTAAATTGTAGCCGTTTTATTCGTTCACATTAAACACTCATAAAATTAGCGTAAATCGCAAAACACAGAATTCAGAACATGTATGGAAAAAAATGCAACGATGCAGGCCATGGTTGGAACACATACTGTACTTCCCTACTTTAATTCAACCAGTCCATTTTGAACGTGTGATAAAGCGGTCATGAATTGGCAAGGAATATAGCTTGTCTACATTTTTTTGTGTATCCTATCAGTTAGATACGTTTTAATAGGCCGTCATTTCTGTAGGCCTAATGGGACCTTGGTTGCGTAGCACGTGTGTGTAGAGGGAGCTGTCAGATTCTAAATTTAGTGAGAGACACGTAGGGAAAAGAGAATGTCGGGAAAATAACTTATCACTTGGCTAGGGGTCTTTGTTGTGAGTCGCTAATGCACATAAGATATGGAAGGAACACTAGAGTCAACGTGAATTAACAGTTGCCTTTGGGACAACATTTCACCTGCACAAAGCAGATTCCAGATGCCTAAACGCCTGTTGCACGCTTTCCAGCTGAAACAGTTTGTGCATATATTGGTGAAGACATTTTGTGATGTTTTTGTTCGTTTTAGTGTTTGGCAGGTTTTGTTTTTTCCTTCAGCTGTTCGAACCCATAAAAGGATTGAGGCAAGTCGAAGTTTGGTAGCCGAAGTCTACACCTTTCGTCAGTGATTGGTCAATGGTACTACTAACACCTTCCTAATTGTGTCTTACAGATCCTTCTTTAACCCGTCTCCCCCCCCTTCATCTACACCGACTGAAGTGGATTTAACAAGTGACATGAATAAGGGATCATACCTTTCACCTGGAAACACCTGTCCAGAAGCGGGCAACTGAACAGTGTCCTGTCTATACTCGGTTTGTTGTTTTTATGAAATAGTTTTTCATTAAATCCTTTTTAAAAATCATAGCTAAAGTTAGTATTGCTACGGATTCCGCAATGTGGTCAGCCTTTACAGCTGGGACCACAATTTTGTGTCCTGGATTCCTGTTAAGTACCAGTTAGCTGCTAGCCCACTGGTGTTTTTACCCACGGCTGGGCACAAATGCGTCAGGTGCGAGATGTTTTAGAGACTGACAAGGTCTGGTAGTGCTCCAATTCTCTTTGTCACAATAAGCAACAGAGGACATAGAAAGCATATCAACTCCTGTAGAAATGGCACAATGGTTATTGTGAGTAACCTCATTTCTGTTCTTTTAACTCAGTCTCTGAGTTTATACAAACAGTAGATTAGAGACGGTCAGAAAACATTGTTGTAATGTTAATAATTTGGTTGTTATTCCCATTGGTTACCTTGAGGCAGATGCTCCAGGGGCAGAATGGCCCACACTCATGGAATATGGAGATGTTAAATGTTAGAGCAATCACTAGTAAAACCTTTCTCGTTAATTACATCATTACTGAGCGCAAAGTTGATTGCATGTTTCTCACGGAAACATGGCTGTCATTAGATTGTAGTACCACTCTACAGCTTTTCATACTCAATCAGAAAAGGGCTTTTTTCTTTTACTAATGCTGTAAGGACATTTCGTTTGGCAACTTTTAGTATTCTTATCATCATGCTATATACTGTTTAAATGTCAGCCACCAGTGCAGGCCATAACCCTGATTTACCTGAACTATTGTCGATTGTCCTTGAGAACTATGATAAAATCCTTGCGTTGGGCGATTTTAATATTCATGTTGACAAAGAGAATGAATTCAAGGCCATTGAATTTATGAATCTTTTGACTTTATCCAACATGTTACTGGGCCCACCCATAACCGCGGCCATACTCTGGACCAGGTTATCACCAAGGGGCTTTCTATCATTTCCTCTATTGTTGATGTTGCTTTATCTGATCACCACTGAATATGTTTACTACCTTGTTACCCATAGTATAGGATAATACGTAACGCAGTATTAAACACTATCCTACCTCTGAAGTTGCTTCAGATTTTGAGTGTATGACTTTTTCCACATTTTGTAACATTACAGCCTTATTCTAAAAATAGACAAAAAAAAGTTTATCTAAAAAGAAAAATGGAAATATCACATTTATATAAGTATTCAGACCCTTTACTCAGTACTTTGTTGAAGCACCTTTGGCAGCGATTACAGCCTCGGGTCTTCTTGGGTATGACGCTACAAGCTTGCAGGCCTGTATTTGAGGAGTTTGTCCCATTCTTCTCTGAAAGTCCTCTCAAGCTCCGTCAGGTTGGATGGGGAGCATAGCTGCACAGTTATTTACAGGTCTCTCCAGAGATGTTAGATCGAGTTCAAGTCCGGGCTCTGGCTGGGCCACTCAAGGACTTTAGGAGACTTGTCCCGAAGCCACTCCTACGTTGTCTAGGCTGTGTACTTAGGGTCATTGTCCTGTTGGAAGGTGAACCTTTGCCCCAGTCTGAGGTCCTGAGCAGGTTTTCAACAAGGATCTCTCTGTACTTTGCCCCGTTCATCTTTCTCTCGATCTGGGTTAGTTTCCCAGTCCCTGCCGCTGAAAAATATCACCACAGTATGACCACCACAGTATGATGCTGCCACCACCATGCTTCACCGTAGGGATGACGCTTGGCATTCAGGCCAAAGAGTTCAATCTTGGTTTCATCAGACCACAGAATGTTGTTTCTCATGGTCTGAGAGTCTTTAGGTGCCGTTTGGCAAACACCAAGCGGGTTGTATTGTGCCTTTTACTGAGGAGTGGCTTCCGTCTAGCCACCCTACCATAAAGGCCTAATTGGTGGAGTGCTGCAAAGATGGTTGAACTTTCCAGAAAGACAACCATCTCCACAGAGAACTCTGGAGCGGTGTCAGGGTGACCATCAGGTTCTTGGTCACCTCCCTGACCAAGACCCTTCTCCCCCGATTGGATGGGCAGCCAGCTCTAGGAAGAGTGTTGGTGGTTGCAAACGTATTCCATTTAAGAATGATGGAAGCCACTGTGTTCTTGGGGACCTTCAATGCTGCAGACATTTTTTGGTACCCTTCCCCAGATCTGTGCATCGACACAATCCTGTCTCGGAGCCCTACAGACAATTCCTTAGACCTCATGGTTTGGTTTTTGCTCTGACATGCACTGTCAACTCTGGGACCTTATATAGACAGGTGTGTACCTTTCCAAATCATGTCCAATCAATTGAATTTACCACCGGTGGACTCCAATAAATTGTAGAAACATCTCAAGGATGATCAATTGAAACAGGATGCACCTTAGCTCAATTTCAAGTAGTTCATTATTATTTTTAACTTGTAATAAATTTGCAAACATTTCTTAACCTGTTTTCGGTTTGTCATTATGGGGTATGCATGTGTCTGTAGATTGATGAGGAAAAACAAAACGTAATAATGTTAGAATAAGGCTGTAACATAAAAGGTAGAGAAAGGGAAGGGGTCTGAATACTTTCCGAATGCACTGTATTCAATATACAGCACCAACTACATAAATATATTTTAGGGTCCATTATCTGCTACCTGGACTTTAACTGAAGTATGTAGCACAATAGTAGACAGTGATTTAACTGTCCCTGACAGCTGGGTGCATGTCCACGTCTAGGGTTTGGGGGTGAACGAGAGACAGAGATACAGTGAGAGACCCAGACAGACAGAGTGTAGGCTGGAAAAGCACTCTGCCTGCCATGGAAAACAGGAAAAGGAGAGAGAGAGAGAGAGAAAAAGGGGGCTGAAAGGGCTTGAGTAGGAGAGAGAGAGAGAGAGAGAGAGAAGAGGCTGTAGAGGGAGAGAGAGATGGCAGGCAAGGAGGGAGATGGCTGGCACAGTGGCCCACGCAGGCTCTCCTCTGCCTGGATAAAGAGCCCAGTGTCTGGTGGATGACCCTGGACCAGAGAACAAGGACTAGGACCAGAAAACCAGGAGTGACTTAATACAAAACCTTAAAGTGTAGTACTTTTTGGCCAAAATGATCAGTATGAAGCTAGATATCCTGTAACGGTTATGTAATCCAGTGAAGCAGCAACACCTTGCTGTTGATAGGAAGTCTCCTCCAGCAGAGTAGCAGTCCAACATGGGCTGAGGCTGGAGGTCACGCCTTCGCAAAGTTCTGTGCGTTGCCAACTCACTTAAGACGACCTCTTCGCCGTGCTTCAAGCTATACATCACAGCAACACTGAAGCGTCAAATAAACATTTCACCCCTCTCGCTGGCCCAATAATAGACTGGTGGTAGGACAAACAAAGCTCTTTCTCTGTGTCTGTCCAGTGAAAAAAAGAAATCAGTGGACAGATATTAGCGTAATGCCCTACTGTACAAAGCAGCCATTGTTATTAATCCTAAAGCAGACGTCGGAATGAACTCTGGCTCCACCATACTAGCCTCACTACCCTCCACTCCCCACGCCTCACTCCCTCTACAGGCACTTTTACAAGTTATATTTTGGCATGCGGAAGGAGGGGAGGGTGTATATATGTGTGTGTGTGTGGGGGGTTACACCCAACTATCACCCCTTTATATATTATCTTTATCTTGATAGCCCTCTGTGGAACAGACTGTCCTGTGCTTGGCCTGTCAGTGTTTACCGCACAAGGAACGAAAACAAATCTATTTCCTCTCCCCTCATCCCTCTTGCATCTGCTCGCTACAACAGCCCCTTGACAACAGCTTGCTTTTGGATGGTTATGGAACTCATTATAATAATATCAGTAAAAATAATGAATGGTTGCTGTCAAACCTGCACTCCGCCACCGCCTACACGTGACAGGGAGCAGTCAAACTTCACCACAGGAAGAACAAGCTGGAGACAAACACGGGGGGGGCAGCTGAATGGGAAAACATTCCTTCAACATTGTGGCAACGAACACTGTTTTGGCAGGAGAGATTGTTTAAGAATGTTGAATTCCTCAGCTGGGGATGAAGAGAGCTGTCTCTCTCAAGCTGGCCTTGAGGAGAGGAGAACCAAGGAACAGAGAGGGGAAGTTGTAACTGCAGAGGTGGTGGTTAAGAAAGAGAAGAAAGAACAGAGGATGAAAGAATGGCACTGCAATGGATAGCTGCCGTTTTACGGGCTTCTGACCCTAAAAACGAACGTTTCTGCCATTGTTTCTTATGACCAAAAAGAGCTTCTAGACATCTGAACAGCTCACCTAGATTTAGATGAAGATTTCTACTACAACGAGTTGGTAGCGCAGGACATACTGCTCACCCCGGACCAGGCCCTAATCCTGAGACTTGGAAAAGGAAGAGACGGCGTAAAAGAGGCCGACGTGCAGGCAACCCGATGAAATGACATTGGCGGGTAAATAAACCGCCTCTACCATCCGTTCTATTGGTGAACGTACAATCACTGGAGAACAAACTGGACGAGACTATTCTATCAATGGGACCTGAACAACTGTAATATCCTATGTGTCTTGGAGTAGTGGCTGAACAAGGACATGGATAATATACATCTCACTGGTTTTTATATTCATTGACAGGACAGAACCTCAGCCTCGGGTAAGCTCAAGGATGGAGGTGTGTCTGTTGACAACAGCTGGTGTGCAATCTCTAATATTAAGGAAGTCTCAAGGTTCTGCTCGCCTTCGTTAGAATACCTAATGAAAAGCTGTAGACCATACTATTTACCAAGAGAGTTTATCTATATTTTAAGTAGCTGTCCATTTACCACCACAAACCAATACCGACACTAAGACCGCATTCAACAAGTTTTAGAGGGCCATAAGGAAACAAGAAAACACTCATCCAAAAGGCAGTGCTGCTAGTGGCTGCTGATTTTAATGCAGGGAAACTGAAATCCATGTGTCACCTGTTCAACTAGAGGCGAGACAAAACTTGAGATCACCTTTACACCACATACAGAAATGCATTAAAAGCGCTCGCTCGTCCTCCAATGTGGCAAATCTGACCATAACGCTATCCTCCTGATTCATGCATACAAGCAAAAACTCAAAACAGGAAGCACCAGTTACGCGCTCAATACGGAAGTGGTCCGATTAGCGGATGCTAAGCTACAGGACTGGTTCACTATCACATACTGGAATATGAATGAGAATGAATTCGATGGCATTGAGGAATTTTCCACATCGGTCACCACTAAATGAATCGACAACGTCTCCCCCCCACAGAGACCATATATAAATATACCAACCGGAAGCCATTGATTACAGGCTAAATCTGCTCTTGGCTAAGGGCTACAGCTGCCGCCTTCAAGGAACCATCAAACAGGCAAAGTGTCAATACAGGACTAAGATTTAATCCTACTACGCTGGCTCTGACACTCGTCGGATGCAAACTATTACCGATTGCAAATGGAAACCCAACTGCGAGCGGCCCAGTGACGTGAGCCTAACAGATGGGCTAAATGCCTTCTATGCTCGTTCGAGGCAAGCAATACTGAACCATGCATGAGAGCACCAGCTGCTCCAGACGACAGTGTGATCACGCTGTTCGTAGCCGATGTGAGTTAGACCCTTAAACAGGTTAAGATTCACAAGGCCACAGGGCCAGACGGATTACCAGGACACATACTCAGAGCATGTGCTCACCAGCTGTCTTCACTGACATTTTCAGTCTCTCATATTTCAAGCAGATCACCATAGTTCATTTGGCCAAGAACCCCAAGGTAACCTGTCTAAATTACTATCACCGAAGCACTTTGAAAGGCTGGTCATTGCTCGCATCAATACCATCGTCACAGACAGCCTGGACCCACTCCAATTCGTACAGGGCCCCAACAGATGACACAATCTATATTGCACTCCACACTGCCACCTCCCACCTTGACAAGAGGAACACTTACAGTGCTTTCATAAAGCATTCATACCCCTTGACTTATTCCACATTTTGTTGCGTTACAGTCTGAATTCAAAATTGATTAAATAGAATAAACAAATTCTCACCCATTCATACACAATACCTTATAATGACAAAGCAAAACATGTTTTAGAAAAGTTACTGAAAATTAAATAGAGAAATGTAATTTACATGGGGGGGGTTTACTTGGCTCATCGCGCTCTAGCGACTCCTCGTGGTGGGCCGATTGCCCACAGCCTGACTTTGGTTGTCAGTCGAACAGTGTTTCTTCTGACACATTGGTACAGCTGGCCTCAGCTGGTGGATGTTAAGGAGCGCGGTTTGGCGGGTCATTTTTCGGAGAACGCATGACTCGAACTTCACCTCTGCCGAACCCGTTGGGGAGTTGCAGCGATGAGACAAAATTGTAAATGAAATTGGGAGAAAAAGGGTAAATATGAAAAATAAATATGGAGATTGGGGCAAATAAATACAACAATGAGTAGCAAACAGAACACGGTGTATTGAGGACAAAAAGTGAATTGGTTTGCCACCTTTTTTGCAGTATTACTGTAGTACCTTGATGCAAACAGGATGCATGTTTTGGAATATTTTTATTCTGTACAGGCTTCCTTATTTGCTGGTAACACTTATTTATTTAGAATTCAAGGCACACTTAACCAGCATAGCTAACACAGCATTCTGCCGTGATACGCCATCCATCTGGTTTGTGTTTAGTGGAACTATCATTTGTTTTTCAACAGGACAATGACCCAACACAACTCCAGGCTGTGTAAGGGCAATTTGACCAAGAAGAAGAGTGCTGCTTCAGATGACCTGGCCTCCAAATACCCGACCTCAACCCAATTGAGATGGTTTGGGATGAGTTGGACAGCCGAGTAAAGGAAGAGCAGCTAACAAGTACTCAGCATGTGGGAACTCCTTCAAGACTGTTGGAAAAGCCTTCCAGGTGAAGGTGGTTGAGAGAATGCCAAGAGTGTGCAAAGCAGTCATCAAGGCAAAGAGTAGCTACTTTGAAGAACCTAAAAATAAATATTTGGATTTGTATAACATTTTCTGGGTTACTACATGATTCCATGTGTATTATTTTATATGTTTGATGTGATCACTATTATTGTACAATGTAGAAAATTGTAAAAAATAAAGAAAAACCCTTAAATGAGTAGGTGTGTCCAAAGATCTGACTGGTACTGTAAGTATTCAGACCCATGCTATGAGACTTGAAATTGAGCTCAAGTGCATCCTGTTTCCATTGATCATCCTTGAGATGTTTCTACAACTTGGTTAGAGTCCACCAGTGGAAAATTCAATTGATTGGACATGATTTGGAAAGGCACACACCTGTCTATATAAGGTCCCACAGTTGACAGTGCATGTCAGAGCAAAACCAAGCCATGAGGTCGAAGGAATTGTCTGTAGAGCTCCGAGACAGGATTGTGCCGAGGCACAGATCTGGGGAAGGGTGCCAAAATATGTCTGCAGCATTGAAGGTCCCCAGGAACACAGTGGCCTCCATTCTTAAATGGAAGTTTGGAACCACCAAGACTCTTCCTTGAGCTGGCCGTCCGGACAAACTGAGCAATCGAGGAAGAAGGCCTTGGACAGGGAGTTGACCAAGAATACGATGGTCACTCTGACAGAGCTCTAGAGTTCCTCTGTGGAGATGGGAGAAACTTCCAGAAGGACAACCATCTCTGCAGCACTCCACCAATCAGGTCTTTATCCACTAAATCAGGCCTTTATGGTAGAGTGGCCAGGCGGAGGCACTCCTCAGTAAAAGGCACATTACAGCCCACTTGGGGTTTGCCTAAAGGCACCTGAAGTCTCTCAGACCATGAGACAAGATTCTCTAGTCTGATGAAACCAAGATTGAACTCTTTGGCCTGAATGCCAAGCGTCACATCTGGAGGAAATCTGGCACCATTCCTAAGGCAAAGCATGGTGGTGGCAGCATCATGCTGTGGGGATGTTTTTCAGCGGCAGGGACTGGGAGACTAGTCAGGATCTAGGGAAAAATGAACAGCGCAAAGTACAGAGAGATCCTTGACGACAACCTGCTCCAAAGCACTCAGTAGCGCAATTAACTCTTACCCCTGCACATCGACTCAGTACTGGTACCCCATGTATATAGCAAAGTTACTCATTGTCTATTTATTGTTATCACTTTTCTATTATTTCTTCATTTCTCTTTCTCTGAATTGTTGGGAAGAGACAATAGGTAAGCATTTCAAGGGTTAGTCTACACCTGTTGTTTACAAAGCATGTGAGAAATAAAATTTGGTTTGATGAGAAAGACGAGTTATTGGTAAAGGCGATGGGTGCAATCAGTGTCTGGGATCAGTGTGGTAAGGAGGAAGGGTGGATGGAAGGCCTAACCTGCAGGCTGGCTGCTATGTGATCATACCTGTTCTTACTTCACACCCAGGCAGGTAGCAGTAGGCCTCCGTCATTATGGATGTGAAGGACATTGATCGCATCTGAAGGCTACAGGTACTTCCAGCATTACATCATGAGGTTTTAAAGGTGCAGCAAAACAATTCTAATTCATCAATGTCTATTGATTGACTTAATGCATTCATTCACTGTAGGGAGGATACCTCTCACAAACTATATTGATAAAGCAGCAGCGCTGGACCGGAATAGAACATCTGTCTAGTACAGGTATTCCCAATCTGGGGCAATGCCTTCGGGGGTACGCCAAATAAAAACGTGATTCACTTTTTATATATATATATATATATTTTTATACATTTGGGTGAGGTTTTTTCCCCCCACCCGAGTAGCCTCGTTTCACTGCCAAAATTTTGCGAACACCACAACGTCAAATACAGGTAGCCTAGTCAAATAATTCACATCCAATCACATTAAAAATTAGTCTCTCGCGGGAATTCCACTAATGCCAAATGTCGCTGCTGCTCATTCCACTTGATAAATGTTTTTTTTTTAAAGGCCCGCGTCCATGTTACACTGGCAATACTAAAGTGCCTATAAGAACATCCAATAGTCAAAGGTTAATGAAATACAAATGGTAGAGAGGGAAATAGTCCCATAATTCCTATAATAACTACAACCTAAAACTCAACTGGGAATATTGAAGTACTGGGAATATTGAACCACCAGCTTTCATATGTTCTCCTGTTCTGATCAAGGAACTTAAACATTAGCTTTTTTACATGGCACATATTGCACTTTTACTTTCTTCCCCAACACTGTTTTTGCATTATTTAAACCAAATTGAACATGTTTCATTATTTACTTGAGGCTAAATTGATTTGATTTATGTATTATATTAAGTTAAAATAAAAGTGTTCATTGTTAATTCGGTATTGTTGTAATTGTCATTATTACACACAATTTTTATTTATTTTTATAACTAAATAATCAAATACATTTTTTTAAATATATTTTTTGGTCTTTCAATAACTGGTATCGGTGTTGAAAAATCATAATTGGTCGACCTCTAAATTGGGAGTAGTGCCTTTCCTCAGCCACAGTGTGTTGTGTGCAAAAGTACCATCTCACAACTCGATGAAACCTTCACTCTTGCGCAGACATTGAGAAACAAAACATTAACCTCTTACTTCTACCTGGGACGCTTGCGTCCCAACTAGAGCTCTGGAAATGCAAATGCGCTACGCTAAATGCTAATAGTATTAGTTAAAACTCAAAAGTTCATTATAATACACATGCAGGGTATCAAATTAAAGCTACACTCGTTGTGAATCCAGGCAACAAGTCAGATTTTTAAAATGCTTTTCGGCGACAGCATGAGAAGCTATTATCTGATAGCATGCACCAATACACTACAACAGAAAAGCACAGCAGGGGACGTCAACAAAATAATTAGCATTTCGGCGTTACACAAACCGCACAATAAAATAGAAAACAGTCATTACCTTTCACCATCTTCTTTGTTGGCACTCCTAGATGTCCCATAAACACTATTGGGTCTTTATTTCGATTAAATCGGGCCATATAAAGCCAAGATCTCGTTATATGTAGACTGTGTGATAAACGAAAAAAACAGCGATTTCACAACGTAACGTCATTTTTTAAAATTCAAAAAGTAGACGATAAACTTTCACAAAACACTTCGAAATACGTTTGTAATGCTACTTTAGGTATTAGTAAACGTTAATAAGCGATAAAAATCATCCGTAGGCGATGTACATATCATTAGCTGTCGTCTTGGAAAAAATTTCAGGAGAGAGCTCTTCCGGAATGATCTGGGCGGAGACCGGAGGTACGTTGTGCCCCTCTTTCGGTTCAACCAAGAATCAAAGAGGATTAAATTCACAAGATACTCGACTGCATGGGGATGCTGTGGGAGTTGAATGCTCGGTCTTATCTAATTCGGCTCACTGTTAACAATTGCTGGAAGTGGCGCAAGGATATTTATTTCCATTTTCTGTGATCAGGTTTTCCTGCGCTTTCCGATGTAACGCACGTTATGTAATAGCCACAGTCGTGATTTAACCTCATAGTCCGACCAAACCCGTATGCGGTAGCGTAACTACAGCCTCAAGCTCATTAGCATAACGCAACGTTAGCGATTTCTAAAAATAAATATGCCTGTTCTCAAGCTTATCCTTTTCTTAACAATCCTGTCGTCTCAGATTTTCAAAATATGCTTTAGAACCAGAGAAAATCACTAATTTGTGTAAGAGTGGTGTTAGCTAGCTTAGCATTAGCGTTAGCATTTAGCACGCAACATATTCACAAAAACCAGCCAAGGAATCAAATAAAATAATTTACCTTTGAAGAACTTCAGATGTTTCAATGAGGAGACTCTCAGTTACATAGCAGATGTCCAGTTTTTCCTGAAAGATTCTTGTGTAGGACACATCGTTACCTTTTGTTACTATGCATATGGCTACCGAAACTAACCGAAAATTCAGTCACCTACATGTCGAACTTTTTTCCGAATTAACTCCATAATATCGACTGAAACATGGAAAACGTTGTTTGAATCAATCCTGAAGGTGGTTTGTCATATTTCTCTCCATTGAAAGCACCGTCCTTGTAGCCTGGTTTGTTCTGAGATTTGAATGGAAAAATACCGGGACCTGACTTTTGCGCACCGATTGCCACGCAGACACCAAGCGGGACACCTGGTAAATGTAGTCCCTTATGGTCAATCTTCCAATGATATGCCTACAAATACGTCACAATGCTGCAAAGACCTTGGGGAAACAAGAGAAAGAGTCCGTTCATTCCTGTCGCATTCACAGCCATATAAGGTGATCATGGAAAACGTAGCCTCAGAAATCCTGTGCATTTCCTGGTCGGTCATACATCTTGGTTTTGCCCGAAGCATTTGTTCTAAGGGACTCACAGTGAAAATCTTTGCATTTCTGGAAACGTAAGACTGTCTTCTTTCCAAAACTATCAATTCCAAGCATATTCGAGCATCTTTTCGTGACAAAATATTGCGCTTAAAACGGGCACGTCTTTTTATCCAAAAATGAAATACTGCCCCTAGAGTCTTAACAGGTTAACCAGTTTTAAAAACGTCCGAGGGTTTCCTATACACACATTCTAACCATATCAACGTACTATATTCCTGGCATGAGTAGCAGGGCGCTGAAATGTTGCGCGATTTTTAACAAAATGTTCAAAAAAGTAGAGGGTAGGAGCAACTAGTTAAGACGACTTTCGAGTAGTAAGACATGTATAAAAGCAACAGATACCATTAATGAGAAGGGGCTAGAAGCGTCTTATATGGTGAGCTACCGAGTGGCTAGGACAGGTAAACCCCATACTATTGTGGAGGACTTAATTCTTCCTGCTGCCACAGATATGGCAGGGACAATGCTGGGGGAATGTGATGTTTTTTCTCACCTTATGATCTGAATCTAGGATTACAGGAACTCTCCGCAACTATATTCAATGTGCGGGATAAAATTGAAGCTATGATTAAGAAGTTGGAGCTCTTCTCTGTCTGCATTAACAAGGACAACACACAGGTCTTTCCATCATTGTATGATTTTTTGTGTGCAAATTAACAAGCTGACAGACAATGTCAAATGTGATATAGCGAAGCACCAGAGTGAGTTGGGTGCGCAATTACGCAGGTACTTTCCCCGAAATGGATGACGCAAACAACTGGATTCATTAACCCTTTCATGCTCTGCCTCCAGTCCACTTACCGATATCTGAACAAGAGAGCCTCATTGAAATTGCAACAGGCGGTTCTGTGAAAATGTAATTTAATCAGAAGCCACTGCCAGATTTCTGGATTGGGCTGCATTTATAGTATCCCGCCTAGGCAAATCGCGCTGTTAAGACACTGACGCCCTTTGCAACCACGTACCTATGTGAGAGTGGATTCTCGGCCCTCACTAGCATGAAAACAAAATACAGGCACAGACAGGCACAGACTGTGTGGGAAATGATTTAAGACAGAGACTCTCTCCAATACAACACAATGTTGCAGAGTTATGTGCATCCTTTCAAGCACACCCTTCTAATTAACCTATGGTGAGTTATTCAACATTTTCGATGAACAAATAAGGTTTTATATGTAAGATGCTTAAATAACAGCAAAATTATTGATTATTATTTGTGCCCTGGCCCTATAAGAGCTCTTTGTCACTTCCCACGAGCCGGGGTTGTGACAAAAACTCACACTCATTCGTATTTTTAATAAATGTATCGTATGGTGTGTGTGGAGCAGGCTTACAATGATGGCAACAACAACAACAAGCATTTGAGAGTGCGCTGACCCTGATGCTAGAGGGGGTACAGCTGACCCTGGTGCTAGAGGAGGTACAGCTGACCCTGGTGCTAGAGGGGGTACGCAGTTAGAGGTTGAATGTTTTACAGGACTATAAAAAGTTTGAGAACCACTGGTCAACCACCAGGACCACCACTATTGGCATCAGAATGGGCAGCCTTGGTTCTGATATATTAAATAATGTGGTGTGAAAATCCACAAGATGCAACACAAGGCTTATCCTTAGCTGGCATTTCAGATGGGCATGAGAGATGCGTGTGAAATTCCATTAATTTTCCCTCCCTCATTCCCGCTCTCTGGGGCAGTGGTCAAATAGTGTGTGTGTGTGTGGGGGGGGGTCATCCACCCTCTATTTGGGCCGCCACCACCGCTCCCGAGTGAGTGACCAGCGCCATTCATAACTCCAGCCTGTCACAGAGTGGAATGCGGTGGAATTCATTCTGCTTGACTGAGATCAGACATGCAGCAAATTCCTTTCCAGAAGCCACTGTGTCTGAGGGACAATGGGGATTTGCTTGGCCCCTATCAAGTGGCCCAAAGATTACGCAATGCATCAAGATGATGCCATACTGTATGGCTGCTGTCTTGAAAGGTTCTACTCAACTTTGCCATTTTGGCGTTCATTTTTACGAAATGCATCCGCTATAAATTCCTAATAAATCTGCAAAAAAATTGGAACATCAGATCGGCAGTTACTAACCTCAATTACGTCGTCAACTTTGACCGATTCATCCGCTCTGGGCTCTTTATTTACCTCTGATCCAATCTTCCAAAAGGAATCACTGGCAAAAAAAGAGGCTATCAACGGGACTCTAGTAACTGCAATATCCGTTTTTCTGAAACATGGTGAGTATCTTGTCTGAAATCCATAGCTACTCAACTCGATACTCCATTCTCCAAGCAGACAGTTGATTGGATTCAGGGAAATCCAGCAGGGTGGTATGTCTCTTCATCAACAACAGATGATGTGCAGTGGAAGTCGACCTATTGTTCACCCTTTTTGGAATACCTGATGGTCAAATGATGACATTTCTAGCTCCCAAGATAAAAACTCTTATCGTGACTGCTTATTCCACCTCAGGACAACAACAAGCTGGCACTTAACGAACTGTTCGAGGCTATAATCAAGCAGAAAACCATGCACCATGCTTTTCTAGTTGCCTGTGATTTCAATTCCACGTCACTAAGACACCTGATGCCTAACTTCTATCAACACATCTCCCTCACCACTAGGGGCGATAAAGTCCTAGACCACTGTTACTCAACCCACAAGCAAGCACACAAGGCCCTCCCTCATTTCCCCCTCTGCAAATGAGCTCATGTCTCTATACTCCTGATTTCTGTTTACAAACAGATGCTCAAAACAGGAAGTACCCGTGATGTGCTCTGTAGAGAAATGGTCCTCCAAATCGGAGGTCGTGTTGCAGGACTGCTTGGCAAGCACTGACTGGAATATGTGGTTTCATTTTAGCAGCAGCGTAGGGGTTACAGTAGCCTTCGCTAAAAACAGTGAAAAGTCTGCTGTTCGCCATCATAAAACTGATTTCAGATTATTCTTTCTTTACGTACGTTTACGTACGTATGCTATAGTGACAACTGCAAAATAGATGAGACACAATTATTCCAAAACTGCAGCTTGTTGTTGGAAGACATCTTTCCCCAACAAGTCCATTTTGAATTTGTGATAAAACTGTCGTCATTTGGCAAGGAATGCAGCTTGTGTATCTGATCAGTTAAAGTTTATATAGGCATTTATTTATGTTGGCCTAACAGAGCACACGTGTAGAGGGAGAGGTCGGAACCCGAGTGAGTGAGACACGGAGGGGAAAGGGAATTTAGGGAAAAGAACTGTGTGATGCTTTGTTTCTTTTTTTGTTCTGCAAATGCACATGTACAAATTTAACACGAGAGTCAACACACACATACGCCTAGTTTCCTGAAACAAGTCATATATCGTGCATCACTACTTCACAGGTGAGCCATTTGAATGTAAACCTTTTTTTAAATATATAAATGTATTTTTGGGGGGCAGAAATGCCTTCTGGAACATGTCAACTTTCATGTGCCTTAATAACAAACATGTTTGCCATCTGTAAATACGAATACAATTGTTAAATTACAAGCCTATTTGGTTTAGTCACGGAAAAAGCCAGCAACCTTCCTGCTAGCCATGATTTGCTGAGATTTTGGATTGGTCTGCCATGTAGCATGCTTCTGTCTCTAACATGACCTGGTCAGTATGTGTAGGTCATCCTTTCAAACGCAGCTTTTTTGAAAGATATTACGTAGTAAAACTGCAGAAGTGTTGATCTACACTTTCTGAAGGACAAAGTTTTGAAATCAGTGGAATTAGAGTATGATTGCTAAGGAGATGGAGAAAAGTCTGGCGTTTGGTGAATGCACCAATTTGTAAGTCGCTCTGGATAAGAGCGTCTGCTAAATGACTTAAATGTAAATGTAAATGTTTGCAAATATGCAGACGAGTCAAAAAGAGAACACAGAAGGCTGTTGTATAAAACACTTGTCTCCAGAATACATCTTAAAACTAAGGGCAACCATGGCATCCGTGACATCCATGTAGTCTAGCTAGCTACGTTGAGATATTACATGTTTCTAATTGTCAAAATGTCATTGTCATTTCAAGAGTAATGTTGGCTAGCTAACTGGCTCGCTAGCTAACGTTAAGTGTTAAGTGTATGACCTGTGAAATAAAATGATTCGTTTCTCAGAGCCATTTGCATTGCTAGTTATAGCCTAAAGTTCGATAGCTAACATTGAACCTGGTTGGTTAGTTACCTGCAAATTCATACAGGATAGTAACGCTATGAGTTGGTATTATGGTTAATTGTTTAGCTAGCTAGCTATATGTCTAAACAAAAGACTCCACTAGTAACCATTTCAATAGAATGTTAATGTCACTGCAACAACTGTCAAGATGTAGCTGGTAAATTCTGCCAGAGCGCAGAATAACTGACTAATTTAAGAACGCTTAACACCCGTTGAATAAGGCCAGTGTCAGTAAAATGTTGGGGAAAAAGCGGAATTAAAATTGTTGCCTACACTCTGGATAACATAAAAACAGCCTAACCAGCTCTGATAGGGCAAATAGAATGGTCAGAGTGAGCTGTTCTCACATGTGTCTGGAAGTAGCTAGCAAGCTAGCCCACATTAGCCAGTTAGCTTGGGTGCTTTACTGCTGTTAGGTCAAACCGCTTGGATTAACCCTACTCCTCGGCCAGAACGTCCAGTGTGCGGTCTGAACACTCAGAGTGAAACACTCTGAATTTACGTACGCCCAGAGCACACTCTGGCACTCCAGATTAAACGTATAAACACACCCCTAGTATAAACCAGCCTTTAGTCTTGAAATATTTGGTTGTTTAGTACATGGCCTCACATATCAACCCTTAAAGAGATGGGTGGGGCTAAAGGTTAAGATTGTGTGAACGATGCTGAATGGGTGTAGACAAAGGGCTCTCCAGTATTAGTACCAAAACATTCAAAGGCCATTTTCTTAAAAGTGAGTTTACAAGTTAATCAACTTTCAAAGCATTTCCCATTGTAGTGTATGCTACACTATTTTGTAGCTCTGAGTCTCTACTTTTATCCAATGTAAAAAAGCACCTTTTCAAATTTTTATTCATAAGACCAAATCAAGCCGGTTGGTCACATATGTCATGACTGCCCTGTGAGGATCCCAATGGGTTAGATCAGCTTTGCAATGGATAACTTCAACCAGACCTTCTCTCACCCACAGAGGGGGGGGGAAGGAGTTGACAACCCACGCCCTATTGTAAATCAAGGAGAAAACATCCCTCTCCAAATTCACACAGGAATGTGCCTTTGTTTCACAGACATTTTCCAGCTGAAACTAACATATTATTAAGCGAATACTGGAACAATATTTCTAACATAGAGCGTGGGGAATCGTCAGAGGCGACCTAAAAGAACAATGTCATATGGGTTGTTATTTTAAGAGGGATGTGATCTTAGAACCTGTAAGAGGATATTGCTTCTAGAACCTTGTACAAGTAAGTAGTCACTGCCCCCTTGAGTGAGGTCAGAGAGCGTGTCAGCCTCACAAACCGCCCCTTTTGAACAAACTGTATAAAACAATGGGTTAAGAATTAACATATCAGACCAGAAAGGTGTCGAGCTGCAGCTCACATCTAAAGTGGTTTGAACTCTGAAATCAACACAAGGTAGAGACAATAGTCACGTAAAGTATCTAGAAAAGCTAATATAAGTGGGACCATTCTACTATTCTCAAATCACTGTAGTACTCTACTCTCATCATCCCACTGAGAACCATATTCAAATAATCAGCTACAGGAGCGAATGGAAGGGAAATCAACTCTGGAGTTCTGTTAAGTCACCGGATACCGGACGACAGCATAGGAGAATAGAATACGAGTGGGGACCCCTTTTGGACAATCAGAGCCTTACAAGCGTGCCGCGGAAAGGCCCAACCAACACCCTTTCCAAGAAGGACTGGTTCCAACAGAAATACACGAAGAACCAAGACATTTACACGTAAATACATTCATGATTTCTTCCTCCAAAACGAGCGGTGGTTAGTGTGCTAAGTATATGATTACTGTGAGAGTAGTTTCTAAATATACCAAAGTATCTCTTCTCTCTCTGCTGCCATATTGTGTCAGTCTGCTAGGGACCCGTTTAAAATGTATTACCGTTTAGTTAGCTAGTAAATAAATAATTAAACCAATTTGTGCAGTACTGAATCATAAGTAAGGCTGGGGTTTTTGCAGATGCAGGAGGTTACGACTGTTCAGAATGATGATATTATACAAGGTTATGATTAATGACTGTTTATGGATGTGGTAGGTAAAGACCTTGAGTTTAATTCGGGAGATGGTAACTCCTTAAACAACCACTCTCATGGTGCCCCAATTCCTAATTAGTTAATTGTTACATGATTATAATAACCTCTTCCTCCGGGAAGAGCTGGGGCTGATATCCCAGGGAGCACCCAAAAGGCAAGAGACCAGTGGCTGAGCAAGGGAAGGTGTTGCGGGCGTACTCTACCCACACGAGCTGCTGGCTCCAGGTGGTGGGATTAGCAGAGACCAGGCAGCGAAGAGTTGTGTCCAGGACCTGATTGGCTCACTCCCACTGGAGTTGGAGGTGGCAAGCTGGAGTCTTATTCACATCGTAGTTCTTATGTGGTTTCTATTATTAGTATTACTGCATTGTTGGGAATGAGCTATCAAGGTAAGAATGTCACCATACTGTTTTACACCTGTGGCAAATAAACTTTGTAACTTGAAACACCCCAATGAAGTAGGGCAACCCCCTCGTGCCAATACAAACTCCCCATCCTCACCACCGCACCAGTCCAATGAGCTGCTAGCACAATGCTGTGGCACAAAGTAGCAGTGTAGTAGTCTGGGCATGGTAACTGGTGAATGAAATGCCAGTGGTATGGGATAGAGGCGCAGAGAGGGCTGTTAAAGCCTCTGCTCTGCCTGGGGAACAATACACCAACATAGCTACTGCTCACATTCCTGGGGCCATAAACAGACTGCAGTGGAGAGAGAAAGTGGGGGGGAGGGGTCCTGAGGAACTGAGGGAGTCGGGTGGGTGGGTTAGAGAGAAAGAGTTGATTTTTTTTGCTTATCTAGTATTGTAGTTCACTTGCTTTGGCAATGTTAACATGTGTTTCACATGCCAATAAAGCCCATACACACAGAGAGACCGAGAGCATGAGAGAGACAGAGAGCATGAGAGAGACAGAGAGCATGAGAGAGACAGAGAGCATGAGAGAGAGAGAGCATGAGAGAGAGAGAGCATGAGAGAGAGAGAGCATGAGAGAGAGCATGTGTAGACTAACTTGTCCAAGCTAAACCCAGATACAGACACTCATTCTGAGAGACTGCAGTCAGTGACACTACAGCTCTCACACTCTGTCTTACACAGAAAACAGTGTTTCTTTAGTGAAAGACCCGACATCACTATCCTTTAAAAAAACATTTATTTTTATTTTTCAACAGAATACAGCAAAAGTACTACGACAAAAAGTTCATTCAACCCCCAAAATAATTTTATTTTGGTTTTGAGCATTTGGACATTGGTGCATTAGCCATGAGTACACTATAAATCTATGGGTCATGGTTATTATGAAGTAGTTGTTGATAGATTTGGTAAAGTCATATCTCCAAGAGTGCTTCTGAGAAATTTTCTTAACTGTAAATAAACAAAGAAATGATTGGATAACTGGTATTTCTCTTTGTTGCTCAAATGACATACACCTTAACCAAATACATTTAAACTCAGTTTTCCACAATTCCTGACATTTAATCCTAGTAAAAATTCCCTGTCGTAGGTCAGTTAGGATCAACACTTTATTTTAAGAATGTGAAATGTCTGAATAATAGTTGAGAGAATGATTTATTTCATCACATTCCCATTGGGTCAGAAGTTCACATACACTCAATTAGTATTTGACAGCATTGCCGTTAAATTGTTTAACTGGGATAAACATTTTGGGTAGCCTTCCACAAGCTTCCCACAATAAATTGGGTGACATTTGGCCCATTCCTCCTCACAGAGATGGTGTAACTGAGTCAGGTTTGTAAGCCTCCTTGCTCACACACGCTTTTTCAGTTCTGCCCACACATTTTCTATAGGATTGAGGTCGGGGCTTTGTGATGGCCACTCCAATACATTGACTTTGTTGTCCTTAAGCCATTTTGCCACAACTTTGGAAGTATGCTTGGTGTCATTGTCCTTTTGGAAAACCCATTTGCGACCAAGCTTAACTTCCTGACTGATGTCTTGAGATGTTGCTTCAATATATCCACACAATTTTCCCTCCTCATGATGCCATCCATTTTGTGAAGTGCACCAGTCCCTCCTGCAGCAAAGCAACCCGACAACATGACGCTGCCACCCCCGTGCTTCACGGTTGAGATGGTGTTCTTCGGCTTGCAAGCCTCCCCCTTTTTCCTTCAAACATAACAATGGTCATTATGGCTAAACAGGTCTATTTTTCTTTCATCAGACCAGAGGACAGTTCTCCAAAAAGTATTATCTTTGCCGTCACAGTAAAAACGAGTCCTATATCGTCATAACCTGAAAGGCCGCTCAGCAAGGAAGAAGCCACTGCTCCAAAACCACCATAAAAAAGTCAAGCTACGGGTTTGCAACTGCACATGGGGACAAAGATTGTACTTTTTGGAGAAATGTCTTCTGGTTTGATGATTTTATTGACTCCAACCTAAGTGTATGTAAACTTCTGACATCAACTGCAAATACATTCATAAAAAATCCTACAATGTGATTTTCTGGATTTTTTTTTTCTCATTTCATCTGTCATAGTTGAAGTGTACCTATGATGAAAATTACAGGCCTCTCATCTTTTTCAGTGGGAGAACTTGCACAATTGGTGGCTGACAATTCTTTTTTGCCCCACTGTATGTATGTATGTATGTGTGTATGTATGTATTTGTTAAATGTATAACTTATAATAATGCTGCTGCTCCAGACCTGAGCCCTAGGACCGTGCCCCAGGACTACCTGACATGATGACTCCTTGCTGTCCCCAGTCCACCTGACTGTGCTGCTGCTCCAGTTTCAACTGTTCTGCCTTATTATTATTCGACCATGCTGGTCATTTATGAACATTTGAACATCTTGGCCATGTTCTGTTATAATCTCTACCCGGCACAGCCAGAAGAGGACTGGCCACCCCACATAGCCTGGTTCCTCTCTAGGTTTCTTCCTAGGTTTTGGCCTTTCTAGGGAGTTTTTCCTAGCCACCGTGCTTTTACACCTGCATTGCTTGCTGTTTGGGGTTTTAGGCTGGGTTTCTGTACAGTACTTTGAGATATCAGCTGATGTACGAAGGGCTATATAAATAAATTTGATTTGATTTGATTTAATAGCCGTGGAAAAGGAGTCCGGTGGGTTCTGCGTCACAGCAGTTGAATTTAGAACATCCATCAAGAGAAAAATAAGCAAATCCTTAAACTCCTTATAAAACTCTGGGGGAAAGCCATCGTCCCCTGGTGATTTGCTGGATTGTAGAGAGGAAATTGCCTTTTCGATTTCTGTTTTTGTAAAGGGGCGATCTAGTTAATTTTGGTCTTCCTGTGTGAGGTAGCTCAATTAGTAGACAGAAATGTGTCCATCATTGCTGGTTCTGTTCCATCAGAAGTGTTTCACTTAGAATAGTATTGTTTAAATGAATCATTCATCTCTTCCGGGTTGTGAGATACTTGACCGTTTTGTGTTTCAATAGAGTTGATGGTTCGCCTCAGCTTTTATCTGCCAGGCTAAGCCTGTGTTTTCTCCCCCAATTCATAATATATCTTTGCCTAGTTCTAAGAATAGCCTTTTCAATGAGGTTGCTTTAGTTGAGGATCTATCCAGATACGGATCCAGACAAAGTCGCCCCCAACTAAGAGTGTTCCCTGAAATTCCACTACCTTGAGGAATATATACTGAATAAAAATATGCTCATCTTAGTTAGGTGCATATATATTAAGGTTCAAGATTCAGAATACATTCTGCCATGGACCAACTACATAACTTCCCAGGGGATCAATAACTGTTTTCGTTACAAAGAAGGGTAAATTATTATTAAATCAACAGTTACTCCCCATGTCTTTGTGTTATATGAAGAAGCAAAGACCTGTCCTACCCATTCCCTCTAAGATTTTATGTTCTACCCCTGTTTGATGTGTTTCTTGTATAAAACGCAACATCATTCTTTAGTTTTATCAAGTACATAAGGACTCGCTTTCGTTTAAAAAGGACCATTCAGTCCATTAACGTTTAATGATGTATGATTTACTAGCCATATTGTTCACTCAATATATTAATGCAAATGTCAAAAGTATGTTCAATAAGGGTATCTATTACCTATTTTCAGTGAGCCTGTAGTCAAACTCATACTATAAAGTGAAAGTCGCTCACAAAACAGTACTGTAATATAAAATAAAGCAAACAAACAACCCCCCCCCCCTCTCCCCCCCAGCACAGTTCTTGAACGCGCCCAGCACAAATCCCGCCTGTATCTCTATTCCTAAATTCTGTTTCTAACATGGAGGCAAACGTGAACCTGGAGCTCGAGCCCAGTAAAAATGAACAAAAATAGAGAATTCTTCACCCATCATTGTGTGATGCAAGTCAAAAACAAAACCAATAACAGGGAGCAAAATAAGACGTCATGGCTTAGCCGTATAAAAATGTCCAACAAATCATATTTGATGCCTCCGAGGACCATGCTTGTCCCAAATAACTTAAAAACCAATGTCACTCTGGTAAAAACAAAGCAGTTTTTTTATGGATATTGGGATCTTACCTCATTGATCTGCCAGTAAACTATAGTATAATCCAGCAAAGCAGTCCTACCGGTTATGCAAGCAATAAGACAGGCTAGTGGAACACAGCCCAGCAAGCAGTGAAATGAACCCAATGCGCTATCCAATCAACAATGTCCTGAGCTGGTAGCCTGCAGTCCGCGGAGAAAAACTTGTTTGGACGTTTTGAAGGATCTTCTCTATCCGCCTTGTTTGAGTCTCATCGTTGCAGGTTGAAAGCATAGCAAAGGGAATGTTCTTGGAGCTAAGTTATTTTTTCACCTGGTCGAATTCCTTCTTGCGTTCGACCATCCCAGGAAATAATTTAAATCGCCTCCTCTCCGATGTAAGATCACTCCTATCTCCTTGAAATATTTGGCCACGGTTCTGAGAAATTTCTCTGTTCTGGTACCTCAGAAACCGAACGAGGAAGGGTCATGGGTTCTGATCAAGGGATGGGCGAGTGACCCGTGTGCCCGTTTGATAGCCAGAGGTTCAGGTAAAATGTTTGTTTTTTTGCCCAGTAGGGAGGGGATAACGGCAGCAGAGAAATCAATGGGGTTGCTTCGCCTACTGTAGTCTTCCAAATGGTCGACATTATTCATCAGGTATTTTTTGTTTTTGCACAGATTCTGTAGTTCTGTCCCCATTCCCTCTAGCTTATCCTCAGCAGTGCTAATGCGCACTTCAGCTTCTTCCATTCGTGATCCAAGGGTGTTGGTAGTCGTTGTCAAACCTGAGATGACGTTTTGGATTTCAGCCTACTGAGATGGAGTAGCTGAAATCAGACGTTTTCAACTTAAAATGTGTTGAGGGAGTCATTGCCTTCGTTGATCACTTTGAGGATGTGAGAAAGCCTTGGGTTTCCGAGGAGGCCATGGTCAGAGGTTCTTTCTCTATCGTCTCTTGGTCAGTTTCGGTGCTACCCTTGCCTTTTTTTTTTGTCTTGTAGTCATATCACTACTCTTGGCTACAGTGTAGTAATAAGTATGGGTGAAGTTTAAGGATAGCACTGCTATCGGGAGCTCTCGCCACACTTCTTCTTAGCTTTGCTGTATCATGTGACCCCACATCACTGTCCTTAAGTAGCCTTAGAGGGGGACATTTATAGGGCAGACATGTTGACAAGGAACACCGTGCTATCGGGTTGTTAGTGTCAATGTCCTAGGTCAGTCATTTTGAACTCCTGAGGAATGCAGATTTTTTTTCTGGATAATTAGGCTGATTTAGTATCTCAGAGCTGCCAAAGCTCCTTCCATAACTAGCTATTCTCTGGCTCTTCACACTCTTTGGCTTAGAAAAGAAGACAGGCACAGAGTATACAATGTGAATTGTTGTCTCACAAACCGTTTATACCAAATTAAACAAGATAAAACAGACAAAATAAGTCAAATCAATTTAACCAAACCAATCTCCCCATCTATCTTAACTAAAATGTTGTCATCATATTGGGGGAAAATGGATTCCTGATGACTCATCATGAATTTAATTCCATCTTCTGTATTGATTGCTCAATACCTTATAAAATCAAATTGTATGTCACATGCACCTAATACAACAGGTGAAGAGCTTACAATGAAATGCTTACTTACAAGTCCTTAACACAGTTAAGAAAATACCCAAAAAATTATATACAGGGGGTACCGGTACAGAGTCAATGTGCGGCTGCACCGGTAGAGGTAATATGTACGTGTAGATAGAGTTATTAAAGTGACTATGTATAGATAATAACAGAGAGTAACAGTAGCATAGAAGAGGGGGGGGGGGCAATGCAAAAAGTCTGGGTGGCCATTTGATTAGCTGTTTGGGATTATTATGGCTTGGGGGTAGAAGCTGTTTAGAAGTCTCTTGGACCTAGACTTGGTGCTCCGGTACCGCTTGCCGTGCGGTAGCAGAGAGAACAGTCTATGACTAGGGTGGCCGCCTGGTATAGAGGTCCTGGATGGCAGGAAGCTTGGCCCCGGTGATGTACTGGGCCGTACGCACTACCCTCTGTAGTGCCTAGCGGTCGGAGGCCGAACAGTTGCCATACCAGGCAGTGATGCAACCCGTCAGGATGCTGTCGTTGGTGCAGCTGTAAAACCTTTTGAGGATCTGAGGACCCATACAACATCTTTTCAGTCTCCTGAGGGAGAATAGGTTTTGTTGTGCCCTCTTCACGACTGTCTTGGTGTGCTTGGACCATGTTAGTTTGTTGGTGATGTGGACACCAATGAACTTGAACTCTCAACCTGCTCCACTACAGCTCCGTCGATGAGAATGGTGGCGTGCTTGGTCCTCCTTTTCCTGTAGTCCACAATCATCTCCTTTGTCTTGATCACGTTGAGGTAGAGGTTGTTGTCCTTGCACCACACAGTCAGGTCTCTGACCTCCTCCCTATAGACTGTCTCATCGTTCTCTGTGATCAGGACTACCACTGTTGTGTCATCAGCAAACTTAATGATGGTGTTGGAGTCGTGCCTGGCCGTGCAGTCATGAGTGAACAGGGAGTACAGGAGGGGACTGAGCACGCACCCCTGTGTTGAGCATCAACGTGGAAGATGGGTTGTTAACCTACCATTACCACCTGGGGGCAGCCTGTCAGAAAGTCCAGGATTCAGTTGCAGAGGGAGGTGTTAAGTCCAAGGATCCTTAGCTTAGTGATGAGCTTTGAGGGCACTATGGTGTTGAACACTGAGATGTAGTCAATGAAAAGCATTCTCACATAGGAGTTCCTTTTGTCCAGATGGGAAAGGGCAGTGTGGAGTGCAATAGAGATTGCATCATCTATGGATCTGTTGGTGCAGTATGCAAATTGGAATGGGACTAGAGTTTCTGGGATAATGGTGTTGATGTGAGCCAAAGCTCAGCCTTTCAAATCATTTCATGGCTACAGACGCGAGTGCTATGGTCCGATAATAACCGAGGCAGGTTACCGTCGTGTTCTTGGGCACAGGGACTATGGTGGTCTGCTTGAAACATGTTGGTATTACAGACTCAGTCAGGGAGAGGTTTCGAAATGTTAGTGAAGACACTTGCCAGTTGGTCAGCGCATGCATGGAGTACACATCCTGGTAATCCGTCTGAAGAACTGCTAGTGGGCGTGGCGTTAGACCAAATCGATGTGGATGGCTCGTCAAGCTAGTAAAATGGTTGTTCAGTTTTAAGACACTGCGACTGCACTGCAACCCCTTTTTCACGCTACTGCTGCTCTCTGTTCATCATATATGCATAGTCACTTAAACATATCTACATGTACATACTTCCTCACTCAATGTTTGTATGTAGCCTTGCCTCTTTTATAGCCTCGCTACTGTATATAGCCTGCCTTTTTACTGTTGTTTTATTTCTTTACCTACCTATTGTTCACCTAATACCTTTTTTGCACAATTGGTTAGAGCCTGTAAGTAAGCATTTCACTGTAAGGTCTACACCTGTTGTATTCGGCACACGTGACAAATAAACCTTGATTTGATTTGCCATTCCAGCTCGACAGCCATCTGCCCAGTCAGACAGGAAGTAATGTGGAAAGAGGCAAACATTTCATTTTTTATGAGTTAAGTGTGTCAGGGAGTTCTTGTCCATTTCTTCCCCTGCTGCATGTGCCTTTGAAGTGAGTGAGTCATGATCATTGTTTTACTTTGTCAGAGCCCAGAGAGAGAGCCTTATGAGTCCCCTGTAGCCATTCTCTCTCCCTCCAAAACAATAGGAAATTACCAGCTCTATATCCTGTGGACTTCACCATCTCTTTCAACTGCTTATTGGGGGGTGTGAGGTAGTCTATGGAAAATACCACTTTTCCATTAAAAACAGCCCATCTCCATCGCCATGTGGAAAACCCTGGCACTAGCTCTTTATTTCCTTTCATCACTGTAAAAAGGAGACATACATCAACAAGAACAAATAAGGCTTGTTATGCAACAGAAACAGGCCAAAGACAACATACTGTACATGTTGTAATGGAAAGGGAGCGAGAGAAGCAGAAGGACAGCGAACGAGGGGAAAAAGTAAAAAGCAATGAACAACTACATGGAGGACATGGTGTCATTGAAGACCACCCGTTGGAATTGAAGGGGGGAAAGGGGGGGGGGGGGGTCAATATCACATATGTGCGCATGCTCTGACAATGACCTGCTTCTTTATTTAAACACCATTAAAAAAAACACATACACTGCTGCGCTCAGAACTCCCAGCCAGGACAGCACACATCACACACACAAACACTAGTCTAGAACTTTCCTGAACTCTCAGCATCAGAAATATTATATTTCAGACTAGAGAATTTGTGTTTGCCAACAAACAGATGTGTTTTTATTTTCTTAGTGTACAGTAAATTTAATCACTGCTGAATATCAGCACATATAAATACACCTTGTGATGTGCAAAAACAGATCTATTTTAAGTTATGATCAACTCAACGCCACAACTCAAAAGGAGCATTGTTTAAGGGTAGTAGACTGATGTGACTAAAGGTGGCAATACATCCAGGTTAAACAAGGAGGGTGTCTGCCCCTCTGTCGCCCCACATACACCATGACGCCTGGCTCCCAGAGGATGTGTCCTTTAGGGAGACCAGGGAAGGTCAGGTATCTCGCAAACACACACACACATCCTGGCAGGCTCGGTCTCTGGCTCTTGGCCCATAAATATCAGGGCTGTTTCCATGGATTAAATAGCAGACGCTAAAGTAGCGACTTCAAGTAGCGAGTGCATAAAATGTTCATACTTTTTTCTTACTGTGTGTTAGGGAATGGGGCTGGAGACTGGGTGAGGGCTGGACGGGGGCACCACAGGAGAGAGAGCTGTGCCCTCAGCTGTTGTGTGGAGGAGACCGGAAGGGAACTACAACAAGACTGTAGTAGACCTTAGTGAGATTATCATACATTCTCACACACAAAAACTTTGTGCTGGCAGACCCCATTCGCCTCAACACCTCGCTTTCAAATTTGTTCTCTTTTTCTCTGTTGTGGCTAACTTCCTTACTATCATCCAAAGACCACTGTCTCTGTAGCGCTCCTCCTCTCCCTCCACTGACACACATTATAATGTATGAATTTACAATCCAATGGGTAAAAAAGTACATGTGAAAGTAATATTCTCGTGAATAGTTTTAGCGAACATCTTGAGCGCCTTACTCTTGGCTAACACTTCAAACCAACAGTTAAGTGAACATATGTTTCGTTACTGCAGTTTAAGTCTGTATGCCTCCCCTTGTTAGGACTCAATATCGAGGACAAACTAAAGTACTGCCTTATTCTCCACTCTGCTCTGTGTTATTGGGCTGCTTCAAAGCGGCCATTTTGTTGTCCCTTTAAAACCGAGAGCCCTGGAGCTGTGGAGGATTTTCCTCTAGCCCCAAGCTCAGACCACTCCAACTCACTAACCTCTGCCGCCAGCCCTGCTCCTATTCAAGGCCAGAGAGAAAAACAGACTCGGACCACAAACTCCATAGGTTTTAAATTCAGCTCACATGACATTTCCTTCAACTTGAATTGCTTTCATACCATTTAAATCTGTGATGCACACAAGGACCTGGAGCTGTGCAACTCTCTTGCTGTACAAAGCCCCTCTTGTCCTGTTTAGCCCCCCCATCAGTAGGAGAGGAGAGTGGCCCAGACGGCCAAACAAGCATGTCTTCATGCTCTTCCAACTAACATATCAGGACAGAAAGTGGATCCGGCGTGGCCGCAGTGCCCAGGCCCCAGCCAGGAAAATACAGAACTAGCCTCAGAGTCTGCCTGTCTAGAAAGGAGAGGCAGAGGTATCCAGCATGTCTGCCTGGTTGCTTGGCTAGCTGCTTCACTGCCTGGCAAACTGATTGGCTGCCAGTCTTGACAAACATCTGTTCTTGCTGTTCCAGATAGGCCCAGAGGCTTCAGATCTGTCTGTGTTGCAGACAGGGCTATTTCTTTGCAGCAGTAAAGGCTATTGTTTTTATCATGCCCCTTGTGGGTTTCGAATTTCCACTCCCTCACTTTCCCTGTGTACAACTCCCTAACAATTACCCCTCTGCCCCCTCCTTCCTTTGGCCTAGAGCACTGTATGAGGCAGCAGATCAAGAAAGGGAGGGGGAACCTCATGTCCCCTGATTTTGGGCCTTTACTTCTAGCCTAGTCTTAGAGGAAGAGGAAGGAGTCTTTTCAATTATTCCCAAAAAACAGTATGGCCCTAATATATATATATATATATATATATATTCAGTTTTATATATCTGATTCCATTTAGTTTTTTTTAACCAAATACTGTTTTGTTTTTCCTTGTTCCGTCAGGTTTTCACTCTTAAAAAAAAAAGAGATAAAAAGCACACTAATAATTTTTATTTTTACAAAAACCACATTAGGAGACCACTCATGATATTCTGCCAGGCATAGGCTACTTTGTAGTTCGCATTTAATTGATAAGGTTTTGGGAAAGCCTTTCCATCTCTACCAGAAGAAGCTTATTTTTTAGCATCATCGTTAACCACAACACAAAGGGCATGCTCACACACACACACACACTGGCATTCCTGTTTCTTTTCAGAACGTTGCAGGAAAATACAAAATCACTGATGCATTTTCTTCATGTCTTATGATTAAATTGGGCAAGTGAATGCAAGTTCAATACATTTAGTTGATTTCGTACTAAGTTCAATACATGTTTTTTATGTTGTTGAATTCCACTTCAATGTCTGGATTCTGTGATTTTATATGGCCCTTACAACTGCTCAAGCAGTGACCAGAGAGAGAACATGTGCCTTTGCCCAGCAGATGTAACATGTCACAGCTAGGTGGCTCACAGCTTATAGAGACCCAGTGAAACTGGGTAGTAAAACTAAAATGTTACTGACCAACCAAAACACTGGTGGTTGGGATTGGCCAACTGGCAGAAAATAAAGACACTCAAATCAAAATGTACTCTACCTGGCTACCTACTGTAAGTTTGGGTCCTACTAGTACAAACTGTTGCCACACTAATCATTCATTCTTCTTCTGCCATTGGTCAAGAGTGCTCTGGCCCAAGCCATAGAACGTCTGGCACCAAGCATTCCAGAACAATGACACTCTCTAGGAAGAATCCAAATTAGAACGTTGTTGGCATGGAACACATTGTGCCAACACAGAGGACAGTTCTCTGAGAATATCTGCCTCTGCTCTGACCTGGTCTTGCCCTTAAGATGAAGCTGTGACCTTAATCAAAACATTTACCAGTCACTTAGACTTAACCAAATTTTTATTGGTGGTCTGGTGCTATTTTCAGCCACTTCCCCACCCTACCTTTCGGGTAGAGCCCCACCACCACAATCCACCTGGCGCTTAGCCACCAGTCCACCAGTCCAACCAACTCTGCATCCCTGTCTAGCCTGGCAAAAGTGGCCCGAAAAGCGTAACCCCAGTGGCTCTGCAAACACAGAGAGGATAATCTCAGCTGCTGGCCTGCTCTCCAGACACCATCGCATGAGCCTGAAGCCACAGACTCTGACCAAACCAGTGTTTCTAAAAGTGAATTCAAAAAGGCACTGTAGACAGAGCCTAATAAGACATTTTTCGTAAAATGTTTATTTAATTCTAAGTCAGTCACAGCCTATAAGCGCAATTTCCAGAATATAATGACTTAATACAATGAAACGTAGTTTAAATGCTGGGCGCTTAATGTTCCTACCAGCCTAGTGTCACACTCGCAAATACGTCACAATTGATTTATTTGTAGGCTACAGCCTTGAAATAATAACAATAATATAGCCTAAATAATTCATTTTCGTAGGCCACCCGTCTGGCTCCTGACCTATTTAGAGTGTTTATATGCCGTTTAATACAACATGTAGCCTATTTTAAATGAGCGCTTCTTACCATCACCTTTTCATGTCGTTTCTTAAAATACTTTTTATTCAAATCATATGGTTAAGTTTCAATAATTCAAAAGTAAATGGAATGTCCAGGTACACACAAAAATAGATGGGTGTTGGTTAAATGGTGATTTCAAAATGGAGTGAATTTTGAGCAGGAGTTCTGGAGCTTAAAATTATAGATTTTTTTAACACGTATTATTTATTTTTTTACCCGTTTTTCTCCCCAATTTCATGAGATCCAATTTGTAGTTAGTCTTGTCCCATCGCTGCAACTCCTGTACGAACTCGGGAGAGGCGAAGGTCATAAGCCATGCGTCCTCTGAAACAACCTCGCCAAGCCGCACTGCTTCTTGACACACTGCTTGCTTAACCCGGAAGCCAGCCACCCCAATATGTCGGAGGAAACACCATACAACTGGCGAGCGAAGTCAGCGTGCCTGCGCCTGGCCCACCACAAGGAGTCGCAACAGGACAAGGACATCCCGGCCAGCCAAACCCTCCCCTAAGCCAGACGAAACTGGGCCAAATTGTGCGCCGCTTCATGAGTCTCCTGGTCGTGGCCGGCTGCAATACAGCCCGGGATCGAACCCGGGTCTGTAGTAACGCCTCTAGCACCGTGATGCAGTGCCTTAAACCGCTGCGCCACTCGGGAGGCCGCAAGGAGCGTTTTTTTAGCAGAGAAGTTGGAAAGGACTTGAGCTGGAGCAGTGTGCAAGCATACATACTCTGCTCTCAGCAGACTGCCCATTAGGCCTACCCTACTCTCAGCATAAACACCCAGGGGACTAGCCAGGCCATGATTACACCCCCACCCCCTGGGATCTAGGACCGCTATAACAGAAGGCAAGGTTCATGCTCAAGTGACTATCAGATCATTCCCCTCTCTCACATTCCCCTACTGGTTTGATATCAAAGAGGGCTTCAAACAGATTGTTTAATCCAAGCCTGCAGTGGTAGTGCTGTAGTAAGTGGTAATCACATCCCTTTGTGCGGTGAGGACCCAGAGATTAAAATCAGCCTTTTCTCCCAACTGAGCCACTCACATTAAATGATTCAAATGCACTGGATGCTTTCAAGTTGGCAATACACTGTTCAAGGGCCATCCAGGCATGTTTGTGGTTTGCACCTGGTAATCACTGGGCAAATCGCTTGCCTTTTCAAAGACCCTGTGGATCAAACAAGCTGTTCATAAACATTCCTCAAACACCTTAATCTTAAAGTAGCTACTATAACATTGATCAAATAGTGATCAGATGAGAACAGTGGGTAAAAGTAAATCTTTCAATGTGCTGGTCCCGCTTTACCAAAAGCATCTTAAGGCAAAGTTTATCGTTAGAACATTCATAGGAGCGTCGCTAAATCTTTGAGCTGTTTCCCAAAAACCATCGTTATTGTCACACTTGAAAACGTTCATAACGCCAGCCTCAGGCCACTCGTACAACAGCTAAGTGTGTTGGATTTTTTTGATCAACGCTACACATAGAAAATCATGGTTTATTTGTCTATACATGTGACCGCCGACAACGTTAGGACATGTTTTACAAAAAATTTAATTTGCCAATGTCTTTGCAACAAACAAGCAATGTTTAAAAATATGCTTCAAAAGAAAATCAAGACGACTGCATGAAAATATAAATAGTAGGACCAAAAATCAAATCAAATTGTATTGGTCGCATACACATGGTTAGCAGATGTTAATGTGTGTAGTGAAATACTTGTGCTTCTAGTTCCAACAGTGCAGTAATATCTAACAAGTAATCTAACAATTCCCAACAACTACCTAACACACACAAACCTAAAGGGGTGAATGAGAATATGTACAAAAGTGTGTGGATGAGCGATGGCCGAGCGGCATAGGCAAGGTGCAGTAGATGGTATAAAATTCAGTATATACATATGATGAGTAATGTAAGATATGTAAACATTTTTAAAGTGGCATTATTTAAAGTGACTCGTGATCCATTTATTAAAGTGTCCAGTGATTATGTCTCAATGTAGGCAGCAGCCTCTCGGAGTTAGTGATTGCTGTTTATCAGTCTGATGGCTTTGAGATAGATGTTTTTCATTCTTTCGGTCCCAGCTTTGATGCACCTGTACTGACCTCGCCTTCTGGATGATAGCGGTGTGAACAAGCAGTGGCTCGGGTGGTTGTTGTCCTTGATCTTTTTGGCCTTCCTGTGACATCGGGTGCTGTAGGTGTCCTGGAGGGCAGGTAGTTTGCCCCTGGTAATGCGTTGTGCAGACCGCACCACCCTCTGGAGAGTCTTGCAGTTGAGGTCGGTACAGTTGCCGTGCCAGGCTGTGATACAGCCCGACAGGATGCTCTCGATTGTGCATCTGTAAACGTTTGTCAGGGTTTTGGGTGACAAGCCAAATTTCTTCAGCCTCCTGAGGTTGAAGAGGCGATGTTGTGGCTTCTTCACCACACTGTCTGTGTGGGTGGACCATTTCAGTTTGTATGTGATATGTATGCCAAGGAATGTGAAACTTTCCACCTTCTCCACTGTTGTCCTTTTGATGTGGATACGAGAGTTCACCCTCTGCTGTTTCCAGAAGGCCACGTTCATCTCCTTTGGTTTTGTTGATGTTGAGTGAGAGGTTGTTGTGTACACATCTGTGACTATAACTGACGAGAATTCTCGTGGTAAGTAGAATGGCCGACATTTGATTGTAAGGAATTCTAGGTTGGTTGAGCAGACTGAATAGAGTTCCTTTGTGTTATGATCACACCATGAGATGTTAATCATAAAGCATACACCCCGCACTTCCTCTTCCCAGAGGTGTTTATCGGCGCCATGCATGGAGAAGCCCGGTGGCTGGACCGATTCCGACAACATATCCTGAGAGAGCCATGTTTCCATGAAACAGAGAATGTTACAATGTCTGATGTCTCTCTGGAAGGCAACCTTTGCTCGAATTTCATCTACCTTGTTGTCAAAAGACAGGACATTGGCGAGTAGTATGCTCGGGAGTGGTGAGCGATGTGCCCGTTTACGAAGCCTGACCAGAAGATCTTTCCGCCTGCCCCTTCTGCGTCGCCGTTGTTTTCAGTCAGCTGCGGGATTAGATCCATTGTCCTGGGTGGTGGTCCGAAGAGAGGATCTGCTTCGGGAACGTCGTATTCCTGGTCGTAATGTTGGTAAATTGACATTGCTCTTATATCCAATAGTTCTTCCCGGCTGTATGTCAATAAGACTAAAGATTTTCTGGGGTAACAATGTAAGAAATAATACATTAAAAAAAACAAAATACTGCATAGTTTACGAAGAACGCGAAGCGACCATCTCTGTCAGCGCCGACAGAGATGGCCTATTTCAATCATACTGAAATACATTTCATGTTCAATAAATCGAGTTCCATTTTGCTACTTGTAGGCTACAGTGTTTCGATCCCATCAGTAGACACATGACGCCCTTAGCGACTGTTCTCTCTGCGTGGAGTTTTGGGAAATGCATAATACATCTCTACATCTGATGTGGAAAAGCTGCATAGTTAAAAAACACTCGTAAGCCTAAGTTCCATTGTTACTGGGAAACCAGGCCATGGTTAGTCTAACTCCTGTGTGTCTGTGCTCGTTTGAGTGTTTATTATAAACAAGCGTCTGGCAACAACTTCCCAGTCGGAACCTTGATAAGACCAGGACACAAACACAGGCAGCACTACAGATACGGCTGGTCTGTGATAGGTCAGATTCCACAAACGGAAACAATCACACCTAATATGCTGTTATACATTACATATAAAATCTGCCATGGAATTTCAGCTACACAGAATTCAACTTACAAGATATTTAGGTCTGATTCATGTGGGTCTGTATGAAGCACTTTGAAGATACTGACTGCCATCTAACATCAAACGCATGCTTAATTACAGACTACCCTTATTCATAGATTTTTGTTACAAAAAAACATCCATACATTGAGGAATTTTGGGCTTTCCAAGTAAAGCAGACACCCTGGTATGCCGTGTGTGAGACAGCCTTGTGTGACACACATACAGCTTGGAGTCTGCAGCCCAGATGAAAGCACTACGCTAGGCATAAACTAGACAGAAGACATGTAGGGATTTATGAAGGGCTCCAAGCAGAAGATTAAGTTTTGTTTATCTCCTCCATTCTCTCCGGTGTCATGACTTTCACCTCCGCCTCAATGTATCAGGACAGACTGTCCAGATCTCAGTCCTAACTCAAACCCCTGTACTAACTCAACCCAGCCAGAGAACAGGACATTGGTTAGCTAAACACTGATTGACCTCTCTGCTCCTCTGCCTCAGCATTAATCACCTACCTCCTCCAGTCCTGAATCCAGGGATGTCAAAGCCACCCACGCAGATCTCCCTCTCTCCATTATCACTCTTTCTATCCCCCTCACCATCATTCCCCATCACACAGACCAGTAACACTTTACAGTAAGTTATACTGTGCACACACCTTTATCAGGCCTACTGAAGCGAGCTAGGCAGCTACTATTCAGTCCAGCTTGGGAACGCAGGGTTAAGCTCTCCACTCACTTTACTCTGTTATTATACTGGTGCGTGTGCGCTTCGGGGGAGTCAGATTTTTTGAGCAACGCGCACCTTTTGGTAACATATTATTTTACTTGCCAGTGTAACCTACAAAAGGTATTCAAAAGGTATTCCAGTTTGAGATGGTGTTGTAATGTAATACGGATGTCATAAGGTGAATGCACCAATTTGTAAGTCGCTCTGGATAAGAGCGTCTGCTAAATGACTTAAATGTAAATGTAATAGCTCCCCCGTCTCAGCTAAAAATAGAATGTCATATTTTTTTTATTGACATAAAAGTATCACAAGGCAAGCAGCGGTCTAAATAAAATACATTTTCGGGGGATTCTAATCATTTAATAAGGCTACCATGTTGTTTGGTTTAGTCACTGAGATTATATTTATCAATGCAAAAATAGTGTACATAGCCTAAAGACCGATCATTTGTTCGTTTGACATAGTTAATTTTAGACACAAAAAGATCCCACTAAGCGAGAAATGGTGGTGGAAACACCTTTCTGCACAAATATTGACATAATAACCATCATATCAAAGTACTCTTGGAGTCATGTGATATGGTGTGTGGTCCACTACGATTCGGGAAGCCATGTAGTTTATTAGGCTACAGATTAACTTCACAGGGTGGTGAAAGTACACAGTGATCTTGTTGCTCCTGTTCAATAAATATTGATGGTCTTATTCTGGTGACAGGATGATTGATGCTTGACTGCCATTTGACAAATACAGTGGGGCAAAAAATAACAATACTTATTTTCACCATAATTTGCAAATAAATTCATTAAAAATCCTACAATGTGATTTTCTGGATTCTGTTTCTAATTTGGTCTGTTATAGTTGAAGTGTACCTATGATGAAAATTACAGGCCTCTCATCTTTTTAAGTGGGAGAACTTGCACAATTGGTGGATGACTAAATACTTTTTGCCCAACTGTAAATATCATTCTTATCATGTAAACTAGCCTACCTGCATAGCTTACGCCCACTGTTTCTGCGAGCTGTTGGCTAGAGTGCACGTGCAAAGACCAGAGCAGAAACATTTGCTATTTTATTGAAAATGCAAATAGAAACACATTGAACTTTTGATTTTTTTTAGTCGGTACATGACCCGAAAAAGTACATTGGGTGCACTACGTCCTCATGCACTGACTTTTATCCGCAGCAAGTCCGTTTGGTGGAAACACTGTCCTCTTTGTAACTAGAACAGTAGTTGCTTTGAAAACTGTATTTTTCCCGCAATTGCATTTTGAGCAACGGTCATGTGAGACCCTTTACAGATAGCCGAGCATATGACGCACGTCACTACTTTACAGGAGAGGCATTTGAACCAAAAACCTTTTTTCAACCAAATACATGTTTTGGGGGGGGGGGGGGGGGGGCAAAAAGTGTGAGCTTTGATGTGCCTTAATAACAAACTCTTATGTAATCAGTAAATGTAAATAAAATGTGAAATCACAAAGTTGTTAAGACACTGAGAAAATACAGAATCTTGCCAAGCCATGATTGGTTGAGATGAGGGGGCTGGGACATTCATGAGAAACAGAGTCCATTCTGTCACTCAAGGCTTCTCTGTAAAATGGCAGATCTTGCTCTATGCTACCGCAGATATTTGAAAGATCCATTGTATTAACTAATATTTTAAATCATGGACTACATGCAAAGTGTAGCTACAGCTTTAAATGCCAGTGGTGTCCTGAATAAAGCTGCTGGCATCGACAAAGCTCTGTCTTCTGTGGCTAAAGCAGTCTGGACTGGTTGAAGCCGAGTGGGAAGGATTATTTTGAAAGTGTTTCAGTCTGCCATGAATCATTATAATCCATAGACCGGTAAGAGTCCACAGTTAAAATGCCAAGATAACTACTTTGAGACAATAACGCATGTAGCTTTCATTGAACATCTTCATTGAACAACATTTGAACATCTTGGCCATGTTCTGCTATAATCGCCACCTGGCACAGCCAGAAGAGGACTGGCCACCCCTCATAGCCTGGTTCCTCTCTAGGTGTCTTCCTAGGTTGTGGCCTTTCTAGGGAATTTTTCCTAGCCACCGTGCTTCTACACCTGCATTGCTTGCTGTTTAGGGTTTTAGGCTGGGTTTCTGTACAGCACTTTGATATATCAGCTGATGTAAGAAGGGCTATATAAATAACTTTGATTTGATTGCTAGCTATTGTTAGCTATATTGCTAGCTAGATAGACAATGGCATACTTGTGCCGTTGTAGCTTGCCTCATCCCGCAATGAGCCATTGTTTACAAATGGCCACTGTGGTCCGAAATAATCAAACACCATGTTACGTTATAGGGACACATGCTAAGTTGGCTAACCACGATGAAATGATAGCTAAATAGCTATTGGATTATAGATGAAGGTAGTTTTTTTGCATGCTCTACTAACATAAACTCACTCACTTTTGTACATCGCCTTGGTCCGTACAACTGACCTTATTTTAGCGCCCCAAAAACATAATACTTCCAGATCAACTGTAATGTCAATATCATTGTAAAGCACAATTTCTCCCCTTTCCAACAGAATCAATTACATGACCTAAACGCTGCCCGTTTCTGCATGATTCAAGCATGCAATGAGCCCCGTCGGGTCTTTTTAAAAATGGCGGGTGGGGAAGCGAAACTAATGCGTGATAGTGAGAAGGAGAGGTGTGGGAAAATTGCTTTTTTTCCACTCGATCTGTCCAACTTATCACCTTATCGCCTCTAAAACGTAAATAAAACACTATAAAGAGTTTATATAATGTGTCATTACATACCTATTTGAAGGTTTGTGTCGAATTTGAATCGGATTTTTAGGGCGGTGCTAAAGTGATCTTCAGAAGTAAACAGCAAGGGGCTTTGAGAATGATGATCGCATGCAATGACGACGCAAAAAATGACTAGGTATCCCCCCTTAGTTGCTTTATGCGTGCTGTACATTACGACATGACACGTCACGATGTAACGGAGGGTCCGTTTTTTCAACTTTTCTCCAATACTATAGATCCATTACCATGTCGATCAACACTTGAATAGAAACCTAGTTCACACCCCAGATGTTGAAGTCAACACAGTCGCTACAGTCCCATTAGTTCTTTGTAGCCTCGTTTGAATGTTACGGTTGCGCACATTTGTACGGAATGGGTTGAGTTTACTTTAGCTGGTTAGCCAGATGAATACTATTTACATCTAACCAGCTGGTAATTATGAAGCTAAATGTTTGCTAAATCTAGCTAGCAGGCGTGTACAGGGCATTTTAGTACAGCTGTAGCAGTCAACAGGCAAGCTATAGGACTTCAATTCATGTTTTATCCAATTTTTCTGGAATTTGTCTTTCAGCATAAACCACCGGTACAAGATGATCAAGGGTGAACAAGCAACAATTCTGCTATTTTTTTCTTTGTACTTGGAGTTTATTGCTTGGACGTTATTGAATGAATGTTATTGCTGGTATGCAAGGTTAATATCTTGTCTATTTTTGTCTGCTTTCCTCCTTCACAGCTTTAATTGCCTGGAGCCTTGTGTTGTTGTGGCCTTTCACTCAGATGGAACCAGGTTTCAGCTGCTGTACAATGTTGACGTCCTTCCTCCCAGAGATGTGAAAGCATTCCCCCGGGCTGGACACAACTCGGCAAACATATATTTTCAAGAAGACAAGGAGTTTTGCAATGAAAAGGCTATGGACATTCCATGTCCTGCTCCAAAGGATAGGACAGAAATATGCTCTCAGGCTAGATTTCTTTGTTCATATCATAACCTGCAGTTACTTTTAAGTTACTTAAAAAGGATCTTATGATATAGGCCTAGATATTGTTTTTATCTAAACCTTTAGCTGTGTTCCAATACTCATACTGACATACTAAATCACTTAATGAGTATTTACTACTATTCGAACACAGCTTTTGGTGTTTGTGTGTGTTACATTTTTCGTAATTATAGGCTACTACCTTTAGCACTTGAAATTAATAAAGTATTTAATTGTTGAAATATTTTGTTTTTTTAAGCACTACCTCACTGCTTTAGCACATGGCCACATTCGCATGTGTTCCAATGTGGATTATTGAAGAGATGGGTGGGTCTAAGGCTTTAGAGGGTGTGAACGATACTAAATGGCAGTAAACAATGAACAGCACTGTAGCTAAAATGGCGCCGGAAGAAATGGCAGCAGTTTTACAGGCGCCTAACCAATTGTGCTATTATGTGGGGTTTTTTGCGTTATTTGTAACTTATTTTGTACATAATGTTTCTGCAACCGTATCTACAGCAAAAAAAGAGCTTCTGGATATCAGGACAGCGATCACTCACCTCGGATTAGACAAAGATTTTTTCTAAAACAAAGATGACGCACAAGACAATCTCCAAACACACCACAGGACCGACATCCCCGTTATTTGCAAAAGGAAGCGACGCAGGTACAGAGGACAAAGAGCCGGATGCCTGGTCAGGACCCGGAGAAGGCGACTGGGAAAGCTGCCGTTACAGTCAATACTACTCGCCAACGTGCAATCATTGGACAATAAATTAGACGAGGTACGATCACGAATATCCTACCAATGGGACATCAAAACTGTAATATCCTATGTTTCACGGAATCGTGGCTGAATGACGACATGGATATTCAGCTAGCGGGATATACGTTGCACTGTTCATCATATATGCATAGTCTCTTTAACCATATCTACATACTTCCTCAATCAGCCCGACTAACCGGTGTCTGTATGTAGCCTCGCTACTGTATATAGCCTGTCTTTTTACTGTCGTTTTATTTCTTTACCTACCTATTGTTCACCTAACACCTTTTTTGCACTACTGGTTAGAGCCTGTAAGTAAGCATTTCACTGTAAGGTCGACACCTGTTGTATTCGGCGCACGTGACAAATAAACTTTGATTTGATCAATGGGAAAGGTTCTTTATTATACTACAATAGGCAATTTAATACTGTAAATGGTTTGCCTAATGGGGTAACTTGGTGAGATAATGTTCAGAGAATCCATTTAGGAAATTTGGTGAAAGTATTCCTTTTCTCTGTTTCCCCAAGGATTCGATTAATGTAAGAGCAAGTGTGAAAATCACAGCAAAATGTTTGAATGCCTTTTGCTTCTAAATGGGATTATACATTTATGAACTTTTAAAGCAGCATTACTTCCCCATGTTTCCTCCAACTACATATGCTTGTGCTTCTCTGAATGCATATCTCCCTCCTCCATGTGCACAGTGGGGAGAGGGAGTAAGTGGCTAGCTCACACAACAGCTGACAGCAAAACAGGGACAGGCATTTACTTTTTTTTTGTTGCAGGAATCAACATAACGCATCGGCTATTACTGTAATGGTTTTAGTAAATAATGGTTTCAGTACAATCTACAGGAACGTTTTGTCGCATAATCAGAGAAAATTACAGACTTATGCTAAATGCTTTGGTGAGAGGAAGGCAATGTCGATGTCAGTAATTCTCTGTTTATTGTCCCAGCTCTACATGTCTGACCTATTACCAGGTACTACCACAGGACTCAAAAAAAATGTCAGGCCTTAACCCTATTATTTTTCATTTGAGTAGTACACAGTGTATCCCATCCTTTTTTGGGACATTCAACTGTACAGTAAAAGTCTGCAATAGAACAAAGAAAAAGTTCTGAAAAAAGCGAATGCCTTACCCAAGGGCTTTAAAGGTAGACAGGACAGGAGACATGATGGAGCAGCAGTGGCATCCTTAACAAAGAGCTCAGAGTGAAACTAAAAAGATCCAGCAGCTTCGGGACAAGCAGGCAGACTTTGTTATCCTGCCTAGTTAATTGCAGGGTGCGGTGAGGCCGGGGCTCCCAGCTTTGTTGGTGGTGACAGAGCCAACTGTGAAAACCTCTGCATGAGCAGGCATGTTCTCACCCCCGGCCGGGAACCAGAGAAAGGAGAGGGAGAGGAGACACCTCCTTGAGCCTGGGGTTAGACTGCAGTCGTTCCCTCCCTTTCCTTTCCTCCTCTCCACAGGTGCCAACAAGAGAGCTCACAAAAAAACAGCCTCTGCAGCTCCGTCTTTCCATCCCTCCCCTCAAACTATTTCCTTGCCTCTCACTCCCACTTGTTCTCCTTCCACTCTTACCCCCTTCTACTTCTCTCGTTCTCTCCCTCCCACCTGTCCACCCCCTCTCGCTCTTTCCCATCTCTCAGTCTCTCCTCCCATTACAAAATCGTTACATGCAAGCACAGCCAACCCCCTCTCCTTTTTCTGTGGAAAGTTATCTAGCTAATGAACAGCCAGACCTACTGATCAGTGTTCTTTCTGTTCCGTGGTTGTTCTCCTGACGTGGCTAGTTCTCCTGAGGGTCAGCATGCAGCCAGCCAGCCATAGAGTCAGGCAGTACGGACCAGCCATGTCGCTCTGCTTCTCACATCAACTCACACTATTGTGTTTACATTTCAACCTGCCTGTTTTTCTGGGAAAAACACCCCCTCTGTATTGTTATTCATTATTTCACCTGGTCAACTGGCGTTTAAGCTAATGTTGAACTGATATGGATTACTCTTGGAGACAATGAGCATCTAGGTAAGTGTGTAAAAAAAAAAAAGAAGGTGTATGAAGTGAGTGTATGTTTTAGCAGAGAGGCCTCTGCTGCAGTGAGACTTGGTGGAGACCAGGGTGTGTTCACACCTTTATAATTACTGTCCCTATAGAGGACATCCTGCTGAGCTGACCCCTACCACACAGCCCTAACCTCTGCCTAGTCAGATAGCCATGGTGACCCCTGGGGCAGGGAAGAAAGGGTCTGCCTGGTCATCTTGTTCCACCGAGTCAAGAGTCACAACACTAATTTGCATTAAGACTGACTGTCTCCAGCAGGAGAGGTATGAGCGAGCAGAGGAAGGCTCTTCACTGATAAGGTAATCCCTTTCTTATCAAGGTGAACAAGAACAGGGATCACAGGTGTGTGTGTGTGTGTGTGTGTTTGAAAACAGGTTACAAAACAGTGATAGTTTGGATTCACATTGATAGTCAAACACACACACACATTTCGTTTCAGTTTACCTTGGGCATGTGCTAAAGTGAGAGGTGAAAGGTCACTTATTCTGAAAAGATGGCGCTGGATGGAATAGCAGCTGTTTTACGGTCTCCTGACCAATTGTGCTCTTTTTTTTTTATCTGATCCTAACTTTTTTTGTACATAATGTTTCTGCCATGATTTCCTTATGACCGAAAAGAGCTTCTGGACATCTGAACAGCGATCACTAACCTCGATGTGGATGAGGATTTCTACTTCAATGACACTGAGGCGAATTACATACTGCACATTCCGAACCAGTCCCAAATCGGTCTTACCTCATTTCTATCAGAATGTCACCTGTGCAACTGGAGGCAACAAACAAAAACCTCTACATCACTTTTATTCCACACACAGAGACGCAAACAAAGCTCTCCCTCGCCCTCCATTTGACAAATCTGACCATAACTCTATCCTTCCGATTCCTGCTTAGAAGCAAAAACTCAAACAGGAATTACCAGTGATGTGCTCAATAAAGAAGTGGGCCAATGAAGCGGCTGCTCAGCTAAAGGACTGGTTTGCTAGCACAGACTGGAATATGTTCCAGGACTCATCTGATGGCATTGAGGAATTTACCATATCGGTTATTAATAAGTGCATCTACGATGTCATCCCTACAGTGACCGGACGTACATATCACCACCAGAAGCAAAATATTACAGGCAACATCCACACTGAGCTAAAGGCTAGAGCTGTTAATTTCAAGGAGCAGGACACTAATCCGGACATTTAAGAAATCTGGCTCCACCCTCAGATGAACCATCAAACAGGCAAAGTGTTAGGACTAAGATTGAATCCTACTACAACAGCTCTGACGCTCGTAGGATGTGGCAGGGCGTGCAAGCTATCACGGATTACAAAGGGAAACCCAGCCGCAAGTTACCCAGTGACACGAGCCTACCAGACAAACTAAATGCCTTCTATACTCGCTTCGAGGCTAGCTAAACTGAACCATGCATGAGAGCTCCAGCTATTCCGGGCGACTGTCTGATTATGCTCTCCATAGAAAATTTGAGTATGACCTTTAAACAGGTTAACAGGGCCAGACAGATTACCATACTCAGAGCACATGCTGACCAGCTGGCAAGTGGCTTGACTGATATTTTCAACCTCTCCCTGACCCAGTCCGTAATACCTACATGTTTCAAGCAGATCCTTGTGCCCAAGAACACCCAGGTAACCTGTCCTAATATTTAAATATATTTCTTAATTCATTTATTTTACTTTGAGATGTGTATTGTTAGATACTACTGCACTGTTGGAGCTAGGAACACAAGCACTACTCTACAACCGCAATAACATTTGTTAAATATGTGTATGTGACCAATATCATTTGATTTGAAATGACTATCGCGCCGTAGCACTCACATCTGTAGCCATGAAATGCTGGTCATGGCTCACATCAACGCCATCATCCCAGACCCACTCCAATTCGCATACTGCCCCAACATATTCACATATGACATAATCCGTGTTGCACTCCACACCTTCCTTACCCACTTGGACAAAAGGAACACCTACGTGACAATGCATTTCCTTGACTACAGCTCAGAGTTCAACACCATATTGCCTTCTAAGCTCATCGCTAACCTAAGAACACTGGGACTAAACACCTCCATCTAACTAGATCCTGGACTTCCTTACGGGCCGCGCCCAGGTGATGAGGGTAGGCAACTACACACGGGGGCCCTTCAGGGGTGCATGCCTCGTCCCTTCCTGTACTCCCTGTTCACCCACGAATGCTTGGTCGTGCACGAGTCCAACACCACCATTAAGTGTGGGCTCCTGAGTGGCGCAGCGTTCTAAGGCACTGCATCGCAGTGCTAGAGGCATCACTATAGACCCTGGTTCAATTCCAACCGGCCGTGATTGGGAGTCCCTTAGGGCAGCGTATAATTGGCCCAGGGTCGTCCGGGTTAGTTCGTGGGTAAATAAGAATTTCTTAACTTACTTGCCTAGTTAAATAAAGGTTAAATAAATACAAGTTTGCAGACAACACAACGGTGGTAGGCCTGATCACTGATTACGATGAAACAGCCTATAGGGAGGAGGTCAGAGACCTGGCAGTGTGGTGCCAGGCCAACAACTTCTCCCTCAGTGTCAGCAAAACAAAGGAAGGGAGGTGATCATGGACTACAAGAAACGGAGAGCGGAGCATGCCCCCATTCAGACGGCTGTAGTGGAGCGGGTCGAGAGCTTCAGGTACCTCTGTGTCCACATCACTAAGTACCTGTCATGGTCCAAACACATCAACACAGTCGTGAAGAGGGCACGACAATGCCTCTTCCCCCTCAGGAGGCTGAAAAGATTTGGCATGGGTCCCCAGATCTGCAAAAAGCTATACAGCTGAACCATTGAGAGCATCTTGACAGGCTGCATCACCTCTTGGTATGGAAACTCCTTGGCATCGGATCGTAAGGTGCTACAGAGGGTAGTGCATACAGCCCAGTACATCACTGTGGCTGAGCTCCCTGCCATCCAGGACCTCTATACCAGGCGGTGTCAGAGGAAGGCCCTAAAAATGGTCAAAGACTCCAGCCCCCCAAGTCATCGACTGTTCTTTCAGCTACTGCATGGCAACCGGTACCGGAGCGCCATGTCTGGGACCAAATTGCTCCTGAACAGCTTTTACCCCCAAGCCATAAGACTGAACAGATAATCAAATGGCTACCCTGACTATTTGCATTGACCCATTTTTTATTTGCACCAGCTCTAAGCACACTCACTGGACTCTACCCACACACTCAAAATATACTACACTGACACTCCAACACACACACACACAACCTACGGTCGCTCACACACACGCATATTGATGCCACACGAAAACACACACATTCACACGGTGCTGCTACTGTGTTTATTATCTATCCTGATTGCCAAGGACTTTTACCTCTACCTACATGTACATAATACCGCGTACCCCTGCACATTGACCCAGTACCCCTTGTATATAGTGAAATTATTGCTATTTTATTGTGTTAACATTTCCTTTATTTCTACGCTAATATCTTACTTTGCATTGTTGAGAAAGAGATGGTAATTAAGCATTTCACAGTAAAGTCTACACTTGTAGTATTTGACGCATGTGACAAATAAAATATGATTTATCCCAGTGCGTGGGCGGGGATTAGAAACACTACAGCCATTGTGGTTTAACCGGCTGGGGCTCAGAGAACGAAACCAAAGACAACTTCACTGCTGTTGCACAATACACTAGAGGTGGTCTGTGATCAAGTTGCACAGGGAGATACTTCACTAATGAATGGGGAAACTTTCCATTGAGTTTACTAGGGCCAGGTGCTCGTTTATATTATAATATAGGTCTAGCACAACACTGACTAATTCTAGCAATGAGATTAACCTACCAGCCTGCATGAAAAAAAATGACAGTGTTCACTGCATGCACAGACAGGTAGGCTACGTCTCACGCAAAATATGAGGCTACGCGCCGTATTGGGTTCGACTTGTGTGAACAATGCCGCATTCAAAACAATTGGGAACTCTGAAAAATACGAGGTCTAATCATGACTTCGGTGATGTTCAGGTTGGAAAGTAAAGTTTGAATTCCGAGTTGGATGATCGAGTTCCCAGTAGTTTTGAACGCACTGAAGTCGTAAGTGGGAGATTTCCGAGTTTCCAGTTGTTTTGAACGCGGCATAAGTGGTGGCATTATAGAGTCTTAGCTGACAGCGCCAAACAAAGACACAAAAACAGTGTACTAAGTCAAACTGGCCGCACAGCGCTCAAAGGGGCCACTTGTTCCGCACAGTGATCCAAAACTATTGTTGTTGGGATTTACACTCAAATTACACAGATTTTCCACAACCCATTTAGGCCCATCACTTGAGATGAACCAAAGTTACCTGAAGTGAGGCTTGCACTGACTGAACCTGGTGTTTTTTTTTTTTAAGGGACTGGAGACATTTGTGTGTTTTCTGTATAAAAAAATAAAAAAAACTTACTTGAGAAAGTACTTCTGTCCAGTTGACGTGTAGGCCATTTCCCATCCAGGAGGCAGGGGCAACTCTTCGGCAACATCGAAAGACTGGTGCCGGATGTGCGAGTGATGTACTGGGCTTGGAGTTGAATTGGCTCCCAATCCAAGCTGTAAGGACGCGGGCGAGGAATGTGACCGTACGTGTTGTACGGTGAGCCTGGGCGGGTGGCTGCCCGAATCAGTGCTCGACTGTCGGGAGTGAGATCCAGAATCTGGCTCCTTGAAAAAAGACTCGGGTAACATTTTTTTCCTCCATGAACTGGGTTTCGGGTTCATAACCGAATTAAAAAGCGCCTCAAGATCCGTATCAGAGTCCTGAGCGACATGGATAACTTGTTGTCCTGGCATTGGCTGCAGTGGGTTGCTCATTTTGGCTTCGTAGAAAAGTTACAACGCAATACAGAAAATATAAAACGAAAACGTTTCGAGGCGAAGAGAGATATCAAACCTTGAGCTCTCTTTAAACGGTCATAAACCCTGTGTGGAAAAACAAAATAGTTATCACCTTGCTGCGGTCAAACTCGCGTTAAAACAATTCTGAAAGAGTTAGATTTGTTTTTTAAACACTAAAATGTATCCTTACATTAGAAAAGTAATAAGAACTGTACTTTCTCTTTGCCTCGGCCAGTTCGATAGCTCTTGTTGGTGCTGCCCGAACTTCACTCCCGTCCCAAAGTTTAACTCAACTTTTTACGACGCCTGTGTCAGCAGTTGTTCATGAATTATTCATGAGCTCCGGGGCGAGAGGGGTTTAGTACAGTTTCGTGATTACAAAACAATCTCTCAAATGACAAGCTATTGATGGCGGGTGTAACAATTTTGAAAATGTTTAAATAACTCAACGCCACAAAGTTGCGGAATAGATTTGAGAGTTTGTTTTAGCAATAAATCATGGCTGCTTCGTTCTGTTACATTTGGAGATCATTTGGGGATGGTCTATAGGCCTAGAGACTATGAACTAAAACAATGTTAAGAATAGTTCAAGTTAGTGGAAAACTGTCCACAGAGCCTATCTGTCGATTGGACAAGTGAAATCATTTTGAATGTAAGGTAGTGAAAAAATTACACATCTGTTGAATAATAACTTGAAACTTGTGAGGTTCTGAGATGTTTTGTCATTGCCCATATATAGTATGAAAGATGAAAGATAGGCTGCGCCCATGCCTGTCAGATGTAGGCTACCCTACTTTTCCCCCTTCATAGTGCATTTTCACTCCCACTTATTCAACCCAGGTCAATTCTATATAGTGTGTCCAGAAGCCTACATTAGAAAAAAATGACAAAAACACTGTGCTTGCTATCATTTCATTACTATGTCAACAATGTACTTCCAGACATTCTGAAATTCACTAAAGCATCCCATGTAATGTAACTTTAGTCTTTCACTTTTCCATGATTCATGACAGTCTCAAGCTAATCTTTTTTTTATGTTCAGAGCTTTCTCTGTGCACTTCTGTATCAGTTCTGCCCCACATTTTGATGTAATTAATTAAGACATTAGACTACTCATGGTGAATTCTATCCAAAGTTGTTTTTTTTAATCTAAAATATCCACTAATGAGTTATTCCTCGCAAAACCCAGACAAAAATAAAGACCATGATTTTGGAAAATGTCACGAAATTTAAACTATTGAATAGTCTTTTTGGCAAAGGATTGTTGACATATATTTGAGATTTGTATCTAAAAGCATGAGAAATAATTGATCAAAGTTGGCATATTCATTACATTTTGTCCTCACCCAGGCCTCATTTAAGACTCCATAGAGCTTCATCTATAGGTGCTAAAAAGCTAATATTGGTTTCTTAAGAAGCTTTACCACTTGCTCTGTACGATGAGTAGTATTTCGTTTTTTTTTTAAAGTTTTACATTCATTTATGAATATAGAAAAATCAACATTTAGAAAAGGCATTTGTTTAAATATATTGTTTAACATATTATATTCTATAAGCATATCAAAGTTCAAGAGTGAGATCTCTGCTACTTTTATAGTTATGATCCCATTTGTAAGCATTCCCAACAGTGTGAATGTGAAAATGGAGTCACCCTCTGCTGGTTATTTGTAGGATGCTATGTTCAACTATATACAGTGCATTCAAAAATTGTTCAGACCCCTTGTTACTTTACAGCCTTATTCTAAAATGGATTCAATTGTTTTTCCCACTCATCAATCTATACAAAATACCAAATAATGACAAAGCAAAAACAGCTTTTACATTATTTTAGCAAATTTATTCAAAACAAAAAACTGAAATTTCAAATTTACATAAGGATTCAGAGCCTTTCTTCGGTACTTTTCAGTACTTTGTTGAAGTACCTTTGGCAGTGACTACAGCTTTGAGTCTTCTTGGATAAAACGCTACAAGCTTAGCACACCTGTATTTGGGGAGTTTCTCCCATTCTCTGCGGATCAACTCAAGCTCTGTCAGGTTGGATGGGGAGCGTTGCTGGACAGCTATTTCCAGGTCTCCAGAGATGTTCGATCGGCTTCAAGTTCGGGCTCTGGCTGTGCTACTCAAGGACATTCAGAGACTTGTCCCGAAGCCACTCCTGCGTTGTCTTGGCTGTGTGCTTAGGGTTGGCTGTTGGTAGGTGAACCTTTGCCCCAGTCTGAGGTCCTGAGCAGGTTTTCAACAAGGATCTCTCTGTACTTTGCCCCGTTCATCTTTCCCTCGATCCTGACTAGTCTCCCAGTCCCTGCCACTGAATAACATCACCACAGCATAATGCTGCCACCACCATGCTTTACCGTAGGGATGGTGCAAGGTTTCCTCCAGACGTGACGCTTGGCATTCAGGCCAAAGGGTTCAATCTTGGTTTCATCAGACCAGAGAATCTTGTTTCTCTGAGTCTCTAGGTGCCTTTTGGCAAACTCCAAGCGGGCTGTCATGAGCCTTTTACTGAGGAGTGGCTTCTGTCTGGCCACTCTACCATAAAGGCCTGATTGGTGGAGTGCTGCAGAGATGGTTGTCCTATTGGAAGGTTCTCACATCTCCACAGAGGAACTCTGGAGCTCTGTCACATTCGTGTTCTTTGGTCACCTCCCTGAGCAAGGCCCTTCTCCCCCGATTGCTCAGTTTGACTGGGCGGCCAGCTCTGGGAAGAGTCTTCGTGGTTCCAAACTTCTTCAATTTGAGCATGATGGAGGCCAATGTGTTTTTGAGGACCTTCAATGCTGCAGTACATTTGTACCCTTCCCCAGATCTGTGCCTCGACACAATCCTGTCTCGGGAGCTCTACGGACACTTCCTTCGACCTCATGACTTGATTTTTGCTATGATATAGACTGTCAACTGTGGGACCTTTATATAAACAGGTATGTACCTTTCCAAATCATGTCCAATCAATTGAATGTACTACAAGTGGTCTCCAATCAAGTTGTAGAAACATCTCAAGGATGGTCAATGCAAACAGGATGCACCTGAGCTCAATTTTTATTCTCATAGCAAAGGGTCTGAATACTTATGTACAGTAAACACAATTTCTAAAACCTGTGTTCACTTTGTCATTATGGGGTGTGTGTAGATTAAATAAAAATGTCATCAATCTATTTTAAAATAATGCTGTAATGTAACAAAATGTGGAAAAAGTCAAAGGGTCTAAATACTTTCTGAATTCACACATATACAGTACCAGTCAAATGTGTGGACACACCTACTCATTACATGATAGCATGTAGAATAATAGTGAAGACATCAAAACGATTAAATAACACATATGGAATCATGTAGTAACCAAAAAAAAAGTGTTAAACAAATATATATTATAAATATTTAAAAAAATATAAAATATATTTTATATTTGACATTCTTCAAAGTAGCCACCCTGCATTGATGACAGCTTTGCATACTCTTGGCAATATTTATATAATTTGGGCTGCAATACGAGATGCAGTCACGACTTCCACCGAAGTTGGCTCCCCTGCCTGTTCGGGCGGTGCTCGGCAGTCGTCGTCACCGTCCTACTAGCCACCACCGATCCCTTTTCGTTTGTCTGTTTGTTTTGTCTTATTCGTTTCACCTGTATTCTGTTGTATGGCTTAATGAGCTTCCCTATTTTAAGCACGTGTACCCGCCCTTGTTTTGTGCGGGATTGTCTTTATGTTACGTGTGCTCCTTTTAGGTAGAGGTGGATATATTTTCGGAACTTGGCACCCTGTGTTTTTGGGTAGTCACTGTGTTGTTGGGCTTATCATTTTTGTGTGCCGAATTAAAGAGCACTTTTCACAACTGTAACTCTCTGCGCCTGATTCCTTCACCCACCTAGTCCCGCGTGACAGAATCCCGCACCCTGACAAATGGAATCAGCAGGAGCAACCACACCTCCTCTCCCATCGATGGAGGAAAGGGTCCTCCATCATACCAGTGTTCTCCACAGGATTGGTTCAGCGATGGATCTAATGATGGAGAGGATGGATCGATGGGAGAGGAGTGGCCTTCCCACCTCATCTCCAGCACCCCCTCCTCCAGCACCTCCTGTCCCTGCTACAGCATCCGGCTCCGGGGCTATTCGGCTGGCCCTCCCACGGGAGTATGATGGAACGGCGGCTGGGTGTCAGGGTTGCCTCCTATAACTAGAACTTTAAAAGGTGACCGTTCATCCTACTCCCTCCGGAGAGGAGAGCGTGAGCGCCCTCATCTCCTGTCTGACTGGACGAGCCCTAGAGTGGGCAAACGCAGTGTGGAATGGCCCAGACTCGGCGAGGGATCACTACCCAGAGTTCACCCGCCGATTCCGAGCTGTATTTGACCACCCACCAGAGGGTCGTGCGGCGGGTGAACGGCTATTCCACCTGCGTCAGGAGACAAGGAGCACGCAGGACTTTGCCCTGGAGTTCAGGACCTTGGCCGCAGGAGCAGGGTGGAACGACAGGGCCTTGATAGACCATTTCCGATGTAGCCTCAGGGAGGACGTCCGCAGGGAGCTAGCGTGTCGGGACACCACCCTCACGCTGGATGAGCTCATCGACATGGCCATCCGTCTTGAAAATCTGCTGGCTGCCCGCGGACGTTCGGAACAGGTCCCGTCGTTTCCACCTCCCAGCCCTCCTGCTCCTATCCCTATGGAGTTAACCTCTTTCCCTGGTTTTTCTCCCTCTACAGCATAAGGCGCTATTCGATTCAGGCGCAGCTGGGAATTTCATGGATCGGGGGCTCACGTTAAGGCTAGGGATTCCCCTTGTGTCGTTAGACCTACCTTTCCCCGTGCACTCCCCAGATAGCCGACCATTAGGGTCAGAGTGGTCAGGGAGGCCACGGTGCCGCTGGACATGGTAACGCAGGGGGGTCATAAGGAGCAGATTAGTCTGTTCCTTATCGATTCATCTGCGTTTCCAGTGGTGTTGGGAATTCCCTGGCTAGCTCAGCACAACCCGGTGATTTCCTGGCGACAGGGGGCTCTTAAGGGGTGGTTAGAGGAGTGTTCAGGCAGGTGTATGGGCGTTGCCGTCTGTGCGACTACGGACTATCCAGACCAGGTTTCCACCGTGCGCATTCCCTCTGAATATGCCGATTTGGTAATCGCCTTCAGTAAAAGGAAGGCGACCCAATTACCACCCTATCATAGAGAGGACTGCGTGACCTTCTGGAGAACGCTGCACTTCCTAGGAGTCGCGTGTACCCATTGTCCCAGGAGGAGACAGTAGCTATGGAGACATGTGTTGCTGAAGCGCTGGGACAGGGGTACATTCGGCCCTCCGCATCATCCGTCTCCTCAAGCTTCTTTTTTTGTGAAGAAGGAGGGAGGTCTGCGTCCGTGCATTGATTATCTAGGCCTAAATTCCATCACAGTGTAGTTTAGTTACCCACTACCTCTCATCACTACTGCGGTGAAATCATTTCACGGGTGTGCTTCTTCACAAAACTGGACCTGAGGAGTGCGTATAATCTGGTGCGTATCCGGGGAGGAGATGAGTGGAAAACCGCATTTAGTACTACATCTTGCCATTATGAGTACGGCGTCATGCCATATGGGTTGAAAAATGCTCCAGCTGTCTTCCAATCATTCGTAGATGAGATTCTCCGAGACCTGCTCAGGCAGGGAGTGGTAGTGTACATCGATGACATCTTGATCTATTCTGCCACACGTGCGGCGCATGTGTCTCTGGTGCGTTAGGTACTTGGGCGACTGCTGGAGCATGACCTGTATTGCAAGGCGGAGAAATGTGTGTTCTTCAAACAAGCCGTTTCCTTCCTGTGTTAGCGTATTTCCACCTCTGGGGTGGTGATGGAGTGTGACCGCTTACAGCCGTGCGTAATTGGCCGACTCCGACCACGGTGAAAGAGGTGCAGCGGTTTTTAGGGTTTGCCCCGGGTTCAGGTGGCTGCTCCCATTACCTCACTGCTGAAGGGAGGACCGGTGCGCTTGCGTTGGTCAGCAGAGGCAGGCAGAGCTTTCAGTCGTCTGAAGGAGCTTTTAGGATGAAGGATGCAGTTAACGCTAATGAACTTATCCTCTGCAGCAGAGGTAACTTTGGGTCTTCCTTTCCTGTGGCATTCCTCATGAGAGCCAGTTTCATCACAGCGCTTGATGGTTTTTGCGACTGCACTTGAAGAAACTTTCAAAGTTCTTGAAATTTTCCAGATTGACTGACCTTCATGTCTTAAAGTAATGAAGGACTTTCATTTCTCTGCTTATTTGAGCTGTTCTTGCCATAATATGGACGTGATCTTTTACAAATAGGGCTACCTTCTGTATACCACCACTACCTTATCACAACACAACTGATTGGCTCAAACGAATTAAGAAGCAAAGAAAATCCATAAGTGAACTGTTAAATAACAGGTGTGCCTTGTTGAAATGCATGAAGCTCGTTGAGAGAATGCCAAAAGTTTCCAAAGCTGTCATCAAGGCAAAGGGTGGCTACTTTGAAGAACCTCAAATATAAAATATATTTTGATTTGTTTCATATGTTTTTGGTTACTACATGATACCATATGTGTTATTTCATAGTGTTGATATCTTCACTATTATTCAACAATGTAGAAAGTAGTAAAAATAAAGAAAAACCCTGGAATGAGTAGGTGTGTCTAAACTTCAGACCCCTTGACTTTTTCCACATTTTGTTATGTTCCAATGTTACAGCCTTATTCTAAAATTGATTACATAAATGCTTTTCCTCATCATTTTACACACAATAACCCATAATGACAAAGTGAAAGCAGGTTTGTTGACATTTTTTGCAAACATATTAAAAATAAAAACCAGAAATAGCTTATTTACATAAGCATTCAGACCCTTTGCTATGAGACTCCAAATGTAGATCGGGTGCATTCTGTTTCCATTGATCATCCTTGAGATGTTTATACAACTTCATTGGAGTCCGTCTGTGGTAAATTCAATTGATTGGACATGATTTGGACAGGCACACACCTGTCTATATAAGGTCCCACAGTTGACAGTGCAGTTCAGATCAAAAACCAAACCATGAGGTTGAAGGAATTGTCCGTAGAGCTCAGAGACAGGACTGTGCCAAGACACAGATCTGGGGAAGGGTATCAAAACATTTCTGCAGCATTGAAAGTCCCCAAGAACACAGTGGCCTCCATCATTTTTAAATGGAAGACGTTTGGAACCACCAAGACTCTTCCTAGAGCTGACCGCCCGACCAAACGGGGAGAAGGGCCTTGGTTAGGGAGTTGACCGAGAACCCAATGGTCACTCTGACAGAGCTCTAGATTTCCTCTGTGGAGATAGAACCTTCCAGAAGGACAACCATCTTTGCAGCACTTCACCAATCAGGCTTTTATGGTAGAGTGGCCAAGTGGAAGCCACTCCTCAGTATAAGGCACATGATAGCCCGCTTTGAGTTTTCCAAAAGGCACCTAAAGACTCTCAGACCATGAGAAACAATATTCTCTGGTCTGAAGAAACCAAGATTGAACTTTTGTCCTGAATGCATGAAGCATGGAGGTGAAGCATGGAGGTGGCAGCATCATGCTGTGGGGATGTTTTTCAGAGGCAGGGACTGGGAGACTAGTCAGGGTAGAGGCAAAGATGAACGGAGCAATGTACAGAGAGATCCTTGATGAAAACCTGTTCTAGCACGCTTAGGACCTCAGACTGGGATGAAGATTCACCTTCCAACAGAACAATGAACTGAAGCACACAGCCAAGACAATGCAGGAGTGGCTTCGGGACAAGTCTCTGAATGTCCTTAAACCCAGCCAGAGCTCAAACTTGAACCCTATCTAACATCTCTGGCGAGACCTGAAAATAGCTGTGCAACAACGCTCCCCATCCAACCTGACAGAGCTTGAGAGGATCTGCAGAGAAGGACAGGAGAAACTCCCCAAATACAGGTGTGCCAAGCTTGTAGGGTCATACCCAAGAAGACTCTAGTCTGTAATTGCTGACAAAGGTGCTTCAACAAAGTACTGAGTAAAGGGTCTCAATACTTATGTAAATGTGGTATCAGTTTTTAATTTCTAATAATTTAGCAAAAAAAAAAAAAGACCCTTTGTGTTATGGGGTGTTTTGTGTAGATTGATGAATGGGAAAAAAATGATTTAATCAATTTTATAATAAGGCTGTAACCTAACAATGTGTGGAAAAAGTCAAGGGGTCTGAATACTTTCCCAAAGGCACTGTATATAATATTCATCAATATATATAGAATAATTAGTCAAACATTTTATATTTCAATATTCATAATTGAATGTAAAAATATGTCATTGAAATCCAAAATACTATTTATATTACAGAGCAAGGGGTAAAGCTTCCTATGACACCAGTTTTTGCTTTGTAGAGTAACTACAGATTCTGTGTTCTCCATTCTGGAGTCTTAAAGGAGGCCTTGGCAAGATCAAAATGTCATAAATATGCCAACTTTGATTCATTATTTCTCAATTCAGATTTGAGATACAAATGTGAAATATATGTCAACAATCCTTCCTCCAAAGGATTATTCTACGTATTAAATTTCATGGAAATTACCCAAATTATGGTATTTTTTGTCTGTGTTTTGTAAGTAATCACTAATGTTATGCACAGCGTAAATATGCCTTTGGCTCACTCAGTTGATGAAAATATCAACATTAGGCTGAATTATGCTCCATGTTCATGAATGGTTAAGAGATTTCTTACATTTTAAAAATAAATTAATAGAATTATGCTACCCAGGTGGTGGCTCTTCAGGGTTGGAACCACAGTGTGAATCTGTAACACAGCCCATAATAAAAGCAACCATAAGTCCCTTGTACTCCACAGAGGGTGCAGCTGTCCTTTGTAATATGAAATTCTGAGATGGCACCGATTTAAACCAATTTCTTTGGACAATTACTCTGTCCTCAACAATGTACCAACCAAGCAGCCAATCCACTCTTCAGCCTGGATGGCCTGGCCTGTTGTTACGATAAACTATGAGTGGTGGGTGGAATCAGGCGCAGAGAGCAGTGTTCTGTCGTTTATCAAACATTTATTCACCGGTGCAACCAAAATGAATGACGCCAACACACAAGGCGTATAAGTTGCCAGTCCAAAAACAACAGGACAAAATAGACCGGATAAATAAAGAACACGAAAAGCAAAACACCATCAAACACAGAGTAACAATAAACAAGCCCGCACAAAATACCCAGCAGGCCTAGTGCCCTTAAATACCCTACAAACAAACCCTAATACAAAACAGGTGTACCCAATAAACCAATAACAACCACAAACGGAAAAAGAATCGATGGCAGCTAATAGGCCGGTGACGACGACCGCCGAGCCCCGCCCGAACAGGAAGAGGCACCCTCTTCAGCGAGGTTCGTGACACCTGTGTTGCTGTGGTGGGTCTTATATGGTCTGGTCTGTGTTCACTGGCACATGTCCAGCCTCAGACCACCAACCCCATAATGTTACAGAGGTTGCGCACCTACAACAGCCTCAGACCAACAACCCCATATTGTAGCATCTTCTCCAAGACCAAAAAGTAAACACTTTCCTCTGGATTGGAAGTTTTTTGGTCAAGAGGTAGACTATGTATGGGTGCAGAACGTTGATGTAACACAAAATAAATGATATGTATATTTGTATTGCCACAGCCTGACTAGTACAGTACAGCCACAACGTACGAGTCATTCTGATGTAACATTTGGGTAACACTGCATGCCCAAGCCCGAACCCAAAGCTGTCTGACATGCCAGGGAAAGCCCCGATCAGATAGTGAACAGGGATCGTATTCAACCACACAACATTGACTACATTTACAGTGGAGACAGCATATGAATTGAAGGTCAATATAGAATAAAAATGATTATGCAAGAGTCAGTTTCTCATTAAAGGATTAGGATGAATCCACTTGTTCACATTGCTCATTCTCATTTGTAGCTGTGCCTGAGATTCTGATTCACACACACAGCTCTAACTGTCGCCGAGGTAGGCTCTCTGGCGATGTGCACCTGTCTCTGAGACCAGCTGATGTCTGACAGAGAACCCCCTGCCCCCTCCATACACTCCGTACCCTGGGAAACCCACCTGTCACTAAAGATACCCTGACCTCTACACCAGCCCCATCGCCCTTCAATAGTCTGGGGTAGAGGCAGACCTATGGGATACAGTCAGTAAAGGTTTACTTACGCTGATATTTCAGTAGAGCAATTTTAGTTTTTTTTGGTGTTGTGTTGAAGTTGTTTGTGTCATGCCTCTAATTAGCACTACATCTTATGCTCTTTCATCATGTTCTATAACAATGATCATACGTTGATTACAAGCTTGTAATTGTATCATTTTAGCCTTGTAACATTGTTTTAAATACCGGTATGTAATATGTTATTTTGAAAGGCTTTATGAATGACTACATTCGACTGACCTAGAAACGTTCTTATACACATCCGTTTTCTTTTAATGCGCTGATCCAATAACTTTTAGTATTCAACCACAAATAGCCATTAAAGTGCAGATGGTTCCAGGAAGTGTAGCAGTAAGTTGATGTACAGGAAGCACCTGTGTTATATCCTCTGCTGATCTGTAACAATGACTTCACACCTGGGTGACCTCTAACCTTATTAGAGGACTTTAAAGTTTAGAGGTTTTCCTATAGACAAATGGTAGAATTCCTCCCCCACTACATTGTAGACGTATGCCAGATCTTACAAAGCCTGGATAGGTATTTAATACATCACATCAGCTACTGTTATGATATGGGGGGAGGTTAGCGTTAGGACATAAACAAGCACTTCCACACCTCATCCCCAGGTGGCAGCACCAAACATTAAGGGCATTGCTCTGCCAGGAAGGCTTGATAAGCACATCAGGTGCAGGCAAATAAGGTGATCGTCAGTTGGTGTCTCAGCTTGCAGAGTCGTGAGGCTTTCGTTTGGGCATGCCTGTTTGTAGTTTTCTGTTTTGTATGCTTATTTTCGTCACCATCTGAACAAAGGGACTTCCGAAAATCACGGATTATAAAAGGGGAAACCAGCCACTATCCCACCTGGACAAAAATAATACCTATGGTAGAACGCTGTTCATCGATTACAGCTCTGCTTTCAACACCATCGTTGCTGAGGTCTAAAGCCTTGTTCACACTGCAGGCCTTAATGCTCAAATCAGTTTTGTTTTTCAAATCTGTTTTGGAATACAGGCTGTCCAAACAGCATGTTATACAAGTGACAATCAGATTTGCGTGTGTTCAGACAGCAGTCATTTGCTGATAAACCTACGCTAGTCGCTGTAGTAACGACGGGTGTGTGCACAGTGGTCTAGGCTGATTGGTGGTGGTACTCGTGCTTCCTATCACTCAGAAGATCTGTAACAAGCTAGGGTGACAACGGTGCCTGCCATGGACGTTTCCCAGTTGTTTAGAATGTTTCCAATTAGAAGTGTAAGAACTTTTAAGGCCTCAAAGGATAAGATGATCCAACTTTCAAAATGAATCCTAACTAGCTAGCTATGTATACTGTAGTTGTTTAGCTTTTTTAACCCATTCACTAATTTGTTTGTAAACAATTAACAAGCTAGTTAGCCATCATGGGACCATACTTGTGAACATAAGCAACCGTTTAAATCTAAATGGGTTTTCCAGCACAAAATGCATATCAGCCAATGAAAAGCGTCTATTTACTTGTATGTGACAGAACACCAAATTGTAGCTGGTCCCATCAGATCAAATCAAATTATACTTGTCACATGCCCGGAATACAAGAGGTGTAGACCTAACCGTGAAATGCTTACTTGCAAGCTCTTAACCAACAATGCAGTTCAAGAAATAGTTTAGTTTATTCAGTAAATATTTTCTTAAGTAAAAAATAAAATAGCAATACAGAGGCTATATACAGGGGGTACCAGTGCTGAGTCAATGTGCGAGGTTACAGGTTAGTCGAGGTCATTTGTACATGTAGGTAGGGGTAAAGTGACTATGCATATAGATAATAAATAGGGAGTAGCAGCAGTGTAAAAAAAGGGGTGTGTGAATGTAAATACTCTGGGTGGCCACATGGCACACATTAGCCCTTTGCTAACCTCAACGGGTGGTACTGAACATCTTTATCAGCCTATGAAAGATCTTAGACTTTATATCCACCAACCAATGGCATTTCTTAAAATGGGTCTACCCTGGGCACAGAGGTATATTGTAAACCTACAAAATCAATTTTTGTTGTTCTGTTGGTCTGTAACAAGACGTAGTGTGCCAATATTGCAGTGATGCATCCTTGACTAGGCTACTAGCTACTATTTACGTTAAAGACGTTTTTGTTACTGACCAAATACTTATTTTCCACCATAATTTGCAAATAAATTCATAAAAAATCCTACAGTGATTTTCTGGATTTTTTTTCTCATTTTGTCTGTCATAGTTGAAGTGTACCTATGATGAGAATTACAAGCCTCTCTCATCTTTTTAAGTGGGAGAACTTGCACAACTGGTGGCTGACTAAATACTTTTTTGCCCCACTGTAAATATAAACAGTACCGGCACCCAAAATGAGTACCGGCACCTATAGTGCTTTCAGAAAGTTGTTATATACCTCCTTGACTTATTCCACATTTTGTTGTTACAGCCTGAATTCAAAATGAATTAAACATATTTATTTTCCCCCACCCATCTACACACATTGTGTACCAATGCCTAGAGGTGGCTGTCCAACCAAACTGAGTAACCGGTCAGGAAGGTGACCAAGAATTCCACTCGTCCCCTTCCCGTATCTGCACCAGGTGGTAGGCAGTCCATAGGTCCAGCTTGGAGAACACGGTGGCCCCCTGGAGCTGCTTGAAGGCCAAGGAGATGAGAGGTAGCGGGTAGCAGTTCTTCACCGTGATGTCGTTGAGACCCCGGTAGTCAATGCACGGGGGCAGGATTGTTGTCCACAAAGATGAACCCTGCAACAAGGGAGTCCTCAATGTAGGTCTCCATAACCTTGAAATGTAGAGTCAGAGTTCTGGCAAAAGGGGGTGCCTAATGATGTTTGACCCATATGTTATGTCTCATCAACCAGAAAGACTTGATGTCTACCCCAGTATTGTAGAGTTTGCCAGCAGGAGAGTCAACATTTGTGAAAATCAAAGTGCAAAATTCATCACAACATGATATCTGGCTTGCATCAAGATCATGTCAAGGCAGTACTGAGTCCGTAGTTGATAGTCCCTGTGCCCGTTTACCTTACCCCTCAGGGAGACCAGAAGGCTACACTCTTTACCATGCAGACAGACCCAGGAGCAAGTGATGGCACCAATGACAAATCCAACAGACCCCAAATGCAACGTATGAAATGGCATCCCCCAGTGAACTTCAGTCATCTAGATGCAAGGAAATAGAGGAAATAGTGAGACAAATGTTGGAGGAATCAGGTGTGTTTTCTGAGAATGATGGAGATATAGATTGTGTGCCATAGTTACAACTTGAAAGTGAACCTACACCTGTACAGAAATCATACAACTCCATTCCAAAACCATCATACAGGGAAGTGAAGGAGTATTTGCACGCACTATTTGAAAGAGGGTGGATAAGAAAGTCGAAGTCGTCACTCATCACCTGTTGGGTCTCAGGATGTGCATTGATTTCAGAGGACTGAACAAGAAAACAATTCCCGACATACACCCACTGCCAAGAATTCAAGACTTGCTGGATAAACTTGGGAGGTTTCTCATGGTTCTCTATTGTTGACCAAGACTTTGATGCATATCATCAAGGACTTGTTGCAGAAGAGTCAAGACACCTCACAGCATTTAGTACACCATGGGTATGAATGGGTCAGGATCCCATTAGGCTTGATGAATGCCCCAGTGGCATTTCAGAGGTGCATGGAAGAGACACTTCAGGGAATTAGAGATGAATGCTGCTCACCCTATCTGGATGATGTGTTGTGTTACTTCAAATAATCTGAAGAGCATGTGGAAGACCTAAGAAAAGTCCTCAAACAGACGCGTGAACATGGAATCAAGCTTAGGCCTGCTAAGTGTGAGCTCTTCAAAAAGAAAGTGAGACACATTGGCCGCATGGTTTCCAGTGAGGGAGTATGTATCGATCCAAAGAACCTGGAGGCAGTGCAGGTGTTTAAAGAAACATCATCCAGTACAGTGGGAGAGGTGTGGCCTCTTCTCTGATTTATAGGTTACTATTGGTCCTTCATATAAGAGTTCTAGAGACTCGCAAAACCATTGTATGAGCTGCTCCAGACCGACAGAGAAAATACAGTGGAAAGCAAAATGTTCAAAAGAACATCAAAATCCAGAGGATAGTCAAAAACAAAATATTCAGGTCAATTGCCATCAAAGATGCCAATTAGAATGGCCAGAAGCCCACCAGGCCATTGTAGACAGCGTAGTGGATGTAGTTACCCAATCCTATCCTTTCACCCTACATACAGACGCCTCCAATGAGGGTCTTGGTGCAGTACTCTACCAGAGGCAGCAGGGAATGCTATGAAATTTAATGTCGTGGAAATTCTACACAGAGACACTCAAAGTCAATCTTCATGAATCATTGTTTATTCACAGTTAACTGGTAGAGGTTCCAACAAACTTGATGTACCATAGTACACCTTTATCAGGAGCTCTTCCTGGGCAGTCCCGTTAGATCTCTTATATACTGGTTACAGACATGTTACATAGGCATAGTTCATAGGTTTGGTTCCGGCATGTGTCTGGCACCGTCTCCTATCTTAACTTCTAGAACATATTCCGGGAGTTCTGCCCGATGGTCCTAAGGAGGGGGTCATGTCACCCCCCCCTCGTATCTTTACCAAGCACAGGCAGGATCCAAGGATTATTTATGACACTAAGACAATATTAACATTTTCAAAGCTGTCCCTTCACAAGATACAATGTTCCATAACAATAAGTTATGGGTCGAGAACCTTGTCTCCAGCTGAAAATAATGCCCAAGAGGATGATCACGGCATCAAGGAAGTGATGAACTTCAAGTTAAAGGGGCGACAGCAAACAGACACAGAGAAAAGGCAACTGTGTGTGAGAGCCAAACACTTATGCATTTGTGGACAAAACTGCAGACTGAGGATGGAATCATTTACAGAATGGTTGGTGACAGGAAGCAGTTAGTAATCCCTTTAAAAAAACAATTGCTGTTTTGAAACACCTACATAATGACAATGGGGGATGTGGGTGCAGAAAAGAAGTCACTCACCTGGTGAGAGAGCGATTTTACTCTCCATTTATATAACAGGAAGTTGAGGGCGATGTCACAAAGAAATGTAGTTGCATCAAGCAGCAAATATCAAATGCGCCACAGAAAGCTCCAATGGGCAATCTCACAGCAAGTGCTCCCTTTGAGTTGATCTCAGTGGTCTTTTTGCACTTATAACTCCCCTACTAGGTTCTGAGTACATCTTAGTATTAGTCGATCATTTCACTAGGTTTACACAGGCCTACGCCACTCGCAACAAGTCTGCAGACAGCAGAAGAGAATATCTTCATACCCATCTTCGGATATCCTCAGAGGCTCCACCACGATCAAGGCTGTACATTTGAAATACTCTTTGGAGCCTTCAGGAGCTGGCAGGAGCTGGCACAACACCATATCATCCCCAGGGAAACTCAGTGGAATGGATTAATTGCACCCTTCCCAAAGAAAAAAAAATCACAATGAAAAGACCACTTGCCTCATATCGTACGTGCATACAACTGCACTCGTCACGAAGCAACAGACTTCTCACCACACTTCCTTCTCATTGGCCAGCCACCCTGCCTGCCCATTGACCGGTTGTTTGGACTCAATCAGAGTGATGAACAGGTGTCACCCCCTGTCTAGGCTCAGAATTGGGCCACCAAAATGCAGGAAGCTTACCAAGTTGCATCTGAAAACATTAAAAAGTCCTCAGCTAAAGGCAAAAGACACTACGATCATGGTGCAAAGGCAGTGGCCCTCCAACCTGGAGACCGAGTGAAGAATATGTCAGAGAGAGGAGGGCCGGGTAAGAAGCGGGCCATACATAGGGTGGTAAGATAAGATTGGGGAAGGACCTGTCTACAAGGTGAAAAGGGAGAATGGTGCTAAGGGCATCAGAGCGATCAATCGCAACATGCTGATGTTAGTGAACGACTTAACTGTAGAACATGAGACCTTGGATGAGAGGAAACAGCCTGCTATAAAAAGAACATCAAACACAGAACATGGAGGAGATGGGGATGACACTTCAGCAGACTCTGATGAAGAAGACTTCTAGACTCCAGGAGTTAATCCAGTTGCAAGCGCAGAAGAACCAAGACCTAAGACAAAATCACTGCCAGAACAGGCCTATGCATTTCATCCCCATATTCAGGATACAGAAAGTAATCAGGATGAGAACATGGAGCAGGAAGAACCAAGCAATGTGGATGGGGACAATGCTGAAGAGAGAGGACCATGTTGAAAGGAGAAATGACGCTCCCGAAACTGAAGTTGGGCCCAATCCAGACAATGGTTCCTCATGTATGAATGACCTCACTGATTCAATTCAGCAGTGCGTAGAGGAAGGGATGGATGTCAGAAGATCCCAACGGATCCAAAAACCAAGGGGCATGCTAACTTATGACACACTTGGGCGGCCAACCAACCAGGTGTGTAAACCTAACGTCCATGCCTCATACCAAACCACCCACTCTGCCAGTATGTATGCCTACTTACCAATGTCAGCAGTGTGGCCAATATCGATACCAGTACCGAAACCTATACAGAACACCAGACATACCTGCTCAGTTATAGACTTAATGAGTAATAGCAGGAGCCACTATTTAAAGAGCAGGAGAGTGTAGCAGATTGAAAATTCTTGAGTTAGAACTAAAAGGGGATACTTTTTTTTATTTTGCTGGACTGAGTCTATCCATTTCTATGCAGTAGTAGATGCAATTACATTCAAGACACAAGAGGGAGCTCTAAGTTTGGTGTTGGACTAGGAATCAAGGGAGTTCTGAGCTGGCTTTGTTATTAAAACGAGTAACTTGGAAAAAGTTTAAACAGTCTCATGCACTTTTTCACCACATTTCAGATTACTATCCTACTGCTCTTAGATCTCCATCTGAGGATAGTAACACATGCAGTGTCAACTGTGGGACCTTGTAAAAACAGGTGTGTTTATTTCTAAATAATGTCCAAGCAATTGAATTGGCCACAGGTAGACTCCAATCAAGTTGTAGTGATGTCTCAAGGATGATCAACGTATACTGAATGCACTTGAGCTCATAGCAAAGGGGTGTGAATACTTATGTAAAATAGATTAGCAAATGTCTAAAAACATGCTTTCACTTTGTCATTATGGAGTATTGTGTGTAGATTGAGAGAAAATCAAATTAATCCATTTCGAATTCAGGCTGTAACAAAATGTGGCTTTAAACAGAGAAATTTGACCAGTCAGTGAAATACACATGATAGTTGCTTTGATGATCAGAACGTGCTGTTGATCCATAAACAAGCGTTGGAATACGTCCAACTACTTCAACAATTTTAATTGGCTAATGCACTTGTGCCAGGATATAATCAGTGCCACCTGTTGAAGTTAGCATTGGGCTAACATATGTCATGTTATCTAATGGGACAAGGTACAATTTCCAATTTAGCGTTCTGTCATGTGCAAGTAAATCGCCAATTTTAATTGGCTGACACACATTTTGAGCTGGAGAATTCATTTAACGAAATGGTTGACTTATGTTCGGAAGTATGGCCCCAGTATGTTCTTGTCAAACTGTCAACAGAGTAGCTAGCAAGCAACAAGATATGCCAAATAACAGTCTAAAAACGACTGATGGCAAATACATCAGATTTGATCGTTCAGACAAGTCGCATGGCCAGGAATCAGATTTGTATCTGATTTCAAACCACCTACAAAAGTGGTTTGTAGGACATTTACAGCACTCGGTGTCAACAGAAGGCCAAGAAGATCCTTAAAGACCTCAGGCATCCAAGCCACAGTCTGTTCACTCTGCTACCATCTAGCAGACAGAGACGGTACTGGTGCATAAGAGCCGGGACAGAGAGACTGAGAAACAGCTTCTACCACCAGGCCATCAGACTGTTGACCAGCCATCACTACTCAGCCCTGCACCTTCAAACTAATGCCCCATATATATAGTCATTGATTATGGTTACATGCACACAACAATACGATTGTGTGGCTAGTCAGATTAATATAATTGTTTGATTAAAACGTTTACATGCTTTGCAAGAAGAATGGTTTCTCTAATAATCCTGTTTACACATCTGAAATCAGGCTACCTGATGGGTCTTTGATAAATGCAGACAATTGCCAATCAAAATAAACGTTGTAACACAATTAATATGTTATTTTAAGGAAGTCTATTTGTTTCCAAATTCGGACATTTAAAGTTTGTATGTGAAAACGACTTTAAGATGCACACTTTCAGTTGTTTTTGCCGAACACATTTCACACATGCTCAAGAGGGAGGCACGCTCAGCTGGTGCTAGCACATGTGCAGATCAAATACACCGCTGGAACTCAGATTAAGGTGTTTAGATGTCCTAATAATGAGAAAGATTGCTCAGAAAATCCCGTGTTTTAATTGGTGTATGCTTACTTCGATTATGATCGTACACTGATTAATTAAGATAGACTAAGATGTATACATGACTAATGCCATACTCTGCCTACTACCATAATCAGTTTAATATCAAATTATTAGTATGCATGTAAACATGCTCATTGAACACTGGTCACCTCATATTCTGTTGTTTACTCACTGTGTATGTACAGTGGGGCAAAAAAGTATTTAGTCAGCCACCAATTGTGCAAGTTCTCCCACTTAAAAAGATGAGAGAGGCCTGTAATTCATCATAGGTACACTTCAACTATGACAGACAAAATGAGAAGAAAAGAAATCCAGAAAATCACATTGTAGGATTTTTAATGAGGGCGGATAACAGAAAAAGCACTAATATAAGAAGTAGACTGTACATGTTTGGTTTTGGGCTAAATGTATACATTATGATTTGCCTCTGAACTGTATGTGAACCCCTCTGCAATCTACTGGCACTAACCATTCAAAACTAGGACTTCAACCAGGCTGTCCCTATGCTATTTGCTTTCTTTCTCTCTTAAACTGCTCTACATAATTCAGCAGGGAGGTGTGCAACTACCACACATTATACCCATTATATCAGTGTAGAAATTACGTAACCTACATAGGTATTACCATATCCCTTTCAATTCACATTCCTTGCAGAAAAAACTATTTGCAAACCTTTTAAAATATCCAGAAAGACAGTGGTCTTTAAAGGGTATTTATACTTTAAAATACATATTTTATGTGAATGGATGTGGATGAAAGCATTCTGCCAGTGTTTTTTCTTTACCTCCAACTCTATGTATCCAAGTGAGCCTATGAGGACCTTGGGGGATCAGATTTACCATTATACCCATTGATCAAACGTATAACAGACAGACACTGCTCAAAAGGAGTTGTTTGTGATATCTACACTCAGTTTCCACTTTATTAGGTTCACCACCATATTCAAGAAAATAAATTGCACCTACATACACCAAGTTCAGTGGTCTTGACCTTCTAGACACTAAAGCATGCAGAGAAATATTCAGGTATTCTGTTACTGTTTGTTTGAACTTTAGAATGTGCAAAATGACAGCACAGTCTGTGATGGTCTTTTGTAACTCAGATAAGTTCCAAAACTGTTTTTTAATAATTCCAACACTCAGCTTGTACTGACTGTAATAAACTCCAACTGCACTTACAAACTTGAACAGTCTATCTCCTTTCCCAGTTTCATCAAGTATTAAATATTTGGCTGTAAGTGATGAAGAGTTGAATCTATTATCTCAGGGGAAAAAGCCTGAAAAAGGAAATACTGATACTAGGAAATACATTTTGGGAGGATTAGTGTACTTTGATGTAGGTTTGATGTACCTACTGTAGTTATTGTAATTCATGTTACATATATTTCTAAGTCCCACATGGAACCTTGGAACCTTTCTGTTTTTGTCTTGGCCACTAGGGGGAGGTGTTATTTTTATTCTGCAGTACATTAGACTAACAGCAAATACAGAAAAAAGGAGGGACATTCTCAGAGTTACAGTAGTTTACAACAAGGTTGACTAGGTGTTTTCGAGGTAAACTTTTGCAGAAAGCAGAAAGACAATCTTTGGGGAATCCTTTGCTATTGGGTGTGGGAAGGGGGCAAAGCACAGACAGTGAGAGAACAATGTAGTATGCAACTGTGAGGGACAGTCTTTGAAGCACAACCTCGAGAACTATGGGTTCCAGAAAGCATCTTTAAATGTGTCAACAATGCATAAAAATGTGGTCCTCTTTTTTTTCCAGTCAAAGCAAGACTGCTCAATGTGTGCTTTGATGACCTGAGGAACTGGGTTTGTCTTTATGTAATATAACAGTAGGCTATGAAAAATCATGTAATTTCATCCTTCAAACTTTTTTTATCAGGGTTATCCTTGTGTTATTTTTGCTCTAATGTTCTATTAATTATCATTACTCTATTTTTATTATTCTACTATGAGAGATACTAGATACATACTATGACAGCAATTCACTGTAATAGGTGAACACGTTGCATCTGGCACGAGAGACGATTAAACTGATTTGAATTTCAAAGCCTACGATAATGGGAATGTTTGATATTACAACATTGACATGTGATAGCTTCTTTAGTAACACATTCGTTTTTGCAAATGTATGCCTTTATTACGATATGATTTATATTGCCTGAATACTCAACGATGATTAACGCCTCGGTTATGTGTGCTTCTATCAGGGTTGTGGTCAAATGCATGTCATTTAAAGTCAATTTAGCCATTGAACAAAAATCCAATTCAATTTGAAAATGTTCCTAATTGCAAAAGCATGTAACAGAATTTGGGTATTCCAGAACTGTAATTTACATGTAAATAAACATAACACTGTTTTATGTTTTTAATACTGCAGATAGAATGCTCTGTGTGCCAGAGATGGTACCATTCAGCTTGTCTGGGGATGACAAAGGACTTCAAAGCCAAAATTATAGAAAGGGGCCACATTGCTGTTAAATTAGAGACCTATAAATAAATGACTGTTGTGCCTTGTAACTACTTTAAAATGTGGAACTGTTGCACTAAAAATGCAAATATTGATTTGGCATACAATTAAATGCATATTTTCACTTTTTTCTGAGACAATCACTGATTTAGATTTATTCATCATTAAATACAATATTTGAGATTTTATGTATTTCTTTCAAATCAAAACTGGAATTTCTACTCAAAGCAAAGGTTGTAAAAGTATACTAGACATGTATAGAATGAATCATAGCTAGTTTGATGATTCTGTCATAATCAGTGAAAACGTTATTGATTTATATAGCTTTAAATGGCATTTTATAGATGTTATGTATTTCTCTCAAGTCATTCTTCCTCAAAACAAAGGTTGTAAAAGTATGCTAGACATTTTTGGAATAAATCATACCTACTTAGATTTTTCTGTGACAAACGATGAATTAGTTATCGATGTATACAGTTTTAAATGACATTTTATAGATGTTATGTATTTATAACATGTGAAACTGGAATTTCTACACAAAACAAAGGTTGTAAAAGTATGCTAGACATTTATAGAATAAATCACATCTAGGTTGATGTTTATGTGACAAATGGTGAATTAGTTATTGAGTTTTACCGGTTTAAATGGCATTTTAAAGATTTTATGTATTTTTATCAAGTCAAAACTGGAATTTCTACTCAAAACAAAAGCTGTAAAAGTATGCTAGACATTTATAGAATAAATCATATCTAGTTTGATGATTCCGTGACACACTGTGATCTAGTTATTGATTTTTACATTTTTAAATGGCTTTTGGCGAATGTCTGTTGAATGTCCATCAATAATTGCAATGCAACGCCTACGCGTCTAGTCGGGCAGAACCTCAACCACACACTGATCTAAGTCCGTTTTGTGTTTCCCCTATGATTATCTAAGATATGCCTTACAGGCAAATTCTAGCATTTAGCCGTTATGGACCCAAGACGAAATTGTTAACCGTTTAAAGTTACAGTTACTTTCCAGACATATTGTCCTAGTTCAATTTTGGCGCGTAGTTAATTGAATGGACTGGATTGGATATATAGCTACATGTATTTTATTCTGGTGACATGGTGATCGATGCTTGGCTGCCATTTGACAAATAAAAATCTTGCTCTTTTGTCTATAATAATCTCATCGTGTAGTAGACTACACCCGCACTGTTTCTGCAAGATATTTGCTAGAGCACACATACTAAAACCATGGGAATAACCACAAGTTATTTTTATGTGCACTACATCATGCGTAGCCTTTAACCCGCAACAATTACATTTGATGGAAAAATCTTTGGTTGGAAAATGCACATATGGTTATGTAGATTTTAGAACATTTGACTGAAAATCTGTTGCCAATTGGAAGGAAACCTAGCTAGTGAAGTGGTTTGTTCATAGAATTCTTGGCAAAAATGTACTCACAATTTTTTTTTATAGATGGCAATATCTAAAAATCCTGTAAACAATTTAACACCATTGCTTTATACAATTCTAAGTAACATTCAGCCACTCATACTCTTTTTGGAAAAAAATCATTCAAAGTCATGGAATACATTAGTCAGGCACGCATAAAGCTAAAAACATGGACAATCTATAACCATAATGGCTCATTTTAAGTCTACCTTTGATCTGAATCTTTCCAAAGTACCAATGTAAACCGTTTGATTGATGTAAAACAGACAATGCTCACATTCTGAATCCTCTAAATAATAAAAGTGCACTGTTCTCTCACCCACTACTCATCTTCCTCTACAATTGATCCGTCAAGAGAATCAAGGCTATATCCAAACGATGTCAGTGCAATTTGAAGGTGTACAAATTAAATGATCAAAGATTATGAATGCAACAGCACTGCATGATTATGACTGAGGGCTTTTGCCAAGTACTGTTTCTACAAGGCTAGAAAAGGTGCACCAGTAAACTGTCCATACCACATAGAAATGTCCAAAATGCCCTCCCTCCCACCTAATTCTGATATGGTTATTGTGATAGCTTTATTTACTTGACAATATTTGATCGCCATTAGCTAAATGAATTAGAATAGCAGTGCCTATCAGTGTATACATCTCAACACCCTAGTGCAGCCTCCTTGTCCATTTCCCTGATCAGAATAAAACTGAATAGGGCCCAGATTTTCCAAACATTTAATCCAGATCAGAATTATCCTGTGTTGTTTCAACCCTGATCCCCCATTGAGTTCCCACTTCGTTTTAGAAAGACAATATTTCACCCCCAAATGTCATGGGATCATATCAAATTATATTTATTGTGGCATATGATGTGGTATGTAAGAGATGTGATTCAGTTCTCTCTTGCATCCAAAAGCAAGGAGGGGCCACATCTGAAGGAGGAGCAGAATTGAACACAGGACCATTTCAATCAAACTGTGCCCAGGTGATAGCATTCTCTCTAGTTGACCGGTGCCATTCATCTTTCACTTATCCGGATTTCCCACCCAGATCCGAGCAGATACAGTAAGCTCCAAAACTATTGGGACCGTGACAAATATTTGGTTATTTTGGCTCTGTACTCCAACAATTTGGATTTCAAATGATAAAATGACTGAGGATAACGCGAAGACTATCAGATTTAATTTGAGGGTATTTTCATCCATATCGGGTGAACCGTTTAGAAATTACAGCAATTTTTGTACTTAGTCCCCCATTTTAGGGGACCAAAAGTACTGGGACAAATTCATGTGTATTAATGTAGTCAAAAGTTTAGTATTTGGTCCCATATTCCTATCACACAATGATTACATCAAGCGTGTGACAACAGCATTTGTTGTTTATTTAGGTTGTGTTTCAGATTATTTTGTGCCCTATATAAATAAGTGGTAAATATTGTAATGTCATTTTGTAGTCACTTTTATTGTAGATGTTTTTTTCAATTATAGGCTTGAATGTTTAACACTTCTACATTAATATGGATGCTACCATGATTACGGAAAATCCTGAATGAATCATGAATGCGAAAGAGTGCGAAAGTTAGAAGCACAAATATAATACCACCCAAAAAATGCTAACCTCCCATGTTATTTTAATGGTGAGAGTGTAACAAGTCTTGGGGGAATGATATTTGTGCGTCTAACTTTCTCACTCGTCATTATCTACAATTCATTCAGGACTATCCAAAATCATGGTAGCATCCACATGAATGTAGAAGTGTTTAGAAACATTCTATTCTTTTAATTTACAATAAAAGTGACAATGCATTATTTCCCATTCATCACCTGATATGGATGAAAATACCCTAAAATGAAAACTGACAGTCTGCACTTTAACTTCATAGTCATTGTATAATTTCAAATCCAAAGTGCTGGAGTACAGAGCCAAAACAACAACAAGAATTCACTGTCCCAATACGTTTGGAGCTCACTGTATATGGAAGGAGATGAGAGGTAACCACTTTAGGCAATAGAGCTGTATCCTATGTGACAGATGCCCATCTCCTATCCCTGATGCAGGGTAATCTGTAACACCCTCTGCTGGCAGGACTCAATTCAATGTTGACAAAATAAAAAAAAGTCAGGTTGGACCCTATTTGCTGTTACACAGGGTTCCAAGGCCTGTTTGATGTTGACAGGGATCTGTGGAAGAGGGACTATTTGATGTTGAATGCTTTCAGATCAGTAAAGTCCCAGTTCAATAATGTACACAGTTGTGTCAGTGGGGGAACCCTATTTTTAGGGCTTCCTCTGACACCGCCTGGTATAGAGGTCCTGGATGGCAGGAAGCTTGTCCCTAGTGATGTACTGGGCCGTAGGCACTACCCTCTGTAGTGCCTTGCAGTCGGAGACCGAGCAGTTGTCATACCAGGCAGAGATGCAGCTGCACCATGCTCTCGATGGTGCAGCTGTATAACTTTTTGAGGATTTGAGTGGGAATAGGTGTTGTCGTGTACTCTTCACGACTGACTTGGCGTGCTTGGACCATGTTAGTGTGGCAGTGAGTGGGTCAGTTCACTGAGGATGTGTCAGATCTCCTTCCTGTGGTCCATGTAGAGCTGCAGCAGCAGCTGGTTCGGCTACTCTGTGAAGGCCAGCACCGAGTCCTGAAAGTCCACCTCAGGAATCTACAACACATACACACACGGTTCAGGGCAAGCTTCATGCTAATGTTCATTCCAAATTCAAAAGGAACAGTTTCCCAGACTCATCCGAGAGCTGCTTCAAAATGAGTGTGCTATGTAGAGAGAAAGTCGGTGAGTGTGCTAGTTGTAGGAAGGTTTATGAAAGCTTGGAAACTGATACTTACTGGCAGCCCCCTCATAGATCTTAGCATTTGTTCCCTTTCGCAGGAACTCTACCTTTATTCGCTCAAATTCACAAACCACTGATGAGGAAAAAACCGCTATGCTAGCTAGCTCTCAAAATAGTGGCAATGCAATGGTCCTGTTACTCCTGTCCAGAGAGAACCCCTAACACCTACCCCACCTAGGCATAGATATGCACACTCCCTTGTCTATATGGAATTTTCACCATTTGCTATACCAACTGTCATTTCAGATCCACTCAAAGATCTATAGCTGGGTTAGGTTGTTATTGGACAGTAACAGTACAGTTTACAGGCAGAAGTAGCTAGGTAACTAGCCTAACAAAGACAGATTGTCCTGGCTGTCTGTTGCCTATCAAGCTATGTTTTTATTTAGACTCTGTCACGTTCTGTCCATCGTTCGTATGTGTTTTCCTTGTTTTAGTGTTGGTCAGGACGTGAGCTGGGTGGGCATTCTATGTTGTGTGTCTGGTTTGTCTATTTCTATGTTTGGCCTGATATGGTTCTCAATCAGAGGCAGATGTTAGTCATTGTCTCTGATTGGGAACCATATTTAGGTAGCCTGTTTTGTGTTGGGTTTTGTGGGTGATTGTTCCTGTCTCTGTGTTTGCACCAGATAGGACTGTTTAGGTTTTCACTTTTCTTGTTTTGTTTAGTCTGTTCATGTGTAGTCGTCTTTATTAAAAACATGAATAACCATTTTGGTCCGCCTCTCTTTCACCAGAAGAAAACCGTTACAGAATCACCCACCAACCAAGGACCAAGTGGCGTGGTAAACAGAGGCAGCAGCAGGAGAAGCGACAGGTGCAGCAGGAGCAACAGCAGCAGCAGCAAAGACAGCAACAGGAGAAGCAACAGAGGCAGCAGCAGCAGTGGGAGAGGCTGCACTATTTGGATAAATGGACTTGGGAGGAGATCCTTGACGGAAAAGGACCCTGGGCAGAGCCAGGGGAATATTGCCGCCCCAAAGCCGAGCTGGAGGCAGCGAAAGCAGAGAGGCGGCATTATGAGGAGCTAGCACGGCAGAGCGGCTGGAAGCCCGAGAGGCACCCCCAAAAATTTATTGGGGGGGGGCACAGGGAGAGTGTGGCAGAGTCAGGAGTCAGACCTGAGCCAACTCCCCCTGTTTACCATAAGGAGCCATGGATGGAATTGGAGCTGTCGGCGAAGCAGAGTGCTGAGTCTGAGAGTGTGGAGGATGTATTGGACAGAGTAGAAAGAAAGCTGTTGGTTTGGCATAGTATGCACGGCATTCGCCCTGAGGAGCGTGTTAGCTGTCCGATGTCACCCATGTCAGTTCCTCGTACTCAGCCTGAAACGTGTGTTGGAGTTCCGGGGGATTTGACGCCGGCTATACACACCAGGTCTCCAGTACACCTTCACAACCCGGTGTGTCCTGTTCCTTGCACTCACCCGGAGGTGCGTGGCCCAGTACCACCAGTGCCAGCACCACGCATCAGGCCTACAGTGCGTCCCGCCTGTCCAGCGCAGCCAGAGTCTCCCGCCTGTCCGGCGCCGCCAGTCTGCCGCCAGTCTGCCCAGTGCCGCCAGTCTGCCCAGCGCCGCCAGTGCCGCCAGTGCCGCCAGGATCTGCCAGTCAGCCAGGATCCGCCAGTCGGCCAGGATCTGCCAGTCGGCCAGGGTCTGCCAGGATCCGCCAGAACTTCCAGTCTGCCAGGATCCGCCAGTCTGCCAGGATCCGCCAGTCTGCCAGGATCCGCCAGTCTGCCAGGATCCGCCAGTCTGCCAGGATCCGCCAGTCAGCCAGGATCCGCCAGTCAGCCAGGATCCGCCAGTCAGCCAGGATCTGCCGGAACCACCAGCCAACCAGGATCTGGTACATCCATCAACCTGCCTGAGCTTCCCCTCACTCCCGAGCTTCCCCTCACTCCCGAGCTTCCCCTCAGTCCCGAGCTTCCCCTCAGTCCAGTGGGGCCAGTTGTTAGGTTTCCTAGGGCAAGGTTAGCGGCGAGGGTCGCCACTCAAGGGACGCTAAGGAGGTGGACTAAGACAATTATGGAGTGGGGTCCACGTCCAGCGCCAGAGCCGCCACCGCGGACAGATGCCCACCCAGACCCTCCCCTATAGGTTTAGGTTGTGCGTTCGGAGTCCGCACCTTGGGTGGGGGGGTTCTGTCCATCGTTCGTATGTGTTTTCCTTGTTTTAGTGTTGGTCAGGACGTGAGCTGGGTGGGCATTCTATGTTGTGTGTCTGGTTTGTCTATTTCTATGTTTGGCCTGATATGGTTCTCAATCAGAGGCAGGTGTTAGTCATTGTCTCTGATTGGGAACCATATTTAGGTAGCCTGTTTTGTGTTGGGTTTTGTGGGTGATTGTTCCTGTCTCTGTGTTTTCACTTTTCTTGTTTTGTTTAGTCTGTTCATGTATAGTCGTCTTTATTAAAAACATGAATAACCACCACGCTGTATTTTGGTCCGCCTCTCTTTCACCAGAAGAAAACCGTTACAGACTCATAATATAGCACTGTATTCGCTTGAAAGCACTACCGAATCTAGCATTTATTTAGCTAGTCACATGACGACAGCTGGTAACAAGCTAGCTAGCGGTAATGCTACTAGTCAAAATATTATTTACCCGCAGAGAACACACTTTTCATGCCACTTCGATCGTGATTTTTGTAGCAGGTAAGGAGAACATTTTTGCTGATCTAACTCTTTTCCTAAAATTAATCTGTTTCCGAACCTGCTACGAAAACACTTACCCACTGAGTCCACCTCTGGCAGAAACCCCAGGTACTCCATATGTTTGTCACATGACACCAACAGTATCATTAAAAGTTATACAGTCCAACTCGTATTGTGCTAAGTCGACATATGTACCAAGCTACAAAACAATGAAAAGTTGACTTATATCATTTAGCTAGCTAGTTTGGCTAATCAAAGTCATATGACCAGGATAAAATTGCATCGCCCATAAAATGAGAAACAAAAACCCAGTGGAAAAGGGTTCTGCATCACTGCCTGGTGAAAATACAGGACATTCTAATGTCATGGCTGTTGAAATTATCACTATTCATCACAATAGGCCACACTAACACCAGGCACTTCAGGGGCTTAATATTAGACAAAGTCTCATCTTGAGTGATAACAACCTAGGCAATCTAACCTTGATGTCTGGAAGCTGAGGAAAACACACTTTTCAAGAAGCCTACACTACATACACATCTCCACTTCTACAAGTAGTAGAGGTATGTTTTTCTTTACTGAACTAAAATATAGAATGCAATTTCAAATATTTTACTTAGTTACAGTTCATAAGGAAATCAGTCAATTTAAATAAATTCATTAGGCCCTAATCTATGGATTTCACGACTGGTAATATATATACAGTGCATTCGGAAAGTATTCAGACCCCTTCCCTTTTTCCACATTTTGTTACGTTACAGCCTTATTCTAAAATGTATTCAATATGTTTTCCCCTCAAACTACACACAATACCCCATAATGAAAAAGCAAAAACAGGTTTTTAGAAATGTTTGCAAATTTATTCAGACCCTTTGCTATGAGACCTGGGAGCTCAGGTGCATCCTGTTTCCATTGATCATCCTTGAGATGTATCTCCAATTTGATTGGAGCCCACCTGTGGTAAATTCAATTGATTGGACATGATTTGGAAAGGCACACACACCTGTCTATATAAGACACACCAGTCTATATCTGCAGCATTCAAGGTCCTGAAGAACACAATGGCCTTCATCATTCGTAAATGGAAGAAGTTTGGAACCACCAAAGGGTAGAGCTAGAAAATTCAAGCCCCTTGGGTGCTGCCATAGTTACATTAGAAGTGCCCATCCAAGAAGCTAAAAGTCATTGGCCACAGATAAAATGACATCAAATCACGTTATATGTACAGTAGCTTGGATTGGACTTTCAAAATCTTAGCTAGCAGTCGTCATCATGAATCAAGTCGACAATCTACTGCAAATCCTTTTTAATCTTTGTCAAACTAAGATAAATAATGAAGAGAAATTATAGATCAAACATACCAGTGCTCATTGGCCATTGGACATAAACATTACACAGCAAGTTGGAAATCGTGACAGTGGCTAACTGCAAGCATTGCAAAGCAATCACTAGCCTGATATTCAGTGGAGTGAATGTGTGGTCCCAAATCTGAGATTAAAGGGGCTTTTTTCCAAGTTTAAAATGCTAAACATTCATCATTGGCTATGCTGTCAATAAAGCATGATTTGTGCTGCGCTCAAAACAACTGCTAACTCGGAACTGCGAAAACCTAACAACTGGGAAGTCGGGAATAAACGTGCTTTGACTGGGAAAATATGTTGAACGGTCATCCAACTCGGAATTGTTAATCTGGCCTCTTTCTAGAGCTATGACCTGAAGATCAATGACGTCATCATGATTCAACCTTGTTTTTTTCCAAGTTCCCAGTTGTTTTGAAAGCACCTTCCTGTTCAAGTGAGCACAGCACAACAAGTCCAAAAATGTATTGTATTGCTGCTGCATAAATGTAATATGCCAGGGAGATACAGTTGAAGTCGGAAGTTTACATACACTTAGGTTGGAGTCATTAAAACTCGTTTTTCAACCACTCCCCAAATTTATTATTAACAAACTATAGTTTTGGCAAGTCAGTTTGGACATCTACTTTGTGCATGACACAAGTAATTTTTTGAATAATTGTTTCCAGACAGATTATTTCACTTACAAATCCAGTGGGTCAGATGTTAACATACACTAAATTGATGTTATGGCTTTAGAAGCTTCTGATAGGCTAATTTACATATTTGAGTCAATTGGAGGTGTACCTGTGGATGCATTTCAAGGACTACCTTCAAACTCAGTGCATCTTTGCTTGACATCATGGGAAAATCAAAAGAAATCAGTCAAGACGTAAGAAAAAAATTGTAGACCTCCACCAGTCAGTTTCATCCTTGGGAGCAATTTCCAAACGCCTGAAGGTACCACGTTCATCTGTACAAACAATAGTATGCAAGTATAAACACCATGGGACCACGCAGCCATCATACCGCTCAGGAAGGAGACGCGTCCAAGAGATGAACATACTTTGTTGCAAAAAGTGCAAATCAATCCAAGGGCAACAGCAAAGGACATTGTGAAGATGCTGGAGGAAACAGGTACAAAAGTATCTATATCCACAATAAAATTAGTCCTATATCGACATAACCTGAAACCCCACTCAGCAAGGAAGAAGCCACTGCTCCAAAACCGCCATAAAAAGCCAGATTGCGGTTTGCAACTGCACATGGGGACAAAGATCGTACTTTTTGTCCTCTGGTCTGATGAAACAAAAATAGAACTGTTTGGCCATAATGACCATTGTTATGTTGGAGGGAAAAGGGGAGGCTTGCAAGCCGAAGAACACCATCCCAACCGTGAAGCACGGGGGTGGCAGCATCATGTTGTGGGGGTGCTTTGCTGCAGGAGGGACTGGTGCACTCCACAAAATACATGGCATCATGGGCAACGAAAAATATGTGGATATATTGAAGCAACATCTCAAGACATCAGTCAGGAAGTTAAAGCTTGGTCGCAAATGGGTCTTCCAAATGGTCACTGACCCCAAGCATACCTCCAAAGTTGTGAAACATTGGTATAAGGACAACAAAGTCAAGGTATTGGAGTGGCCATCACAACTTTCAACCGAAACTACACATTCCTCTGCCCCATGTCCTCCTACACACTGTGCATCTTCCTCCTACACAGTGCTGCGACATGCCCATAAACATGACACCTATAACACCACAGTGGATTTGAAAAGCTCTAACAGCATAATTCATATATCCTAACATTACTTTGTCAGGTAAAGACTAAATCAAAGCTCAAAAGAACACCTCTATTTCACCAAGCTCTCCGCCGGGTCTGCATCGCACCAAACAGTGGGCTCCACAAACATCCGGAATTTTCAACTTCAATTGCTCCACCTCCACACTTAATTCTACCCCAGAAATCACTCCCTTCAATGGTGCCCTGTACGTAATTTGCAAATAAATTCATTAAAAATCCTACAATGTGATTTTCTGGATTTTTTTTCCTTCTCATTTTGTCTGTTATAGTTGAAGTGTGCCTATGATGAAAATTACAGGCCTCTCTCATCTTTTTAAGTGGGAGAACTTGCACAATTGGTGGCTGACTAAATACTTTTTTTGCCCCGCTGTAAATGGTTGTGATCATTTACTCAATTCTTTTTTTTCTTTTTTCAAAAATAAAAGCTTTAATGAGGATATCTAGAGTGAGTGGGTCGAAAGCTTCAAGTCCCTCGGTATCCACATCACTAAGGATCTATCATGGTCCACACACACCAACACAATCATGAAAAGGGGCACGACAATGCCTCTTCCCCCCTCAGGAGGCTGAAAGGATTTGGCATGGGCCTGCAGATTCTCAAAAAGTTATACAGCTGCACTATTGAGAGCATCTTGACTGGCTGCATCACTGCTTGGTATGGCAACTGCTTGGCATCTGACCGCAAGGTGCTATAGAGTGTACATTTGTTCTGCCTGCGGCTATGGAACCCTGACCTGTTGAACTGGACGTGCTACCTTGTCCCGGACCTGCTGTTTTGGACCCTCGCTCTACAGCACCTGCTGTCTCTAACTCTGAATGATCGGCTATGAAGGCAACTGACATTTACTCCTGAGGTGCTGACCTGTTGCACCCTCTACAACCACTGTGATTTTTATTATCTGACCCTGCAGGTCATCTATGAACGTTTGAACATCTTGGCCATGTTCTGTTATAAACTCCACACGGCACAGCCAGAAGAGGACTGGCCACCCCTCAGAGCCTGGTTCCGCTCTAGGTTTCTGCCTTTCTATGGGAGTGAAAGGCACTGTGCTTCTACATCTGCATTGCTTGCTGTTTGGGGTTTTAGGCTGGGTTTCTGTACAGCACTTTGTGACATCGGCTGATGTCAAAAGGGTTTTATTAAATACATTTTTGATTGATTGATTGATAGTGCGTATGGCCCAGTACATCACTGGGGTCGCGCTCCCTGACATCCAGGACATCTATACCAGATGTTGTCAGAGGAAGACCCTAAAAATTGTCAAAGACTCCAGGTCATAGACTGTTCTCTCTGCTACCGCACAGCAAGCAGATTGTTCCCAGAACAGCGTCTACCCCCAAGCCATAAGATTGCTAAATAGTTAACTTAAATAGTTAACCAGATATCTGGACTATATGCATTGACCCTTTTTGCACTCATTGTGTATTTATTACTACGTGTTTTACTTTTTTATTATTTCTCTATTTTCTTTCTCTGCATTGTTGGGAAGGGCCGTAAGTAACGCATTTCACTGTTTGTCTACACTAGTTGTTTTTAAAGAAATTTAAGAAATGATTTAATTTGATTCATACTGCTGAGAGGTCTAAATGATTTACTTTTAGATTATATAGCTAGCTATAAAGTTTTCCTTGAAAAACTACTGTGAGTGGTCCACACCCTTATGTGGCGCTAGAAAGATTTTCCTGATGTTTTACATTTGATTAAAAACCCTCATGACCCAGCCTCCACCGCTAAGCGTTCCTTCCGGTTTGTCCGCCATTAAAGAAAGCAAGTAAGAATTTTTTGGAAGAATTACTATCAGCTGAAATCAATGGCATCCTTCGTTTATCACCAATTATGATAGGACCAACATACGGTTTAGTTGTTACAAAAAGTATGGCGCCAATATTGTGTTGACAAACAATATAATTTAGCTGTAACGTCACCGGAAATTTGTTGCGCTGACATGCCTTTCCCCTACATATGAGAATCGTATCATATCGCCTTGTTGCTGGTTTTTCTTAACGAGCCGTAATGACTGCAGTCAGATGACATGTATGTCTAATATAGACGGAATCTAGTAATTTTCCTCGACAGAAGTAAGCAACTACTAGATATCTACGTTATTTGGCTATCTAACTAACATTGGTAGCATTATGTCTGTTATTGCAGCGATATTTGGTTTACGTTCGCTAACTTGCTTAATCAAGAGGCTTATACACCTCAATACGTTAGACTGTTTGTTGAGCTAGCTTCTGCGCGGCTTTTAATATGTGGGTTACTATGAAATATTTAGCGATGACCAACACAGTTTGTGTAATGTTACCACAAACCGTCAAATCCCGTTCATTCATTTATACAATATATCTTAGGGTGTGTTCTTAAATTCACTCCGGAGTGCCAGTGCGCGCTGTGGTCGTTCGATTGTCCGTTTCTAAATTAAGAGCGTTTCAATTTAAGTGCTTTTGGAGTGCACACTGGGCGCTCTGTCCGAGAAGTAGGGTCGATCCGAGGGCAGTCAAGTACCCAAACTAACGTTGGCTAGCTACTTCGACACAAATAAGAGAATCTCACTGACCATTTTACTCACCCTAGCAGAGCAGGTTAGGCTGTTTGGATGTTGCCTGTATCTGCTGCTGGCAACAATTGAATTGTTTTTTTTGCACACGTTTAATGACACATGCCATATTTAATAGTTGTTGAGTGTATATGAATTCATCAGTTATTCTGCTCTCAGTCACACACAGATGAGTGCTCTGAAATCCGAGTAGATAGCCAGCTGTCTGTATTTTTCTAATTATCCCTGTTTTATTTAGCTCTGGTTGTCTTAGTCTTATAGATGGTCAAAAACCTGTAGAATGATATTATAGTTAGCTCACTCATAGTATTGTTATGTTGCTCAAACTCCCATGATTCCATTTGGCAAAACCACTCCCACATCACTTATTTATTTTGATCCCCATCCGCTTTTGCAGAAACAGCAGCTACAAGTAACACCACTGATAGACACATTTGAAATACAACAATATACGAACAATACAACAGTAAAGTAATACAAACGATACAAAAAATGTGTTGAAGTTGCCGCTCTGGCAACCATTGTGCCCTTTCCAAATAGACTGTTTTCGAAGTGAATTACTGTATTGGCTGTTATTTTTTTAAACACTTTCAGATGCAGCAGGTTTAGCTACTTAGCTAGCTAGCATTGCTAATAGCACCAAAGATACAGCAGGTTTCAAACATAAGAGATTAGAATTATGTAGTGATTTGCCTGTACATTTCATAAATGTTTTCTAACAGGCCTGCCTGTTTATTTCTACTTTGCACATTCTTCCACTGCAAATCTACCATTCCAGTGTTTTACTTGCTATATTGTATTTACCTCGCCACCATGGCATTTTTTTGCCTTTACCTTCCTTATCTCACCTCATTAGCTCACATTGTGTATATATACTTATTTTTCTACTGTATTATTGACTAAGTTTGTTTTACTCCATGTGTAACTGCTTTGCTTTTTCTTGGCCAGGTCACAATTGTAAATGAGAACTTGTTCTCAACTTGCTTACCTGGTTAAATAAAGGTGAAAAAAAAAAAAATTAAGACAGTCACTAAGATTAAACTGGGCTATTGTAGCAAACACTATTTTGGTTGTAGCAGTTGGACTAGCTAGCATGCTAGCTCACAGCGTCAGACAAAGTAACTTATGGTTAGCATTCGTTAGGATCTCTTTTCAAATGATTTTTGAGTATAATGCAGTTGATTAATTACAACGACATTAATATACATTCCAGCTTGATATTCATGCAAGCATTATAATACAACCCCAAAATAATGTGAAATTCAGTGCCATTGGTTTTTCCCCACATTGTTACGTTACAGCCAAATTCTAAAATGTATTCAAATAAATGTTTGTCATCAATTTTTCACAATACCGCAAAGACAAAGCCAAAACGGGTTTACATTTTTGCAACTTTGTTACAAAAACAACAAATTACATAAGTATTCAGACCCTTTGCTATGAGACTCTAAATTCAGGTGCATCCTGTTTCCATTGAGCATCCTTGAGATGTTTCTACTAAAGGTCGACCGATTATGATTTTTCAACGCCACTACCGATTATTGGAGGACCAAAAAAAGCCGATACCGATTAATCAGACGATTTTAAATATTTTTTTAAACATTTATTTGTAATGACAATTACAACAATACTGAATTAACACTTATTTTAGCTTAATATAATAGATCAATAAAATCAATTTAGCCTCAAAAAAATAATGAAACATGTTCAATTTGGTTTAAATAATGCAAAAAGTGTTGGGAGAAGAAAATAAAAGTGCAATATGTGCCATGTAAGAAAGCTAACGTTTAAGTTCCTTGCTCAGAATATGAGAACATATGAAAGCTGGTGGTTCCTTTTAACATGAGTCTTCAATATTCCCAGGTAAGAAGTTTTAGGTTGTAGTAATAGGAATTATAGGACTATTTCTCTCTATACGATTTGTATTTCATATACCTTTGACTATTGGATGTTCTTATAGGCACTTTAGTATTGCCAGTGTAACAGTATAGCTTCCAACCCTCTCCTCGACGCTACCTGGGCTCGAACCAGGAACACATCGTCAACAGCCACCCTCGAAGCAGCATTACCCATGCAGAGCAAGGGGAACAACTACTCCAAGTCTTGGAGCGAGTGACGTTTGAAACGCTATTAGCGCTCACCCCGCTAACTAGCTAGCCATTTCACATCGGTTACACCAGCCTAATCTCCGGAGTTGATAGGCTTGAAGTCATAAACAGCGCAATGCTTAAAGCATTGCGAAGAGCTGCTGGCAAAACGCACGAAAGTGCTGTTTGAATGAATGCTTACGAGCCTGCTGGTGCCTACTATCGCTCAGTCAGACTGCGCTATCAAATCATAGACTTAATTATAACATAATAACACACAGAAATACGAGCCTTAGGTCATTAATATGGTCGAATATGGAAACTATCATTTCGAAAACAAAACGTTTATTCTTTCAGTGAAATACAGAACTGTTCCGTATTTTATCTAACGGATGGCATCCCTAAGTATAAATATTGCAGCTACATTGCACAACCTTCAATGTTATGTCATAATTAAGTAAAATTCTGGCAAATTAGTTCGCATGAGCCAGGCGGCCCAAACTGTTGCATATAACCTGACTCTGCGTGCAAGAGAAGTGACAGTCTTAACTGACTTGCCTAGTTAAATAAAAGTGCAAAAATTTGTTTAAAAAAATCGGCATCCAAAAATACCGATTTCCGATTGTTATGAAAACTTGAAATCGGCCCTAATTAAATCGGTCGACCTCAAGTTTCTACCACTTGATTGAACATGATTTGGAAAGGCACACACCTGTCTATATAAGGTCCCACATTTGACAGTACATGACAGCAAAAACCAAGCCATGAGGTGGAAGGATGAGTCTCTAGAGCTGAGACAGGATTGTGTCGAGGCACAGATATGGGGAAATGTACTTCAACATTTCTGCAGCATTGAAGGTCCAAGAACACAGTGGCCTCCATTATTCTTAAATGGAAGAAGTTTAGAACCATCAAACTCTTCCTAGAGCTAGCCACCCAGCCAAACTGAGTAAAAGAGAGCTCAAGAGTTCCTCTATGGAGATGGGATAACCTTCCAGAAGGACATCCATCTCTTCAGCACTTCACCAATCAGGCCTTTATGGTAGATTGGCCAGATGGATGCCACTTCTCAGCGATAGGGACTGAGAGACCTGGCAGGATCGAGGGAAAGAAGAACGGAGCAAAAATACTTGGTGAAAACCTGCTCCGGACCTCAGACTGGGGCGAAGTTTCACCTTTCAACAGGACAACGACCCTAAGCACACGTCCAAGACAACGCAGGACTGGCTTCGGGACAAGTCTCTGAATTAACTTGAGTGACCCAGCCAGAGCCCCGACTTGAACACTGAAATATCTCTGGAGAGACCTTAAAATCGCTGTGCAGTCCTCTGTCAGATCCAACCTGACAGAGGATCTGCAGAGAAAAATGGGAGAAACTCTGCAAATACCGGTGCCCCAAGCTTGTAGCATCATACCCAAGAAGATCCTGGGCTATAATCGCTGCCAAAGGTGCTTCAACAAAGTACTGAGTAAATCGTCTAAATCCTTATGTAAATGTGATATTTTGCAACTTTAAGACAATGTCAATCAATCTGGAAAATGTCAAGAACTTTAAACATTTCTTCAAGTGCAACTGCAAAAACCACCAAGCGCTATGATGAAACTGGCTCTCATGAGGAAAGGAAGTCCCAGAGTTACCTCTGCTGCAAAGGATGAGTTCATTAGAGTTACCAGCCTCAGAAATTGCAGCCCAAATAAATGCTTCAGAGTTCAAGTAACAGACACATCTCAACATCAACTGTTCAGAGGAGATTGCGTGAATCAGGTCTTCAAATTTCTGCAAAAAAATCACTACTAAAGGACACCAATAAGAGAAAGAGACCTGCTTGGGCCAAGAAACACGAGCAATGGACATTAGACTGGTGGAAATTGGACCTTTTGGTTGGGAGTCCAAATTTGAGATTTTTGGTTCCAACCTATGTCTTTGAGATGCGGTGTGGGTGAACGAATGATCTTCGCATGTGTATTTCCCTCCGTGAAGCATGGACAAGGAGGTGTTATGGTGAGGGGGTGCTTTGCAGGTACACTTAATTAGCATGGCTACTACAGCATTATGCAGCGATGCGCCATCCAATCTGTTTTGTGCTTAGTGGGTTGACATTTGTTTTTCAACAGAACAATGACCCAACTCACCTCCAGGTTGTGTAAGGGCTATTTGACCAAGAATTAGAGTGATGGAGTGCTGCGTCAGATGACCTGGCCTCCACATTCCCCCGACCTTTGGGTTGAGTCGGACTGCAGAGTGAAGGAAAAGCAGCCAACAAATGTGGGTACTTTTGGAAAAGCATTCCAGGTGAAGCTGGTTGAAAGAATGCAAAGGGTGGCTAGTTTGAAGAATCTCACATATTGAATAGATTTTGATGTAGTTACATGATTCCATATGTGTTATTTCATAGTTTGTCTTCATTATTATTCTACAATGTAGAAAACAGTAAAACATAAGGGAAAAGCCTTTGAATTGAGTAGATGTTCTAAAACTTTTGACAGGTAGTGTTTGTAAATAAGGCGCTTTCAATTTTTTTAAATACATTCCCAAACATGTTTAAACCTGTTTTCGCTTTGTCATTATGGGGTATTGTGTGTTTATGAGGATTTTAGAATAAGGCTGTAACATTACATAATGTAGAAAAGGCAAGGGGTCTGTGTACTTTCCAAAGGCACTGTATAAGGATGATTTATGAAGCCAGGCTATTGGTTTTATAGTCTAAAATTAAAGTAGGTTTCCTCGCTCCTCAATTTTCTTAGACATTTAGGCTATGGTAAGGGCTGTTTCCTCGTCTCTGCTGCTGCTTCTGCTGTATTCTACTCAACCCCAACATGCTGTCTTAACTTTGCTATTATGGACACAGCAATATAGGGAAAGGCACCAATTCTAGGTTGTTTCAGAACCATGGACAGCGACCATATCCAATGCGGGAGAAAGCGTATTTGTTATAAAATAGATTATTAGTGTTTCACCGTTTTTATTTTTACACAATGTAAGCATATACAATTTCAGTATCACATGTCTTAGCGTGATGGACTGTGCTATCCCCATGGCCTCCGCAATGGATTTGTCCACTCAGACAGGTGTCTTATGCACCATGGGATTTTTGTCATTGCGACCTCTCGACTAAAGAAATCTTGGTCGACCAACAGCCTATCAACCAAACAATCGACTAAATAGGGTCAGTCCTATGTATATTTTAGTGGTGGCATAAAGACCGATATAAATATTTTAGGTATCAAGGTTAAGGTGACTGTTTCGGCTAGAAGCATTTGATTTTTCAACCGCATACATTTTGTGGTATTTGTTTGCCGATAAACTGTTTTCACTCTGTAACAAAAGGAGATATGAAGTGTTGCCTAGTTACACTGCCTTTTCAGAGAACTCTATACAAAATATTGTCAGACAGCTAGATCCAAGATTCAAGTTCAATGTCTACTTTAACAGATTAATTCTTAATATACACAATAGTATGTGGACACATGCTCGTTGAACATCTCATTCCAAAATCATGGGCATTAATATGGAGTTGGTCCCCCCCTTTGCAGCTATAACAGCCTCCACTCTTCTGGGAAGGCTTTCCACTAGATGTTGGAAGTCAGCAGTCAGCGTTCCAATTCATCCCAAAGGTGTTAAATGAGGTTGAGGTCAGGGCTCGCACAGTCAAGTTCTTCCATAACGATCTCGTCAAACAATTTCTGTATGGACCTCGCTTTGTGCACGGTGGCATTGTCATGCTGAAACAGGAAAGGGCCTTCCCCAAGCTGTTGCCACAATGTTGGAACCACAGAATCGTCAAGAATGCCATTGTATGCTGTAGCGTTAAGATTTACCTTCACTGGAACTAAGGGGCCTAGCCCGAAACATGAAACACAGCCCCAGACCATTATTCCACCACTAAGCTTTAGTTGGCACAAAGCATTTGAGCAGGTAACGTTCTCCTGGCATCCGCCAAACCCAGATTTGTCCGTCGGACTGCCAGATGGTGAAGTGTGATTTATCACTCCATAAAACACATTTCCACTGCTCCAGAGTCCAATGGAGGCAAGCGTAACACCACTCCAGACGATGCTTAGCATTGCACGTGGTTTTCTTAGGCTTGTGTGCGGCTGCAAGGCCATGGAAACCCATTTCATGAAGTTCCCGACTAACAGACGATTTTTATGCACTTCAGCACTCACCAGTCACGGTCGATGAGCTTGTGTGGCCTACCACTTTGCGGCTGAGCCTATGTTGCTCCTGGACGTTTCCACTTCACAATAACAGCACTTACAGTTGACCAGGGCAGCATTTTGACCAACTGACTTGTTGGAAAGGTGGCCTCCTATGAAGGTGCCACGTTAAGTCACTGAGCTCTTCAGTACGGGCCATTCAACTGCTAATGTTTGTCTAGGTAGATTGCATGGCTCCGTGCTCGATTTTTACACACCTGTCAGAAACGGATGTGAAGGAGTGTTTACATAGTGTATTATATAATGACAACTTATAGTGCCATAAATGCAATGGCAGATTACTATGAATGACTTAACAGCCGTAGGAAATCCTCACTTGTACCCTAGTTTATAGAAAGACCCAGAAAGTATTCACACCCATTGACTTTTTACACATTTTGTTAATACAGCTGGAATTTAAAATGTATTAAAATGTAGTGTTTCACTGGCCTACACACAATCCCCATAATGTCAAAAGGGATTTATATTTTTTACAAATTATTTTAAAATGAAAAGCTGAAATGTCTTATGTATTCTTGCTATAAAGGGGTTGAATACTTAAGTTCAGGAGTAACACTGTGCTTAACAAGTCGCATAATAAGTTGCATGGACTCGCTCTGTGTTTAACATGATTTTTGAATGACTATCTCATCTCTGTAACCCACACATACAATTCAGTCAAGCAGTGAATTTCAAACAAAGACCAGGGAGGTTTTCCAATAGCTTGCAAAAAATGGAACCTATTGATAGATGGATAATTTTTTTTTTTTTTAAAGCAGACATTGAATATCCCTTTGAGCATGGAAAAGTTATTAATTACACTTTGGATAGTATCTCACCCAGTCACTACAAAAATACAGGCGTCCTTCCTAACTCAGTTACTGGAGAGGAAGGAAACCGCTCAGGGGATATCATCCTTAAGGCAAAAGGTGACTTTAAAACAGTTTTAATGGCTGTGATGGGAGAACTAGGATGGATCAACATTGGAGTTACTCCACGATACTAACCTAAATGACAGTGAGAAGGAAGCCTGTACAGAATAAATATGTTCTGTTTATAATAAGGCACTAAAGTAAAACTGCAAAAAATGTCAAAGAAATTAACGCTTTGTATTCAGGACAAAGTTATGTTTGGGGCAATTCCAATACAACACATCACTGAGTACCACTTCATATTTTCAAGCATGGTGGTGGTAGCATGTTATGGTTATGCTGGTCATCAGCAAGGACTAGGGATTTTTTTTAATGATAAGAATAAACTGGATAGAGCCAAACAGACATTCACCTTTCAACAACGGCAAAGACACACTGGAGTATCAATTTTGGCCGTGATTGGGAGTCCCATAGGGTGGCGCACAATTGGCCCAGTGTCATCTGGGTTTGGCCGGGGTAGGCAGTCATTGTAAATAAGAATTTGTTCTTAACCGTCTTGCCTAGTTAAATGTTCCCGAGTGGCCTTGATTTAAAAAAAAAAAAAAAAAAATGGCTGTGTAGCAAAAACATTTAACAATATTTTACAGTCCAGTGTGCAAAGCTCTTAGACTCGCAGCTGTAATTGCTGCCAAAGGTGCTTCTCAAAAGTATTTACTCTGGGTTGAATACTTATCTATTTTGTGTAGACCATTGAACTTTAAAAAAAAAAAAAAAAAAAAATCCACTTTATCACAACATAATGTGGAAAGAGTTAAGGGGGTGTGAATAGGGTGGTGTCCTTTAAATGTTAATTGCAGTTGACAATACTGTGATGGCATTGTAGGAAAGCATTATTCTGGTAAGGCCAGACAATGGATTGTATCCACAAAGCATCTTAGAAAAGGTCCTAGGAATCTTGTAAACCTGTTTTAAGACAACAACAAAACAACTCCGTAGGTTGTCGGATGATGTTAAGACACTGCCTAGATGAACTTTGAACCAAGAGTAAAATGAACTCGTGTAAGTTTCTCAGCTGGTAATCACGTCAGTTTGAGGTACTGCAAAGGAAAGATTGACGCTCATTGGTTATTCCAATCATTTGCAACGTCAATCACGATGAGGCATCATCAAGCTGTGAATTCCAATAGCATGCTTCAGACAACCACTGTGAATGTGGCTGTACATCAAATGTCGCAATGGTGACATGTTTGATATCATTTTTGTCTGACAATCACTTTGCCTACTCTTAATTAATGCCTAATATGTTGGCTTGAATAACTATCGAATTCTGATGGTTAAAGCGGAATTTTAACAATTACCGTTATATTAACACACTCGTCACTCCTGTTTAACAACTAAATCTCTTTGGCACAATAGTGTCTTGCCAATAATGTTGCATAGTGTTTATCAACACAATCAAAGTTAACATAAGCCCTAGATGCCTTACATTTTCCCAACTTAGGCATCTTTTTTATCGACGTGATGTTGCGTTCCAAAGGGATAACATGATGTAGGTAATTAATTAATCAGGCCTCGTGAACTGTTAAGATTTAGATTATTTATTGATCATAGACATTTAATATTATTTGAACAACTCCAAAGCAATTGCATGTGGTGCAGGCACCACTGACTGACTGTTCTTTCTTTCCACAGACATGGCTATCAGGTATCCTATGGCCGTGGGCCTTAGTAAAGGCCACCCTGTAACCAAGAATGTGACTGCACCGAAACATGCACGTAGGCGAGGGGTGAGTTCATCTGAATGGATAGAAACATGACAACCACAGTGTTGTATTGGTAGAGTCTCAGGTCACTATGTCCTCTGGTAAAGGGTCTGGACCCTTTGCCACAGGTTGTTTGCTTGTCCTAGAACTGCTGGGTGCTGGTTCAAGTTTGTGTTCTAATCCCATTGCTGCCACCAGTGTAGTGATTGAGGGCCGGGGTTCAGGATTCACTTCGTCTGTCTCTACATTAGCGACATGCATATACATATGTTCTGAAACAAAGTAGATGACCACATCAAATGTTTGAACCTGTTATTATGAGATAATGGGCCCAGTGGTCCACAATATGGCTGAAACAGGCCACAGTTACTGTTAGTTCTAATACATGCATCTAACTCAGTGTCTCTTCGCTGATTTTGTGTTTCAGCGTCTGACGAAGCACAGCAAGTTCGTGCGTGACATGATCCGTGAGGTGTGCGGCTTTGCCCCCTACGAGAGACGCGCCATGGAGTTGCTGAAAGTTTCCAAGGACAAGCGTGCCCTCAAGTTCATCAAGAAGAGGGTATGTATGATTCCCCTGCAACTAAACTGGTTGTGTGTATGCGTTGGTATTGGCAGTATGGATGCATTTGTCGACGTCAGCTTTCTGCAGCTGCTCTCTTGTGACAGTTTGAGAACAAATAAGTACATTTTTCAAACCAAACAGATTTTGTATTCGACATTTGTTTGGGAATGGCTAGCATTTTGTGCAGCTGTCAAGTGGGCAGCTTTCTGAAATGTGATGGACTGTTTCCTTTGTGGAGAATTTATTGGTAAGATTAATCAAAACTATTGGATCAGTAGAATTATTCTCCTATAGTTTGTCCAACCATTCTTGTATTATTGGACTGCTAGCCCCATATTTGCTGATTACTGAATTTGTCGCTGACATAACTGTCCCAGAAACATGGTACAGTGTTAATTTCATCCTGAGCATGGTAGTTAACCTGCTGTGAAAGTTGCAGATGCATTTGTTGGGTTTCTCCTATTACACATTCTAATGTGTGTTTGCTCCACAGATTGGAACTCACATCCGCGCCAAGAGAAAGAGGGAAGAGCTCAGCAACGTTCTGGCTGCCATGAGGAAAGCCGCTGCCAAGAAGGATTAGGCGGTTCTTGCAAATAAATATTTGTATTTCAAAAATGGAGAGTTGTCAGCTCCTTCCTTGTTTCAGAATGACTAAGTCGAACTATGCTTAGCAATGGACTTGAACTGATTTTCTCAATTTATCTTTGAGCCATATGCCTTGTAGGCTGCATGTCTTTTCAAGTTTACTAGGGTGAGATGCCTGCAGACATTGGAGTGGAGCTCTTCAGATGTCTCTGGGCACGTCTGTGTCTAAATAAGACATTTACTTGTATTAAAATCTGAGTGTCTAATCGCCTGGGTAGTGTACTTTCTAGTAGTACAGTTGCATGCATTGTTAGACATGCCAAAGGTGATGGGATAGCCAATAATAAACGACAGTTACCGGCAGCCTGTTCTTTCTGCAGAAATTGGCAACGATATGTTATGAAACCACTAGGCACAAAGGATTGTGTTCAAAATGACTAAAGTTTGTGTTTCAACAGATTAAATGCAACTTACATCTTTGGTAAATAAAAAAATACCTAAGTCTTGGCTGCATAGCAGCAACATGACTAACAGTGGTAATTTGGGTATCTTCATATTACTGTTGTAAAGCTGGCAGCGCAACGCGTCCCCTTCTGAGGCCTAATGCACTTCAACACGTCAGGGGATTGAACATTGCTGATAGAAATACAACTTAGAGCTGATCCTTGCCTATTCTATATGAGACGGTACCTGTTCTACATACATTACTATCAAGCGTTCTTTGTTTTACCCCCCTGAACAGACCCCTGTTCCCTGGCTGGTCCAACTGATCAGCTGTACAACTCAAAAACAGCTGTCGGGCGTTAAACAGCAAGTGAATGTACTTAACAAATCACTCATCAGAAAATCTGGTTTCATAGTTCAGGATGCCCTAAAGCCCATTACTGTGAATGTAGACCATTATCCATCCCTTGGAGCTGCTCAGGCGCCAGTCTCAGCTTAATATGATTCGGTGTTCATTGTTGTGGAAAGACAATGTGGTACATCTTGGTGTAATGAACCTCCAGGCCCTCTGTGATGAAGTCCTTGTTCTCAAGCTGGAAAAATCATGCAGGTCACACCTGGTCTGGTGAGAGAAGGGAGGAATGTTTAAGCGGATTCATTATGACACTGCTAATAGAAAAACTTTCAGAACACAAACTGCCATACAGTGCTTTCGGAAAGTATTCCGATCCCTTGACTTTTTTTGCCATTATGATACAGCCTTATTCTAAAATGTATTGAAATTGTTTTTTTCCCAATCAATCTACACCCCATAATGACAAAGCAAAAACTAGTTTTTAGAATTGTTTGTAAACTTATTAAATAATACATCTAATCTTATTAAATAATAAATCTAATCTTATTTGTCACATGAGCCGAATACAACAGGTGAAATGCTTGCTTATACAAGCCCTTAACCACCAAATAGTTAAAGTATTTACTAAATAAACTAAAGTTTAAAAAAAAGAATCAATCAAAAAGTAACAAGAAATGTACATAACAATAATGAGGGTATATACAGGGGGTAACGGTTAGTCAAGGTAATTTGTAAAGTGACTATGCATAGATAAAACAGAGTAGCAGCAGTGTAGGGGGTGTAAATAGTCCGGGTGGCCATTTGAATAGTTGTTCAGCAGTCTTATGGCTTGGGGTAGAAGCTGTTAAGGAGTCTTTTGGTCCTAGGCGCTCTGGTACCGTTGTCGTGCGGTAGCAGAGAGCACAGTCTATGACTTGGGTAACTGGAGTCTATGACAATTTTTGGGCCTTCCCCTGACACCTAGTATATAAGTCCTGGATGTCAGGAAGCTTGGCACCAGTGGTGTACTAGGCCGTACACACTACCCTCTGTAGCGCCTTACGGTCAAGTGCCGAGCAGCTGTAAAACTTTTTGAGGATCTGGGGACCATTGACAAATCTTTTCAGTCTCCTGAGGGGGAAAAGGTGTTGTCGTGCCCTCTTCACAACTGTCTTGTTGTGTTTGGACCATGATAGTTTGTTGGTGATGTGGACACCAAGGAATTTGAAACCAAACCATGAGGAGTGGCTTCCTTCTGGCCACTACCATAAAGGCCCGTTTGGTGGAGTGCTGCAGAGATGGTTGTCCTTCTGGAAGGTTCTCACATCTCCACAGTGGAGCTCTGTCAGAGTGACCATCGGGTTCTTGGTCACTTCCCTGACCAAGGCTCTTTTCACCGGATTGCTCAGTTTGGCCAAGCGGCCAGCTCTAGGAAGAGTCTTGGTGGTTCCAAACTTCTTGTGGACCTTCAATGTTGCAGAAATGTTTTGGTACCCTTCCCCAGATCTGTGCCTCGACACAATCCTGTCTCGGAGCTCTACGGACAATTCCTTCGACTTCATGGCTTGGTTTTTGCTCTGACATGCACTGTTAACTGTGGGTCCGTATATAGACAGGTGTATGCCTTTCCAAACCATGTCCAATCAATACATTTTTTTTTACAATCAATGTTTGTACAATCAAGTTGTACAAACATCTCAAGGATGATCAATGGAAACAAGATGCACCTGAGCTCAATTTCGAGTCTCATAGGAAATACTTATGTAAATAAATGATTTATGTTTTCGCTTTGTCATTGTGGGTTATTGTGTGCATATTGAGGATTTTTATTCCTTTAATTCATTTTAGGGTGTAAGGCTGTAACATAACAAAATATGGAAAAAGGGAAGGGGTCGGAATACTTTCCAAATGCACTGTATTTAACCATATCAGAGGAGGCTGGTGGGAGGTATTTGAGGACAGGGTCATTGTAATTGCTGGAATAGTATAAATGGAACAAAGTCAAACCTGTGGTTTCCATATTGTTACGAATCCCTTTTGGCCCGACAGTCTAGGGGGGATGGTAATGAGACCCGTAACATAACTCATGCAAATTATTATTGTGACAAAGTAAAAGTGTGCACGAAATAACCACGACAACAGAAATCTACCGTCAAACTCTAGGTTTATTTATAAACACACGGTAATGGGGGGAGCAGGAAAAGGGGCTGAGCTGGACCCAAGGAAAGAAACAATAAGCATCCAAAACACCCCTAAGCTAGACTAGCCTACTTTAATAACAGCTAACTAACTAACCAAAAATACAGTGGGTGGTCCGCCCAGTTCTAACTAGTGTGTTTAACAAAGTTCACCTACGGGTAGTGTATGCCCATGGGCGACTTGTCTTGGTTTCCCCCTTTTCCCACCAGCAACAAACAAACACCATAACCAAAAACAATACTCACAGGTGATGACAAAGTGCTATGGAGGTGCTTAAACAAAAGAGAGGTTACGACACAAAGCGAGAGTGAAACACAGAGACCTACAGACATGGCATTTACAGAGAGATTGAGCGAGAGATTGAGCTAGAGATTGAGCTAGAGATTGCTCCAGAGCAAACAAATGATGGGGTTTTTAAACCATGGGAAGGAACTGTGATAGGGTAGGAAATAGGAGGAGGTGTGTCTTCTGATTGATGATTGATTGTTGACTGATCGGGGAGTGATGGTTTTCACCTGTGAGGGGAGAAGGAGAGAAAAGAAACACACAGGATACACACACACACAGGATAACTGTATCCGTAACACATATGCTTGATACTGTTCTTTTTATTCCATTCCAGCCATTACAATGAGCCAGTCCTATAGCTCCTCCCACCAGCCTCTGATATCTATGCATACTACACTGTCATTTCCAGTTTCAGACTACCATTGTGCCCTCATGATTTATTATGAACAGGCTTTCAGAATAAAATATTGAACCATCAAACTAAGTCACATACCAAACATTCTGTTTGCATTTAGTGCAGGCTACTTGAAGTACATTTTGTTTCCTTCTTGATTAATGTCCTCATAAAAAGGTATCAATTGGTGAATCTATCCCACGAACATCCCTGGTTAATAAACAGTGTGTTACTAGTAAAAGTGATGTGACTCACTGCAATTAGTCTTCTCCTTGATGCCTCCCACAGGCAGGATCTTTCTGGTCAGGGACACCTCTCCCGTCATGGCCACATTCTCCTTTCGGTTACTGGCCTAACGCTCTAACCACTATGCTACCTGCCGGGTACATGACATGAAGATCAGATAACATGGTCAGTACATGTGCATTGAAATATGTACAGAGGCAAAAACACCAAACTGACACAGTTTGTACGAAAGACATGTGCAGATACAGGTATATACAAGACAAAATGTTAAAACTGCTACAGTCTAAGGACAGTGCCATGACATCAACCCTACATCAGAGACATGGAGATGGGAGACAGAAAATAAGTCATTGTTCAGCTGCTGCTTCATGAATAAGGCCCTGGCGAAGGTACTGGCCGATCTTAGCACTCTCCATCACATCTCCAAGCTGCCCAGTGATCTCCAGGGACCCATCCCTGGGGCCATCCTTATCCTTACCCCCTGTGTCCGTCTTAGGGGCGTTTCTATAAACAGCGTAGTGCAACCTGGAGATGAATGATGAAGGGGTGGGGGGGGGGGACTTTAAGATCAAAACTGTGTTGTTTGTATTGTTCTCTATGGATAATGCTTGTAAAACACATCTCTTCCACACTGAACAAAAATATTAACGCAGCATGTAAAGTGTTGGTCCCATGTTTCATGAGCTGAAATAAAATATGTTTCATATGCACAAAAAGCTTATTTCTCTAAAATGTTGTGCTCAAATTTGTTTACATCCCTGTTAGTGAACATTTATCATTTGCCAAAATAAAGCATTTACTTGACAGGTGTGGCATATCAAGAAGCTGATTAAATGGCATGATCATTACACAGGTGTACCTTGTGCTGGGGACAAAAGGCCACTAAAATGTGCAGTTTTGTCACACAACACAATGCCACAAATGTCTCAAGTTGAGGGAGTGTGAAATTGGCATGCTGACTGAGAATACCCATCAGAGCTGTTGCCAGAGAATTTAATGTTAATTTCTCTACCATAAGCCGCCTCTAACGTAGTTTTAGAGAATCTGGCAGCATGTCCAACCGGCCTCTCAACTACAGACCATGTGTACCCACGCTAGACCAGGACCTCCACATCTGACTTCTTCACCTGCGGGATGGTCTGAGATGAGCCACCCAGACAGCTGATGAAACTGGGTTTGTAAACCTGAAGAGTTTCTGCACAAACTGTCAAAAACAGTCTCAGGGAAGCTTGTCGTCCTCACCAGGGTCTTGACCTGACTGTAGTTTGGCGTTGTAACCAAACTTCAGTGGGCAAATGCTCACTTTTGATGGCCACTGGCATCCAAGGTGAGAAATGTGAAAGAAATAGGTTAGATTATGTTTTACTGGTAATGGGGACATATGTAAATGCCAACAAAATAACTTTTTAGTCAGTGTGGTGTGTGTAACCTTTATTGAACTAGGCAAGTCAGTTAAGAACAAATTCTTATTTACAAAGACGGCCTACCCCAGCCAAACCCGGACGACACTGGGCCAATTGTACGCCGCCCTATGGGACTCCCAATCACGGCCGGATGTGATTCAGCCTGGATTCGAACCAGAGACTGTAGTGATGCCTCTTGCACTGAGATACAGTGCCTTAGACCGCTGCATCCATGTGTGTGTGGTAACTATTTAACTGTATTTTAATGCTTAAAATCTGCTAAAATGTGCAGTTTTGTCACACAACACAATGCCACAGATGTCACAGTCGCCAGGTGTACGGTGTTTTCCTCTGACAGATTGGTGTGGCTGGCTTCCAGGTTAAGTGTCCATTGTGTCAAGAAGCAGTGCGGATTGGTGGGGTTGTGTTTTGGAGGACGCACAGCTCTCGACCTTCGCCTCTCCAAGTCTGTACGGGAGTTGCAGCGATGGGACAAGACTAACTACCAATTGAATAATGACAAAATTGGGGAGAATTTTTAAATTAAAAAAAAAAATCTAATCTTTTAACACATTACCTCAGCGATGGCTAGTTTCTCCTGGGCCACGTATCCATACATGTTGATCATCTCCATGCGGTCTCTCAGGGGCTATGTGATGGTGTCAGTCACATTGACAGTGCAGATAAACAGAACCTGGAAAGAACACATGGACACAAACTGTTAGGTTCAAGACCATGATCCATTCATTATTAGTGTTGGGCTGTAACTAAAGCCTGCACACACTGAATCCTAATGTGGGTTTGTGTGTGTGACCACATACCTTGGACAGGTACATCCTAACAGGTATGTGTGTGTGTGTCCACCTACATTGGACAGGACCACAGGCACATCTAGGTTGTGATCCAGAAAGTTGAAGTTCTGTTCCGGGTCCAGGAACTCCAGCAGAGCCTATCTTGTCAACCTGGAAGAATAAACAGATCGAACGGTCAATCACCTGCTTCACCAAGAATACAGTGACACAAACAATACACAACAAAATGAATGTCAATCAAATAAGAGCTGACTATATAGCAAAAGATCTTTGAAAATAAAGTTATTATTCACCTCATCGATAAGGACCAGTGGGTTTTCTGTATTGTATAGTACTTCAAATGGTGACAGAATTGTTTTATTGAGCAATGAACAGTAGCTAAACCTAGGAAGAAACCTAGAGAGGAACCAGGCTATGAGGGGTGGCCAGTCCTCTTCTGGCGGTGCCGGGTGGAGATTATAACAGAACATGGCCAAGATGTTCAAATGTTCATAAATGACCAGCATGGTCAAATAATAATACAGAAACACAGAATATTTCCCTGGGGTGAGCCTCTCAGCTGGGTCATTGCAGGAGGAAAGAGAGGAAGATGGATGAGGTAAAGGGATAACTGTCTTTTCTTGATGAGGAAATATTTGGTACAGATTATTATACATCCGAAATCGGACTGTCAATCACTGTCAGATTGTAACCATGGTGATCCCACATTGCAATTCTCTCACCAGAATGTGTTTCTTGACGTCGTCCATCCCATAATAGTCCTCCTCCAGCACCTCTTCAGCCCGTTTCAGCACTAGGTTCTCCTCACTATTAGTTCCCCAGGGCATTGAGGTTAGCCAGTCCAGATAGTTCCGGGTCACACTGCACACAGAATCAACAGAGAGTTTAATAGAAGAGTCATGTTCATTACATACATGTTCAAGAGTGTTTTTTCAGAGTTTGTTTAAAATAGGACATATGTGACAAAAACATTTAATGATATTTCTCAGTGATTTTTCAAAGGTGAGGGCACTCTCTGATTCCAAAATCAATCACTAGCCCCTACCTCCATGGCACTTGCATACATCTATGAGGATTGGACAGGTGTAAGCAATATGGTGGTAAGCTCCGTTTTGCCCTCTGATAGGCCAGGTGGAATTGTCACCATATTACTTAAACCCATGCAATCCTCTTCGATATACACGTTCCTATGGGGCAGGGACAGGCTAGGGGTTGATTCAGGGTTCAGGGACTGACTTGAAATCTAAGGAGTGGTAACAACCAGCAAAGTCCAGCAGGCTGAGTTTGTTGAGCTCCTCATTGATGACGTCCATGATGTGCTGGGGCACAGTGCGCTCCCTAAACTTCTCCTTGATGGCGTCCTTGTCCTCCTTCTCCAGGCCCAGCTCTTTCTTAATGATCTTCAGCTGCTCCTGCAGGAGGTACTTCCCATGGGTCAGCTTGATCTTCTCCTCCACCTGAGACACAGAATAATAGTAAAGAGCCAACCTGGATATTAAGGAGATTCCGAGGGAAATCGTCGAGTACCAACAGCTTTACGCTATGGAGGGACAACATACTCCATCATGGAAAGATCCGACTACCTCACAAAATAACTTTAACCCGACAAAAAAAAGAAAAACTGATTCATCTACAGACACGGACGATTTACTTACCGTTGAAGTAGAGACTAGTGCTCTAGCTGAAATCCATGCCACACTGGAAAGGTTGTGTGAGGAGGTAGCAATGCTGAGGGGGAGTTAGGAGTTCAGACAGAGTGAAATTCTCACACCCCAAAGAGAAAACAAGACACTCACAGCCAAGGTAAAAATCCACGATTCCAACATGGATTGTCTACTGAGGGAAAATAGGGTGATGAAGGAGTCGTTACTAGACAAAGTCGTAGCATGTGTGAAAATCTACACTGCTCAAAAAAATAAAGGGAACACTTAAACAACACAATGTAACTCCAAGTCAATCACACTTCTGTGAAATCAAACTGTCCACTTAGGAAGCAACACTGATTGACAATAAATTTCACATGCTGTTGTGCAAATGGAATAGACAACAGGTTGAAATTATAGGCAATTAGCAAGACACCCCCAATAAAGTAGTGGTTCTGCAGGTGGTGACCACAGACCACTTCTCAGTTCCTATGCTTCCTGGCTGATGTTTTGGTCACTTTTGAATGCTGGCGGTGCTTTCACTCTAGTGGTAGCATGAGACGGAGTCTACAACGCACACAAGTGGCTCAGGTAGTGCAGCTCATCCAGGATGGTACATCAATGCGAGCTGTGGCAAGAAGGTTTGCTGTGTATGTCAGCGCAGTGTCCAGAGCATGGAGGCGCTACCAGGAGACAGGCCAGTACATCAGGAAACGTGGAGGAGGCCGTAGCAGGGCAACAACCCAGCAGCAGGACCGCTACCTCCGCCTTTGTGCAAGGAGGAGCAGGAGGTGCACTGCCAGAGCCCTGCAAAATGACCTCCAGCAGGCCACAAAACAGACTCCATGAGGGTGGTATGAGGGCCCAACGTCCACAGGTGGGGGTTGTGCTTACAGCCCACCACCGTGCAGGACGTTTGGCTTTTGCCAGAGAACACCAAGATTGGAAAATTTGCCACTGGCGCCCTGTGCTCTTCACAGATGAAAGCCGGTTCACACTGAGCATGTGACAGACATCTCATCAGGAGCATGCCCAGGCATTGTAGGGAGGTCATACAGGCACGTGGAGGCCACACACACTACTGAGACTCATTTTTACTTGTTTTAAGGACATTACATCAAAGTTGGATCCACCTGTAGTGTGGTTTTCCACTTTAATTTTGAGTGTCACGCCTCCATGGGTTGATACATTTGATTTCCATTGATAATTTTTGTGTGATTTTGTTGTCAGCACATTCAACTATGTAAAGAAAAAAGTATTTAATAAAAATATTTCATTCATTCAGATCTAGGATGTGTTATTTTAGTGTTCCCTTTATTTTTTTGAGCAGTGTATATCTTTACAACAATCAAGGGGAAGATATCAGAAAAGGGACTTTGGGGATGGAGAAAAAGGCACAAAATTCTTACTGAATCTCCAATACAGGAATGCTAACAAAAATAATTAGCAGAAACTCGTTACTGAAGACGGAGTCATCTATGATTCTCCGAATTATATTTTAAAAGAGGAAGCTAATTATTTTAGGCAGATGTTCTCTTCTGTCTCATCCTCTCCCACCGAATGAAGATTATGGTAAGGAATTCTTTCCAAATAATATTTAAAAATATGGAAAATTATCAAATGTACAGATGACCAGTGCGAAGGCCAAATTACAGAGGAAGAACTTTTTGAGGCTATTAAATCCTTTCAGTCTGGAAAAAACCCAGGGCTTGATAGCATACCAGTAGAGATATATCAAGTATTTTTTATATACTAAAAGCTCCAGATTGTTTGAACTACTCCTATATAAATGGTTGTCTGTCAGGTACTCAGCATGAAGTTCTGAATGTTCTACTATTAAAACAACACCCAGATGACAAATATAAAGACCCAGTCTATCTAAAAAAAAAAAAAAACTGGAGGCCCCTTACACTTCAATGTTGTGATGCAAAAATACTAGCGAAATGCATAGCACTCAGAATTAAACGTTTTTTTTACCAGGTATTGTTCATCCTGTTTTTTACACAGATGATACATTGGAGATAATATACGACACAACTACTATAAATAATAGAACATCGTGAAACATATAAGAAGCCAGGAATAGTATTTATATCGGATTTTGAAAAGGCATTTGATCAAGACTGGATTTTATTTATAAATGTCTGGATTTTTTTGTTGTCAATTTTAGTAGTTGGGCAGCAGGGTAGCCTAGTGGTTAGAGTGTTGGACTTGTAACCGAAAGGTTGCAAGATCACATCCCCGAGCTGACAAGGTACAAATCTGTCGTTCTGCCCCCGAACAAGGCAGTTAACCCACTATTCCTAGGCCATCATTGAAATTAAGAATTTGTTCTTAATTACTACATTAAGCTAGATCTCATCCAGATCATGGCATTTGTTGTTCTTTATGATAGCCACATTACCACTCAATTTGCATTTCCTTTTGGGGGTAAATATATTGATAAAAGTCACCTTGTCCTAGAGCGATTTATCAAAATGTCATGCCAGCGTAAGCCTACATGGAACATAGCCCTTATTTTTAAGTGTTTCTAAAAAATAAAAAATAAAAAAACTATTGGAAAAAGAATGGTGGAAAAACTGTTGGAATCCTTTCCCGTTTGACTTCTAGGTTTTACTGGTATTATCACTCGTGTGGTACTGGTGCCGCATTCAAAACAACTGGGAACTGGGAACTCGGAAACATCAATTGATCTTCAGGTCGGAAAGTCAGAGCTCTTGAAAGAGGACTGAGTTCCAGAGTTGGAATTCCGAGTTGGATGACCATTCAAAACGATTTTTCCCAGTCGGAGGTCGTTTATTGCCGAGTTCCCCGCTGTTTTGAATGCGGCATCTATAGTTGACGCTCATGCCAGAGCGCTTTTGTAAAAAGGTGGTGGAGATTTCCAACTGTCGTAATCAAACACTCCCGGAAGAAGGTCATGCGCCATTGAATACTCGAGATTCAATTTATATGAGCATGCTGGGTGTTTCTATGCAGTCATCTAAAAACGGGTCGAATTTGTCGAGAAACCACACCAATATGTTTACAACGGGGACCGTGCGATCTTTCCTTAAGCGAGACATCTAACTCGCCTGGTGACAAAAGGGTCTTATTCTACAAACAGTAACGTGAAAACATGCTGCGGTCGCTTTGGTAAAGTTGTCTAATCAATGACAGGAGCCGGGAGGCTAGCGAAACTCAACCAATGGACCAGGATTACAGGTTTCTTTGCCGGGGAAAGAAAGATTTTGGGCTGCGGGGCTTCAGCCAGTTACAACCATATACGATTGTTTGGCAACGAAGCAGCAGCGTTGGCTTCTCCGAGACCGCTCGGAGAGCAGCGGGTCCGGGGGGGGGGGAAACCGTACAACTACCCCTAAATGACAGCTCTCACTCCCATGCTGGTGCCTGAAGTGTTCCCCAACGTGCCACTGATCTCCGTCACTAGGAACCTGGTTTTCCCAAGGTTCATCAAGATTACCGAGGTAAGCAGCGCAGTCTGTATTCACTTTGTGTTGTAGAAATAGGCGGAGTTTAGACACAATTTAGACTTTGTGGCTGTGGTAACTAGTGACGACTCTACCAAGGACATGTCTGGATTTAGAAAAGTCACTTCTTTTGAATGACTGGTGTCTCTGCCAGTGTGTCAACTTAACTTGTAGTGCCTCCAATATAAGTCATGAATTGAATTGCGTCACATTCAACACTATCACTGGTCAGCATTCTGATTTCATCATCCAACTGTGGATCATTGTTTTAATCAACACAGTTTTTGGGGAATCAAAAATACAATACAAAAGTTAGGCTACTGTATAATCTTTCATAAAATGTTTGCCTCTAGCCTAACAATGTATCTGGCTGTGTTAAAAAAATCTATTGATGATTGTTGTTAAAGTATGCTAATCATTAAGCATGGTGAGTGATGTGTTTGTAGGTGAATAACAAACAGCTTATGGATCTTCTGAGGAGGAAAGGCCAACTGGCCCAACCATACGCTGGAGTGTTCCTGAAGAAAGATGATGCGTGAGATAATTATTCTACTGTAAACACCCTTTATACAGATCATAATGTATTCTCTCAGTTGAACACCTCTCGCTCTCTCTCTCTCTTCTCTATCTTGGGTTCTTCAGTAATGACTGATGTGGTGGAGAGTCGTCTAGATGCCATCTACAACACAGGAACCTTTGTACAGATCCATGAGATGCAGGACCTTGGTGACAAGCTGAGGATGATAGTCATGGGCCATCAAAGGTATGGATAAAAAAAATATTGAAAAACTTAACATGTTACCTTTTTCTATTTCATCTGTACAGTATAGAGTCTTTCAGTACCCATTTGAAACGTATGCACCTGTGGCTAATACGAGTCATTTAATGACTGAAAGCAAGGCTCAGGAATTTTCATGTAATAAAATAAATACTCCTTTCTCTGGTAGAATCTGCATCATCAAGCAGATGGAGCCGGATGAGCCTGCCACTGCTGCCTCTGAGCCTGCGTCTGACACTGAACCAGGGAGCCAGCCCTAGGCCCCACACCGGAAGGCCAAGAGATAAGAGCGTAAAGAGCCAGCCACCCTGGCTAAAACCATGGATGAGAAGGAGCAGACCTGATCGTAGAGTCACTCCCTCTGCCCTCCAAGGATATCCTTATGGCTTATCTCTCCTGGCTCTGTTCCAATATATTCTCACAACTACACCACCTAGATACAGTGGTTGCTCCACTAAATGCTGTGGTACTTAGAGGTAATTTGTGGTTTAGTACGGTACCCTGCCTCACTACTTCATTGCTCCAGACCAGCGCAAGGGGGAGTTGGAGCACTGATTATGCTTTTGGGTCCTACTGTGTCTCTAACTGATGATGAATGGGTGACATAAACCTAAATAGAAACTGATAAATGTGCACGACTTTAGTATTACCTACTAAAACTGTTGTTACACTAAAGTTTTTATTATTTTATTTTGTTAGGATTATTTTGCTCTTACTGTAGTACTGTAGCCCACTCCCGACCAGTCACGCTGTACAGAGCATGAGTAGCGCAACGGTCTAAGACACTGCATAGCAATGGAAGCTGTGTTGCTACAACATTTAAGTCATTTAGCAGACGCTCTTATCCAGAGCGACTTACAAATTGGTGCATTCACCTTATGACATCCAGTGGAGCAGCCACTTTACAATAGTGCATCTAAATCTTTTAAGGGGGGGGGAGAGGGATTACTTTATCCTATCCTAGGTATTCCTTAAAGAGGTGGGGTTTCAGGTGTCTCCGGAAGGTGGTGATTGACTCCGCTGTCCTGGCGTCGTGAGGGAGTTTGTTCCACCATTGGGGGGCCAGAGCAGCGAACAGTTTTGACTGGGCTGAGCGGGAACTGTACTTCCTCAGTGGTAGGGAGGCGAGCAGGCCAGAGGTGGATGAACGCAGTGCCCTTGTTTGGGTGTAGGGCCTGATCAGAGCCTGGAGGTACTGAGGTGCCGTTCCCCTCACAGCTCCATAGGCAAGCACCATGGTCTTGTAGCGGATGCGAGCTTCAACTGGAAGCCAGTGGAGAGAGCGGAGGAGCGGGGTGACGTGAGAGAACTTGGGAAGGTTGAACACCAGACGGGCTGCAGCGTTCTGGATGAGTTGTAGGGGTTTAATGGCACAGGCAGGGAGCCCAGCCAACAGCGAGTTGCAGTAATCCAGATGGGAGATGACAAGTGCCTGGATTAGGACCTGCGCCGCTTCCTGTGTGAGGCAGGGTCATACTCTGCGGATGTTGTAGAGCATGAACCTACAGGAACGGGCCACCGCCTTGATGTTAGTTGAGAACGACAGGGTGTTGTCCAGGATCACGCCAAGGTTCTTAGCGCTCTGGGAGGAGGACACAGTGGAGTTGTCAACCGTGATGGCGAGATCATGGAACGGGCAGTCCTTCCCCGGGAGGAAGAGCAGCTCCGTCTTGCCGAGGTTCAGCTTGAGGTGGTGATCCGTCATCCACACTGATATGTCTGCCAGACATGCAGAGATGCGATTCGCCACCTGGTCATCAGAAGGGGGAAAGGAGAAGATTAATTGTGTGTCGTCTGCATAGCAATGATAGGAGAGACCATGTGAGGTTATGACAGAGCCAAGTGACTTGGTGTATAGCGAGAATAGGAGAGGGCCTAGAACAGAGCCCTGGGGGACACCAGTGGTGAGAGCACGTGGTGAAGAGACGGATTCTCGCCACGCCACCTGGTAGGAGCGACCTGTCAGGTAGGACGCAATCCAAGCGTGGGCCGCGCCGGAGATGCCCAACTTGGAAAGGGTGGAGAGGAGGATCTGATGGTTCACAGTATCGAAGGCAGCCGATAGGTCTAGAAGGATGAGAGCAGAGGAGAGAGAGTTTTAGCAGTGCGGAGCGCCTCCGTGATACAGAGAAGAGCAGTCTCAGTTGAATGACTAGTCTTGAAACCTGACTGATTTGGATCAAGAAGGTCATTCTGAGAGAGATAGCGGGAGAGCTGGCCAAGGACGGCTCGTTCAAAAGTTTTGGAGAGAAAAGAAAGAAGGGATACTGGTCTGTAGTTGTTGACATCGGAGGGATCGAGTGTAGGTTTTTTCAGAAGGGGTGCAACTCTCGCTCTCTTGAAGACGGAAGGGACGTAGCCAGCGGTCAGGGATGAGTTGATGAGCGAGGTGAGGTAAGGGAGAAGGTCTCCGGAAATGGTCTGGAGAAGAGAGGAGGGGATAGGGTCAAGCGGGCAGGTTGTTGGGCGGCCGGCCGTCACAAGACGCGAGATTTCATCTGGAGAGAGAGGGGAGAAAGAGGTCAGAGCACAGGGTAGGGCAGTGTGAGCAGAACCAGCGGTGTCGTTTGACTTCGCAAACGAGGATCGGATGTCGTCGACCTTCTTTTCAAAATGGTTGACGAAGTCATCTGCAGAGAGGGAGGAGGGGGGAGGAGGATTCAGGAGGGAGGAGAAGGTTGCAAAGAGCTTCCTAGGGTTAGAGGCAGATGCTTGGAATTTAGAGTGGTAGAAAGTGGCTTTAGCAGCAGAGAGAGAAGAGGAAAATGTAGAGAGGAGGGAGTGAAAGGATGTCAGGTCCGCAGGGAGGCGAGTTTTCCTCCATTTCCGCTCGGCTGCCCGGAGCCCTGTTCTGTGAGCTCGCAATGAGTCGTCGAGCCACGGAGCGGGAGGGGAGGACCGAGCCGGCCTGGAGGATAGGGGACATAGAGAGTCAAAGGATGCAGAAAGGGAGGAGAGGAGGGTTGAGGAGGCAGAATCAGGAGATAGGTTGGAGAAGGTTTGAGCAGAGGGAAGAGATGATAGGATGGAAGAGGAGAGAGTAGCGGGGGAGAGAGAGCGAAGGTTGGGACGGCGCGATACCATCCGAGTAGGGGCAGTGTGGGAAGTGTTGGATGAGAGCGAGAGGGAAAAGGATACAAGGTAGTGGTCGGAGACTTGGAGGGAGTTGCAATGAGGTTGGTGGAAGAACAGCATCTAGTAAAGATGAGGTCGAGCGTATTGCCTGCCTTGTGAGTAGGGGGGGAAGGTGAGAGGGAGAGGTCAAAAGAGGAGAGGAGTGGAAAGAAGGAGGCAGAGAGGAATGAGTCAAAGGTAGACGTGGGGAGGTTAAAGTCGCCCAGAACTGTGAGAGGTGAGCCGTCCTCAGGAAAGGAGCTTATCAAGGCATCAAGCTCATTGATGAACTCTCCGAGGGAACCTGGAGGGCGATAAATGATAAGGATGTTAAGCTTGAAAGGGCAGGTAACTGTGACAGCATGGAATTCAAAGGAGGCGATAGACAGATGGGTAAGGGGAGAAAGAGAGAATGACCACTTGGGAGAGATGAGGATCCCGGTGCCACCACCCCGCTGACCAGAAGCTCTCGGGGTGTGCGAGAACACGTGGGCGGACGAAGAGAGAGCAGTAGGAGTAGCAGTGTTATCTGTGGTGATCCATGTTTCCGTCAGTGCCAAGAAGTCGAGGGACTGGAGGGAGGCATAGGCTGAGATGAACTCTGCCTTGTTGGCTGCAGATCGGCAGTTCCAGAGGCTACCGGAGACCTGGAACTCCACGTGGGTCGTGCGCGCTGGGACCACCAGATTAGGTGGCCGCGGCCACGCGGTGTGGAGCGTTTGTATGGTCTGTGCAGAGAGGAGAGAACAGGGATAGACAGACACATAGTTGACAGGCTACAGAAGAGGCTACGCTAATGCAAAGGAGATTGGAATGACAAGTGGACTACACGTCTCGAATGTTCAGAAAGTTGAGCTTACGTAGCAAGAATCTTATTGACTAAAATTATAAAAAATGATACAGTACTGCTGAAGTAGGCTAGCTGGCAGTGGCTGCGTTGTTGATTCGGGGGCTAGCTGGCTAGCTAGTAGTGTTGATTACGTTACGTTGCGTTAAAAGAACGACAATAGCTGGCTAGGTAACCTAGAAAATCGCTTTAGACTACACAATTATCTTTGATACAGAGACGGCTATGTAGCTAGCTATGTAGCTAGCTACGATCAAACAAATCAAACCGTTGTACTGTAATGAAATGAAAATGTGATACTACCTGTGGAGCGAGGCGGAATGCGACCGGGTTGTTGAGTTCTAATCGGTAGACGTTGGCTAGCTGTTGGCTAGCTAGCTGTGTCTCCTACGTTAAGGACGACAAATAGCTGGCTGCGTTGTTGATTCAGGGGCTAGCTGGCTAGCTAGCTAGCAGTGTTGGTTACGTTGCGTTAAAAGAACGACAATAGCTGGCTAGGTAACCTAGAAAATCGCTCTAGACTACACAATTATCTACACAATTATCTTTGATACAGAGACGGCTATGTAGCTAGCTATGTAGACGGTGGGCGTTAGTTAGCTGGCTAGCTACTGGGCAGATACAAATGCTGGTTCAATACCCATGCCGGCCTCGACTGAGAGACCAATAAGGAGATTGTAGGTTTTTGGTTTCTCTCCCTCTAAAAACAGAAATAAATCATTTTAAATAACAAACTGGCATTATTTACAAATTAGTAACAATGTCTCATCCCATGTTCAAGAATGGCCTTTTTCTCGCTCATTTTACATTATTTGAAAAAAAACCCCTCAAAAATATTGTATTAAACTTTTGATGATTCCAGGTCGCACAGCAAAATAGGAGTATATATACGACCAGAATAGTCAACCTGGGTGACCTAAACATTGACAGGTTTTCATCAAGCTGTCCATTCAAGAAAAAGCTTTAAACTGTTACCAGTGCCTGCAGTCTGGTTCAGTCAATCAGTCAACCTACCAGGGTATATACAAACAGCACAGCGAAGAATTTAATCACATCTTTACTAAAGTTTTAAAGCAGTATCCACACCCATCTGATGTAGTGATCGTAATACACTACATGGGCAAAAATATGTGGACACCTGCTCGTTGAACATCACATTCCAATATCATGGGCATTAACTTCTGAGAACTACCCCTCCCGGATCCGGGAGAATTGTCATCAACTACACTAATTAGCATAACGCAACGGACAAAAAATCTTACTAGAAAATATTCATATTCATGAAATCACAAGTGAAATATAGTGAAGCACAGCTTAGCCTTTTGTTAATCACCCTGTCATCTCAGATATTGAAATTATGCTTTTACAGACAAAGCAAGACAAGCATTTGTGTAAGTTTATCGATAGCCTAGCATAGCATTATTTCCAGCTAGCAGCAGGCTGCTTGGTCACGAAAATCAGAAAAGCAATCAAATTAAATCGTTGAGCTTCGGATGTTTTCACTCACGAGACTCCCAGTTAGACAGCAAATGTTCATTTTGTTCCATAAAGATTATATTTATAGCCAAAATACCTCCGTTTGTTCTTCACGTTTGTTGAGAAATCCACCGGAAATTGCGGTCATGACAACGCCGAATTAGATCCATAATATCGGCAGAAACATGGTAAACGTTTTTCATAATCAATCCTCAAGGTGTTTTTCAAATATCTATTCGATAATATATCAACCGGGACAATTGGCTTCTTAGTAGGAGCGAGAGGAGCAATGGCCGCCTTTGTCTATTATGCACGAATCACTCAGAGCCACCAACTGACCACTGACGCAATGTTGTCGTTCACGCTCATTTTTCAAAATAAAAGCCTGAAACTATGTCTTGTGACTGTGGACACATTAGGGAAGCCATAGAAAAAGGAATCTGGTTGATATCCCTTTCAATGCTCAATAGGGAGGCATAGGAACGCAGAGGTTTCAAAATAAGAGTTACTTCCTGATTGGATTTTTCTCAGGCTTTTGCCTGCAATATCAGTTCTGTTATACTCACAGACAATATTTTTTACAGTTTTGGAAACTTTAGAGTGTTTTCTATCCTAAGCTGTCAATTATATGCATATTCTAGCATCTTGTCCTGAGAAATAGCCCGTTTAGATTGGGAACGTTATTTTTCCAAAAATGAAAATACTGCCCCCTAGTCTCAAGAGGTTAATTAATATGGAGTTGATCTCCCCCCTTCGCTGATATAACAGCCTCCGCTCTTCTGAGAAGGCTTTCCACTAGATATTGGAACAGAGATGTTGGAACATTGCTTGCTTCAGCCACAAGGGCATTCGTGAGGTCAGGCACTGATGTTGGGCGATTAGGCGTGGCTCGCAGTCGGAGCTCCAATTCATCCCAACGGTGTTCGATGGGGTTGAGGTCAGGGCTCTGTGCAGGCCTATCAAGTTCTTCCACATGGATCTCGACAAACCATTTCTGTATGGACCTCATTTTGTGCACGGGGGCATTGTCATGCTGAAACAGGAAAGGGCCTTCCCAAACTGTTGCCACAAAGTTGGAAGCACAGAATCATCTAGAATGTTGTTGTATGCTGTAGCGTTTATATTTCCCTTTACTGGAACTAAGAGGCCTAGCCCGAACCATGAAACATGGCCCCAGAGCATTATTCCTCCTACTTTAAACATTACAGTTGGCAATATGCATTGGGGCAGGTAGCGTTTGTCCGTCGGAATGCCAGATGGTGAAGCGTGATTCATCACTCCAGATAACACATTTCCACTGCTCCAGAGTCCATTTGCTGTCGAGCTTTACACCACCAGCCGATGCTTGGCATTGTGCATGGTGATCTTAGGCTTGTGTGCGGCTGCTTGGCCATGGAAACCCAGACGAGCAGTTCTCGTGCTGACGTTGCTTCCAGAGGCAGTTTGGAACTCAGTAGTGAGTGTTGCAACTGAAGACAGATTATTTTTTGCACTACACGCTTCAGCACTAGGCATTCCTGTTCGCGGCTAAGCCGTTATTGCTCCTAGACATTTCCACTTCACAATAACAGCACTTACATTTGACCGTGGCATCTCTAGCAGGGCAGAAATTTGACGAACTGACTTGTTGGGAAGGTGTCAACCTATGACGGTGCCACGTTGAAAGTCACTGAGCTCATCAGTATGGGCCATTCTACTGCCAATGTTTGTCTATGGGGATTCCGTGGCTTTGTGCTCAATTTTATACACCAGTCAGCAACGGGTGTGGCTGAAATAACCGATTCTAATAATATGAAGGCTTGTGGAAAGCTTTCCCAGACGAGTGAAGGCTGTTTTAGCAGCAAAGGGGGACCAATTCCATATTAATGCCCATGATTTTGGAATTAAATGTTCGACAACCATGTGACCACGTACTTTTGGTGATGTAGTGTAGCTTGTTCTAGTTACTCATAAGCATACACCCATTAAGAAATTGACTGTATAAACAGCTAAATCCCCATGGATTGATGAGGATTTGAAAAATGTTATGGTTGAGAGGGACGAGGAAATGGGAATGGCAAATAAGTCTGGCTTTCACAGCCGATTGGCAAATGTACTATAACTTGAGAAGTCATGTGACTAGACTAAAATGAAAGAAAAAGTAACGGTACTATGAAACAAAGATAAATTACATAATGGATGATAGTAAAAAGCTTTGGAGCAACTTAAATTAAATTTTGGGCAAAAAGGCAAACTCGTCTCCATCCTTCATTGGAACAGATTACTTATTCATCACAAAAACCTTTGATATTGCCAACTACTTTAATTACTTGTTCATTGGCAACATTAGTACATTTAGGCATGACATGCCAGCAACAACCTTTAAACTATCCATGCATAACAGACCAAAATATGAAAGACAAGCTTTGTAATTTTGAATTCCATAAAGTGAGTGTGGAAGAGGTTAAAAAATATATCAATAATGACTCACCACCTGGTACTAATAATTTGAATGAAAAATGACAGGATGGTAGTGGACTATATTGGCACACCTATTTGTCATCTCTTCAATCTAAGCCTACAGGAAAGTGTGTTCCTCAAGCCTGGAGGGAAGCAAAAGTTATACCATTACCCAAGAAGCAGCCTTTACTGGTTCAAACAGCCAACAAATCAGCCTTGTATTTGACCAGATACAATGCTGTTTCACAGTAAACAAATTAACAACTGACTTTCAGCACGCTTATAGGGTAGGGAACTCAACATGGATGGCATTAACAGAAATTGATCATAGTCTGCTGCTGAAAAAACATGTGTGTTATGGCTTTACATGTACTGGCTTAAGCAGGGGGACACGTCTGGCACTGCAGGACTTGAGTCCCTGGCGGCGTAGTGTGTTACTGATGGTAGGCTTTGTTACTTTGGTCCCAGCTCTCTGCAGGTCATTCACTAGGTCCACCCGTGTGGTTCTGGGATTTTTGCTCACCGTTCTTGTGATCATTTTGACCCCACGGGGTGAGATCTTGCGTGGTGCCCCAGATCGAGGGAGATTATCAGTGGTCTTGTATGTCTTCCATTTCCTAATAATTGCTCCCACAGTGGATTTCTTTAAACCAAGCTGCTTACCTATTGCAGATTCAGTCTTCCCAGCCTGGTGCAGGTTTACAATTTTGTTTCTGGTGTCCTTTGACAGCTCTTTGGTCTTGGCCATAGTGGAGTTTGGAATGTGACTGTTTGAGGTTGTGGACAGGTGTCTTTTAAACTGATAGCAAGTTCAAACAGGTGCCATTAATACAGGTAACGAGTGGAGGACAGAGGAGCCTCTTAAAGAAGAAGTTACAGGTCTGTGAGAGCCAGAAATTTGCTTGTTTGTAGGTGACCAAATACTTATTTTCCACCATAATTTGCAAATAAATTCATTAAAAATCCTACAATGTGATTTTCAGGATTTTTTTTCATAGTTGAAGTGTACCTATGATGAAAATTACAGGCCTCTCATCTTTTTAAGTGGGAGAACTTGCACAATTGGTGGCAGACTAAATACTTTTTTGCTCCACTGTATGTGGTGTCAAACTGAAGCTGTATAGAAAGTGATCTCTGGGACCGGCAGTTGCTCCACGGACCAGCTCGGCTTGTTACTTTGTAATACAGTCTATATTGAATTCACATGCTCTGGTGTCTTAAGAGATATTTTTAAGAAATACTTCCACGACAATGACGGCGGATGAATGTCACGACAATGGGCCTCTGGATTTCATCACGGTATCTCTGTGCATTCAAATTGCCATAGATAAAATGCAATTGTGTGCGATGTCCGTAGCTTATGCCTGCCCATAACATAGCCCCAACGCCACCATGGGGGTACTCTGTTCACAACGTTGACATCAGCAAACCGCCCACCCACACAACGCCTGTCATCTGCCCGGTACAGTTGAAACTGTGGTTAATCCGTGAAGAGTACACTTCTCCAGCATGGGAGTAGCCATCGAAGTTGAGCATTTGCCCACTGAAGTCGGTTACAACGGCAAACTTGCAGTCAGGTCAAGACCCTGGTGAGGACAACGAGCATGCAGATGAGCTTCCCTTTGTTTGTGCAGAAATTCATCAGACGTCCGGATGGCTGGTTTCAGACCATCCCGCAGGTGAAGAAACTGGTTGTGCAAGTCCTAGGCTGGCGTGGTTAGACATGGTCTGCAGTTCTGAGGCCAGTTGATGTACTGCCAAATTCTCTAAAATGACGTTGGAGGCGGCTTATGGTAGAGAAATTAACAACATTATCTGGCAACAGCTCTGGTGGACATTCCTGTAGTCATTATGCCAATTGCACACTCCCTCAAAACTTGAGGATTGTGTTGTGAGACAACTGCACATTTTAGAGTGGCCTTGTATTGTCCCTAGCACAAGGTGCACCTGTGTAATGATCATACTGTTTAATCAGCTTCCTGATATGCCACACCTGTCAGGTGGATGGATTATCTTGGCAAAGGAGAAATGCTCACTAACACGGATGTGAACAAATTTGTGCACAACATTTTAGAGAAATAAGCTTTTTGTGAGTATGGAACATTTCTGGGATCTTTATTTCAGTTCATGAAACATGGAACAGGTTACATTTATATTTTTGTTCAGTGTACATAGACCGGCACAGTGGATGCGTCATTATATCCATGAAACCAGCGGTAAAACCTCAGCAAAACCTCAGCAGAGAACACCTCAGCAAGTCTACAAATTCCTGCGGAAAATTCCTGCACGTCATCTCGAGCCGACACTGTCAGCTACCGTTCACCAGAGTTATCAGAGACCTTTGTGCCCAGAGAAGTTCTGTGCCCAATCCATTAATTTGCGTCCCTTTTCTCTTTCTTAGCTAGCCACTGACTACACTTTAGCTAGCTAATTAGCAGAACAGTAGATCAAAACAATCACTTTGTTTACTTAGCCTAGATAATTGTTTGTACTGTATTTCGACATTGGTATTTATTTTAGACCTTATGATATTTTTCAAGGATGAGCATAAGAGCATTAAAAGGTAAGAAGACCACTTCTGGCCATGTGGAGAAGTGCAGCTATAGTGAGGGGCGATTTACCGGTTTGGCCAGGGCCAGCATGAGAGATACAGTTTATCCTGTGTAGCTAGTGTATCTATAAAGTTAAGTTTGAGCATCTTAGCAATACAATGTTATGTTTCACTATATTGGATCACTCCAATAAACTGTTATCACTCCGCTGCGGAGGGATACATCCGAGGAGAGGATTTACAGATTTATTCCTGTGTATCATTTTCTCAGCGGACGTCCGTATTGTTTGAGGGACAAAGTTTCTGAAGTTCGCTTGGTAAGTCACTGGTAAGTGTAATATCTTGCTTAGAAGTATACTCACTGGCTGTTTGCAGCCCCTCAATTTGAGTGCTCCACTCGCTGCGCACGGTTGATCTGTATCTTCCGCCCGTGGTTTGTTGTACTTGTGTTTCGTTAGCATTACACAACAACTCCGTGTACATCCATTAGTATGGTGGCTCTAGCTGCCACACACTGTAATTTACCTAACACAACTTGCCGACTGGCTTGTTCTATGTGTGTGGTGTGAATTGCTTTAACATTCTCTGCTAATTACCATGCAGGTTTGTTTTCTTCTTGTTCTTTCCCCTGCAGAGTGTAAGAGTATAGTGGTGGGCTATTCATGACGTTGAGACATTAACTTTGGAGTTCCTTAATTAACCGAGTTACTCATATTGTTAACTCATATGGTGCTGTTTTTACTGCTTGGACATTAAACCGGCTAGGTAATATTGCAGTTGGCGTAAAACAAAAATAAATAAATTAAATCCATTACCTGGCTACCCTTTTGGAGCGGCAGGCACATCAATACACTAGAGCTGCGAGTTGTTCTGCTGGCCCTGCGGTCTTTCCTTCCACATCTGAAGGGAAGACATGTCCTGGTGAGAACAGACAACACCACAGTGGTGGCTTACATAAACCATCAGGGTGGACTGAGGTCCCATCATCTCCATCTTATGGCACGGGAGCTCCTTCTCTGGGCATGGTTGCCAAGAAAGTGTTGGAGGAAATTATAGTTGAAATGATTGATAATGTATACATTTCAATTAGAACCATTTATTCTAATACTATTATGTTATGGTCTGAAATGTATGGGCTCTTGGTTAAGCTGTTACTGAAAATGTAAGCAAAACAAATTAATTGTCTGTACCTTGCGGGCGGTTTAAGGGAGAGGGCTGATGTATCTTTTCTGACAGATAAGAATGGTCCTTGATGTTCCATTAGTGGAGGAGAAGATATCTTTTAGACAGATTGGAATGTCTGGTTTATGAGGGGAGTAGAAGACATCTCCGGACCTGAAAACACTGTGCTATTGTGGGAATCGGAGAGAGTGTGAGAAACTGATGATGTCATTTTATGTTCTCTCCTTAAAATGTAAGGTTCTTTGTATTTTTGGTTAGTACTCTCTTGAATTAAACACTGTTTACCTGGCTTTTAAGACTGGTCTCGATCTACTTCATGCATAATTAATGAACTTACACCTCATTAATGAACTAGAGAGAGTGCGAATTTGATTTTGGCTATAAAACATATATGAATTTAGAAATTCCACTAACAGAACGCGATTTGTTTTGCTAGATTATTAAAATGTGACGCAGCATTTGTGTGTTGGAGTAACTTTTAATTCTTATTTGACCTACTGTTTCTATCATACGCCATTGTATTCAATGGGGGCTCAGGGCGGTACCATTCTGCTCATCTGATGAAGGTGCACATAGATCAGATTCAAACTTTGAAGACCGAGATCGAGTCATTGAAGGCAGACCAACAGAAAGAGAAACATTATCTGAGGGCAGAGATACAGGTGACAGCTGATGCATTGGTCCAGAGCCAGGCGGCATTGGCGGAGAGTCAGGGGGAGAATGACGCTTTGAAGAGGGCGAGGAACAAGATGGAGTCACAATCCATGCCAGTCACACCTGTGAGCTCTGGAACTCCACGTCTGACAGGCAGAGTCAACATACCTGGCGGGTTCATCAGGTCGTCTGTTCACCCAGACATTTCCATTCCTCTTCTGACAACAGAACTTGACCAACTGCTCAACAGGCACAGCAAGGACCGTTATGCTGTTCTGCTATAGCCAAATGCAGCTGGCTTACATCTTTAAAATGCTTTATTATCCAAATGTAAAATAATATACTGTACAGTACTGTATTTATTCATCAGCATCTTCATGCTTTCCCGAATAAAATAATGATACAAATACTTTTTCAAAATGCCGATGTTTATTTAGTTATGGATCCATAACGAATTACTATGGGAATAAATATCACTGAATTACAGAAATATTGGAAGAAAGTTGTCTAATGAAGGTAAACAAATTGTTGCTTTACCGGAAAATACTCTTTTAAACACACATGGTCACATTGTACAGCGGCATTATGGCTATTAGTTTGTAGCTGAACAATATACTTTCCTATAAGGAGGATAGGGGGAGAATGCTATCGTCAAATGTATTTCTTAGTTGGCTGTATCACAACCGGCCGTGATTGGTTGCAATTTCAGTTTAATCCACCAAAGACAAATAATCCACCAAAGACAAAACAAACAAACAATAGAACAAAAAGTATTATTATGTATCACATCCGACCATGATTGGGAGTCCCATAGGGCGGCGCACAATTGGCCCAGCATTTCTCTCCCTCTAAAAACAGAAATAAATGTTTTGGCCTTTAAAAATATTATTTTGGCCTTTATTTAAATTACAATCGCTAACTTTCATCTTTTACAAAACAAAATAACCTCAAAAATATCATTATATATATTATCAAGTTGATGGCACAGTCATATAGCCTGGCACCTACATAAAGCTGAGTGACTCACTCATTCATGACTTTGGATCAAAATAAATAAGTACCAACATTCTTTCTGAGTCTTTAATAAATACATGTTTTGGCTATCCTGACCTGGACACCATGTACAGTACTACAGTACCGGACAATATACCTTAACCAACACCTCTCTGTATTTTGATACTTTGTGGATGGGGCCTCCAGAGTGGTGCAAAATGTGTTGCTACAGATACAGGTTCAATACCCGTACCGGGCACCACCGGGAGACCCATGAGACGGCTTTTGGTTTTCATTTAGAATCCTCCAATCCTCTATATGTAATTATTGGCGGAAAGACACTAGTGTTGAGTAATGTGCTGTTAAAAGTGGTGTAGGTCTTATTTATTTAAAGAGCATATTGAAGTTAGAAGCAATAGGATTTGAAGCAATAGCCAACTATTTTAGCACCGTTTCGCGCTGCTCTGAGACAAGCATGGGGACTGGTCTTTAGAAATCAATGAGATTTTTATTTTTCACTGAATGTCCGTTTGGGTATTGGTTAGACTACAATTATACAATTAGGGTGTAGAAATGTTATGCTCTTAGTGTGACCTTTATTTAACTAGACAATTCCCCATTGGGGAATTGAACCCCGGTCTCCTGCGTGGCCGCATGTCACAGGGATTCTTTAGCTAAATAACCCAATACTGTAGCCTACTCCCAACCGTCACGTTGTACAGCTCCATATTTTAAGTTCCATGCTAACGGAAACACAAAGGTTTTTTTTGTTTAATCTTGGAATAGAAACACAATAATATTAATCTAATTTAGCAAAAAAAAAAAAATCAGTCCCATATACTATGTTCTTACAAAAAAGGTTTAAAATTCTCTAGTACAGACACTATTGAAGGCTATGAAGTAGACACTTAAATAACGTGCCATAGAATTCTGCGGCACCATGCAAGCTGTGCTGCAGTACGCTGCAACTTTTAAAGGACGAACCACTGTAAGAATGCTGCTCATTAACTATAGCTCAGCATTCAACATCATAGTACCCTCCAAGCTCATTATTAAGCTCAAGGCCCTGGGTCTGAACCCCGCCCTGTGCAACTGGGTCCTTCCTGACGGGCCGCCCCCAGGTGATTAAGGTAGGAAACAACACCTCCACTTCGCTTATCCTCAACACTGGGGTCCCAGAAGGATGCCTGCTCAGCCCCCTACTGTACGCCCTGTTCACCCATGACTGAGTGGCCACGCACGTCTCCAACTCAATCATCAAGTTTGCAGATGACACAACAGCAGTTGGCCTGATTACCAACAATGACAAGACAGACTACAGGGAAGAGGAGGGTGAGGGACCAGGAAGTGTGGTCCCAGGAAAATAACCTCTCAGCCAATGTCAACAAAAGAGCTGACCGTGGACTTCAGGAAACAGCAGAGGGGGCATCTAACTCAAGGTCATCAGACTGTTAAATAGCCATCACTAGCACATTAGAGGCTGCTGCCCTTTATACATAGACTTGAAATCACTGGCCACTTTAATAATGGAACACTAGTCACTTTAATAATGTATACATATTTTGCATTACTCATCTCATCTACTGAATTCTATCCTATTCTCCTGTATCTTATTCTACTGTCACAGCCCCTCTGCATTGCAGGGGCGGTTCCTCCTGCAGGCAGAGAAGGGTCGTTAGTGATTGGAGCCACCTGGGCTCAGGGTATTTAAACTGCTTCACTATCCACTCGTCTCTCTCTCTCTCTCTCTGCTCCTCCAGATATGATCCTGTTTTCTTTGTTCCTTTATAATTTATGTAGTTTTCACTCAGTCATATTCACACACACAGATTCACGCATCCCTACACTTTACATACACCTTACATTATGATACTGTCACACCTCATTCCTTTTTCTTAGTTTAAAGTTAATCGTTCTTGGTTTATAATAAATAACCTTTTGATTGGCCTATACCTGTTCGTGTCCCCTCATTTTTGCCACAGGCTATGAGCCAGCCTGTGACACTACTTAGTTTATGACTAAGATACATTGCTCGTCCAAATATTTATATATTCTTAATTCCATTCCTTTATTTTAGATTTGTGTGTATTGTTAGATATTACTGCACTGTTGGAGCTAGAAACACAAGCATTTCGTTACACCTGCAATAACATCTGCTAAACACGTGTATGTGACAAATACATTTGATTTCATTTGATCCAGTCGTGTAAGACCACTGGAACTCGGTCTGTGACATGTTTGAGAGGTTGGTGGAGCAGTGGTGGGCAGTGACAGACGTGCTGTCCAACCGGACTGTCACCAAGCTGCATGAGACCAGGACTCTCGAGCTCCCAGAAAACCACTGGCAAATAATGACAGAGATCAAGTATGTCTTGGCAGCCCTAAAATGAGCAACCACCGCCATGTCATCTGAAAGGTGTCCATCTTCAACCTACACCCCATCACATTCAGGCTCCTGCAAACACATCTCCTCTGCAGAAAGGATGACAGTCCCTCGGAAAACACATGCAGGTATTAATGTATATTAAAATTAGGCTATATTGTATGTAGGTTAATACAGTGTTGTTAAAATTAGCATATATTGTAGGATAATAGTAGCCAAATGTTGTTTCAGTCATTGTCTTATTGAGAGTATTAGAATAAACAAAACCATTCATTTTTTTGCATATTTATGAAAAATCTTTTTGAAGAATAGAATATGCGAAATGGTATAATATTTATTTCAAAATGCCTTTAATATCACATTTAAATAAATGTTTTAATTTAGAAAATTAAATTAAAAAGGTTTTAACATTTGGCTGCTTCTCCATGAAAACGTCTGTTCCTCGTACGCATGCAATTCACACAGGAGTAGGTTATCAGGGGAAACATGATTTTATTTAGTCAAGTTAATCTGCCAGGGTGCTAAAAAGGAGTAAAAATGTGCATTTGAATTTACGAAATGTCTGATCAATTTTATTCAAATCGTCTAAGAAAATTCTCTCTCAATACAACAAAATTCTATGTTGATAAATCAAATGCATCAAAACCATAGCTTTAATGAAATGTAGGCCCTATTAATGCCTCTAAATATAGGTTATCAAGTCACAAAGCCGTTTAAAATGCCGACATCAGCGAATGCAATGCTGAACCTGGGCCGGGATTCATCACCTTGGAATTGACAGCGCCACAAATGCAGCGCCAAAGATTATCCTAAACAGGCATAGTCAGCGGAGCTCCGTGGTGCATGGAATGAATGGAAAGCGCCTCCATCTTTTATTTTCTATAGGTCATGTCATTTTAGTCTGTGGGAAAAAAATAACAGTTAATGAGGGTCGGCAGCAAAATTGACAGAAATGTGCATCCCTTTTGTCTCCATCTTTCAATGTAAACTGTAAATTATTCTGTCTGTAATGTTATTTTAATTGCGTGTTCGAACCCCAGGAAGACTAAAATCAAATCAAATCGTATTTGTCTCATGCGCCAAATACAATTGATGTAGACCTTACTGCCTACTTACAAGCCCTTAACCAGCAATGCAGTTTAAAGAAAATAGAGTTAAGAAAATATGACTAAATAAACTAAAGTAAAAAATGCTTTAAAAAGTAACGTTAAAATAACAATAATGAGGCTTTATACTGGGGGTACTGATACCAAGTCAAGGCCTTCCTCTGACAAACCTAGTATTAAGGTCCTGGATGGCAGGAATCTTGACGCCAGTGATGTACTGGGCTGTTACACACTACCCTCTGTAGTGCCTTACGGTCAGATGCCTAGCAGTTGCAATACCAGGGAGTGATGCAACCAGTCAACTTTTTGAGGATCATGGGGAAAGGGAGTTGTACTGCCCTTTTCATGACTTTCTTGGTGTGTTTGGACCATGATAGTTTTTGGTGATTTCGACCTGCTCTACTACAGCCCATTTGATGTGAACGGTGGCGTGTTCAGCCCTCCTTTTCCTGTAGTCCACGATCATCTCATTTGTCTTGCTCAATTTGAGTGAGAGGTTGTTGTCCTGGCACCACACTGCCAGGTCTCTCTGACATCCTCCCTTTAGGTTGTCTATTCGTTGACGGTGATCAGGCCAACCACCATTGTCGTCAGTAAACTTAATGATTCGTGTTGGATTCGTGCTTGAACAAGCAGCCGTGGGTGAACAGGGAGTACAGGAGGGGACTGAGCACACACCCCAGAGGGGCCCCTCAATTAGCGTGGCAGATGCGTTGTTGCCTACCCTTACCACCTGGGGGAGGCCCGTCAGGAATTCCATGATCCAGTTGCAAAGGGAGGTGTTTAGTCCCAGGGTCCTTAGCTTAATGATGAGCTTTGTGGGCACTATGGTGTTGAACGCTGAGCTGTAGTCAATGAACAGCATTCTCACATAAGTGTTCCTTTTGTCCAGGTGGGAAAGGGAAGTGTGGAGTGCGATTGAGTTGTCTGTTGGGGCGTTATGCAAATTGGAGTGGGTCTAGGGTTTCTGGGATAATGGTGTTGATGTGTTGATGTGAGCCATGACCAGCCTTTCAAAGCACCTCATGGCTACAGACATGAGTGCTACGGGGAAGTAGTCATTTAGGCAGGTTACCTTCGCTTTCTTTGGCACAGGGACTATGGTGGTCTGGTTGAAACATAGGTATTAGGTATTACAGACTCGGCCAGCTGGTCTGCACATTTTTATTTCACCTTTATTTAACCAGGTAGGCTAGTTGAGAACAAGTTCTCATTGACACATTGGCCAAGATAAAGCAAAGCAGTTCGACACATACAACAACACAGAGTTACACATGGAATAAACAAACATACAGTCAATAATACAGTAGAAAAAGTCTATATACAGTGTGTGCAAATAAGGTAAGATAAGGGAGGTAAGGCAATAAATAGGCCATGATGGCAAAGTAATTACAATATACGAATTAAACACTGGAGTGATTGATGTGCAGAAGATGAATGTGCAAGTAGAGATACTGGGGTGCAAAGGAGCAAGATAAATAAATAAATACATTAAGGGATGAGATAGGTGGATGGGCTATTTACAGATCAGCTATGTACAGGTGCAGTGATCTGTGAGCTGTTCTGACAGCTGGTGCTTAAAGCTAGTGAGGGAGAAAAGAGTCTCCAGCTTCAGTGATTTTTGCAGTTCGTTCCGGTCATTGGCAGCAGAGAACTGGAAGGAAAGGCGATCAAAGGAGGATTTGGCTTTGGGGGCGACCAGTGAGATATACCTGCTGGAGCGCGTGCTACGGGTGGATGCTGCTATGGTGACCAGTGTGCTGAAATAAGGCGGGGCTTTATCTAGCAAAGACTTGTAGATTACCTGGAACCAGTGGGTTTGGAGACTAGTATGAAGCGAGGGCCAGCCAACGAGAGCGTACAGGTCGCAGTGGTGGGTAGTATATGGGGCTTTGGTGACAAAACAGATGGCACTGTGATAGACCGCATTCCAATTTGTTGAATAGTGTTGGAGGCTATTTTGTAAATGACATCGCCAAAGTCGAGGATCAGTAGGATGGTCAGTTTTACGATGGTATGTTTGGCAGCATGAGTGAAGGATGCTTTGTTGCGAAATAGGAAGCCGATTCTAGATTTAATTTTGGATTGGAGATGCTTAATGCGTGTCTGGAAGGAGAATTTACAGTCTAACCAGACACAAAGCTGTTAAGTCTGCCGATAAGAATGTGGTGATTGACAGAGTCGAAAGCCTTGGCCAGTTCGATGAAGACGGCTGCACAGTGATGTCTCTTATCGATGGCGGTTATGATATTGTTTAGGACCTTGAGCGTGGCTGAGGTGTACCCATGACCAGCTTTGAAACCAGATTGCATAGCGGAGAAGGTACGGTGGGATTTGAAATGGTCAGTAATCTGTTTGTTAACTTGGCTTTCGAAGACCTTAGATAGGCAGAGTAGGATAGATATAGTTCTGTAGCAGTTTGGGTCTAGAGTGTCTCCCCCTTTGAAGAGGGAGATGATCGCGGCAGCTTTGCAATCTTTAGGATTCTCAGACGATACGAAAGAGAGGTTGAACAGGCTAGTAATAGGGGTTGCAACAATTTTGGCAGATCATTTTAGAAAGAGAGGGTCCAGATTGTCTGTCCCGGCTGATTTGTAGGGGTCCAGATTTTGCAGCTCTTTCAGAACATCAGCTATCTGGATTTGGATGAAGGAGAAATGGGGGAGGCTTGGGCGAGTTGCTGTGGGGAGTGCAGGGCAGTTGACCGGGGTAGGGGTAGCCAGGTGGAAAGCATGGCCAGCCGTAGAAAAATGCTTTTTGAAATTCTCAATTATGGTGGATTGATCGGTGGTGACAGTGTTTCCTAGCCTCAGTGCAGTGGGCATCTGGGAGGAGGTGCTCTTATTCTCCTTCGACTTTACAGTGTCCCAGAACTTTTTTGAGTTTGTGCTACAAGATGCAAATTTCTGGATGAAAATGCTAGCCTTAGCTTTCCTAACTGCCTGTGTATATTGGTTCCTAACTTCCCTGAAAAATTGCATTTCAAGGGGGCTATTCGATGCTAATGCAGTACGCTACGGGATGTTTTTCTGCTGGTCAAGGGCAGTCAGGCCTGGAGTGAACCAAGGTCTATATCTGTTCCTGGTTCTACATTTTTTGAATGGGGTATGCTTATTTAAGATTGTGAGGAAGGCACTTTTAAAGAATAACCAGGCATCCTCTACTGACGGGATGAGGTCAATTTCCTTCCAAGATACCCGGGCCAGGTCAATGAGAAAGGACATGCTCTATGAGGACACGTCCTGGTAATCTGTCTGGCCCCGCGGCCTTGTGAATGTTGACATGTTTAAAGATCTTGCTCACATCAGATATGGAGAGTGTGATCACAAAGTCGTCCAGAACAGCTGGTGCTCTCATGCATGCTTCAGTGTTGCTTTCCTCGAGGCGAGCATAAAAGGCATTTAGCCCATCTGTTAGGCTCACGTCACTTGGCAGCTCGCGGCTGGGTTTCCTCTTTGTAGTCCGTAATAGTTTGCAAGCCCAGCCACATCCGACGAGTGTCAGGACTCAATCTTAGCCCTGTATTGATGCTTTGCCTGATGGTTGATTGTTTGTCTGAGGGCATAGCGGGATTTCTTATAAGCTTCCAGATTAGTGTCCCGCTCCTTGAAACGGCAGCTCTAACCTTTAGCTCAGAGCGGATGTTGCAATCCATGGCTTCTGGTTGGGATATGTACGGTCACTGTGGGGACAACAACATCGATGCCCTTATTGATGAAGCCGGTGACTGAGGTGGTATACTCCTCAATGCCATTGTATGAATCCTAAAATATATTTCAGTCTGTGCTAGCAAAACCGTCCTGTAGCGTAGCATCCACGTCAACTGACCACTTCCGTATTGAGCAAGTCACTGGTACTTACTGCTTTAGTTTTTGCTTGTAAGCAAGAATCAGGAGGATAGAAATATGGTCAAATTATCCAACTGGATTGCGAGGGAGAGCTTTGTACGCGTCTCTGTGTGTGGTGTAAAGGTGGTGTAGAGTTTTTTTCCTCTGGATGTGACATGCTGGTAGAAAGGATGTAAAACATATTTAAGTTTGCCTGCATTAAAGTCCACGGCCACTAGGAGCGCTGCTTCTGGATGAGCATTTTCTTGTTTGGGAGATAAGTGTTCAGTCAAAAAAGACAGACACGCCTCTATAGGTCAATTAGAAAATGGACACACATCTGTTGACCAATAAGGAGTGGCAGACAGCAAAGTGGCACTGATGACCTCAGACAGAGACAACCTCAATCAGTATTGACTGGGTCATTGTATGTGTGCGGTTTATTCATCAAGTATTTATGTAGGCAACTCAGTTGAAGCAACCTCTGAAGACTATCTAAAAACATACCTTGTTGCTGAACGGAAAGAGCAACACTATATAACCATTGAACCCAGTCTTGGGTATGATAGCTTTCACACAGACATATCTACTAACACTATAGCTGAAATTACAGCACAACTTCCTTAAGTGTCCTCTTCCCTGAAACTCACACACAATACAACGCATTGTGCTTAACAGTAAAAGAGAAATTGAGAAGGAAAGAGAAAAGGAAGGAGAGAGAAAGACTGCTTTGCCTGTGTGGGTGGCTTCCTGGATGACTGGGTAGAACTGTACTGAGATATCAGGGTGTGTGTGTGTTTCCCCTCAGCTGGGCTGCTGCTATTGTTATCACACTGCCTATCAGTAAACAGGCTCAGGGAGGTGGCATGGGTGTGTGTGTCTGGGGGGCAGACAGACCCAAGTCCTTTTTCCTGCACAGAACACGTTGTTTAGAGCCTCTAGCTCAGGGCCGATGATTTTTCATATAATATTTAGCTGATGCCAGGAAGGTGAAGGAGGTTAGGGAGTACAAGGGGGGTTAGGGAGAAAGGCCAGGGAGGGTAGAGAGAGAGGCAGGGGTTACAGCAACAACAAAAAATACCATCACTGAAATTTAAGTTGATCTCAGATCGATTGTCTGCGGGGCCAAGTTAACCTCCCCTTTCATGTAAAAAACGTATGCTTTTTGGGAAAAGGATAATTGTTATTATGTTTTAATATAAAATTATATAAAATGTACCCTGTTTTCTCCCCAATTTCCTGGTTTCCAATTGGTAGTTACAGTCTTGTCTCATTGCTGCAAATCCCGTACGGACTCGGGAGAGGCGAAGGTCGAGAGCCATGCGTCCTCCAAAACACAACCCAACCAAGACATAATGCCCACTTAACCCAGAAGCCAGCGGCACCAATGTGTCGGAAGAAAAACCGTGCACCTGGCAACCGTACACTGCACCCGGCCCGCCACAGGAGTCGCTAGTGCACAATGGGAGAAGGACATCCCTGCCGGCCAAACCCTCCTCTATTGTGCGCCACCCCATGGGTCTCCCAGCCGTGGCCGGCTTCGTCAAAGCCTGGACTCAAACCCAGAATCTCTAGTGACACAGCTAGCACTGTGATGCAGTGCCTTAGACCACTGCACCACTCGGGAGGCCAGAGGATAATTTTGTACATGTATTAAACTGCGAGTTTGACCAATTCCAGTCCTCTTGCTTAGGGGTTCCGGGGTCCTCGCCAGGATAATTTCTATGTAGATGGACTTTTTGAAAGGACATTCTACTCCAAATTGTATGAAAATAAAATTATGCTGACATATAATTTCCACCTCCAGAAATGAATCCAATAACATATTTTTAAGTTTGTTAAGATTGTTAAGTTATTTTTTATTTATCCCTTATTTTACCAGGTAAGACACAGGGGTTAACACCCCTACTCTTATGGTAAGTGTCATGGGATCTTTAGTGACTACAGAGAAGTCAGGACACCCGTTCAACGTCCCAAACCGAAAGAAGGCACCCTACACAGGGCAATGTCCCCAATCACTGCCCTGGGGCATTGGGATATTTTTTGGACCAGAGAAAAGAACACCTCCTACAGGCCCTCCATCACCACTTCCAGCAGCATCTGGTCTCCCATCCAGGGACCGACCAGGACCAATCCTGCTTAGCTTCAAAGGCAAGCCAGCACTGGGATGCAGGGTGGTATGCTGCTATCTAAACTTGCAGTAATCATGGTCGAATGATTACTGCAAGGGGGGCCCCATTGACAGAAAAATGAGTAGAATTGCATGAAATTAGATATGAAATCGCTAAATCTTCGATCCACCCCATGGCAAAATATGTCGAATTGCAGCAAACTTCCTTTAAAACTAACATTTACGGACGATGACACAATTCGACTTACGGTGATTCTGATTCTTTGTAGCCCCCAAGAGAGTATAGGGAAGTGTGAACTTCCAAAATGGCAGATCAGGGCCAACCACTCTTTTTAGGTTATAGCTTGGTGAATTTGGTTTTGTTCACTTGGTAGGTCACCAGACAACTCCAAAAGCTTTCATTGGGAACCACCATTGAGTTGTAGGGTTGGGCCATGTAAGCCATGTGCAGGTATGGATAGCACAGCGATTCACATGGATCTAGGGTATAAGTGTGTGTATGCGTGTGATTGCGTGTGTGTATACGTGGGATTGCGTGTGTGTATACGTGGGATTGTGTGTGTATGCGTTAGGGGCGGCAGGTAGTCTAGTGGTTAGAGCGTTGGGCCAAAAGGTTGCTGGATCGAATCCCCAAGCTGACAAGGTAAAAATCTGTCGTTCTGCCCCACTGTTCTCCGGTAGGCTGGCATTGTAAATAAGTATTCTTAACTGACTTGCCAGGTAAAATAAAAACATCGCCACCCACCTCGATTGTCTTGCCCCAGGCGTTCCTTCTTGACGTTGAGGGTCGACTCCCTCAGTCTCTCCAGATCCTGTTGGTACATCTCCCTCTGTCTCTCCAGCTCCTCTCTCTTCTCCTCCAGCCTCCTGCACTCCTCCTCTCTCTGCCTCAGACTGTCCTCTGCGGCCTCTGCCTGCAATCGGTGGCGCTCCCGCTCGCTCTCCCAACGAGCCTGGGTAGAAACAAGATTCAACCTGACTGAATACAGACTGGAATAATACTCCATTAAGTAAAAGTCACAGGGTGAGTTTGAGGTCGTCTTGTTTTGGCGGGAATTATCATGATCGTATTAAGGTGGTTCCCTTTTACTAGTATTATGAGATTTAATGATCTACATAGTGCAATTGTAATGAAGACAAACTGGAGGGCAACCATAAATCTAATTTCGACTGTGTCCCACCTGCTCCTGTCGGTGCAGTAATTGCAACTTGTGGAAGCTGGCCAGCTCCTCCCTCTGCAGGGCCAGCATCCTCTGTTTCTCCTGCTCCATGAGCACGTTGCCACGGTGACGGCCAGGGAAGGAGGCACGCTCAGTGAGGGAGCTGCGCTGCAGCTTGATGTGGCGGTCTTGCTGGGTGATGATGGCCTAAATCAAATCAAAATCAAATCAAATGTATTTGTCACATACACATGGTTAGCAGATGTTAATGCGAGTGTAGCGAAATGCTTGTGCTTCTCGTTCCGACAATGCAGTAATAACCAACGAGTAATCTAGCCTAACAATTCCAAAACTACTACCTTATACACACAAATGTAAAGGGATAAAGAATATGTACATAAAGATATATGAATGAGTGATGGTACAGAACGGCATGCAGTAGATGCAGTAGATGGTATTGAGTACAGTATTTACATATGAGATGAATAATGTAGGGTATGTAAACATTATATTAAGTAGCATTGTTTGAAGTGGCTAGTGATATATTTTACATCAATTTCCATCAATTCCCATTATTAAAGTGGCTGGAGTTGAGTCAGTGTGTTGGCAGCAGCCACTCAATGTTAGTGGTGGCTGTTTAACAGTCTGATGGCCTTGAGAGAGAAGCTGTTATTCAGTCTCTCGGTCCCCGCTTTGATGCACCTATACTGACCTCGCTTCTGGATGATAGCGGGGTGAACAGGCAGTGGCTCGGGTGGTTGTTGTCCTTGATGATCTTTATGGCCTTCCTGTGACATCGGGTGGTGTAGGTGTCCTGGAGGGCAGGTAGTTTGCCCCCGGTGATGCGTTGTGCAGACCTCACTACCCACTGGAGAGCCTTACGGTTGTGGGCGGAACAGTTGCCGTACCAGGCGGTGATACAGCCCGACAGGATGCTCTCGATTGTGCATCTGTAGAAGTTTGTGAGTGCTTTTGGTGACAAGCCAAATTTCTTCAGCCTCCTGAGGTTGAAGAGGTGCTGCTGCGCCTTCTTCACGATGCTGTTTGTGTGGGTGGACCAATTCAGTTTGTCTGTGATGTGTACGCCGAGGAACATAAAACTTACTACCCTCTCCACTACTGTCCCATCGATGTGGATAGGGGGGTGCTCCCTCTGCTGTTTCCTGAAGTCCACAATCATCTCCTTAGTTTTGTTGACGTTGAGTGTGAGGTTATTTTCCTGACACCACACTCCGAGGGCCCTCACCTCCTCCCTGTAGGCCGTCTCGTTGTTGTTGGTAATCAAGCCTACCACTGTAGTGTCGTCCGCAAACTTGATGATTGAGTTGGAGGCGTGCATGGCCACGCAGTCGTGGGTGAACAGGGAGTACAGGAGAGGGCTCAGAACGCACCCTTGTGGGGCCCCAGTGTTGAGGATCAGCGGGGTGGAGATGTTGTTACCTACCCTCACCACCTGGGGGCGGCCCGTCAGGAAGTCCAGTACCCAGTTGCACAGGGCAGGGTCGAGACCCAGGGTCTCGAGCTTGATGACGAGTTTGGAGGGTACTATGGTGTTAAATGCCGAGCTGTAGTCGATGAACAGCATTCTCACATAGGTATTCCTCTTGTCCAGATGGGTTAGGGCAGTGTGCAGTGTGGTTGAGATTGCATCGTCTGTGGACCTATTTGGGCGGTAAGCAAATTGGAGTGGGTCTAGGGTGTCAGGTAGGGTGGAGGTGATATGGTCCTTGACTAGTCTCTCAAAGCACTTCATGATGACGGAAGTGAGTGCTACGGGGTGGTAGTCGTTTAGCTCAGTTACCTTAGCTTTCTTGGGAACAGGAACAATGGTGGCCCTCTTGAAGCATGTGGGAACAGCAGACTGGGATAAGGTTTGATTGAATATGTCCGTAAACACACCAGCCAGCTGGTCTGCGCATGCTCTGAGGGCGCGGCTGGGGATGCCGTCTGGGCCTGCAGCCTTGCGAGGGTTAATACGTTTAAATGTTTTACTCACGTCGGCTGCAGTGAAGGAGAGTCCACATATTTTGGTTGCGGGCCGTGTCAGTGGCACTGTATTGTCCTCAAAGTGGGCAAAAAAGTTATTTAGTCTGCCTGGGAGCAAGACATCCTGGTCTGTGACGGGGCTGGTTTTCCTTTTGTAATCCGTGATTGACTGTAGACCCTGCCACATACCTCTTGTGTCTGAGCCGTCTAATTGCGGATTGGGGAGACTGGTGGAGAGGAGGAGATACATGGGTCAACTTCTGGAAAGCATGAGGCTTGTGGTCACGGACCATAAGCAATCAAAAGACTAGTCTACCAGTCTCCATATGATGTAATTTTATAATTTTCATTGACATGCAGACAGACGGGGTCTGGCGTCTCGCATTGGTTAGTGTAGAAGGCCGCAGACCGATTGATTTTTCCATGCCCAGTCACACACAGGGCTGGAGCAGAGCCACGTACTGGAATGAGCATGTAAGTGAATGTGGAGAGGTTGTTACTGAGGGTATCTAGGGAAATGTGAGTGAGTAGTGCTGTTTTGTTCACCTGCAGGCTGTAGAGTCTCTGAGCATCAACACCAGGTCAAAGAACTAGGGAGACCGAGACCGGAACGGAAAGAGAAGATAAAAATACAACTCTAGGTTTGGACACTGTGGGACTGTACACCTGCGAGAGTATGCAGGTCATGGAAGAACTGGGACATTTCCAGCTCCCAGGAAATGTGTACAGATCCTTGCGACATGAGGCGATGGCAGCGGTGAATGGCACGACAATGGGCCTCAGGATCTCGTCACAGTATCTCTGTACATTCAAATTGCCATAGATAAAATGCAATTGTGTTTGTTGTCCGTAGCTTATGCCTGCTCATACCATAACCACCATAACCACGACATCAGCAAACCACTCGTCCACAGGACGCCATACACGCTGTCTGCCATCTACCCGGGAACAGTTTAAAACGGGATTCAGCCGTCAAGAGCACAATTCTCCAGCGTGCCAGTGGCCACCAATGCCGAACTGCAGTCAGGTCAAGACCCTGGTGAGGACGCCGAGCACGCAGACAAGCTTTCCCTAAACATTTTCTGACAGTTTGTGCAGAAATTCTTTGGTTGTGCAAACCCACAGTTTCATCAGCTGTCCGGGTGGCTGATCCGACAGCCGGATGTGGAGATCCTGGGCTAAGGTGGTTACACGTGGTCTGCGGTTGTGAGGCTGGTTGGATTTACTGCTAAATTCTCTAAAATGACATTGGATGCAGCTTATGGTGAGAAATTAACATTTAATTTACTGGCAACAGCTCTGCTGGACATTCCTGAAGTCAGTATGCCAATTGCATGCTCCCCCAAAACTTGAGACATCTGTGGCATTGTGTTGTGTGACCAAACTGCACATTTTAGAGTGGTATTTTATTGTCCCCAGCACAAGGTGCACCTGTGTAATGATCATGCTGTTTAATCAGCTTCTTGATATGCCACACATGTCAGGTGGATGGATTACTCTTTCATTACTAAGTAATGATAGCGTAAAGAAGCTTTTGTTCTGTCCCCATTTGGAATACTGGGTCATCTAATCTATCTAACTGGAAATACTGGTACAGTTCGCTACCTAACAAACAGTTCAGGTTGAGTAGCCCTGAAAAACATTTCTGCACGACCTGGTGTGATGCTCTTATCACTGTTTACTCAACATAAGCTACACTGCTGGCCCTGTTGTGGGGACAGGGAGTGTGTTGCCCTGGTCACCCTGGAACTTAAGTTGTGGCTCAGTCTGTCCTTTCAAGACATTTCCTCATCCAATTTCTCTGTGTTTGTTAACGTGAGTGAGTGTGTGTGACCAACCGGTGGCTGCTCCAGGGCCTGAATCTCCTTAAGCTGGGTGTCAGAGCAGGCTCTCTGGCTCCTGTCTCTGGCCTTGTCCCCGCCACTGTAGTTCTTCTTCTTCACACTGCCTTCTAACACACACACACACACACACACACACACACACACACACACACACACACACAGGGAATTAGGGCTGGGACGATACCAGTATTGCAATACTCGTTAGTATCGTGGATAGGAAACGAAACACAAAGCGGGAAAACAGCCCTAATGTTGGAAACAAACATCCTAATGATGACATCCCAAGTCACATTTAAGCTATAGCACACAATGTTTTCTGGTATTGCATCAGCCCTAATGGGAATACAATGGTGATAGAGCACATGTAGACCAGGGCAGGCAGGTGGAGGGGACTTACTCTTGTTGAGGATGGTGGGGCTGCTGTCGTAGCCCTCGAAGGTGTCTGCTTTCCTGGGCATAGCCCCGGACCCTAACACCTCCTCTGGACGTGGCACTAGCTCTGTCACACCAGACAACAACAGGTTCTGAAGGTTCTCCACTGGAGAGCGTGAGCGAGATGGAGGCAGGTAGAAATAAATATTAATAATAATGTTTTAAGAAAGAACAAGAGTAGTGAGGACGGAGCTAACCCTACTATTTTTTACAGTTGGGTACAGTTGCAATCCATATTTTTGTTTTTGTTGGGGGTGCCTGTTTTGCATGTTATTTTGGCATTAATACGTGTCACATATCAGTTTGCAAACAACGTACATTTTTGGGGGGGTTAATAAAGCTGCACAAATGCTCCAAAATGCAGGTGTTTCAGCCTAGCTCAGTGCTTTCTGTGGTGATGGGGCAAGCCAGTGGAAAATACGGAGCGTAGGGGTTGGTAATGTCCTCTAGTTGCGCTATGATTGGCTCAGTGTTCTGTCACTCATGGGGACACTACGTCACCGACAAATCTAAGGGTAGAGCTCGAAAATTCAAGCACCTTGGGTGCTGCCATAGAGTTACATTAGAAGTGCCCAAACACGAAGGCTCAAGGTCATTGGCCACACATAAAATGATGTCGAATCACATTATATTTACAGCAGCTTTGATTGGACTGATCATGTCAACAGCATATTTCAAAATCTTAGCTAGCAAGCTAGCAGTCATCATGAATAAGGTCGAAAATCTACTGGCAAATACTTTTTAATCCTTGTCATATGAAGAGAAATAATGAAGAGAAATTATAGATAAAACGTATCGGTGGCTAACTGCAAGCGTTGCAAAGCATTCACTAGCCTGCTATTCAGTGGAGTGGGTGTGTGGTCTCTTTTCCAAGCTTATAGGGACATTCAACATTGGCCATGGTGTCAATCCAGCATGATTTATGTCGGGCTCAAAACAACTGGAAACTCAGAACTGGAAAATCTGATGGGAACTGGGAAAATACGTTTTGAACGGTCATCCAACTTGGAATTGCAAATCAGGAACTAGGGCCTCTTTCTAGCGCTCTGACCTGAAGATCACTGACGTCATTCACAATTCAACCTTGTTTTTTTCCCAGAGTTCCCAGTTGTCTTGAAAGCACCATAAATCCAGAGAATGGCAGACTTTGATAACAAAGTTTGAGGACAAAATTTGCCCACGTAGGACCTTCCTGAGTCCAAAAATGTCTTGTATGCTGCTGCATAAATGATGTAATATGCCAGGGAGATATGTATACTGTAGCTAAGAAAGTAATACTAAGTGTATGTTGTGTAGTAAGCTGTTAGTAGCCAATGTGTCTCACCGTAATCATTTGGTCCCGTTTCCCCTCCTAATTTCACATACTGTTTTTACTTGGTGGTGCACATGTAGACTATAGCCTGTTTTAGAGAAATGTAATCATTGAATATTGTAAGAGCTTTCATTGTCTGCTTATATGCCCCCTTTATTTATCATACGGTTCTGGCTTGGTGTACAGGAAGAATAATGTAAGAACGGCCCAAGTTCTAGAATTCTGTCGCTGTCCATTTTAAAAGTGCTGAACAAATAGTTATATTGACTACATCTGTCCGAGCTCGCTCATTAATGTCTTAATCGAAATAACGGATTGCCTCTTATCCTCTCGTCGTACACTTAAGCCATATTTTGTACCTCTTAATTGTCAGTAGAAACCACATTTCTTTAAGCAAGTCAGCCATATCAGCAGTTTTTTTAAAGGCAGTAAATGAGGCTGAATGAACTGTTTTGCTGCCAGTCAAGGCTCCGCTGATAGCCAGGTGTAGCAGTGGTAAGGTGTTGGGACACCTTTATTTAGGTCCTAACAGTGTGTGGCCACCGTTTGTCACCGTTATAGTGCAATTAATGTATTGTTTAGTGTTGTGTTTTGTAGTGGGTTTGCAGGAATGCATCTCAAAAGTTTCTTTTTTTTGGTTTGCCCCACCAAGTTGTACATGCTAAAATCGCCACTGGTTGGGTGTCTGTACGTAACACAAACTAATCTAATCAGTCTGAATGATTTGGGAATTACATTAATAATTTGTTGTCTTGTGTTGGATCAAAAACCTATACACTATAACAAAAGCCAGTGTATTGTATTCTGTACTGCACGTGTTGTGTCTGTTGTACCTTCAGTGATGGCTCCCTTGAGCAGCGTCTCCCCCTGGTGGAGGTCTGAGGCGTCACCACGCAGCAGCAGATGGGAGCGTGAGGCGATATCCTCAAGACCAGCCACGGACTCTGCCATGTCTGCAAACAGCTGCAGCTTCTCTGTCAGACCTGCCACGATCTGGCCATCCTTCTGGCTCAGACTATCTGGGAGAGGAGAGAGGGACAGAAGAATAGAGTTCTCAGTAATCAGATTCTCCTAAATAAATGGAATAAAAGAGAAACATTGAGCAAATGTGAATGTTGTTGACTGGTGCATGAGCAAACCCTTATGGCCTAGCATCGACATTACACTACTTTACAAAGATAGGTGGTCTGTCTGACTGTCTGTCTGTCGGTCCGTCGTTAGTTACCTTGGAACTCTTTGAATTTGGGGGCTCGAGCCTCCTCCTCACTGAAGAGCCTCTCTGTGTGTCGACAACTAAGAGAGAGAGAGAGAGAGGAGAGCAAAGGAGAATAGAAAGAGGAAAGGAGAGTTAGCAAAAGAAAGAGCGAGTAAGAGTGACAGCAAGAGGGAGCGAGAGAGAATGAAAAAGAGAGCAAGACACAGACCTACACTGAGAGTAAAAAACATTAGGAACACCTTTCTGATATTGAGTACCCCTTTGCCCACAGAACAGCCAAAACAGCCTCAATTCGTTGGGGCATGGACTACAAAGTGCTGAAAGTGTTCCACATGGATGATGGTCCATGGTGACTCCAATGCCTCCCACTGTTGTGTCAAGTTAGCTGGATGTCCTTTGGGTGGGGGACCCTTCTTGATACTCACAGGAAAATGTTGAGTGTGAAAAACCCAGCAGCGTTGCAGTTCTTGACACAAACCGGTGTGCCTGGCACCTACTACCATACAACTTTCAAAGGCATTTACAGTTGAATTCAGAAGCCAAATACATTTAACCTCAGTTTTTCACAATTCCTGACATTTAATCCTAGTAAAAAGTCCCCGTCTTAGGTCAGTTAGGATCACCACTTAATTTTAAGAATGTGAAATGTCAGAATAATAGTAGAGAGAATGATTTATTTCAGCTTTATTTCTTTCATCACATTTCCAGTGGGTCAGAAGTTTACATACACTCAATTTGTATTTGGTAGCATTGCCTTTAAATTGTATAACTTGGGTCAAGCGTTTTGGGTAGCCTTCCACAAGTTTCCCACAATAAGGGAATTTTGGTTGAATTTTGGCCCATTCCTCCTGACAGAGCTGGTGGAACTGAGTCAGGTTTTAGGCTTCTTTGCTCGCACACGCTTTTTCAGTTCTGCCCACAAATGTTCTTTTGGATTGAGGTCAGGTCTTTGTGATGGCCACTCCAATACCTTGACTTTGTTGTCCTTAAGCATTTTTGCCACAACTTTGGAAGTATGCTTGGGGTCATTGTCCATTTGGAAGACCAATTTGCGACCAAGATTTAACTTCCTGACTGATGTCTTGAGATGTTGCTTCAATATATCCACATAATTTTCGTTCCTCATGATGCCATCTATTTTGTGAAGTGCATCAGTCCATCATGCAGCAAAGCACACCCACAACATGATGTTGCCACCCCCGTGCTTCACGGTTGGGATGGTGTTCTTCGGCTAGCAAGCCTCCCCCTTTTTCCTCCAAACATAGTGATGGTCATTATGGCCAAACAGTTCTATTTTTGTTTCATCAGACCAGAGGACATTTCTCCAAAAAGTACGATCTTTGTCCCGATGTGGAGTTGCAAACCGTAGTCTGGCTTTCTTATGGCAGTTTTGGAGCAGTGGCTTCTTCCTTGCTGAGCGGCCTTTCAGGTTATGTCGCCATAGGACTAGTTTTACTGTGGATATAGATACTTTGTACCTGTTTCCTCCAGCATCTTCACAGTGTCCTTTGCTGTTGTTCCAGGATTGATTTGCACTTTTCGCACCAAAGAACGTTCATCTCTAGGAGACAGAACGCGTCTCCTTCCTGAGCAGTATGACGGCTGCGTGGTCCCATGGTGTTTATACTTGCATACTATTGTTTGTACAGATGAATGTGGTACCTTCATGCATTTGAAAATTGCTCCCAAGGATGAAACAAACTTGTGGAGGTCTACAATTTTTTTTGCTGAGGTTTTGGCTCATGTATTTAGATTTTCCCATGATGTCAAGCAAAGAGGGACAGAGTTTGAAGGTAGGCCTTGAAATACATCCACAGGTACACCTCCAATTGACTCGAATTATGCCAATTAGCCTATCAGAAGCTTCTAAAGCCATGACATAATTTTCTGGAATTTTCCAAGCTGTTTAAAGGCACAGTCAACTTAGTGTATGTAACTTCTGACCCACTGGAGTTGTGATATAAGTGAAATAATCTGTCTTTAAACAATTGTTGGAAAAATGACTTGTGTCATGCACAAAGTAGATGTCCTAACCGACTTGCCAAAACTATAGTTTGTTAACAAGCAATTTGTGGAGTGGTTGAAAAATGAGTTTTAATGACTCCAACCTACGTGTATGTAAACTTCCGACTTCAACTGTACATGTTTCAAGCAGACCACCATCCCTGTGCCCAAGAAAGCGAAGGGGACCTGCCTAAATGACTATAGCACTCATATCGTTAACCATGAAGTGCTTTGAAAGGCTGGTCATGGCTCACATCAACACCATAATCCCGGAAACCCTAGACCCACTCCAATTTGCATACCACCCCAACAGATACACAGATGACACAATCTGAATATCGCTCCACACTGCTTTTTCCCACCTGGACAAAAGGAACACCTATGGGAGAATTCTGTTCATTGACTACAGCTCAGTATTCAACGCCATAGTGCCCACAAATCTCGTCACTAAGCTAAGGACCCTGAGACTAAACACCGCCCTCTGCACACCCCTCAATGGTGTGTGCTTAGTCCCATCCTGTACTCCCTGTTTACCCACGACTGCGTAGCCAAGCACTACTCCAACACCATCATTAAGTTTTCTGACGACACAACAGTGGTAGGCCTGATTACCGACAATGATGAGATAGCCTATAGGGAGGAGGTCACAGACCTGGCAGTGTGGTTTCAGGACAACAATCTCTCCCTTAACATAAGCAAGACAATGGAGCTGCATTGTTGGTAAGGTCTAAAGCTGTTTTATTCGGTGCAAGTGACAAAATTTGATATGATCCTGATGTCAATGGCCACTGACACGCTGGAGAAGTGATAGTACAAGATAGTAGCTACTAATAATTGGATACCACGAAATTGGGGAGAAAAAGGGGGTACATATATATTTTTTAAATTCAATAACCCCACCATTCGAATCCCTGTTTAAACTGTGCTGGGCAGACGGCAGACCCTGGTGTCAAATTCGAACGGTTCGAATGGTGGGGTTATTGAATTTTAAAAATATATATGTACCCCCTTTTTCTCCCCAATTTCGTGGTATCCAATTATTAGTAGCTACTATCTTGTCTCATCGCTACAACTCCCGTACGGGCTCGGGAGAGACGAAGGTCGAAAGTCATGCATCCTCCGCAACACAACCCAACCAAGCCGCACTGCTTCTTCACACAGTGTGCATCCAACCCGGAAGCCAGCCGCACCAATGTGTCGGAGGAAACACCGTGCACCTGGCAACCTTGGTTGGCGTGCACTGCGCCCGGCCCACCACAGGAGTCTCTGGTGCGGGATGAGACAATCCCTACCAGCCAAACCCTCCCTAACCCGGCCAATTGTGCGTCGCCCCACGGACCTCCCGGTCGCGGCCAGTTGCGACAGAGCCTGGGCGCGAACCCAGAGTCTCTGGCAGCACAGCTAGCACTGCAGTACAGCACCCTTAACCACTGCGCCACCCGGGAGGACCACACAATTGAGAGAGATACTGTGAAGAGCTCCTGAGGCCCATTGTCATGCCAGTCATCCACTGCCATCACCTCATGTTTCAGCTTAATTAACGCACAGCCCAGTGTCGTAAGGATCTGTACACAATTTTTGGCAGCTGAAAATGCCCAGTTCTTCCATGGCCTGCATACTCACCAGACATGTCACCCATTGAGCACGTTTGAGATGCTCTGGATTGACGTGTTTGACAGCGTTTTTCAGTTCCCGCCAACATCCAGCAACTGAAGAGGAGTGGGACAAAATTCCACAGGCCACAATCAACAGTCTGATCAACTCTGCAAAGGAGATGTGTCTCGCTGCATGAGGCAGAAATGGTGGTCACTGACTGGTTTTCTGATCTGTGACCAACAGATACGTATCTGTATTCCCAGTCATGTGAAATCCATAGATTATGGCCTAATGAATTTATTTCAATTGGCATATTTCCTTATATGAACTGTAACTCAGTAAAATCTTTGAAATTGTTGCACGTTGCATTTATTTTTTCTGTTCAGTATAATCCCCTTTTCACACAACTCTGCCAACCTGATCTGAACCGTACTGACAGATATATATATATATTTTTTACACTTGTGCTTTGTTTGTAGTATATAATAACACATAGTCCTTGTGCTGTGCCTTGTTAGTTTAGTAATAAAAGAACCAGAACTGGGAAACCTTACCTTTGACCGTCATTCCTGCATTCTTATAGGTACACCATAGTGCCAATATCACTCCTCAACCTAGCTTAAGATACAGTCCATCCTGGTCCTTTTCTTTAACCTGTGTGTGTGTACCTTTCCACTGCCTGGCGGAGGTGTGTCATCCAGGTTTTGCGCTCCTCCTTGGAGGCGGTGTGGATCTCGTACATCTCAGGCTCATTGGGGGAGGCACAGATTAGGAACATGGCCTTCTCCTCATGGGCCACCTCCCGCACAATCAATTTCTGGAGGGAGATCACTGATGGCTTGTTGTCCTGGGGGAGATACGGAAGGCAGCTAGAAGTCAAATTGAAAGAAAATAACACCAGAAAGCAAAATGGAGACACTATTCATAGTTCGAGACCAGGGAATGGTATCTCCAGTCCTCGGGAGACTGATTTGGTATCACACTTCTGACCCAGCTAAGGGAAAAGGGAATACCTAGTCAGTTATACAACTGAATGCCTTCAACTGAAATGTGTCTACGCATTTAAGACAACCCCTCAATCAGAGAGGTGCGGAGGGCTGCCTTTAATCGACATCCACGTCTTCGGGGAACAATGGGTTAACTGCCTTGCAGTTGGGCAGAACGACAGATTTTTACCTTGTCAGCTTGGGGATTTGAGCCGACCACACCTGACTCCAATAATAAACTATTCATGATCTTCAGTTTAGAATGCAATTAGTTTAATCAGCTGTGTTTGCTAGGGATGGGGGGGAGTATGACACCACTCTGGCCCGCAAAGACTGGAGTTGCCCATCCCTCTTTCTAGACAGATATACAGACGACTGCTGTATCTATACTGAACAAAAGTATAAACGCAACATGTAAAGTGTTGATCCCATGTTTCATGAGCTGATATAAAAATATCCTAGGAATGTTTCATATCCACAAAAAGTTGATTTATTTAAAAAAAATGCACATTTGTTTACATCCATGTTAGTCAGCATTTTTCCTTTGCCAAGATAATCCATCCACCTGACATTTGTGGCATATCAAGAAGCTGACTAAACAGCATGATCATTACACAGGTGCAGCTTGTGCTGGGGACAATAGAAGGCCACTCTAAAATGTGCAGTTTTGTCATACAACACAATGCCACAGATGTCTTAAGTTGAGGGAGCGTGCAATCAGCATGCTGACTGCAGGAATGTCCACCAGAGCTGTTGCCAGAGATTGAACTTCTTAAGGCTAGGCATCCCGCTAACGGGACAACTTCCGGTGAAACTGGAGGGCGCGCAATTCAAATAAATTATGGATATTAAACATTTAGGTACATACAAGTGTCTTATCGGTTGAAAGCTTAAATTCTTGTTAATCTACCTGCACTGTCCAATTTGCAGTAGACTTTTGAGCGAAAGCATGCGATTGTTTGAGGACGGCGCCTCACATCAAAATATTTTCCAACCGGCACAGGTTCCATAAATTCACAAATAGCGACTAAATATTCACTTACTTTTTTGAAAATCTTCCTCTGATTTGTCATCCAAAGAGTCCCAGTTATAACATGTAGTGTCGTTTTGTTAGGTAAAATCCTTCTTTATATCCCCACAAGTCTGTTTAGTTGGCGCCATCGATTTGAGTAATCCAGTCGTTCAACATGCCCAAATAGGAATCTGAAAATCTACCCCTAAACTTCGTTTCAACAAGTCAAAATATGTTTCTATTTAATCCAGATACCATAAATGTAATGTAACTAAACTATAATATTTCATACGGAAAGAAATATGTTCAATAGGAAAATGGTATTAGCAGGTGTGTGTCCTCTTCATCGCAAGCGCACATACTCTGTTCCTTTAGTAAAACTCATTATTCTTACTCGTTTTGGAAGAAACAAGCCTGAAACCATGAACAAATACTACTGACATCTAGTGGAAGCCATAGGAATTGCATACTGGGAGATTAAATGATTTCCCTATACGTTCCATTGTAAGAGCATGGGCTCTCAAAGAAAATAATTATGTTTGGTTTTTCTCCTCCCATATCTATTGTGTTATAGTCTCCTACATTATTTTAACATTTCTACAAACTTCAAAGTGTTTTCCAATGGTACCAATTATATGCATATCCTGGCTTCAAAGCCTGAGCAACAGGCAGTTTACTTTGGGCATGTCAGTCAGTGGAAATTGAGAGAAAAAAGGAACCTAGCCTGAAGAAGTTCTCTACCATAAGCAGCCGCCGTCATTTTAGAGAATTTGGCAGTACGTCCAACTGGCCTCAGAACCGCAGACCATATGTAACCACGCCAGCCCAGGACCTCCACATTCGGCTTCTTCACCTGCGGGATCGTTTGAGACCAGCCACCCGGACTGCTAAGGAAACTGTAGGTTTGCACAACCAAAGAAATTCTTCACAAACTGTCTTAGGGAAGCTCATCTGCGTGCTTGTCGTCCTCACCAGGATCTTGACCTGACTGCAGTTTGGTATCGTAACCGACTTCAGTGAGCAAATGCTCACCTTCGATGGCCACTGGCACGATGGAGAAGTGTTCATGGATGAATCCCAGTTTCAACTGTACCGGGCAGATGACAACCAGCGTGTATGGTGTTATGTGGGTGAGCGGTTTTCTGATGTCAACATTGGGAACAGAGTGCCCGATGGTGGAGGTAGGGACAAGGAACACAGTTGCATTTTATCAATGGCAATTAGAATTCACAGAGAAACCATGACGAGATCCTGAGTTCCTGCTCTGGATTGATGTATACATTAGCGTGTTCCAGTTCTAGCCAATATCCAATATCCAGCAACTTCGCACAGCCATTGAAGAAAAGTGATACGACATTCCACAGACCACAATCAACAGCCTAATCAGCTCTATGCGAAGGAGATGTGTCGCACTGCATGAGACAAATGGTGGTCACACCAGATACTGAGTGGTTTTCTGATCTGAATCCATAGAATTTACTTCAATTGACTGATTTCCTTATATGAACTGCAACTCAGTAAAACCTTTGACATTGTTGCGTTTATTTTGTTCAGTATAACTTTCTGTTGAGTTAGTATGCCAGATGTGTCAGTGTTTTCCAGAGTGGCAAAGCTCAAGTTAGTTATGTTACATGGTGGAATTAACTGACAAAAATGATTGACTCACCACAGTAGAGAAGACATATCTCTGGTCTTTCTCTTGGAGTAACAACAGAACATCTGACAGCAGCACAGCAAGAATATCTGAAATGAAAGGAGTTTCATTTTTAGACCTGTGTGAGATCAATGCAGACAGAAGAGGTCACTTCAGACTATGGAGATGCAGCCTGAGGAGAGGTAATCCTGTTACCTTTGAGTCTGCCAGAGGCAGCCTTGTGGTTGACGGTCCCATCGTGCAGCAGCCTGCGTCTGCCCAGGGCCAGGTCCTCTCCGCGGAACACATGGCCATCTTTGATCTTGCCCAGAGACTTGGGCTCCATCTTGTGGGCGATGTCTCGGAGACGCGAGGCCTTCTGATGGAGGTTGACCTGGGCATCAACGTGGACGATGCAGTCTTTGATCAGACCCAGAGACCTTGTCAGCTCCTCATGCTCCTCTGTGCCCACTGGAGGGAGGAAAGAAAAGACCCAGGTCAACTTCAGAAACAGTGGGTCGATTGCAACAAACGGGCAAAACTTAACATGGTTGAGGCTGTTCTGAGGGCAGAAGGCGGTGCAACTCAATAATAGGAAGGTGTTCCCGGTGCAACTCAATATTAGGAAGGTGTTCCTAATGTTTTTTTTTACTGTCAGTATGTGTGTGTGTTGCTCCCTCTTCTCTCCGCTCTCTCTCTCTCTATACTATTTCTCTGTTTTCCACACACAGCCTCTTTGGGGTGTGGGGGGCACGTGGTGCAACTGTATTTGGAAGGTGTTCCTAATGTTTGGTATACTCAGTGCTAAAAATCATCTCCTCATGAACCATGCGTCAGATTCACTCCAGATTTTGTATTCTGACTTATGCTTGCACATAAAGGAAGATACTGTAGTTCCTAAATACTTGCTTTGTCATCCCACTGATATTGTGTCCTGTCATCCTGTGATCCACGTTCATTGCTGCTCACAGCTATATTTGTATTACTTATTGTTAATACTGTCTTTGGTGTGATTATCAATGCACAAGCACCTTTTAACCCACTCCTATCCGTGGAGGCTCCCCAGAGGAGGAAGTGGAGGACCATCCTCCTCAGTGAATCTCAGAAATTAAAAGTAAAATGTTTCAAAAGTTCTCCTTTTTCGAAGAAAACTATACTAAATATATATTTACGTCACCAAATAATTGATTAAAATGTACTGTTTTGCAAGGAAGGTCTAGAGTAGCCTCACCAGCACTCTGTAAGGAAGCACCATGGTATAGCCGGAGGACAGCTAGTTTCCGTCCTCCTCTTGGTACATTGCTTTCAATACAAAACTGAAGAGGCTCGTGGTTCTCAGCCACTTCTATAGACTTACAAAGTAATTATCCTCTTCAGGATCGGACCCGTGTTTTCAATTTTAGCCTAAAATTACATAGCCAAATCTAACTGCCTGTAACTCAGGCCCTGAAGCAAGGTTATGAATATTATTGGTACCATTTGAAAGGAAACACTTTGAAATTTGTGGAAATGTGAAAGGAATGTAGGAGAACACAATAGACCTGGTAAAAGATAATACAATAAAAAAAATTTAAATGCAAGATAAAGACCATGCATTATTCCAGTGCAGCTGCAATTTAGATTTTGGCCACTAGATGGAGGCAGGGTATGTGCAAAGTTTTAGACTGAACCATTGCATTTCTGTTCAAAATGTTGTATCAAGACTGCCAAAATGTGCCTAATATGTTTATTAATAACTTTTCATGTTCAAAACTGTGCACTCTCCTCAAACAATAGCATGATATGCTACTGTAAATGGGACAGTGCAGTTAGATTAACAAGAATTTAAGCTTTCTGCCAATATCAGATATGTCTGTCCCGGGACATTTTCTTGTTACTTACAAGCTCATGCTAATCGCATTAGCCTACGTTAGCTCAACGTCCCCTGGGGACCCACCGATCCTGAAGAAGCTATGACAGGTTAGAGCAGGGGTGTCAAAGTCAAATGGACGGAGGGCCAAATAAAAAAATCAGCTACAAGACGAGGGCCGGACTGTTCGAATGTTCATTGAAAATTTTTTAAATGACGCATATAGTCTAGTGAACCTAATTGAACCTACTGAAAACCTAACAAATATATTACAATATGATCAGATAAATAAAGCAATATTTTCTTATGGCTCTGTCAGTAATCTTTAATTTTCAACAGACACAAAAGACAAATTTCCTTTATATAAATATCCCCATAACATGAACATTAAATGAAAGAAACCGGTATTCAAGGCACCATCAGTAGACTATATTTTCTATTTTAGCAAAAGTGGGCTAAATTTACTTCAAAGAAAAAACAATAATAGCAATTTTCTATCATCCACTCAACTGAAATATTTTAAAAATATAATTGGATTGAAATACAAAAAAATAAAGTGCAAAAATCTATTAATCAAAAACAACACTTTGTTTAAGGAGAAGTAACATGCAGTGAAAACAAATATTAAATTTTAACTTTTAAACTTGAACTGAGTAAAAACTCTAAATATGTGATTGCACAGTAATGTTCACTTGTTTGAGGTTGAGGGTGATACTTGGTGGTGTCCCATCTTTTCCACAAGTTCATCAATGTTCGGGGTAAGGCTCTGAGCTGAAGAAATCCTCAGAATTGAGTGGAGGTGTTCAGCAGTAAGTCGACTTCTGTGTGATGTTTTGTTCAGGTTCATCAAAGAAAACAGTTGTTCACACAGGTATGTGCTGCCAAACATAGACAACGTTTGAGCAGCCTGGATGCGCAGCTGGGGCATTGTGCCGGGAGGAAACAGGCGAACTCCGCAGCACCCACTGCCGCATATTTTGCCCTCAGTGCATCATTGCATTGGAGGTCAATCAACTCCATTTGGAGGTTTGGTGGTGAGCTTTCCACGTCAACAGCAAATGGGTTACCGAGCAGTTCCAACCTGCTTTTTGTGCTTCAAAGTCAGCAAATCGGCGTCGAAAGTCAGCGGCAAGCATACCTATTTTATCAGCCAACTGTGTGCTCGGGAACGCACTGGTAGAGAGCTTCTCTTTCATGGTCTGGCAGCTGGGAAAGTGGCTCAAATTTTCTTTCCGCATCTGCGTCTCCCACAGAGTCAGTTTGGTTTTAAATGCCTTCACTGTACTGTACATATCAGAGATGACACGATCCCGACCCTGCAGCTGCAAGTTTATTGCATTCAGATGACTCGTAATGTCACACAGAAAAGCCATTTCACACAGAAACATTTCGTCTCGGAGTTGTGTTGTGTCTTTCCCTTTGCTGTCCAAGAACAGACAAATGAAGCTCGAAACATCTTTGAAGCACCTTTCCCTGGCTTAGCCATCGCACCTCTGTGTGATAAGGCAAATCACCATGCTCCGTTTCTAACTCCGTCAGAAATGCCTTGAACTGGCGGTGATTCAAACCTTTGGCTCTGATAAAGTTAACTGTGCGTGATGATGCTCATTACATGCTCCATTTTCAAGGCTTTACCGCACAACGCTTCCTGGTGTATGATACAATGATAAGCTGTCAGCTCACCTGTCGCGTTTTCCTCTTGCATCTTTTCCCGTATCTTCGCCACCAGTCCGCTCCTGTGTCCACACATCGCAGGTGCTCCGTCGGTTGTCAAACCCACGAGTTTTTCCCAAGGCAGCTCCATCTCATTTACACATCTTGACACCTCTTCATACAAATCATGCCCCGTAGTTGTGCCATGCATAGGACGTAAAGCCAAAAACTCCTCTGTCACGCTTAGGTTGGAGTCCACTCCGCGGATGAAAATTGACAACTGGGCAATGTCAGAAATGTCGGTGCTCTCATCCACAGCCAAGGAATATGCAATAAAATCTTTTCCCTTTTTCACAAGCTGCTCTTTTAGATTGATGGACAACTGGTCTACTCTCTCGGCAATGGTGTTTCTGCTCAGACTCACATTAAAAAGAGTTGCCTTTTTTCTGGGCAAACTTCGTCACAAACTTTAATCATGCAGTTTTTGATGAAATCCCCTCCGTAAATGGCCGGGCTGATTTAGCGATCTCTTCTGCCAAAATAAAACTGGCCTTGACAGCAGCCTGGCCTTGTGATTTGGCTTTTTTGAACAGAGCCTGTCGAGATTTGAGGCCTCGTTTTAATTCCTCTGCCTTTTGTAGCCTTTGTTCCATGTCCATATTCTTGTTTTTGTCCGCGTGTTTCGTTTCATAATGTCGTCTCAGATTATACTCTTTCAGTACCGCCACACTTTCTCCACACAGAAGACACACAGGTTTTCCAGCTACCTTCGTGAACATATACTCCGACTCCCACCTTGTTTGAAACCCCGGTTCTCAGTATCCACCTTCCGTTTGCCATTTTTGATGGGTATCTGAAAGTTAATTTTACTGTGATGCTGACGACTGCTGTGCCAATAAATATTGAAATGAAGCAGCCTACTGCTCGGTGCGTCACCTTTGCATTGTGGGAAATGTAGTATTGGTGCGTGTAAAAGATCTGCGGGCTGCCGGCTTGCTGCGGGCCGGTTCTAATAATAAATCAAGATCATCCCAGGGGCCGTAAAAAACCTTCTTGCGGGCCGGATGTGGCCCGCGGGCCTTGACTCTGACATATGTGGGTTAGAGGATGTCCTCCAACCTATCAGAGCTTTTGCAGCATGAACTGACATGTTGTCCACCCAATTAAAGGATCAGAATGAATCTAGTATTTACAGCATAAGCTGCAGATAGCTAGCACTGCAGTGCATAACATGTGGTGAGTAGTTGACTCAGAGAGCGAAAGACAATAGTTGAACAGTTTTGAACAAATTCATTTCTTAAAAAATGAAGTAGTAAGAGAGAGAGAGCGAGAAAGCTAGCTATTTTATTTCACTTACTTAGCTAGTGAACGCAGTTAGCTAGTTTAGTCTACTCAAACACCCGGTTCAAACAGAGATGGGTGCTATGTCAGCTAGCTGGCTATAGCCATCCAACTCTGGAACTATTCCAAGTTAATGTAAGCTTTTTGGTTTTATAAATGTATTGCCACCGGGGCCCGCCGGTGTAACTACTTGCTGACTGTACTGCATGATTATTGCGGGTTTACTAACACGTTAGTTCTCGTAGATATGTTGACTATGACATAATATGGTGACAACCGCTACACACAGCCTACACCGTTATGATATGATGTTTTTTTTTGCCTGGCCAGACAGCTGCTGTGTTGTGCACTGAAGTCCACAAGCAAAGGGAAAAGGTGAGAGGAGGAGAGTGCAAAGATGCAAGAAGGAATTCTACAACGATCAAAGGGATCGTGCTGTATGTTTGTGGCAGCTATGAAAGTTAACTGTGTTTGCATGTGATCAGGGGTGTGTTCGTTCCACCGATTCTGTTGAAAGGTTTCTTAAACAGAAGCAAATGGAACGAAACTGGGATAAACATACCTGAATTTGTCCAATAGAAACTCTCGTTTGCAACTGTTGGACTAATGGTATAGAATGTGTCAATGTCTGTCACCTTGATTACTCTCATTTTTCTCTACCTGTGTACCTACATTGTAAACTTCAATTCATAGGCTAGGTTGTAGCAACCTCATGTGGGTAAATTTGAGTATCATGTAGTAGCCTAAACCTATCAATGCTTCATTGAGCTGGGTGAATGGAATATGAATAACAATCATCCAATATGTTGTAATGGAAATAAGGCCATGCTCCCAAAAAAAGTGCATCCTCCCTCATCTTAAACGGCACCGACCGCAACTGACTATCGATAAAACAATTGTATTAAGTCATATAAAAGTTTTACTGTGTGTAAAGGTTTCAAATGCATCCTGTCATTACTGTGATAGTTTTTTTTGTATATTAAATACCTTTTAATTAATAAAAATATTTAATCAGTCTTCCTCAAATGATGACGCAATCTTTATGTGGGAGTGATTCTGACTTCATTGGTCCTCAACTCACAGATCAGACACTTCATTCAGGATAAATGGAGTTATCCCCGAGTTAGCCTGCCCCGGAGCAGGTTAGTTCTGAAGGATTTGTTGCCATGTAAAATGTACCTGGCTAAACGTTGAGCCACTTTCATGGTACTGATTTATCTCGAGTTGAACTCAGAGTTGGACAAAGTTACCTCGCTAACTCCTCAAACATCTTAAGTTGTATAGGGCTCAGGTCTAAAAGAACCTCGACATCCACTTTAACCCTCTGGAGTCTGTCGGGGAAGGGGGTTCTAAGCTAACATATGGACACTTTTTTTTTATTTTAAAGATGGTCATACCAAGGACCATTTAGCTATTTGATTTGACATTTTAAGACCCTATAAGTTATCAAAAAAATGTATTAAATTATTGGATGAGACATTGAATTTGGCATCATGCTATTAGCCAATAGAAACACATTGAATAACAGATTCACCACATGGAACAACAGTCCCATATCTGAGAGCTATAGTTTTTTTGCACATGTATTTATCCCCTTACTTTTGGCACTAAACTATCTCCATATACTTCCGTTCGTTTAAAAAAACTTTTCTTTTTACTGGTAGCGGGGACCTTCAGACGAGGCTTGTGGCCGTCCTAGAGCAAAACGGAGAACGCCATCCTGTACTTTGTAGGCCAAACCGTTTGGACACTACAGGCGTTTTTGTGAGAAGACCAGATTTTTGGGATTTAAAAAATATATATATGTTAATTGAATTCACACTGGGGTGTGGAAATCGTAGTCTAAGAGTTATGGAGAGGAAAATCAGTGGTCCGTGATGGTTGCAACTGAGATCAGCTGTGCGGGTGATATTTTTTTTATTTATTGAAGGTTTAATGAGAGATTACCTCGTTAGTACGCTGGCCAATGTTCATTGCAATAGGCCATCTCTGAATGTTAGGGAGAAATAATGTTATTCTTTCTATTCCAACAGTCTTTCAAGTTCCTGTCACAAAGACCTTAACAAAAAGGTGGGCCTCAACCTTCAAGAGCTAGCAGAGGGGAAAGACATGGGGCCCCGATTCCCGACCTGAGTTAAGCGCACGGAAAAGGAACGTAATTCCCTTTATGCACTTTTCTCTCTATGACCTTGAACTTAAGCATAAGAACAGCATGCTTATTCACCTGCTATTCGTTTTGGGTAAGAGATCGAATGAAGGTGTGGCGGTGGTGTCTATAGATATGCCCGTATTCTGACCTTGACTTAATTCCACCACCTTTACAAGTGAAGAAACCATGAATAATAAGGTCTAGTGAACCTACCAGTTATTATTTTTTTCCCAATAGAAATAACAGCATTCTCCATGCACTGTAATTTATAAATAATTAAGAGCTATTGAAGGCGCTGGGTAAATGAGTAATACATTTGGAGAAGGACTGTAAATACACATAGGAATTGTTTTAGATGAGTTTTCCTTATGATCCCTGTATAGATGAATGTGAAACAAGTCATATGGAAGCAAACTGAAAATCATATCAACATGACATGGATTGTGGCCCCTTTTCCACAGTGAAATAGGCTATAAATAGCTGTGCTGTTATTCAGAATTTTAATTGTGAGCCCTCCTAATGTGCGTGGATGAAAATTGGACACCCAAGGCTTCCGTAAGGCTTAACCTCCCGAGTTGATGTATGGGTTTTAGATTATTAAATTATTTTACAATGTGTATCATGTTAAATATTAGCCACCGTCAGTAATATCCACATACATTTATCACTGTCACTTTAGTGTTCATTTTCTTCGATTTGAAGCTTAGATTTTGCATAATTCCATGCCGTCTACCTTTCATTCCTCTGTCACATCCGTGTAAATTGTTCCCGAGGGTCGCTAGCATTAGTGGATCATATTAGGCTAACGAAACGTTGGGCAATAATTTTGGACATGTAGCCTATTTTAATCGTTATGGAACTGAGACCCCACTTAGCAGGTCAAACCTGGAGCGTGGTCCACAACGACTGTACCGTTGTCATACAGTTCCATGATAAGTGAGAATTAGGTTTGATTTATAGGACTATTGTTCAACCCCTAATGTACACTTCCTCCCCCCACCATCCAATATTTTAATGGATTGAACTTGAAATTGACAAATCAAACCACTATTTTATTTATTTATTAATATTTTGTGTATAAAGGCTCTAAACCTATTTTATGATTCATACATACAGTTGAAGTCGTGAGATTACATACACTTTAGCCAAATACATTTAGACTCAGTTTTTCACAATTCCTGACATTTAATCCTAGTAAATGTTCCCTGTGAGTTAGGATCAACACTTTATTTTAAGAATGTGAAATCAGCTTTATTTCTTTCATCACATTCCCATTGGTTCAGAAGTTTACATACACTCATTAAGCATTTGGCAACATTGCCTTTAAATTGTTCAACTTGGGTCAAATGTTTCGGGTCTCTGGATAAGAGCGTCTGCTAAATGACTTAAATGTAAATGTAAATGTAGCCTTACACAAGTTTCCCACAATAAATTGGGTGAATTTTGGCCCATTCCTCCTGACAGAGCTGGTGTAACTGAGTCAGGTTTGTAAGGCCTCCTTGCTCACACATGCTTTTTCAGTTCTGCCCATACATTTTCCATAGGAATGAGGTCAGGGCTTTGAGATGGCCACTCCAATACCTTGACTTTGTTGTCCTTAAGCCATTTTGCCACAACTTTTGAAGTATGCTTGGGGTCATTGTCCATTTGGAAGGCCCATTTGCAACCAAGATTTAACTTCCTGACTGATGTCTTGAGATGTTGCTTCAATATATCCACATAATTTTCGTTCCTCATGATGCCATCTATTTTGTGAAGTGCACCAGTCCCTACTGCAGCAAAGCACCCCACAACATGATTTCTTATGATTTTCCCATGATATCAAGCAAAGAGGCACTTAGTTTGGAGGACGGCCTTGAAATACATCCACAGGTACACCTCCAATTGACTCAAATTATGTCAATTAACCTATCAGAAGCTTCTAAAGCCATGACATCATTTTCTGGAATTTTCCAAGCTGTTTAAAGGCACAGTCAACTTAGTGTATGTAAACTTCTGACCCACTGGAATTATGATACACTGAAATAATGTCTGTAAACAATTGTTGGAAAAATTACATGTGTCATGCACAAAGTAGATGTCCTAACCGACTTGCCAAAACAATAGTTTGTTAACAATAAATTTGTAGAGTGGTTAAAAAAAAGTTTTAATGACTCCAACCTAAGTGTATGTAAACTTCCGAATTCAACTGTACTTTTCTTAACCCTAAAATATGCCTAAATAATCTATAAAACCAGAGTTTTTTTTTTTTAAATATACAAGCTGGTGCTGAAATGGAGACGAAGAGATGGCATTCTTTCATTGACCCATATATTCTGAACTAGTTCTCTCGCTGTATTCTATTGAGTCCGTCGACAAAATTCTAATTCAAGCTACACCATATTTAAAGGGATGGCTTAAGACAAATGTACTGAAAACCACAAAAAAATATGTTGGCCAGCAAGTGTGTGTGTGTGTGGGGGGGAGGTTCAGCGGTTGAATGAAATTTATTCAGAGCGCAAGGTAGCCACACCTTCAGAGCACGTTACACGACTGAATAAGGTGAGTCTGAATACCAAATACTGAGAAGTGGGTAGGAAAGAGATAAATTCCTAAGTCAGGATCGGGTCTCCTTACCTTCTGTGTTCTGGACAATGCGTTCCACCAGAACTGGGTACTTCGTGATGCGCTGTGTCACCAGGAGAATACACTCTGTCACTCCCAATCTTCTCACAATTGACAAATTGTTGATTTTCTGGAAGAAAAAGCTACATATTTTATACACAGTTCATAGACCATGTAGTGTAATCTATAAATATTTCTGGTTACACACAATAGCTGAATGTGGAAAAAGTCTCATATCTTCTTAAATGGCCCACTGTCATTAATGTTCCTTTAAATTAGCACATGGTGGATTGGACAGGATTTGTCAATGTCTCTATTATTGTAGAACCAAAAACTTACCCGTATGAGGTTTTGGAACTTCTTGTTGTGCAGCTGCTCCTTGTAGTAGCTGACAGCCTCTGTGTGGCGGCTACAGAAATCACCATAGCTCTCCTTCATCCGCTCCCCTATCTCACCTGAAAACTGGAGCGGAGACAAGGATGAGAACAGTCTCAGTATTGTTAGTCTTCCCGGGCTCCTCTGATCTACTTTCACTGACAAGGGGCTCGAACCCCCATCGCCAGGGTAGCAAATGCGATCCGGAGTTGGCAGCTCAGGCTTTGTTTACACAGGCAGCCAATTCTGATATTTTGTCACCAATTGGTCTTTAACAAATGATCAGACAACTTACATTTACATTTACATTTAAGTCATTTAGCAGACGCTTTTATCCAGAGCGACTTACACATAATTGGGAAAAATATCAGAATTGGGTACCTGTGTCAACATAGCCTTTGACCACTACACCAGACTCCGGCACTTTCTGACAGGTTCACTGAGTGCGCAAAACATTAGGAACACCTTCCTAATATTAAATTGCACCCCCTTTTGCCCTTAGAACAGCCTCAATTTGTTGGGGCATAGACTAGAGGTGTTGAAAACGTTCCACAGGGATGTTGACTCCAATGCTTCCCACAGTTGTGTGAAGTTGACTGGATGTCCTTAGGGCAGTGGACTATTATTGATACACACAGGTATCCTGATCCAAGATGGCGTAGCAGTGCAGACGTGTTTTGTTCGTCCTCTCGTGTACCTTTTCATCTTTTTTTGTATATATTTCCATTTTATTTTCAATCTCTTCTCCATTTTAGTTCAATTATACCTTCCGGTAACCTGCCTCACCCAATGTGATATGGAACCGCTATTATTTGTAATTTTTAGACATAGCAAGAACCACAGCCATCAGAAGCTAACCAGCTAATTAGCTACAAGCTATTTAGTCATAGTTAGCCACTGCTAGCGGACTTTACCTTCTGCACAGGTACCAGCCCTTTTTTTTTAGCTTGGATAATACTCGCCGCCTACCAGTAACGGACTGTCTCTCCACTACAACGCCGGATTCCTGCCGTAATCCCTGGACCATTCTCCTGATCTTCACAGCTAGCTAGCACCCACCGAGTTACCCAGTACCGAAGCTATCCCTGAGGCCCACCTCCCGGCCTACTCAATTGTTCACCCGGACTCCACCCATACACGGCTAGAACACACTACTCCACTGGATCCTTGCCGTAAGCTTGGGACCTTGGCACCAGATCACCGCTGCTACCGAGTGTCTTAGTGGCTAACGCCTCTGCCCCGAAGCTAGCACCAGTTAGCCGTGAGCCAGGCGCATCTCTGGATAGAAAACTAAATTACTACACCTACAATACCTCTTTCGCCACCTGGCTTGGATCCTTAGTCGACACGGCACCACGACAGGTCTGCCGACGAATACTCCATCCGCTGTGCCTTCAACCGGCCTCCGTCTGAGGAGACGCTTCTACTAGCCCTGGCCTGCTAACTTTAAACGCTGCGTCGCCCGCATGCTAGCGTAGTAACAACTACTCTGCAGCCTCCCTGTTTCATCTATTGCTGCCCCTGGACCCTATGATCACTTGGCTACATAGCTGATGCCCGCTGGACTGTCCATTAATCACGGTACTCCATTCTGTTTATATATTTATTTATTATTTTTTTATCTGCCGGCCCCAGCCACGAACTCAGGCTCTGTGTGTAGTTAACCGACCCTCTGCACATTCATCGCCATTTTACCTGTTGTTGTTTTAGCTGATTAGCTGTTGTTGTTGTTGTCTTAGCTAGCTCTCCAAATCAACACAAATCAAAACATTGGTTTCATGCATGTCAACATCAGAAGCCTCCTCCCTAAGTTTGTTTTACTCACTGCTTTAGCACACTCCGCCAACCCTGATGTCCTTGCAGTGTCTGAATCCTGGCTTAGGAAGGCCACCAACAATTCTGAGATTTCCATACCCAGCTACAACATTTTCCGTCAAGATAGAACTGCCAAAGGGGGAGGAGTTGCAATCTACTGCAGAGAGAGCCAAAGTTCTGTCATACTTTCCAGGTCTATACCCAAACCTCTCCAGAAATAAGTCTCTCACTGTTGCCGCCTGCTATCAACTCCCCTCCGCTCCCAGCTGTTCCCTGGACACCATTTGTGAATTGATCGCCCCCCATCTAGCTTCAGAGTTCGTTCTGTTAGGTGACCTAAACTGGGATATGCTTAACACCCCGGCAGTCCTACAATCTAAGCTAGATGCCCTCAATCTGACACAAATCATCAAGGAACCCACCAGGTACAACCCTAAATCCGTAAACATGGGCACCCTCATAGACATTATCCTGACCAACTTGCCCTCCAAATACACCTCCGCTGCTCCGCATAGAAAATCCTGTTCTGGGAACAGGTTGTGCACATTATGTTTTGTTGGAGCAAAGACACCCCTAGCTTTAAACTTTGTTGTAGAGTTGTTTCTTATAGGGGAAGTATTACAATATTTAATTAGGAACTCTGTTGGAACAGATATCATTAATTAAAGGAGAAATTCTGGGACGAGTTGCCCTGTTGGAGCAGGGACATCTCTGACTAGGTTCCTTGTAGGAGCAGGGATTACCTGGTAAGAGATGGGTGAGTTTTCACTGTGTGTGAAGAAGACCTTGTCTTAGTGACAAGAAGGGCTCTACTGTGTGTGGAGAAAACCCTGTTTTATAAGAGATATTCCCAGGCAAATGAGCATTAGTTGGCAAAGTACTTAATATGAATTGATATTCCATGGTTTGCAATCATCAGATGTAAATGCATGAATTATGTGTTTCCAGGAGAGAGAAAGTAGCCACCCTTTGCCTTGATGACAGCTTTGCACACTCTTGGCATTCTCTCAACCATCTTCATCGGGAATGCTTTTCCAACAGTCTTGAAGGAGATCCCACATATGCTGAGCACTTGTTGGCTGCTTTTCCTTCACTCTGCGGTCCGACTCATCCCAAACCATATCAGTTTGGTTGAGGTTGGGATTGTGGAGGCCAGGTCATCTGACTCCATCACTCTCCTCCTTGGTAAGCTCTTACACAGCCTGGAGGTGTGTTGGGTCATTGTCCTGTTGAAAAACAAATGATAGTCTCACAAAGATATGGCGGTTGGAACCAAAAATCTCAAATTTTTAGATAATGTCCATTGCCAGTCTAATGTCTTGGCCCAAGCAAGCCTCTTCTTCTTATTGGTGTCCTTTGGTAGTGGTTTCTTTGCAGCAATTTGACCATGAAGGCCTGATTCACACAGTCTCCTCTGAACAGTTGATGTTGAGATGTGTCTATTACTTGAACTCTGAATAATTTATTTGGGCTGCAATTTCTGAGGCTGGTAACTCTAATGAACTTATCCTCTGCAGCAGAGGTAACTCTGGGTCTTCCATTCCTGTGGCGATCCTTATGAGAGCCTGTTGCATCATAGCACTTGATGGTTTTTGCGACTGGATTGACTGGCCTTCATGTCTTAAAATAGTGATAGACTGTTGTTTCTCTTTGCTTATTTGAGATGTTCTTGCCATAATATGAACTTAGCTGTATTTGGTAAAAGACCATGTTCTGTATACCCCCACCTACCTTGTCACAACACAATTGATTGGCTCAAACGTATTAAGAATAAAGTAATTCCACAAATGAACATTTAAGAAGGCACACCTGTTAATTGAATTGCATTCCAGGTGACTACCTCATGAAACTGGTTGAGAGAATACCAAGCATGTGCAAAGCTGTCATCAAGGCAAAGGGTGGCTACTTGGAAGAATCTCAAATATAAACAAATCAAAATACATTTTAACACTTGTTACTACATGATTCCATGTGTTTTTTCATAGTTTTGATGTTTTCACTATTATTCTACAATGTAGAAAATAGTAAACATAAAGAAAAACCCTTAAATGAGTAGGTGTTCTAAAACTTTTGACAGGTAGTGTACTTGGGGAAATAATTGGTTATGTGCATAAAACACATACAGCATTTTCTATAGGGGGAAATACTATATGGGTACAGAATTCTAAATGACATAAAAGACATAAACAAATATTTTGATGGTGAAGAAATGCCCCCTTTTGAGTTAACCCATAATGTATTTTAAGAAAGGAAGTTCCTAACTAAATATTATTTGATTTGTGTTTGTATAGACAGAGTTTCACAATGGGAGCCAAGAGCAGCAGGGAAGAAACTTGTCTGCCTGACACGCTGACCGGACCGGTGAAGGTAATGGTGGATAAGTGGGGCAGGGACATTCTGGAACAGGTAACGTTTCTGGCACAAGTGTGGGAGAAATTATATACATGATTATAGTAACACAAGAGAAAGATACACTTATGGGTTCATTTCCTGTTCTGGTAAAATGCATTGTTTATTGTATAGGACAGGGAGCAGAGAAAGGCCATGGGAGTATGGGACAGCTGGTAACACTAAAAATGCAGACACATAGATGCCTAGACCAGCTGGACATACAAAGATCAGAGGGATACACAAAGGAGGAGGTCAGCCAAATGACCAACTGATGGATTACAGACATCAATCACAGGGCAGCTGGACACTAAAAACTAGAGATAAGAGACACACATACAAAGGGACACATGGAGTTAATTACAGGGTCTAAACACAGGCCACAGGAAAGAGGGACGTATATTATCTTTAGGTCAAAGCAAGGGTCTTGTCATCATTATAATCTGACGGAAAGCAGATGTGGGCGTTACTGGGCTGAACAAGCAAGATGCACAGATTGGGATGTAACTGTATTTGCATTGGGGGATGAACTGATGATGTATGCATGGATATAAAAGGAAGAGCGAGAGCTCTGGAGGGGGTGGGTCCCGCGGGGTACTCCGGCTTGTTATACTGTTGTATTAAAGCCTGATTGATTTCACAAAGTTCTGGTATGCGTTATATTTGAACCGATTTGCCACTACACAAGCTAGCAGACTTTCACTTGAAAGATACATTAAGTACATTAAGTTTTTTTGCCAGCAGAATGTAGAAAGAAGTTACAGGACTTCAAAGAAACCAAGAAAGGCAAGGCAAGAAGAATAGACTGGGATGGTTTTAGGAAATGGGAAAGAGAAGCAGAGAAGGGCAGACAAGAAAATGAAAGAAATAATGGTGAATGATAAGAAAAGGAGAAACAATGACTTTCCACCTCCCTATTATACCTCTGTATCCACTGCACCAGCACCCGCCCTGGTTGTCCAAAAGCAGCCTGCTTAGCCGCCTCGCCTACCGCAGCTCTACCCCGAAACAAGACCTGATACGACTGTCAGACCCCTAAGAGGCAGCCCCAAAGCAGTAGGAACCTGTTCTACACACCACCTACAATGACTCCCATTTCACAAGAGGACTACAGGCATAGATTGGAGAACTGTTTCCGCAAACACAGTGGCATCAGAACAGCAACCGACGACTACAACAGCCTCTTGAAGGCTGCCCTAATGAATGGCCTTTTGCCAGCCCTTGGTAAACAGGTTAAGATGACCTGCATTGGCTGGGAAACTACTACCCTACAGACGGTCATTGAACACTGTAAACACGCTGAGAGGCATCAACTGTCTCAAGATAAGACGAAACAGAGAATGGAGAAGGTGGAATGCACAGCTGGCATTCTCAAAGACAGGGCCAGCAGGCTCAGGGACGACCTCCAAAAATATTGACAGAGAGGAAAAGGAAGAGGTAGAAGAGGAGGGGGAGACGGTGCGGATGGGCCAGACGACAGCAACCATAATGCTATACTTGTGGAAAGAGTGGACAATTTGCAAAAGACTGCAAGAACAAATCGGGTACTGACTGGATGAACTTTTATTTTAACTTAATATAAGACATAAATAAAAATCAATTTAGTCTCAAATAAATAATGAAACCTTTTCAATTTGGTTTAAATAATGCAAAAACAAAGTGTTGGAGAAGAAATTAAAAGTGCAATATGTGCCATGTAAAGAAAAGCTAACGTTTAAGTTCCTTGCTCAGAACATGAGAACATATGAAAGCTGGTGGTTCCTTTTAACATGAGTCTTCAATATTCCCAGTTAAGAAGTTTTAGGTTGTAGTTATTATAGTAATTATAGGACTATTTCTCTCTATACCATTTGTATTTCATATACCTTTTGACTATTGGTTGTTCTCATAGGCACTATAGTATTGCCAGCCTAATCTCGGGAGTTCATAGGCTTGAAGTCATAAACAGCGCTGCACTTCAAGTATTGCAAAGAGCTGCTGGCAAACGCAGGAAAGTGCTGTTTGAATGAATGCTTACAAACTTGCTGCTGCCTACCACCGCTCAGTCAGACTGCTCTATCAAATCATAGACTTAGTTATAATATAATAAACACACAGCCTTAGGTCATTAATATGGTAAAATCCGGAAACTAGAATTTCAGTGAAATACGGAACCGTTACGTATTTTATCTAACGGGTGGCATCCCTATGTTTAAATACTGCTGTTACATTGCACAACCTTCAATGGTATGTCATAATTATGTAAAATTCCGGCAAATTAATTCCGGTCCTTGTTAGGAAGAAATGGTCTTCACACAGTTTGCAACGAGCCAAGGGACCCAAACTGCTGCATATACCCTGACTCTGCTTGCACAGAACGCAAGAGAAGTGACAAAATTTCTCTAGTTTAAAGAAATTAAATGTTAGCAGGCAATATTAACTAAATATGAAGGTTCAAAAAATATACTTGTGTATTGATTTTAAGAAAGGCATTGATGTTTATGGTTAGGTACACATTGCTTTTTTCCGTGAATGCGCTTCATCACCCATTTGTCGAAGTAGGCTGTGATTCGATGGTAAATTAACAGGCACCGTATTGATTATATGCAAAGCAGGACAAGCTAGATAACTACACATGGTTGATGATATTACTAGTTTAACTAGTGATTATATTAAGATTGTTTTTTGTAAGTTTAATGCTAGCTAGCAACTTACCCTGACTCCTTGCTGCACTCAGGTGGTCAGCCTGCCACGCAGTCTCCTCGTGGATTACAATGTAATCGGCGTCCAAAAATGCAGATTTACCGATTGTTCGAAAAACTTGAAATCGGCCCTAATTAATCGACCATGCCAATTAATCGGTCGACCTCTACAGTTGACACCCCTGGACAGCATTTAAAGATTATTTCAAGCCCCCGTAAGGAGCCAATGGTTTGTCTCTTCGTCAATGGTGAGTCAATTGCATTTCTAGTAGAGACTGGCGCTGCAATGTCTGTCTTAGTTTTAGAATTTATGTCCAATCCTCCCATGTCAAATGAATCACTCTTGTTTCTGAGTAACTTGGTCATGCAGCCAAAGACAAAGGGCCATCTGAGAGTGACCAGTTTTTGGTCCATCCTGTTCCTTTCGTATCTTTCAAGGGCACAGCTGTGTGGAGATATTAAGAGATCAGAGGCTAGCTTGAGCAGCAGCACCTAGATATCGGCTAGAAAGGAGTAACAAAATTGCACGTAATGTTCCCATCATGCTCTCAAACACCTGCTAAACTGCCATGTCGACAAACGTTATAAAAGCTGAGACCCAACTCTTGTTCGTTGGGCTCTTAACGCTGCACCACTGGGTGGATTGTTAATTGCTCCAAATGAGCAAATCTTGTAAGAAAGTTGTTGTTTGAATAATCTAGTCTTTCTCTTCCTTTTGATTAGAATTTCCAGTCAAGGTAATGGGATACAGCATCTGAATGTATTTTTCTTTACCTGCAAATACGGGAAAAATACAAGTCACTGTGTATGTAAGGGAGACTGAATTAGAGAAAGTGTGTGTAACACTGTGTGTGTGTGTGGTGTCTCTTTACCTGTGTGGTGAGGATGTCAGCGAGTCTCTGTATGTTGTAGTTCTTGTCGCTGCTGAGCTGCGTGGCGACTCGGCGCCGCTCTTTGAGGCGGGACAGGAAGTGTGTGTGTAGCTCCAGTAGGCTCTCCAGGCGCGGGAACAGACAGTCCAGACACCGCACATCCATCTGAAGGTGCTCTTTCAGCTCCCTCACGTACACACGCAACATGATCTTCAGGGTCCGTACGTGATGCATCTCTGTCTGCATCAACTCTGTTGGGATAAATAGACAGAATGACTGACAGACAGACAAGGGGTTCAACATCTAATTAGCCTTTTACAGGAATTTGCTTTTCTTCCACCGGACTCCTTTACTGATTGTAGAGCCAGACAGAGATGGATGGATGGAACAATTGACATTCAAAAAGAGTTGAGCTTCTCCCTTCTCATAATTCACATTCTAATCCTAAACTTAACCAGATATAACTAGAAAAACACATCGAAAGCCTACATAAAACACGACAAATATAACAAGATGAATAAGACATCAAAAGACAACAAAGATAGTGTATGACAAATTGACCGTAGATGACGTCCTGTCTCTTGACCATCTCCTTGGTGTGTTTCTTCAGGTACTGTTGGTCCACAGCCAGGCTCCATGACTCCACATCCAAGTCCTGGGCATCTGACTCCAGATCAGCTTGAACTGCAGAGTAGTATGCATCTGGGGGAGGGAAGGGGCATGAAACAGGTTGAGGTTGAGGCTGGCTGCCGCAGTATGACTGTATTCTTGTGTAGCACAACTCCAATGTATTTCTAATGCATTCAATAGGTGATGTTCGTTAAAGTCACATCACATGATTTAGCAATATGTGCAATTAAATGCTAAAATAATAATCCTACGCTATGACCACTAACACATACTGATCTCCCGTAGTTGGGGTGGATGACTGTTTCTGTCTTGCTACTATAGCAGCACTAGCTACATCACTGCTTGACAACCTGGGATAATCATGCAGTCTATTCCACACACTCCAGCTTAATGAAACTGGGTGAGGTCCCATCTCTCTCCCAACAGCCCACGCTCTCTATATGCCAGCCACATAACCCGTCTCATAACCTAGGATAACGATAGGGTTGCACAACCCTACCCTCCTGAAGGCTTTCTCTCCAACCCTAATCTAGCACACCTGATTCTACTAATTGGCTGCTCAATAGGACTTTGATTAGCTGAATCTTGTTAGTTACAAAAGGGTTGGAGCAAAAGCCTGCACCCTCAGTAGTGGTTGTCCACCGCGGCTGTACGGTACTCGCTCTCATGTATCTAAGCTCTAAAGAGCAGCTCCCTCCCTAACCCACTCACCCTCTACGATGATGGAGCCAGGGGTGGAAGGGGTCAGGGACACCGCATACTCGTTGAAGCGCTTTATCCCGAAGCGGAGGCTGTCCATCTCGTCCATGTCCCCTGGGAGGGATCTGAAAGAGGAGCGCCACAGGTCCAGAGTGACATACATACTAAGCTGACTACAAGACTACTATACACTAACACTACAGACACAGCTACAATACAGAGGTCCTGAATGACATACAGGACTGAGATGTTACAACTACAACAAGACACACTAACACCAACACACACCCCCCCTGGCATAGGAGAAAGATACAGCTACACTACACTAAAATGGCATACATACTGTACATGCTGAGATACTACACAGACACTACTCAAACACAGGAGGCAAAGACACATCTACACTACAGCTAGACTGTCATGTATGCTGAGAGAGACTATACTACCACAGATGGCAAAGACACAGCTACACTACAGCTAGTCTGTCATGTATGCTGAGAGAGACTATACTACCACAGATGGCAAAGACACAGCTACACTACAGCTAGTCTGTCATGTATGCTGAGAGAGACTATACTACCACAGATGGCAAAGACACAGCTACACTACAGCTAGTCTGTCATGTATGCTGAGAGAGACTATACTACCACAGATGGCAAAGACACAGCTACACTACAGCTAGTCTGTCATGTATGCTGAGAGCGACTATACTAACACAGATGGCAAAGACACAGCTACACTACAGCTAGTCTGTCATGTATGCTGAGAGAGACTATACTACCACAGATGGCAAAGACACAGCTACACTACAGCTAGTCTGTCATGTATGCTGAGAGAGACTATACTACCACAGATGGCAAAGACACAGCTACACTACAGCTAGTCTGTCATGTATGCTGAGAGAGACTATACTACCACAGATGGCAAAGACACAGCTACACTACAGCTAGACTGGCATGTATGCTGAGAGAGACTATACTACCACAGATGGCAAAGACACAGCTACACTACAGCTAGTCTGTCATGTATGCTGAGAGCGACTATACTACCACAGATGGCAAAGACACAGCTACACTACAGCTAGACTGTCATGTATGCTGAGAGAGACTATACTACCACAGATGGCAAAGACACAGCTACACACCTCCCGCAACCTGCCTGCCTACCTGCAAGATGCCCTGTCTACGACAGCACTATGATAGCACTGGCTGTTTTAAGCTCTGTCTCAACTCAAATCAAAGAACTGCAAAATCCACTTGACAGTTAGCTGCAGCATGTCACCTATTAATAACACATCACAGACATGTATAAAAAATTAAAGCCAAAACCAGCTTTTTAGCTGGAAGGAAATAATGTATAAATAGCCTAGATTTACATGCACCACAACCACCAGAAAGGTAAAATTTATTTGCTTAAAAACGAACATTAAATTCACAATTTAAATTATACAGAGCAGTGGTATAGAGTCTATACAGACAATATAGGGCAGTGGTATAATCTATAACTACAGTCTATTATGACAATGGTATAGCCTACATAGTGGCGGTCAATACACTGCTATTGACCAGCGGCTAGCTTATGTAGCCTGCTAACTGATTGGTCAGGTGGCTAGCTGTTAGTACTAACCCAGAGCTGCTGTTGTGGCAGTGGTTGAGGTTGAGGCTGGCTGCAGCAGTGTGACTGTTGCTGGAGGAAGAGCTGCTGGAGGCAGCAGGCTGAGCACTGGGTCTCCGTGGGCTGAGGGTCATGTCTGGGACTTTCGGCGAGCCGGAGGGGCCCTCAGGGGCCAGCGAGGACTTGTCCCGCTCCCTCCGGGCTGGTGAAAGACGAGAGAAGGATGAGAGATGGCAAAAGCGTTGCTTGCCCCAGTAACGCTGCAGCCAGACGCGAGGCAGAGAACCCTGCAGGAAGCGACAGGTGAGGTGGTCTCTGTGCATCAGCACCCGGAACCCCAGACGGCCAGGCAGAACCCAGGAGGGCCCCCAGACATTGACCCTACTCCGGGCAGGTCTGGCCCGACCAACCCCCTTGTTAACCTCTAGCTCCATAGTGTCGGTCTGTCTCGCAGGAGTAGAGGTGATGCTGCTGCTCGCACTATAGTCACGGAGACAAATACACACATGGCTTTATATGCCCACCCGACTCCTGATTAAGTACATTCTAGAGATCACACATGCCCCTTTCCTTTTCTCTCTCGTTTTTTTCTATATCTCTCTCGCTCTCTCTTCCCTTCGCCTCTCCCTCCTCCACCTCTCTGTTTCCAGCGGGGGCAGGGCTGGGGTGGGCTGTGTGAAAATAGGCAGAGATCAACAAGTAGGAGGGGAGATGAGAACACAGGAGATGAGAACACAGGTGTCTGTCAGTCAGAGTCCTGCTGCTCTTCAGATGACTACCGCTACTGAGGATGAGCAGCGTAGACTCAACCCTCACCCACCAGACTGCTGCTACTGAGGATGAGCAGTGTAGCTTCAGCCCTCACCCACCAGACTGCTGCTACTGAGGATGAGCAGTGTAGACTCAACCCTCACCCACCAGACTGCTGCTACTGAGGATGAGCAGTGTAGACTCAACCCTCACCCACCAGACAGCATCCCAAACATGCTCAATGGTTGACGTGGTTACACGTGGTCTGTGGTTGTGAGGCCGGTTGGAAATACTGCCAAATTCTCTAAAATGACGTAGAGAAATTAACATTAAATTCTGGCAACAGCTCTGGTGGACATTCCTGTAGTCAGCATGCCAATTACATGCTCCTTCAACTTGAGGCATCTGAGGCATTGTGTTGTGTGACAAAACTGCACATTTTAGAATGTCATTTTATTGTCCTGTGTAATGATCATGCTGTTAGGTGGATGGATTATCTTGGCAAAGGAGAAATGCTCACTAACAAGGATGTAAAAAATGCTAAGCTTTTCGTGCATCCTCATTCTGAAGGCATACAGTGCATTCAGAAAGAATTCAGACCACCTTCTGGACCAACGTTCTTCTCCCCAGATTGCTCTGTTTGGCCAGGCAGGCCAGCTCTAGGAGAGTTTTGATGGTTCCAAACTTCTTCCATTTAAGAATGATGGGGGTCACTGTGTTCTTGGGGACCTTCAATACTGTATAAATGTTTTGGTACCATTCCCTAAATATGTGCCTCGACACAATCCTGTCTCGGAGCTCTACGGGCAATTCTTTCGACCTCCTGGCTTGGTTTTTGCTCTGTCAACTGTGGTATCTTATGTGGATAGGTGTGGCTACTGCTATAGGTTTCAGGAGTTTCAGGCTGCTTTACCACTCTCTCCCAAAAAACATCAACCAGGAGGAATCTCTTTATGGGGCTGTCCATATCGGCCGACTGTAATATGGGCATTTCTTGGAGAGACTCCTTCCCCTCCAGGAGACTGTCAAACATGATGACAACACCACCCCAATGGGTGTTGCCGGGCAGTTTCAATGTGGTGCTCTTATTCTTCTCACTTTGCTTGGTGAGGTAGATTGCTGGTATAACTTGATGATCCTTCATATACCTAACCATTGCCTTGGCTCTCTTGTAGTGTATCCATTGTTTTCAGTGCCATGATGTCCTTGATGAGCAGATTCAATGCATGAGCAGCACAGCCAATGGGTGTGATGTGAGGGTAGAACTCCTCCACTTTAGACCAAGCAACCTTCATGTTCGCAGCATTGTCTGTCACCATTGCAAATACCTTCTGTGGTCCAAGGTCATTGATGACTGCCTTCAGCTCATCTGCAATGTAGAGACCGGTGTGTCTGTTGTCCCTTGTGTATGTGCTCTTGTAGAATACTGGTTGAGGGGTGGAGATGATGTAGTTAATTATTCCTTGCCTACAAACATTCGACCACCTATCAGAGATGATTACAATACAATCTGCTTTCTCTATGATTTGCAAGACCTTCATTTGAACTCTGTTGAACTCTGCATCCATCAAATTAGTAGATAAAGCATATCATGTTGGAAGGATGTATGCTGGGCGAAGAATATTCAGAAATCTCTTCCAATACACATTGCCTGTGAGCATCAGAGGTGAACCAGTTGCATACACAGCTCGAGTAAGACATTTTTCTGACTATGTTCCTCCATTGAGTCAAAAAAGCTTCTGATTCCAGGAGGACCATGAGCTGTTGCTATCGATAAGGTGCCTGATTCATAATTTTCACATAGAAGTAGAGGGACTTCTGTCAGAGGTTTCTTGTTGCAAGCGCTGAGGGAACTTTATGCACTTGGCCAGATAATTCTGCATCTTTTTTTGCATTCTTCACATATGATTTGGCAGAGTATTTTTAAATGTACACAGCTTTTCATTTTACATTAGCTTCAGTGAAATGTCTTCACATATCAGATAGTGCCCGTGACATTTTCCTATAAAGATTATTTATTTAAATGAGTAAAAATAACAAATACAATTCCATGTACAGATAAATAGTCAAGTAGTTAGATTAAACAACTCCTTTGTAAGATAAATGTTTTAAAATTAAACATGTATGGAAACAGGTGAATTAACACTCTTCAGTTAGCAGGTTCAAGAAAGCTAAAACCCACAGGGTAGCACAAACTAACTATCAGAAAGTGTTAACAAGTTAGAAATGATTTAAACACACTTTGCTGTAGGCTACTATTTCCTAGTTAACAAAAAAACATGTATGTCATATAAAATATATTCACCCCACCCAGTATTGTAATCAAAACTTACCAGAAAGCATGTAGTCCTTGGCTCAGATAGTGTAGTAGTGTGGGCTCAATAGCATCTTATTAGTGTGAAAGATCTTGAGAATCAGCTGTACATGTGATGGAAGAATGCACTGTGCATGCAGAGGGTTGCAATTCCATTGAATTGGGGATAGCTGAACCAAAATATGCCACAATACCTAGAATTGCCTTATGTGTATCCCACAAAAAAGGGTCACTGTTATAAGCAAACTTTTTGATGAATTAAAGCAAAATTAACTTCCCAAATTCCAGAAATTTACTGGAAGGTTTCCGACCCTTTGCAACCCTAATTATGAGTGAATAAAACGATTAACTTTTTTTTTCTTTACAGCAACTTGAAAAAGTGTGGCGGTAATGAGAAACATGTCCACAGACACTGTGCTTTCACATAATAAATATTATAGTTTAATGTAAACTTCAACTAGCATTCCATTTTTATGATTTATGGACAAACTACAGAAACAACAACACAACAAAGGTTGTGTCATTTAAACTAGACACTGAGGCAGCAGTGACAGCTATCCCAACTAGGCTGTATAGCAGAGATGGCCCTTTGCTCTCTACAAACAAAAAACTGTAAGGGCCCAGTAATAAGATATTACCAGTGGTAGGGCAGTTGGTGATTAAACTGGAGAGTAAAGACAAAAGTGTCATCCAGCCTGTCTTCGTCATTGACTCTCTAGCCAGACTGTTGCTGGGGCTGCCAGCAATTGAAGCATTGCAACTCATTGAGAGAGTGAGCGAACTGGACCCAGATGACGTTTTCAAAAATAAATTCTCAAAAGTGTTTTCTGGTCTAGGAAGGATAGAAGGTGACTACAAAATACGCCTGAAAGAGGATGCTGTCCCCTATGCCCTTACCACCCCCCGCCGGGTGCCTATCCCTTTATTGGCCAGAGTAAAGGAAGAGTTGGGGAGGATGGAAGAAATTGGGGCGGTGTCTAAAATAGAGAGTCCCACAGACTGGTGTGCAGGGATGGTAGTGGTCCCAAAAGCCAATGGGGACATAAGGATCTGTGTGGACATGACTAACTTGAATGAGGCACTCTGCAGAGAGAGACACCTCTTACCATCAGTGGAGCAGTCACTGGCTCAGTTGGATGGCTCACAAGTCTTCACAAAGCATCATCCTTTGGGCTAGGGGCGGTCCTCACACAGATGCAGGACAACATGGAGTGGCGTTCAATAGCATACATCTCCCGAAGCTTATCTGACACAGAGCAAAGGTATGCTCAAGTGGAGAAGGAGGCGTTGGCTATCACATGGGCATGTGAAAGACTCAGCCAATACCTTATTGGCATGCAGTTTACAGCAGAGACCACTGTTGGCTCTGTTATGGACAAAAGCACTGGACGACTTGACTCCCAGAGTTCTGCGCTTCCGCCTCAGATTACCGAGGTTCACCTACAAGATGGTGTATGTGCCAGGGAAGGTACTGATCACAGCAGATGCACTCTCCAGGGCCCCAATTAAACATCCATTATCAGAGGAGGAGCAATGTCTAGAGGGTGAGGTACAGGTGTCCATTAATGCAATAAGGGACAGCCTACCTGCATCTCAGACCAAACTGCAGCAGATTGCAGAGGAGCAACAACGAGACCACATCTGCCGACAGATAGTGCAGCAGTGCAAAAGGGGATGGCCCAGGCAGGAGGAACTGCCTCAGCTGCTGAAGCCCTATTGGGTGCACCAAAGGGATGGCCCAGGCAGGAGGAACTGCCTCAGCTGCTGAAGCCCTATTGGGTGCACCAAAGGGATGGCCCAGGCAGGAGGAACTGCCTCAGCTGCTGAAGCCCTGCACCAAAGGGATTGGGTGCACCAAAGGGAAGGCCCAGGCAGGAGGAACTGCCTCAACTGCTGAAGCCCTATTGCACCAAAGGGAAGGCCCAGGCAGGAGGAACTGCCTCACTGCAAAGGGATGGCCCAGGCAGGAGGAACTGCCTCAGCTGCTGAAGCCCTACTGGGTGCACCAAAGTGACTTCCACTGTAATGGAGACCTTCTCATGAAAGGACAACGGATAGTTAGCCCAGAGACTCTACAACCAGAAATGCTAGACAGAGTGCACGAGTGTCACATGCAGACTGAGGGCTCAACAGTCGGTGTGGTGGCTTGGTCTGAGTACTCAGATTGCCAAGATGGTGGCCCAGTGTGAGGTCTGTACAAAATGTCAACCTTGTCATCCGGAGCCAATGATGGCAACGGAGCTGCCAAAACGGCCATGGCAAAAGGCATGGCCATTTCCAATATGTTCTATTGGAAAAATAACACTTATCTGCTAGTGGTAGATTACTATTCAAGATACATTGAAATAGCAAAGACACCCATAACCACATCAGCGGGTGTTATCAATGGATTAAAGTCAATATTTTCCAGGCAAGGGGTCGCTGAGGTCCTGGTTACAGATAACGCTCTCCAGTTCTCTGCAAGCTCCTTTTCTGCTTTTGCCGCAGAATACACACGTGACCAGTAGCCCCTACCATGCACAGAGTAATGGTGAGGCAGAGAGAGCTGTGAAAACAGTCAAGGGACTGCTGAAAAAATAACAAGGATCCATACAGGGCTCTGTTAGCTTACAGAGTTACACCACTGCATCATGGGCCGTCGCCTGCCGAGCTCCTGATGGGAAGGAGAATGCGTTCCCCATTGTCTGTCTCGCCGGCTCAGCTTAAACCCCGATGGCCTAACAGGAAGGCCTTCGCTGAGAGGGACAAACGGCTGAAACAAACGCAGACTGGAGACTTTAATCGGATACACCGTACTACGGCGAGGCCAGAGTTGACTGAAGGTCAATGTGTGTGGATTACAAACTCAAAGATACCAGCAATAGTGCTTAGGAAAGCGGATGCCCCACGCTCCTATCTGGTGGACACAGGCTCGGAAGAGGTACGAAGGAACAAAACACACCTCAGAGATCTTTCAGATCTACCAGCCACACAGACTGAGGCCACAGAAAATGCACAAAAAGAGGGTGAAGGAGAGAGAATGCTCACAGAGTCACAAGTGCGCCCAAAAAGGGATGTGAAGCCACCAGAGTGGCTGAAATACTAGGTTACGTGAAGAGAAAACATACTGTTGGGGACCATACCCAGCAAAAAGAGACTGTACCTAAGTTAATGTTCATACTGTGTGATTTAATGCTTTCATACTGTTTCAGGATGGGAAGTAGCATGTTAGAGAATAATACTGGTTTCCAAATTGCATTTCAGTTATGCTTCAGTGCTTATGCATGTTGAGTTCTTGTTCATGGGAGAGGGGAAGCTGTAGTAGGATGTCCCTTGGGGGTATCCGTACCTATGTATGACATGCGAGGGTTAGGTTAGTAAACATGCTGGAGCTAGAACCTCGTTGCTGTGTGTCCTTATTTGAGATAATACTACAAAACACTGCACCATAAACTATACATCTCAGTCATCAGAATGATTGTGGATTGTTGCAGATACATCATGGTTTTCGAACTCAATTTGCTACGGCCATTGTTAAAATTGGTTTCATGAGAATCACCCATCTACCACACTGCTGCTAACATCAACCCTCATCCACCAGACTGCTGCTATTGAGGATGAGCAGTGTAGCGTCAACCCTCATCCAACAGTCAACAAGTCTGAGTGACAAGATTTGTCTACATATTTTGCCATATCCACATAAAAACAAAACAGAAATCAGAAAGTAAATTATGGAGCTTTTTTTCTGTTGGGGAGTTAAAGGATAACTTCACTTTTGATAATTAGTCCACTGTTAATATGGTCTCAGAAGGTTGTGCATGTCAGCAGCAACATTTAAAGGGTCAATCTGCAGTTGGTACATCCATTTATGTTATAAATTAATGATATGTACCCATTGATTCTTGGGTAATATAGGAGTGTAGTTCAAATGTCTCAACCCATCAAGTACCCACAATATAAGCTTGTTTTACGGAAATGTTTATACACAAAGTAAATCTAAACAAACACTGTATAGCCTCAAAACATGCTTAAAACTATAATGTTTATATCATGGATGGTCAGTCCTTGCATCCATAGCTCTGTCTATGAGTTTGAGAATGGTTACATTTCTCCAGTTCCTTCCCTCACCTTTTTACCAAAGCAGTGGCGTAGAGTTGGCTTTGTTAGTGTCTCTACTGCTGATTGCCCCTTTAAGATAAAGCACTTTCAATAAAAAGCTAAAGTGTGATGCAAAACACATCATCACACTTGTGCTCCATCTTGAAAATGTAACTGCTGACATGCACACTTCTGACTTTTAAGGACCATATCAACCCGAGGCCAAATACTAATAAAAAAAAACACACAACAAATATATAGTCTTTAATAAAGTGATCCTTTAAGGGACAAAAAAAAGAAAACATTTCAACTCATCAACTAAACCTGATGACTAAATGTGTAACCGTCATGCAATATTTCATGGGATGTCCTTCCAAACAAAAAGGAGTAAACAACAACACTTGCCCTGTGGCAACTAGAAGGTTCCAGGTTTAATGGGAATGGTCTAATATACTGTAGATGCCTGGTTCCCTGGAGACGTGATCTTCACTTCCTTATCACCTCTAGAGACTGTCGGCTTGCTTGCTTGCTCATTGGTCACACGCACACACCTTCTCTATCTCACTCTCACAAACTGTGGCTTGTAATTTTCCTCACTTTGCAGGTAGAAAAAAAAACCTCACACATTAGCTAGGTTTCCATCCAATTGGCGACAGATTTTCATTCAATGTTAAAAAAATGTGCACAAAAACAATACGCGCATTTTCACACCTGAGATGTCTTTCCATCAAATTGACTTCTTGCTGACAAAATGCTGTGCGTGATAAAAGTAGAGCACATAAAAAAAATGTGCGATATAATTCCCATGCACAGGATATAAAATACAAGTTAAATGGGTTTCTATTGCGTTCAACTCGATGATTTTGTCAAGAAAAATGTAACTTTATACAGTGAATGTGCCCACTCAAATTGGCACGTGGCCTCCAGCCAACAGCTCGCAGACACAGTGCGGTTATAGACTACATGATGAGATTATTTTGGTGAAAAGAGCAAGTATTTTTTTATTTGTCAAACGACAGCCAAAGCATCGATCATCATTTCACCAGAATAAGACCCTCGATATTTATTGGAAAGGAGTATCAAGCTCATTACTTTGCACTTTCGCCAACCTGTGAAGTTCATGATAACATGTTTCATCTCTAGCCTAATAAACTGCATGCTTTCCCCGAGTCGTAGTGCGAGGACCACATAACATAGTTTGGTTCGATAATGAATTTTAAAGACAAAAAGATCCCACCTTGTCTGGCGTATTTTGTTTTGTCAACATTTGGCAAGTTTACAGACAAATTAGCTGTTTCCATCAGGCCTGTCGTGACATGTACTTTACTCGCACAATAAGGTTGGATGGAAACCTGGTTTGTGTCCCAATTACCTTGACCATCTTCCTCTCTCTGCCTCCTTCCGGGGTTTAAGAAGGTTGGTGCGGGCATTGAAGAAAACACCGGAGCCTTCCACTGCACAGAGAGAATATTTATAAAAGTTCTAATATGATCTAGACCTATTAATAAATGTTACCTTTATTTTACCAGAGATTTTTTTTCAACAATAATTGACACCGGTAACTTGCCTATGTAGTCTGAACGTTTAACCTAATGACTCTAGAACCAATACAATTTCATCAGAATTCCTTCTGGGGTTTAATGATTTACTGTTTTAAGGTTTTCTTCCGACAAGGATTCAAGAACTCCCACTTTTGTAATCTCGAATATGAAGGAAAACTTGAAGCTTTATTAACTTTTACTTAAGGGAAAAAAGCCCCTGCCTGGCTGCCTGTCATTAGCAGTCATCATAACAACCTTGGCACTCCACTAATCCACCTCCCACTGGAGCCTGGATGAGGAGCTGCAGGACACCTTTAATTTGACTCTCAGGGACCAGTAACATCCTTATCCACTCCTTCTTTACTCCATCTATTTTCCTTCTTCCTTGTCAATCTCCTCTCTTCCTTCTTACCCTATTTTCCTCCTTGTTGTTGTCACCCCTGATTCCTCCTTGATCACATACTACCCTGTCCCTTTCCTCCTCTCCCTGGCATCCATAGACAAAAACAGAGATCGGCTCGACTGACCAATCACAGGGCAGCATGGTGGAGGTAAGCAAACAGAGGCTAACTGTCTGCATCCCAACCAGTATAAGACATGTCCTGGAGACCACACATTTGCCATGTCGAGGAGAAGAGATAACGGGGAGATGGGGAAGAGGGTATAGGGGGCTGAAGGCTTTGATGTCCCATTTAGATCACACTTGACAGGCTATATAAGGACTGAAGTAAAGATAGAGACAGCGGAGGGTATGGAATAAGACCATGAGATAGAGATCATGTTGATGGGTTTCTCTGTCTATTAAAGATGGAAAATCTACATTATGTGTGTTGTCATTCCAGTGTTTCACCAGTGAAGGTCAAAGTGTGTGTGTCAGTTTTGCTCACCTAGGTTAGGAGAGGTGGTTGCAGAGGTCCAATGCAGATAATCTTTCTATCAGGAGAAAAACATGGGATTATCTAACAGTGGACAAAACTGTCCAGGATAAATTGGAGAGAGAGAGAGAACATTTTTACTGATTGCAAAGCACATGACATTGGCCAAATCAGTTCAATAATTGTCTCTAGTCTAGACACATTGTTTTATTGGTTAGAAGTGCTCTGTGACTCTATAGAGTGAGCATGCATGCGGGAAGAGATCATTAGAACACATACCGTGGGGAATAGCACAAGGACGCTGTCATTGGCGCCCATTCAAATAACCTGGTATAAGAAAGTGGATATTTGTCTAGTCGGTCATAATTTATGTGTTCTAACAAGCCCACAATGTGGTTACTAAAATCTGGATTTTATAGATTTGTCTGTTTTTGCTGCATAATATTTAGAAGTGGTCCTTTTTCGGGTTTAGATTTTGTTAACCTCTAACTCCCATTCGGATAATATGGTAGCATAGCTAGCCAGAAATTGGTGTTGGAAGTTAAGTGTAATGCAGTTGATTGGTGAAGATGACATGAACATCTATTGGGGATAACATCCATAAGCATTATACTCCATTTTTTTTTATCCCAACATAGTGTAAAATACCCTGACTTCACCGTTCGCTTTGAGTGCACTTCGCGTTGCAAAATACATTTAGAAATCTATGTTATTCAATTATTGCACCCACACTGCTCACGCGCGTCTGTGTTGCCAAGAGCTAAAATAGAAGTCCTTTCTATTTCTGACGCAGATCGCGCTGCAAGTCCTGCCTCTCCCATCTCCTCATCGGTTTATAGAAGCAGCTACCCACGTGCCATCTCTTCATTGGTTATACCCATGTGGGTGATTGAAAGACAAACTGTATTGCCTGTTGTCGTGGTAATACTATGAAAGTTTAAATGCCAATCACAATATAAGTACAAAGATGAAAAAGCCTGGAAGGAGAGATGACTAGAAATTATTCAGTTGACCGACCGTTTTATGTGTGGATTAATTGTCGGAGTAGAGGACCTTGTGCATTTCAGGTAAAATAACAACCTACTGTTTATATCACAGGACAAATTAGCTAGAAACAGCAAGCTAGCTAAATAGGACAAATTAAGTAACATAATAAAAAATCCATATCAAAAGCTATAAATTTAAGCATGGGCTAAGTCTCAATCCACCACATCCGCCTATGTTGGCCTTCGCATCTGCAGTGGAAGGTGGTCGAGGTACAGCAGTGTTTGTCAGACCATGAGACGTCCCGAAAATCGGTCTTCTCACGAGAACATCTTAGCGTCTGAATGGTTTGGCCTATACAGTTGTGACCTCCATTTGGCTCTACGACCCCCACAAGTGTCATGGAACTCGTCTGAAGGTAACCCACACAGATTTATTTTTTTATTTTTTTATTTCACCTTTATTTAACCAGGTCGGCAAGTTGAGAACAAGTTCTTATTTACAATTGCGACCTGGCCAAGATAAAGCTAAGCAGTTGGACACATACAACAGCAGAGTTACACATGGAGTAAAACAAACCTACAGTCAATAATAAAGTAGAAAAATAAGTCTATATACGATGTGTGCAAATGAGGTGAGATAAGTGAGGTAAAGGCCATGGTGGCGAAGTAAATACAATATAGCAAGTAAAACACTGGAATGGTAGATTTGCAGTGGAGGAATGTGCAAAGTAGAAATAAAAATAATGAGGTGCAAAGGAGCCAAATAAATACAGTAGGGGTAGAGGTAGTTGTTTGGGCTAAATTATAGATGGGCTATGTACAGGTGCAGTAATCTGTGAGCTGCTCTGACAGCTGGTGCTTAAAGCTAGTGAGGGAGATAAGCGTTTCCAGTTTCAGAGATTTTTGTCGTTCGTTCCAGTCATTGGCAGCAGAGAACTGGAAGGAGAGGCGGCCAAAGGAAGAATTGGTTCTGGGGATGACCAGAGAGATATACCTGCTGGAGCGTGTGCTACAGGTGGGTGCTGCTATGGTGACCAGCGAGCTGAGATAAGGGGGGACTTTACATAGCAGGGTCTTGTAGATGACCTGGAGCCAGTGGGTTTGGCGACGAGTATGAAGCGAGGGCCAGCCAACGAGAACGTATAGGTCGCAGTGGTGGGTAGTATATGGGGCTTTGGTGATGAAACGGATGGCACTGTGATAGACTGCATCCAATTTATTGAGTAGGGTATTGGAGGCTATTTTGTAAATGACATCGCCGAAGTCGAGGATTGGTAGGATGGTCAGTTTTACGAGGGTATGTTTGGGTGAAGGATGCTTTGTTGCGAAATAGGAAGCCAATTCTAGATTTAACTTTGGATTGGAGATGTTTGATGTGAGTCTGGAAGGAGAGTTTACAGTCTAACTAGACACCTAAGTATTTGTAGTTGTCCACATATTCTAAGTCAGAACCGTCCAGAGTAGTGATGCTGGACAGGCAGGCAGGTGCAGGCAGCGATCGTTTGAAGAGCATGCATTTAGTTTTACTTGTATTTAAGAGCAGTTGGAGGCCACGGAAGGAGAGTTGTATGGCATTGAAGCTCGTCTGGAGGGTTGTAAACACAGTGTCCAAAGAAGGGCCAGAAGTATACAGAATGGTGTCGTCTGCGTAGAGGTGGATCAGAGACTCACCAGCAGCAATAGCGACATCATTGATGTATACAGAGAAGAGAGTCGGCCCAAGAATTGAACCCTGTGGCACCCCCATAGAGACTGCCAGAGGCCCGGACAACAGGCCCTCCGATTTGACACACTGAACTTTATCAGAGAAGTAGTTGGTGAACCAGGCGAGGCAATCATTTGAGAAACCAAGGCTATCGAGTCTGCCGATGAGGATGTGGTGATTGACAGAGTCGAAAGCCTTGGCCAGGTCGATTAACATGGAATGTAAGTACTGTACGGAGGTAGTTTTGTGCTAACAAAAATCAGGGGTTAAATATGTGTCCTGAGCTTTCTTATATCTCCTAGATATACGACAGACACTTAAAACCTTGTTCCTTGTGATTCATTTTTTTACTGTCTTATTTGCCATTTATGAATGTATTAGTCAATGTGTTTCTATGGGCGATAGTAGTAAAGGCCAAATTCTAGATTTGATCAAATAATGTTCCATTTTTAAAATATATATATATATATATATATATATATATACCTAAAGGGTTCTTAAATTCTTATATCTAAAGGGTTCCTAAATTCAAAATCAAATAGCTAATTGATACATGGTATGTCCAGCTTAAAACAATTCCATATGTTAGCTTAGTAGAACCCACAACCGCTTAGACTGAGGTTTTTAATGTAAAGTGAAATAACTTGAATTACTATGTAGTTACAATGTAACAACATTTTTGCACAATATAGGCTAACCAGGAGAAATTAGGAGACATGAGAATATTAACACTAAAGAAATAGACTAAGGTCCACAATGCATAATTTCTTTCATAGGCTTTCCTCAGCTGTAGCCTAAATTCTCTCAACTCGTCACCTTAGTATTGTTTGCTCAATTTCACTTCTTGTGGCCTAAAATATTTGTAATTTAAAATAAATCTGTGAGCCTCCCGAGTGGCGCAGCGGTCTAAGGCACTGCGTCGCTGTGCTAGAGGCGTCACTACAGACCCAGGCTGTGTCACAGCCGGCCGCGAACAGGAGACCCATGAGGCGATACACAATTGGCCCAGCGTAGTGCGGGTTAGGCCAGACGGTGATGTCCTTGTCCCATCGCGCTCTAGCGACTCCTATGGCGTGCCGGGCACGCTGACTTCGGTAGCTAGTTGTGTGTTTCCTCCCATACATTAGTGCAGTTGGCTTCCGGGTTAAGCAACCAGTGTGTCAAGAAGCAGTGCGGCTTGGAAGGGCCGTGTTTCGGAGGACGCATGGCTCTTGACCTTCGCCTCTTCCGAGTCTGTACAGTTGCAGCGATGGGACAAGACTGTAACTATGAAAAAGGGGTAAAAAGTTTTTTTTATTTTTTAAATATATATATATATTAAATATATATATATACACATCAGTTTAGAACTATTCCATTTTAAAATCTGCAACTTTAAAACATTTAAAACTTTATTAGAGTAGTTTGAAAAATACTCTTCATAACATTCATTTGTTTGAATATTTTTATGATATTTCAGTTAGTGGGATTACACTTTTGGTTGTTTGGTTCGCAATGACAAGAAATAATTTCAGTCTTATAATGCTTTGCTCAGGTTAGATTTTTATATGTTACTTTTGTTTCTTTGATATCTTATTATTATTATAGCTCCCATGTTTTTGGGTCATTAAAATACAACTTCAAACTTAGAGATATCTAACGTTATTCACTGTTTGATCATGATAAAGCGCGGCAGGAGAAATCTAGCATCTGTCGCACTGTAAGAATGGCTTAATAGGCCAATACTAATATCAAATGTAGAGATAATAGAAAATCTGGGCTTCTATAACAATAAGACACCGGAGTGTCCGCTATAAAAAAAAAGACTACGGCTATTGGCCCAGATCATCCGACATTCAAGAGAAAAATTTATTTATGATTGGATATTTTGCGCTGCTTTGGTGAGACTAGCGCAGTCTCCATTGTTCTCTTGCTTTGTGTAAATATAACATGTTTGTTTAAATAGGTTATAGAAAATTGGAATACATGTATAGGCATTTTACTCAGAATGCCAACCATGCAATGCCCTGCCTTCTCCAATTCTTATCAGAGTAATTGTTTGATAGTGATCTTTTACTTGTCCATTCGGAAAATGAAATCTACATTGTTTGTCAGACTATATTTATTTATCTTTACTTTTTTTTGTTGACGAGCCTTACTCTCTTGCCCTGATTAGATATAACCATTTTAGTTAGATTTACATTACAATTACAATATAACAATATTTAACAACCAACTCTGTTATTACAATGTTGTTACAAAGGATATACATGTATTTACAATGTACTTACCTACAAACAAGTAATTTAATGTAAGTGAAATAACTATTGACTATGGGGGCCTCCCGAGTGGCGCAGCGGTCTAAGTTTACTACAGATCCTGGTTCGATACTGGGCTGTGTCGCAGCCGGCCGCGACCGGAAGACCCATGAGGCGACACACAATTGGCCCAGCGTCGTCTTGGTTTGGACAGGGTTTGGCCGGCCGGGATGTCCATGTTCCATCATGCATCTGACACGGTCACCAGGTGTACTCCTGACACATTGGTGCGGGCTTCCGGGTTAAGCGTGCATGTCAAAATCAGTTTGCCTCTCCCAGTCCTCTGCAGCATGGGATAACTACCAATTGGATATGAATTGGGGAAAAGAATTTGAAAAGAAAATAAATAAAACATACAAACACAGGGTAGCAAAGCCAGCTAACATTCCTGCATAAATTAATTTGCGAGCTAGCTACCTAGCAAGCAGCTAGCTAAGCCCTGGAACAATGTCAATATGTTTTCCAACTCGGTCTTTAAACGTCACAAAATTGTAACGTTAACAGAACTGCAGGAAAGCAGTGCTTGGCAGGCACGGGCAAAGGATGTGGTCTACTGGTGTTCTAGCTAGCTAGTGGTGTAGCCCCCACTGCTCGTCTGTGTACCGGAGTCCTAGTTTAAAAATGTCACGTAAACTCACTCTCTTTTATACATCGCCTTGGTCTGTACAATTTACCTTATTTTAGCGCCCCAAAAACATAATAGTTACAGATCAACTGTAATGTCAATACCATTGTAAAGCACACTTTCTCCCTTTTGCAACAAATAAATTACATGACCTAAACGCTGCCCGTTTCTGCATGATTCAAGCAGGCAATGAGCCCCGTCGGGTCTTTTTAAAAATGGTGGGTGGAGAAACTAATGCGTGATAGTAAGAAGGAGAGATGTGTGGGAAAATTGCTTTTTTTTAAACTTTTATTTATCGGTTCTAAAATGTAAATCTATAAAGAGTTTATATAATGTGTGATTACATACCTATTTGGAGATTTGTGTCGAATTTGAATCGGGTTTTCAGGAAGTAAACAGAAGTTTTTTTGAGAGTCGTGATCGCTTGCAGTGACGACGCAAAATATGACTAGGTGTCCCCCCTTACCCTCGTCACTGTCCATTTCTTGTTTTTAAACGATGAGAGAAGTGCTACACCTGGTGGAGAGAAGTGCTACATCAGGTGGAGAGAGATTGTAAGAGGCCATTTATCTACTTCCCCAGAGTCAGATGAACTCGTGGATACCATTTCTATGTCTCTGCATGCAGTTTGAAGGAAGGTAGCCTGGCAGGTAGGTGCGTTGGGCCAGTAACCAAAATATTACTGGCCCACTGCTAGATCGAATCCTGAGCTGACAAGGTAAAAATCTGTCATTCTGCTCCTGAGCAAGGTAGTTAACCCACTGTTCCCCAGGCGCCGAAGACGTGGATGTCGATTAAGGCAGCCCCCCGCACCTCTCTGATTCAGAGGGTTGGGTTAAATGCGGAAGACACATTTCAGTTGAATGTATTCAGTAGTACAACTGACTAGGTTTGCCCCTTTCCTGGGTAAGTACATTGTAAATACATGTTTATTCTTTGTAATAACAGAGTTGGTTGTTAAAGGTTGTTTTATTGTAAGTACAATGCAACTAAAAGGGTTATACCTAATACTCTGTCTCCTAACTTCTTGTTAGCCTATTTCTGCAAAATTGTTGTTACATTGTAAGTCCATAGTAAGTTATTTTACTTTACATTAATTTGACTTATGTTGCTTGCTCCTAAGCCTGTACATTACAGTTACAAGCAATGTAACTGATTGAAGTTCACTCAACTTTCGAGAGCAGTAATCACAGCAGTAAATCACTAGTCAATCACCAAACATTTCTGTAAAAAACCCAAGGAATTATGCCTTGTGTTCCTTTTTTTTTTTTTTTTTGTCTCGGGCAGTTGATAGTAGGTGCACCCAATTCAGCTGCCTTGCGCGCCGGGTAGGCGAGAACTGTTGCCATTTTTGAACCATTTAATTTGCCTGAATGTACAACATCTGCCTACAGGCGGGCCCAGAGAGCAAATCAAGTACACCTCGGATGGCTCAGATTACGGTGTCTGCAGTAATGTTGCAGGCATAAAAGAAAGCTACAGCAAAATTGGTACCATGAGATTTACAAATGTTTAAAACCATGGCTAGAGAGAGACTGTCAACAAATACAGCAAAGAGCATGTTTAAGTTCTTACTCAGCACTGTCAACACTTTGTTTTCAACACTTTTGTAAGCCGTAAAATTCTTGCATTTTTACTATTTCCACTCAGCGCTACAACAAGCAGTGCAGCAGTAATGAATGAGTAGGAAAGTGTATTTTATAAGCTTGCTTTGTTTGTTGTTATTATTAGCGGCTTGGGTCCTTTTTAATATAGAGGAATATTTCACTTTCTCTCTTCATAGGTTTAACAACATGAATTTGTGGATGAGGCAGAAGTAATGCGGTGCGACTCAAGTTTCCAAAATCAACCGGAAAACGGTGTTCCTTTTTGGTCAATGTCAGTGGAGGAAAGGGAAAGAGTAGGGATGGTGAGAGGCGGACCCCCAGTCTGCTGCTCCCTCCGCTGAGACTGACCATCAGATGCAGGCACCATCAGCCCCAAAAAATAAGATAAAAAGCTAATTATTTAAATGTATGCACAGTCAGCTGTGACTCACAAATGTTGAAAAATATATATTTTTAAATGGCTCGAACAACAATGCATTGGCAGGGCAATTCAAGCAAAGCCAATACGCAGTGATAATGTATTGGGCCTATAGCTTACTACAGTACTGTTTTTAATTGGTTAATGTTGCATAGGCTTGCATTTTTCTATGAGCGGTAGATCTCGGCTTGCATTTGGACTCAGACAGTGATCTTGACCCAGAATGTGTAGAGTTTTTCCTGTTAACACAATCAACGTTTCCTTTTACTGTGGCAATTGTGAACACAATATTAGCCACTTTCAATGCAACATACCGAAACAAAAACGAACTATTCGATTTTGTTTTAGGCATCGAAGTAGGATTCTATTACATCTGTGCCATTTACTTTGAACTGGACTGTGTTTACAGCATGAGCGGTCATACGTAGATGCGTTTGTTTTGAGATCAACAAGAGAGCTGCATGTAGCCACAGGCACATTTTGTTCATATCCTTTGCTTGTTAGTGAGTTCTTAGCCCAGTTATAGATCATGTGTAGTCAGCAATAGAGGAGTGATTGCTTCCTACAAGGGCACAAAATGTGTACATTTCAAGGCATCTTTGAAAGCCGAGTCAGGTAAAGAGTTTTTTTGTTTGTCTTAAAGGGGCAGTGTTTTTTGAGACAGGCTTGAATAAGCTAAGTAGACAATAGGAAGAGGGTAGCATAATTGTCTGATTCTCTGCAATAAATGGTATGTGAATAATAATGCTTTTTTATTTTGTATAATGTTTTTTTTGCATCAAACAACGCAACAACATTTTCAGCCACCTCCTTGTCTGAAGGAGATAATGTCAAGCCCTGTATGTTTTTTTTCTTCAAAAGTCTCATGGAATGTAGGCCTACATTGAACACCACACACTGACTGCTACTGTAGGCTGAATGATCAAACTATTTCCATGTTAAAATTACATGGGATGGATTTTTTCCATTGTTTTCTTATGGTAGGCCACTCTGGTAGGCCTACATTATGATTAAATAGCCACAGTTGCCTACATGGCCACTGTTAAAACTAACTTAAAGCTGTACAGCCTCAGTGTTCACAGTAAATGCGCGCTGGAAGTTGCACAGAATTTTCACAACGTTCAAGTTTGCACTTGGCAGACCTGCAATTTGCTCAGTGCCAATTTTTGGGGTAGGGAACATTGGTTACAGGTGTATCCTTTGTAACAACATTTTAGTTCCATAACATTTGATTCAATATACACCCTTTGGGCCGGGTTATAACGTGTAAATAAACTACTGAAAACAACCTGTAGTTAATAGCAAGGTGTGCCTTGTTACAATTGTTGTTACCAAGTCCTAGCCTATTTACATAATTAGATTGAGATCAATCCTGGGATTACCTGTGGATTTGACGGTAGTGGTACCATGCAGTTACATGTAACAAGGTCACAATTTGTTTGCCGTTATTAATGTGGTAATTCACAGGTGACTTTCAAACATAATTAAGTTATAGTGGAACAAGAAAATTTAATAACATTAATAATTAAACATGTGGAATAAACTTCAGAAAATGGATGTATAATTACCGTCCTTATTCCAAATGTTTAATAACTGATACTACTAAACACTATTACCATGTAATTACACAGTAACGCCTGTTACTACAGTTATTACTGTATAGTTACATAGTAATAGGGGAAACTTAATGTAAAGTGTTACCAAACAATCTAAAAATAGAGTTGAACATCTACTGGACAGCACTGGAGTAACACTGAAGTAACCTATGGGCAGTCTTGGGGACAAAAGACACCATGCCGACCAGTGGTTAAAAGCAGAGGGTGGCCGTCCTATATATCTTCTTATGGCTGGTGGCAGTATTGAGTAGCTTGGATGAATAAAGTGCCCAGAGTAAACTGCCTGCTACTCAGGCCCAGTTGCTAATATATGCATATTATAGATTTGGATAGAAAACACTCTGAAGTTTCTAAAACTGTTTGAATGATGTCTGTGAGGATAACATAACTCATATGACAGGCAAAAACCTGAGAAAAAAATCCAACCAGGAAGTGGGAAATCTGAGGTTTGTAGTTTTTCAAGTCATTTCCTATCGAATAAACAGTGTCTATGGGGTCATATTGCACTTCCTAAGGCTTCCACTAGATGTCAACATTCTTTAGAACCTTGTTTGAGGCTTCTACTGTGAAGGAGGGGGGAATGAGAGCTGCATGAGTCAGGGCTCTGCCAGAGTGGCATGAGCTGATCACGCGCGCTCACGTGAGAGCAACCTGCATTCCATCGCATTTCTACAGACAAAGGAATTCTCTGGTTAGAACATTATTGTTTGACATGTTTCTACAAACTGTAATATAACTTTTCATCTGAAATTTTGCCTGGACTTGCCCGCGCCTCGTGAGTTTGGATTGTGTACTAAACGAGCAAACAAAAAGGAGGTTTTTGGACATAAATTATGGACTTTATCGAACAAATCAAACATTTATTGTGGAACTGGGATTCCTGGGAGTGCATTCTGATGAAGATAAGTGAATATTTATAATGATATTTCTGACTTCTGTTGACTCCACAACATGGCGGATATCTGTATGGCTTGTTTTGTTGTCTGAGCACTGTACTCATATTATTGCATGGTGTGCTCTTTCAGTAAAGCTTTTTTGAAATCTGACACAGCGGTTGCATTAAGGAGAAGTGTATCCAAAGTTCCATGCATAACACTTGTATTTTCATCAACATTTATGATGAGTATTTCTGTAAATTGATGTGGCTCTCTGCAAAATCACTGGATGTTTTGGAAGCAAAACATTACTGAACGTAACGCACCAATGTAAACTTGGATATAAATATGAACATTATCGAACAAAACATACATGTATTGTGTAACATGAAGTCCTATGAGTGTCATCTGATGAAGATCATCAAAGGTTAGTGATTAATTTTATCTATATTTCTGCTTTTTGTGACTCCTCTCTTTGGCTGGAAAAATGGCTGTGCTCTTCTGTGACTAGGTGCAGACCTAACATAATCGTTTGGTGTACTTTCGTTGTTTGAAATCGGGCACTGTGGTGGGATTAACAACAAGTTTATCATTAAAATTGTGTAAAATACTTGTATGTTTGAGGAATTTTAATTATGAGATTTCTGTTATTTTGAATTTGGCGCCCTTTCACTGGCTGTTGTCATATCGATATCTAAGCCATAAGAAGATATCATACTGAAAGTGCCCTCTGGGCACAGTGGAAAGCGTGCTTCCAGAACGGAACCTTGGCCCCCTGATTAAGACAGGTAACCAAACCAACCATGTTAATCTTGGCATTCTCTTCACTTAAAAGTTCCTTTATAAAGCTAGCAAGCCCACCTAAACATGTAGGCTGGAAATCAAATTAACAACTAAGGCTGGGCTCCTGATCTATCGTTTTTAAATAACCTTTCATTATGGCGAACCCCATGGGTTTAGACCAAATGCAAGTTTTCACATTTTGGAGCCTAGGCTTATGGATAGGGAAAAAAACAAGACTCTTCACCTGATGTCGATCTATGCAGCCGAGTGGAGAGGAAGGCTGGTGGTGAATAAACAAGATTAATAAAGAGAGTGATTAGAGAAGAGAGAGGCCTAGATAGATAGAGGTAAACAACCAAGCTTAATGCAGCCATTAGTGAGGCACAGGCTTTGCACCCTGTGGGAGCTCTCAACACTAGTGAGCTCTTCCTGTACATTAGACTAGGTAGCAAATGTGCGTGTGTGTCACGCCCTATATATTAAGCAGCACGCAGCACACACCAAATGGTTGTTGTTTGCGTTATTCTTCAGGTTAGTGGGCGTGCTCACAGAAAAACCCTAGTTATGTTCATGTTGACATGCTGCAAACACCTGGGGTGCATTCGGCATGCTATGTAGACCGAACATGCCTCTGACATTTAGAATAAGGAATCACGTCAGGTTTATTTCAGCCATTTCTATCTACAACGCTCAACATCGTTTGGCTACTGAACTTGGCCCAGTCATGCTCAAGCGCACAGGTTTTACATGACTACATGACCTGACCAGGAAAACTCTGGGCCCTACTCATGCTGCAGTTTCATTCATGTTCACATCACATATGCTGCGATTTGACTATAACACAAGTGTATACACCCTTATGTTATACTAGGGCAATTGTGTTTCCATAGCTAGGTATTTTATGAAGACTTCCATTAAATCACTGGAGCCGAGCGCCCTGCCATCCAGGACGTCTATACCAGGCGGTGTCAGAGGAAGGCCCTAACAGCCACCCAAGTCATAGACTGTTCTCTCTGCTACCGCACAGCAAGTGGTACCGTCCTTATTATAAAACGCCACATGGAACCATTTCAATGAGTTACAGTTCATATCAGGAAATCAGTCAATTAAAATAAATTCATTGGGCCCTAATCTATAGATTTCACATGATTGGGTAGGTGTGCAGTCAGGATGGGCCTGGGGGGCATAGGCCCACCCACTTGGGAGCCAGGCCCAGCCAATCAGAATTTGTTTTGTTTTTCCCCCCAGAAAAGGGTTTTATTACAGACAGAAATACTCCTTAGTTTCATCAGCTGTCTGGGTGGATGTCTCTGACGATCCCGCAGGTGAAGAAGCTGGATGTGGATTTCCTGGGCTGGCGTGGTGATCTGCGATTGTGAGGCTGGTTGGACGTTCTGCCATAATTCTCCAAAACGACATTGGAGGCGGCGTATGGTAGAGAAATTAACATTCAATTAATTGGCTCTGGTGGACATTCCTGCAGTCAGCATGTCAATGGCACACTCCTTCAAAACTTGAGACATCTATAGAATTGTGTTTTGTGACAAAACTGCACAATTTAGAGTGGCCTTCTATTGCCCCCAGCACAAGGTGCACCTGTGTAATGAGCATGCTGTTTAATCAGCTTATTGATATGACACACTTGACAGGTGGATGAATTATCTTACAACGGAGAAATGCTCACTAAAAGGGATGTAAACAAATCACTGCACAACATATTTAAGAAATGTGCTTTTTGTCATTATGGAAAATCTCTGGGATCTTTTATTTCAGCTCATGAAACATAAAACCAACACTTTACATTTTGCATTGATATTTTGGTTCAGTGTCATTTACATTGAGGCATGTTTTACCTAGCTCCAAAGTAACCTAGACAAAATTATTTTATGAAGACTTCCATATGCCATTCAAACCAGTAGCCCATTTCCATCATGTTCTATTGGTTTTCAAATCAACCGTCTTTCAGGTTGTTGCTGAGTGAGTAAGTGAGTGGGGTGGGTGTGTGTGAGTGTGTGTGTGTGTTGAGAGAGCACCACAAGTATTGGCTGAGTCACATGAGCGAGAGGAGCGAGAGCAGCACTCGTGCACATCTTGACAACTTTTTTCCAGTTGTAGGTAGGCTATTTAGATTGACATTATGGAGACACCTGTGTCCAACCCTTTTCTCGGATTTGGTTTAAACTAAACTAAACTGCATTCAAATGTTGACTTTGCCTGAAGAAAACGGCATCAAGTGCTTTATGCATGCTCACTTCTTGGGTCTCGGGGCTGCCCGAGTAGAAATTTGAAAGGGAACTCTGTGGTTCTTTTAAATGGGGAAAAGTCCTTAAAGAAGCTGACATTAGGCCAGATGTGGAGATAGACACATTTGCCACTGCTAACCACCAGGTATCCCATTAATGTATATGCCATTGTAGGCTGCCATTTGATACAATAAATAGTTTGAAATGACAATTTCACTGGAGTCATTGCAAATCAATTTGTGCCACTTGTGTAGCCTACCTGAAGCGGACAAACCAATTGAATAGCCTTTTACTTCAGTTTATTGTTGTAGCCTTGTGTTTTAATGCAATTATTAATGGAAAATGTTTTCTTAATTTAATTGGAAATGATCAAGCAGCTAGAGCAGTCAATGCATTTGATTGACGGTAACAGTAGTCAGATTAGGCTACAAGGTAAAACTAATTCTAAAAAATAAACACTTGTTGACAAGCGCATTCAATTCAAATACATTACCAGTCCAAAGTTTGGACACACCTACTCATTCAAAGGTTTTTCTTTATAATTTTACTATTTTCTTCATTGTATAATAATAGTCAAGACATCACAACTATGAAATAACATATGGAGTCATGTAGTAACTAAAAGTGTTAGACAAATCAAAATATATTTTAGATTCTTCAAAGTAGCCACCCTTTGCCTTGATGACAGCTTTGCACACTCTTCACATTCTCTCAACCAGCTTCACCTGGAATGCTTTTCCAACAGTCTTGAAGGAGTTCCCACATATGCCGAGCACTTGTTGGCTGCTTTTCCTTCACTCTGCGGTCCAACTCATCCCAAACAATCTCAATTGGGTTGAGGATGGACGACTGTGGAGGCCAGGTCATCTGATGCAGCAGTTGATCACTCCTTGGTCACATAGCCCTTACACAGCCTGGAGGTGTGTTTGGTCATTGTCCTGTTGAAAAACAAATGATAGTCCCACTATGAGCAAACCAGATGGGATGGTGTATCGCTGCAGGAAGCTGTGGAAGCCGTGCTGGTTAAGTGTGCCTTGAATCTGTTAAGCAGAGCGACACAGGGGAACCCAAGAGCAGACTCCGATGAGGAAACGGGGATGAATGAACCAAAATAATTATCGTTACTGTCACGAGCGTTGTTGAAAGAATCGGACCACAATGCAGCGTGGTTTGGGTTCATCATCTTTATTACGTGAACTGGCAAAAAACAATAAAAAGAACCAAACGAACGTGAAGCTATGCAGTGCTCAAGGCAGCTATACACAAACAAGATCCCACAACCAACAGGTTGGAAAAGGCTGCCGAAGTATGATCCCCAATCAGAGACAACGATAGACAGCTGCCTCTGATTGGGAACCATGCCAGGCCAACCTATAAATAAAGAAACTAGAATGCCCACCCTAGTCACACCCCGACCTAACCCCAAAATAGCAGCTGGTAGGGATCTGCTCTGACTCCAGCACACCTGTCTCCAACCACACAGAGAGGGAGAGGGAGAGAGAGAGAGAGTAACTGCAGGTAAAGAAGACACCAGATGAACACCAGAGGGCGTAGCAGGAGCAGATGTGACAGAATCATTGACAGTATCACCAGCAAAGCACCTTCACGCCCCCTACTCCATGCTTCACGGTGGGAACCACACGTGCAGAGATCATCTGTTCACCTACTCTGCTACTCACAAAGACACAGCAGTTGGAACCAAAAATCTCACATTTGGACTGACCAAAGAACTGATTTCCACCGGTCTAATGTCTATTGCAAGTATTTCTTGGCCCAAGCAAGTCTCTTCTTATTGGTGTCCTTTAGTAGCAGGTTCTTTCCAGAAAATCAACCATGAAGGCCTGATTCCCACAGTCTCCTCTGAACAGTTGATGTTGAGATGTGTCTGTTACTTGAACTCTGTGAAGCATTTATTTGGGCTGCAAGTTCTGATGCTGGAACTCCAATGAACTTATCCTCCGCAGCAGATCAAATCAAATTTATCAACTTATGGAGGTCTGGATTTGGAGTCACACTCAAAATTAAAGTGGAAAACCACACTACAGGCTGATCCAACTTTGATGTAATGTCCTTAAAACAAGTCAAAATGAGGCTCAGTAGTGTGTGTGGCTTCCACGTGCCTGTATGACCTCCCTACAACGCCTGGGCATGCTCCTGATGAGGTGGCAGATGGTCTCCTGAGGGATCTCCTCCCAGACCTGGACTAAAGCATCCGCCAACTCCTGGACAGTCTGTGGTGCAACGTGGCGTTGGTGGATGGAGCGAGACATGATGTCCCAAATGTGCTCAATTGGATTCAGGTCTGGGGAATGGGTGGGCCAGTCCATAGCATCTATGCCTTCCTCTTGCAGGAACTGCTGACACACTCCAGCCACATGAGGTCTAGCATTGTCTTGCATTAGGAGGAACCCAGGGCCAACCGCACCAGCATATGGTCTCACAAGGGGTCTGAGGATCTCATCTCGGTACCTAATGGCAGTCAGGCTACCTCTGGCGAGCACATGGAGGGCTGTGCGGCCCCCCAAAGAAATGCCACCCCACACCATGACTGACCCACCGCCAAACCGGTCATGCTGGAGGATGTTGCAGGCAGCAGAACGTTCTCCACGGCATCTCCAGACTGTCACATGTGCTCAGTGTGAACCTGCTTTCATCTGTGAAGAGCACAGGGCGCCAGTGGCGAATTTGCCAATCTTGGTGTTCTCTGGCAATGCCAAACGTCCTGCACGGTGTTGGGCTGTAAGCACAACCCCCACCTGTGGACGTCGGGCCCTCATACCACCCTCATTGAGTCTGTTTCTGACCGTTAGAGCAGACACATGCACATTTGTGGCCTGCTGAGGGAAATTTTGCAGGGCTCTGGCAGTGCTCCTCCTTGCACAAAGGCGGAGGTAGCGGTCCTGCTGCTGGGTTATTGCCCTCCTCCACGTCTCCTGATGTACTGGCCTGTCTCCTGGTAACGCCTCCATGCTCTGGACACTACGCTGACAGACACAGCAAACCTTCTTGCCACAGCTCGCATTGATGTGCCATCCTGGATGAGCTGCACTACCTGAACCACTTGTGTGGGTTGTAGACTCAGTCTCATGCTACCACTAGAGTGAAAGCACCGCCAGCATTCAAAAGCAACCAAAACATCAGCCAGGAAGCATAGGAACTGAGAAGTGGTCTGTGGTCCTAAACTGCAGAACCACTCCTTTATTGGGGGTGTCTTGCTAATTGCCTATAATTTCCACCTGTTGTCTATTCCATTTGCACAACAGCATGTGAAATTTATTGTCAATCAGTGTTGCTTCCTAAGTGGACAGTTTGATTTCACAGAAGTGTGATTGACTTAGAGTTACATTGTGTTGTTTAAGTGTTCCCTTTATTTTTTTGAGCAGTATATATATATATATATATATATTTTACTGCTGCTTTTTAATTACTTGTTACTATTATCTCTTGTTCTTATACACACTTTTAACCCTGCACTGTTGGTTAGGGGCTCGTACGTAAGTAAGCATTTCACTCTAAGGTCTCTACACCTGTTGAATTCAGCGCATGTGACTAATACATTTGATTTGATCAGTCATGATGCATCATATGCAGAGGCCAAATAACTACAGTGCAGACTGATGGAGCTTACATGGATGTACCTGTGTGGTGTCAAAGGACACTTTGATAATTAATAAAGTTGACTTCATAGCTTTTATTGGTAAGGTTATCAATATGACTCGGGTTGTGGAAAGCAGAAATGTCAGGTTGAAGGTTATTGTGGAGATGGAAAAATAGTTATTGGGGGTAACAGATGTTACTATTGAAGTAGTTGCTGAACAATCTAATTCTATGCAATCCTAAAGGCGGAGTGTTTCAGCATGATATAGGGCGCCTTCGTAAATTCACTCTGGATGCTCTGCTTAGAAATGCGAGCGCTCTGGTTCGAGCATCCAGAGCTTGATAAGGACGAATTTACGAACGATGAAAGGTTCCCAAATAAAGATGGCTGAAAACAGAGAAGGTGTGACTGCTCTCTTTTAGTTAGTAAACAATGTAGTTTCATCTATTTTGTAGACTGGCTGACAGCGACAGTGTTGAAGACAATGTAAGATCAACACATTGGTCTTGCAACTTAACTTGCATTTGGCGTGACCGTCTGTCACTAACCTTGTTTAGCTACAGTAACATCAAGCTAACTAACTAGCCAGCTAGCTAACGTTAGCAAGTGCAATCAGCTGATTGTCAGCTGGAATGGCAATAGCTAGAGTAGTATAACGGAACTTACTTAGCTATTCACATATCAGGCTATTCTAGACAGATACAGTAACTAGCTTGCTACAGCAGTCTTTCATGTTTTTTTAAAGAATATGACACTGCCAACATTGACATGGAAATCCGGAATATGTTTAACACCCAATCCGCAATTTACACACACACGGATTCTAGACTATGCTGAAAAGTGTACCTGTGCGATTGATGACTTCAAAATGCACATCAGACTGAGAAGGAGCACCTTCCAAACCCTCTGCGATAACCAACCAGACATAACCAACCAGGCAGTCGGTCGGCCATCCATTGTAGCAGACTAACAGCTCATGATTGTTCTGTGGTTACTAGGAAATCAGGGGTCATTCAGGTGAATATTGTTGTGCCATTATAAACCAATCATGATCATGGATGTGATCAGGTACAGAACTTGACACAATTATGTCCAAATCTACAGTACCACACAACGTCATAACGAGCCAACTCCATCACAGCTAGCTACCGTAGTCCATACACGTGCACAGATCAACAACATACAATTATAGGCCTAGCTACTTCAAACACTGTAATAAGTTGTCATAATGTTCAGACAACGGGTAATCAGGGCCACAAGACTGTTACTCACGCATTTCAAAATATATAATCAAATGAACGGAAAGCCATCTGCAATAAAACTTACCAGAAATCCATCCTGCAAAATGGTCAATCGGTTTTGTTTACATGATATTGACATGACCTTTCAACTGTCACAACGCGCTGTATTAATAGGCACATGGTAGCGCTGACGCATTTATTTGCTTTTGCGTTTTATTTCCATGGTAGTATAGAATTTGGCAGATCATGATTGGTAGTACATTCCAGCACAGTAGGTGGCGGCATGCACTTTAAACGTTTGTTTGTGGACCGCCATGATAGCATAGAAGAAGAAGAAGGTTCTTTCTTTCAGGCGTCGTGAGGCCAGCTAGCGATTAGCAATGGATACAAAAATATCTGGGAAGAGTTTTCGCGTGAGCGATGGAGACTGGATTTGCCCTGATAAGAAGTAAGATAACGAACAAGCTACATTTTGAGCAGACATGTTGTTGAAGCATTCAAATAAAATGTTAGGCTTGCTGTGTCTAGCTTTCACCACATGTTAGCGAAACGTGAATTAGCTAGCTAACGTTACAAAGGACAAGGCCCAAAACGATTTGATATTGTAGCTACCTTGATACTAAAATCTAAAATTACTAACGGTAGTTATAGCTAGCAACAATTTATATTTGCTAACGTATCTTGTTAGCTGTATTGTTAACCAGAACTCACTAGCTAGCCAGCTAACGTTACGTGTGTGCAGCCAGTGCATATAAAATCGTTTGCGAGCCTAACTCTCCTTGATGTGTGGTGCAGCTTGTTGGGCAACTAACCCCGATGTTCAATGAAATAAGGATGGCTTGCTAGCACACATTAGCGACACTTCCTAGTGTTGGCTAGTTAGTTAACTAACGTTAGTTATGTCAACACTGGTTTAATTTTAGCCAGTGTGCCAATGATAAGGGGGGGTTTAACGTTAGATGGTGGCTCGCTATTGTTGGTCAATTATTTGTCCACTCGACACAATTTACAGTTATACTTCAGTCATTTAGCAGACGCTTTTATCCAGAGTGACTTACAGTACCGAGTGCATACATTTTCATACTGGTTCCCCGTGAGAATCGAACTCACAACCCTGGCGTTGCAAGTGACATTCTCTACTAAGTGGCCCACACTGTACGACAGGGGTGTCAAAGTCAAATGGACGGAGGGCCAAATAAAAAAATCAGCTACAAGACGAGGGCCGGACTGTTCGAATGTTCATTGAAAATTTTTTAAATGACGCATATAGTCTAGTGAACCTAATTGAACCTACTGAAAACCTAACAAATATATTACAATATGATCAGATAAATAAAGCAATATTTTCTTATGGCTCTGTCAGTAATCTTTAATTTTCAACAGACACAAAAGACAAATTTCCTTTATATAAATATCCCCATAACATGAACATTAAATGAAAGAAACCGGTATTCAAGGCACCATCAGTAGACTATATTTTCTATTTTAGCAAAAGTGGGCTAAATTTACTTCAAAGAAAAACAATAATAGCAATTTTCTATCATCCACTCAACTGAAATATTTTTAAAATATAATTGGATTGAAATACAAAAAAATAAAGTGCAAAAATCTATTAATCAAAAACAACACTTTGTTTAAGGAGAAGTAACATGCAGTGAAAACAAATATTAAATTTTAACTTTTAAACTTGAACTGAGTAAAAACTCTAAATATGTGATTGCACAGTAATGTTCACTTGTTTGAGGTTGAGGGTGATACTTGGTGGTGTCCCATCTTTTCCACAAGTTCATCAATGTTCGGGTAAGGCTCTGAGCTGAAGAAATCCTCAGAATTGAGTGGAGGTGTTCAGCAGTAAGTCGACTTCTGTGTGATGTTTTGTTCAGGTTCATCAAAGAAAACAGTTGTTCACACAGGTATGTGCTGCCAAACATAGACAACGTTTGAGCAGCCTGGATGCGCAGCTGGGGCATTGTGCCGGGAGGAAACGGGCGAACTCCGCAGCACCCACTGCCGCATATTTTGCCCTCAGTGCATCATTGCATTGGAGGTCAATCAACTCCATTTGGAGGTTTGGTGGTGAGCTTTCCACGTCAACAGCAAATGGGTTACCGAGCAGTTCCAACCTGCTTTTTTGTGCTTCAAAGTCAGCAAATCGGCGTCGAAAGTCAGCGGCAAGCATACCTATTTTATCAGCCAACTGTGTGCTCGGGAACGCACTGGTAGAGAGCTTTCTTTCATGGTCTGGCAGCTGGGAAAGTGGCTCAAATTTTCTTTCCGCATCTGCGTCTCCCACAGAGTCAGTTTGGTTTTAAATGCCTTCACTGTACTGTACATATCAGAGATGACACGATCCCGACCCTGCAGCTGCAAGTTTATTGCATTCAGATGACTCGTAATGTCACACAGAAAAGCCATTTCACACAGAAACATTTCGTCCGGAGTTGTGTTGTGTCTTTCCCTTTGCTGTCCAAGAACAGACAAATCTCCTCACGAAGCTCGAAACATCTTTGAAGCACCTTTCCCTGGCTTAGCCATCGCACCTCTGTGTGATAAGGCAAATCACCATGCTCCGTTTCTAACTCCGTCAGAAATGCCTTGAACTGGCGGTGATTCAAACCTTTGGCTCTGATAAAGTTAACTGTGCGTGATGATGCTCATTACATGCTCCATTTTCAAGGCTTTACCGCACAACGCTTCCTGGTGTATGATACAATGATAAGCTGTCAGCTCACCTGTCGCGTTTTCCTCTTGCATCTTTTCCCGTATCTTCGCCACCAGTCCGCTCCTGTGTCCACACATCGCAGGTGCTCCGTCGGTTGTCAAACCCACAAGTTTTTCCCAAGGCAGCTCCATCTCATTTACACATCTTGACACCTCTTCATACAAATCATGCCCCGTAGTTGTGCCATGCATAGGACGTAAAGCCAAAAACTCCTCTGTCACGCTTAGGTTGGAGTCCACTCCGCGGATGAAAATTGACAACTGGGCAATGTCAGAAATGTCGGTGCTCTCATCCACAGCCAAGGAATATGCAATAAAATCTTTTCCCTTTTTCACAAGCTGCTCTTTTAGATTGATGGACAACTGGTCTACTCTCTCGGCAATGGTGTTTCTGCTCAGACTCACATTTAAAAAGAGTTGCCTTTTTCTGGGCAAACTTCGTCACAAACTTTAATCATGCAGTTTTTGATGAAATCCCCCTCCGTAAATGGCCGGGCTGATTTAGCGATCTCTTCTGCCAAAATAAAACTGGCCTTGACAGCAGCCTGGCCTTGTGATTTGGCTTTTTTGAACAGAGCCTGTCGAGATTTGAGGCCCGTTTTAATTCCTCTGCCTTTTGTAGCCTTTGTTCCATGTCCATATTCTTGTTTTTGTCCGCGTGTTTCGTTTCATAATGTCGTCTCAGATTATACTCTTTCAGTCACACTTTCTCCACACAGAAGACACACAGGTTTTCCAGCTACCTTGAACATATACTCCGACTCCCACCTTGTTTGAAACCCCGGTTCTCAGTATCCACCTTCCGTTTTGCCATTTTTGATGGGTATCTGAAAGTTAATTTACTGTGATGCTGACGACTGATGTGCCAATAAATATTGAAATGAAGCAGCCTACTGCTCGGTGCGTCACCTTTGCATTGTGGGAAATGTAGTATTGGTGCGTGTAAAAGATCTGCGGGCTGCCGGCTTGCTGCGGGCCGGTTCTAATAATAAATCAAGATCATCCCAGGGGCCGTAAAAAACCTTCTTGCGGGCCGGATGTGGCCCGCGGGCCTTGACTCTGACATATGTGCTGTACGATAACAATTTCTCTAACACTAATTCAAGTGATACAAGTTAGCTAGGTAACCAATTCGTATTGAAATTTTAAAAATCCTAGGCCCCGGGGCTTTCCTCTTCCCAGCACACAATTTTCTGGACTAACTGCTGCTGGCAACAATTTAATTACGATTTTTAGCTGACGTTTACTGACACTGGACATATTCAATGGGTGTTGAGTGTAAGTAAATGAGTTATTCTGCGTTCTGGCACACTTGGATGCGAGTGCTCTGAAATAGGAGTAGATGGCCAAACTGAATTTATGAACGCACCCAAAAGGGTTACATGCATAGTGGAGTCTTTTGTTAGCTAGCTAAACAATGAACCATAATCCCTAACCCTAACTCATGTTACTACCCTGCATGAATCTGCAGGTCGCTAACCAACCAGGTTAAATGTTAGCTAGCTAACATTAGGCTATAACTAGCCAAGCAAATGGCTCTGAGATACGAATAATAAGATCATAGATGTAATATTAGCTAGTGAGACAGCCAGCTAATGTTAACTAGCTAACGGTACACTTGAAATGAAACCATTTTTTGTCCGTTAGAAATGTGAAATATCTGAATGTAGACTCTTACCCGTATACATCATGGATGGACGCATCTCCTGTCGGATTCCGTGGTTGCCCTTAGTTTCAGGACGTAATCCGGGGGGGATCGTGTGACCCTTGAACGAGATGGCCGCATGAACTAAGAGCTCCGCAAAAGTAGTTTCCAATTCCTAATCTTACCTCCACTCCAAGTTCAAACTCATTTAGCTTTAGTAAGAAAAAGTCATGGCGGCTACAAAAGGCGACACTACAGTTGACATTTTTACCCGGACTCGAGTATTAGCGACGGAAAAAGCCTCCAAGAAGAAGCTAGCCTCAGAAAAAACTAGCGCCATTAGCCAGGAGCAAGAGAACCCGCTCCCCCACGAGGCACAACGAATGCCAACCTCGCACTCTGTCGAAGACATCCTTTCTGAGTTGAGATCCCAACGTACAGAACTAAACACTAAATTAGATGCCATTAACTCTCAGCTCAGTGCGATAGGGGGCAAGGTGACAATCCTGGAAAACGCTTTGCCTGACATCAACAACAAGAACCATAAACGCGGGGCGCCTGGACGAGGCAGAGGGGCGAATCCTATCCATGGAAAACTTATTGACAGATGCCATGGAAACATTAGCATATGCTAAAAAGAAAATTGAGCATCTGGAAGAGAAAACAGAGGACCTGGAAAACAGGGGGTGAAGGAATAATTGTGTTCTATTCAATCTGGGCGAAAAAGAAGGAAACATGCCACTGATCCGCTACCTGCAAGACAAACTTCCCGAGTGGCTCCACCTGTCCACCGACAGGCCCATCGAACTCGAGAGAGCTCACCGAGCACTGAGGCCCCCACCAGCAGACAGACAACCACCGCGCCCAATCACCATACGTTTCCTGAGATTCACCGACAAGGAACGAGTCCTACAGGCGGCGAAAAACAACCTCCATCACAGTGGGAAACGCCTTACTCTCTTTACGCCAGGACCTCAGCTGGAATATGCCGAAAGCGCCGATAATTTGACGAAGTGAAGAAATACTCCATTGACCGAGGCATCTTCAGGGGATTCAAATACCCAAACGAGCTCAGGATTCTAAAGCCTTGCGACACTTCAAAACTCCCGAAGAGGCAAAACGTTTTTTGAAAGACAATCCTGGCCAATGAGAAACAGACCAATGACTAAATGCGATTAATGCCATTACTAAAGGAGGTAAGACGACATATAGCCGATATCCAGAGACCCACCCCCTAAATGTCATTATAGCCGTTCAATTTATATTTATTTTCCTTTAACTGAGAGGGATGGGCTGTATAGCCTAACCTAGGCCTACTAATGTTTCAGCCTACTTTTATTTCCCTGTTTTTGTTGTTGCTATTATTCCTTGGGGTTCCCTATGTCCCTTGGGGGAGGTATATGTAGGCTGGGCTATTGATTTTATTTTTCTCCCCTCTTTTACTGTGGTCTGGACGAGGGCAACTGTGTTATTTACTCAATGCGGGGTGGAGAGGATGAGGCATTTCTTTGGTGGGGAGAGGGAGACGTTGTGCGTTGCTAACTGTTCCCGGTTTTTGTTTTATTCGGAACACAGAATTGAGACTGAGCGGGGGGGTAATAGATCCAACGGGATGTGTCGAGTTGTTTGGGAACTCGGCTGGGGTGTTCAGAGATTATTATTTTATGTACACCATTTATTTTCCTTTTATGTGAACGCAGCTGTAATTACTATCCACTTTTACCCAACGATGACTTGCACTAAAGTTCGATTACTGCTCGATGACGATGACTAGTACCTTAAATCTATTGACAGGGAACTGCCATGGTCTAGGGTATGCAATAAAACGAAAAAAGATACTATGTGCTCTAAAGAAGGAAAAAGCAGACCTCGCGCTATTACAAGAGACACACCTCTGTGATGCTGAACATGCCAAACTCCGCAGAGCTTGGGTGGGACAGGTGTATTTCTCATCTTTCAAATCAAACAGTAGAGGCACAGCCATACTTATCCATAAAAATGTTCCATTCATAATTGACAAAAACATATCTGATCCGGAGGGGAGATTTATTTTGATAACTGGGTCACTATATGGTCAACCAATTACTATATTAAACATATACTCCTGGCTTCATGTCAAAAATTATAACCCTGTTCAATGAGCATTGTTTCTCCTTTGGTGTGGTGGCCAGAGATTTTAATTGTACCCTTAACCCAACCCTAGACAAATCATCTCAAGTCCCCACCACAAATCCTAGATCTGCAAAGATGTTGAACTCTCTTACTAAAGAGATGGGACTGATAGATATCTGGAGAGAGACTAATAGCTCATCTATGGACTATACATACTACTCTAATGTCCATAACACCTACTCCTGTATAGATTACATTTTTATCCCAAAGAGTTTCAGAAATTCAGCCACTTGTACAATCGGACCCATAGCACTTTCAGATCACGCCTTTGTCCACCTCCGCTTTGACCTCTGCAAAAACATCCCGAGGTCAAAGAGCTGGAAATTCAACACCTCCATGCTATCAAATGATGTGTTCCATACATTGGTAACTACATGGATAGACAACTACACACAAGACAATAAAGATTCTCCTGTTTCTCCGGCCACAATGTGGGACGCTGCTAAAGCCACACTAAGAGGTCATCTAATTGCATATGCTTCCTCTAAGAAAAAAGCAATGGAAGCACACAGGCTAGATCTTGAGAGGGAGCTGGAATGCTGTGAAAAAATACATAAACAATTCCTAGACAGCACCTCCTGGAGTCATCTTAAAGCAGCCAAAGCCAAACTGAATTTGGACTACACTCGGGAGATAAAAAAAAAAAAAAAGTTTCTTTACTAAACAGAAATACCATGAGTATAGCAATAGGCCCAGTAGATTGCTTGCTTACCAATTAAAAAAGGAGCAGTCAGAGCGTACAATCATGGCTATCCGAACAGCAGAGGATGAGGTCACATATGACCCAAAAAAGATCAATTGAACTTTTCATGATTTTTACTGCAAACTATATACCTCTGAGAGAAAACACACGGAGGCAGAACCTCCACTCTTTCCTAGAGGGAATCTCGCTACCTAAACTATCAGAGACCGACCAAGAAGATCTCAACTCCCCCTTCACTCCTGAGGAGATCCTGGAGGCAATTACCTCCATGCCACCTAATAAGTCCCCAGGCCCAGATGGATTCCCCAAAGAGTTCTACAAAGCTTTTTGGCCCCAGCTCAGCCCCATCTTCATGCCAATGCTGGAGGATTTTTGCAAAAACGGAGTTCTCCCAGACTCAATGCACACAGCTCGCATTAGTGTTGCTAAAAAAGGACAAGGACCCCCTATCCTGCTCGTCCTTCCGGCCCATAAGCTTGTTGGATTTCGATTATAAAATAATTACCAAATTGCTCGCCAAAAGACTAAACACTCTTCTTCCCAAAATAATAAAAGCGGACCAAACTGGATTTATTAGAGACAGATACTCTTCTGATAATATTCGCCATCTTTTGATATTATTGATCAAGTAAACGCACAGAAGACCCCTGTCCTCGCCTATAGTAGGCAACCCAGACTTGCCAAAAGCCCTGAGGGATGCCAACTTTAATCTTTGGCATACTCTAGGAATCAGGACCTTTTCAGACCTATTTCATCAGAAAACCACCACTGAAATCCTTTCAAGAGCTCTGCAGTGAATTCGATGTGCCAAGATTCCATTTTTTTTTAAAAATATCTTCAAATTAGACATGTCATTTCCTCATTTACCTCCAAGAGGAGGTTTAGAACTCAGTTGAATGAAGTTGAAACCCTTCTTGTCACAGCACAATTAAAGGCCAAATATCTTACATCTATAGACTCCTTTCTGAGATAAGGAAGCTCCTCCTTTACTCCCTTGAAAATAATCTGGGAAAAGGACCTTGGTCTGACTATCAGTGATGAGTTATGGGCGGAGGTTTGCGACAGGGTATACTGCTCCTCTACCAGTGTAAAAATGAAAGAATCTTATTACAAATTTTTGCGCAATTTTTATTATACTCCTTTGAGACTCCATAGAATGAAAATAGATATGTCTCCTAACTGTAAAAGATGTACCTCTGAAAGTGGAACCTATATGCATGTATTTTGGAGCTGTAGAGAGATTTCCAGATTCTGGCAATCTGTACATACTGCTGCACAGAAAATACTAGAGGTACAGTTTGATATGACCCCATGTATCTATCTTCTTAATGTCCAGCAGGACTTTGTTCTTGATCCTGACAGAGAAAATTTGCTTATGACTATTACATATTTTGCTAAGAAATGTATTCTTCTATTGTGGGCCTCTAATACCCTTCCTACATTTAAAATGTGGATTGACCAGATTGTTGACTTTCCTCTTGAAAAGCTCACTTATGACCTCCACAAGAGACAGCCCAAGTTTGATAGACTCCGGTCTCCACTATTCAACTATATTTCAAACTGGACAGAGTGAACGGGGTGACTAGGGAAATGCGCAGATACATGTTGTGTAAGGTACTGTAAAACCTAAAAACAAATTATTGGCCCGTCGTCTCAGCGAATGCTTGAAATAGCTGATAAGAACCTTGATAGTGCTGCTGCAAGTGGTATGTTTGTTTTGTTGTGTGTGTTTTTATTTTAACTTAGTTTTTGAATACGCGTGTGTGTGTGTGTGTGTGTATATCTATCTATGTATGTACGTATGTATGTATATGTGTATATGTATGTAGGTATATATATATATATATATATATATATATATATATATATATGCACCAAGGAAAACAAATGGATTAAGAAAAATAAATGCTTTTATTTGACTTTATCATTCATTTTAATTGTATTTTTACTTTTTCAAATGTATTATTTTTTGACCTTTTCTTTTTTTTAAAAGCCTGTCACATCTGTGAATGTGGAATGTGTTTTGTTGGTTGATTGAAAAACAAGAACTTAATAAAACTTTAAATTGAAAAAAAAAGATGTAATCCGGAGATGGAGAAAACACCTATCATACTCGAATTCCACTGTTTTCAAAACTTGGTCCTCCAGAAAGTGGAGAGCAACACTTATGCAGTTTTACTACACTATTTTTTAAAATGCCGCACTAGACAGGATTACTTTGACATACTGACCAGCTCAAATAGAGGCGTGCTATATGGCCGAGATGAGTTTGGATCGGTCTGCATGTCCAGCCCACTCATTATCTCAGCCAATCATGGCTAGTGGGAACATTGCTGCCTTTTTCTGTGGCTAAACAAACTAGGCTTGTAATTTAACAATTGTATTCGTATTTACAGATGACATACAAGTTTGTTATTAAGGCACATGAAATTTCACATGTTTGAGAAGGCATTTCTGCAAAAAAAAAATGCTTTTTGATAATTTTACGTTCCTGCGTAAAAAATGTGTTTTTGTTTTTTGGGCATAGGGCTTGGGCTCAACACCCACATAACCGGTGACATTTATTTATTATGCAGTGGATTATTTTTATTAATCAGTTATCTAATCAAGGCGGGCCCCCCCCCACTTACCCACGTGTGGGCCCCCTACCTCCATCTCCTCCCCATATGACAAATAGCAGAGTGGCAGCAGCTGTCTACACTCTTTGAGACAGGCTCCTGAATCCTCCTGTGGTTGGTGGTTGCTATGTATATGTGTGTGTATATAGATTTATAGATATACATGTGTGTGTATATATCACACACAGTGCATTCAGAAAGTATTCAGACCCCTTCACATTTGTGACTCATTTCAGGAAACTAGGATTATGTCGAGGGTCGCTACTTCACATGAGAGCAGTTTGAACCCAAAATGTGTTTGTTTTTTTGGCAGAAATGCTTTCTAGAACATGTGAACTTTCATTTGCCTTAAAACCTCTTATGGATTGGGGAGACGCTAGCGTCTCAACTGGCCAATAGCTGGGGGAAATGCAGAGCGCCAGATTCAAATAAAATTCAAACTTTAATTAAATCACACATGTAAGATACTCAATTAAAGCTACACTCGTTGTGAATCCAGCCAACATGTCAAATTTTAAAAATGCTTTTCGGCGAAAGCATAAGAAGCTATTATCTGATGGCCTGCACCATCTGCACTAGCAGTAAACAAAGGAGCTAGCATAGCAGGCGCTACACAACGCTGAAATCAAATTTAAAACATGCATTACCTTTGAGCTTCTTTTGTTGGCACTCATTTGTCCCATAAACATCACAAGTGGTCCTTTTTGTTCGATTAATTCCGTCCATATATATCGAAAATGTCCATTTATAAAGCGCGTTTGATCCAGATAAAAACGGCTTACAAAAACGCAACGTCACTACAAAATATTTCAAAAGTTGCCTATAAACTTTCCCAAAATATTTCAAACTACTTTTGTAATACAACATTAGGTCTTTTTAAATGTTAATAATCGATCAAATTGTAGACGGGGCAATCTGTATTCAATACATAAAAGGAAGGAAACCAGCACTGCTTTTCACGTCTTGCGTAACTCACAAAAGTGTTCCGAGTTGGCCTACTTCTTCATAGCACAAAGGAATATCAACCATATTCCAAAGACTGGCGACATCCAGTGGAAGCGGTAGGAACTGAAAATAGGTTCCTATTAAATATCCAAGGGCAAAGACAATATAGGGAACAGAGAGGGAGAAAAAAATAATTCTGAACAGTTAGTCCTCTGGGTTTTGCCTGCTACATAAGTTCTGTTATACTCACAGACATGATTCAAACAGTTTTAGAAACTTCAGAGTTTTCTATCCAAATATACATGAATAATATGCATATCTTATATTCTTGGCATGAGTAGCAGGAAGTTGAAATTGGGCAAGCTATTTATCCAAAAGTGAAAATTCTGCCCCCTAGCTTTAAGAGGTTAAAGGCACAGTCAACTTAGTGTATGTAAACTCTGACCCACTGGAATTGTGATAGTGAAATCTGTCTAAACAATTGGTGGAAAAATTACGTGTCATGCACAAAGTAGATGTCCTAACCGACTTGCCAAAACTATAGTTTGTTAACAAGAACTTTGTGGAGTGGTTGAAAAACAAGTTTTAATGACTACAACCTCAGTGCATGTTAACTTCGGACTTCAACTGTATATAGGGCATCAGCCTGTAATGTGCTAGTGATGTCTATTTAATTCTGATGGCCTTGAGCTTGAAGCTGTTTTCAGTCTCTCGGTCCCAGCTTTGATGCACCTATACTGACCTTACAGGTGACAACCTGATGAAGCTGGTTGAGAATTCCAAGAGTGTGCAATGCTTTTATCAAGGCGACGGTTGGCTACTTTGAAGATTCTCAAATTTAACAACTATCTAGATTTGTTGAACCCTTTTTTGTTGTTGTGGGGTTTTACTACATGATTCCATATGTGTTATTTCAGTTTTGATGTCTAGTAGTAAAGATAAAAACCCTTGAATGAGGTGTCCAAATTTGACTGGTACTGGGGTGTGTTCAAAAGTTTGGGGTCACTTAGAAATGTCCTTGTTTTTGAAAGAAAAGCAATTGTTTTTAGTCTATTAAAATACAATCAAATTGATCAGAAATAGATGTTATGTTATTCATGTTGTAAATGACTATTGTAGCTGGAAACGACTGATAACAAAAAAAAAATGGAATATCTACATAGGCTTACAGAGGCCCATTATCAGCAACCATCACTCCTGTGTTCCAATGGCACGTTGTTAGCTAATCCAAATGTATCCTTTTAAAAGGCTAATTGATCATTATAAAATTATTTTGCAATTATGTTAGCACAGCTGAACTTAGGCTAATTAAAGAAGCAATAAAACTGGCTGCCTTTAGACTAGTTGAGTATCTGGATCATCAGCATTTGTGGGTTTGATTACAGGCTCAAAATGGCCAGAAATGAAGACCTTTCTTCTGAAACTCATCAGTCTATTCTTGTTCTGAGAAATATAGGCTATTCCATGCGAGAAATTGCCAAGAAACTGAAGATCTCGTACAACACTGTGTCCCTTCACAGAACAGCGCAAACTGGCTCTAACCAGAATAGAATGGGAGGACAAGTACATTGGTGTCTAGTTTGAGAAACGGATGCCGCACAAGTCCTCAACTGGCAGCTTCATTAAATAGTACCCGCAAAACACCAGTCTGAACGTCAACACTGAAGAGGCGACTCCGGGATGCTGGCTTGTCATTAGGCAGCCACTTTAATAATGGGAATTGGGGTTTGCCACTTTATGATCAAATAGCTTTTTTTAAATTAAAGCTTTGGATACAGTATCTAACTTTAACTATGCCACTTTGTTTACTTTGTCTACATACTCATCCATTGTATATACTGAATCACAGGAGTAAATGTGTTAAGACTGATAATGAAGGCCTCTGCATTAACATCTGCTAACCATGTGTATGTGACAAATAAAATTTGATTTGTAGATGTTCCATTAAAAGTCTGCTGTTTCCAGCTACAATAGTTATTAACAATATCTACACTTTCTAATCAATTAGATGGTATTTTAATGGACAAAATTGTGCTTCTTTCAAAAACAAGGACATTTTTTAAGTGATCCCCAAACGTTTGAACGTTTTTTCCCCTTCCTCCTCACTGGCTTCAGACCCAGTAAACCCCTGCATTATATGGCCATGGCCTCAAGGAGTGTTGATTGACATTCTGTGTTTCAAAATGCAGAAGTATCGATCCATTTACATTTAAGTCATTTAGCAGACGCTCTTATCCAGAGCGACTTACAAATTGGTGCATTCACCTTATGACATCCAGTGGAACAGCCACTTTACAATAGTGCATCTAAATCTTTTAAGGGGGGTGAGAGGGATTACTTTATCCTATCCTAGGTATTCCTTAAAGAGGTGGGGTTTCAGGTGTCTCCGGAAGGTGGTGATTGACTCCGCTGTCCTGGCGTCGTGAGGAGTTTGTTTCACCATTGGGGGCCAGAGCAGCGAACAGTTTTGACTGGGCTGAGCGGGAACTGTACTTCCTCAGTGGTAGGGAGGCGAGCAGGCCAGAGGTGGATGAACGCAGTGCCCTTGTTTGGGTGTAGGGCCTGATCAGAGCCTGGAGGTACTGAGGTGCCGTTCCCCTCACAGCTCCGTAGGCAAGCACCATGGTCTTGTAGCGGATGCGAGCTTCAACTGGAAGCCAGTGGAGAGAGCGGAGGAGCGGGGTGACGTGAGAGAACTTGGGAAGGTTGAACACCAGACGGGCTGCGGCGTTCTGGATGAGTTGTAGGGGTTTAATGGCACAGGCAGGGAGCCCAGCCAACAGCGAGTTGCAGTAATCCAGATGGGAGATGACAAGTGCCTGGATTAGGACCTGCGCCGCTTCCTGTGTGAGGCAGGGTCGTACTCTGCGGATGTTGTAGAGCATGAACCTACAGGAACGGGCCACCGCCTTGATGTTAGTTGAGAACGACAGGGTGTTGTCCAGGATCACGCCAAGGTTCTTGGCGCTCTGGGAGGAGGACACAATGGAGTTGTCAACCGTGATGGCGAGATCATGGAACGGGCAGTCCTTCCCCGGGAGGAAGAGCAGCTCCGTCTTGCCGAGGTTCAGCTTGAGGTGGTGATCCGTCATCCACACTGATATGTCTGCCAGACATGCAGAGATGCGATTCGCCACCTGGTCATCAGAAGGGGGAAAGGAGAAGATTAATTGTGTGTCGTCTGCATAGCAATGATAGGAGAGACCATGTGAGGTTATGACAGAGCCAAGTGACTTGGTGTATAGCGAGAATAGGAGAGGGCCTAGAACAGAGCCCTGGGGGACACCAGTGGTGAGAGCACGTGGTGAGGAGATCCAAAATCAAAAATAAATGGCTTCACTGTCCTGTCTCTGTACAGTAAAATAATTGTTGTTTTGTGCTTTATGTAGGGTGTCCAAAAACGCAGGAACATTTTACCCATTGTTCAAAAGAGTTGTTTTTGATTGGACATGTGCTCATTTTGACACATTATTTTCCTCTAGGTGTGGAAATGTGAACTTTGCAAGAAGAACAAGCTGTAATAGATGTGGCAGTGGTAAGTTATGTCTCTATATGACCCAGTACTACACTTACTACCCTGTCATGACTCTTTACACTTGTCAAGATGAATCGCTCCACAAATGTACAATCGTTTGGTTGGAGGAATAGAGAGATTCATTGTGATGAGACTTACAGTTGTAAATGCTGTTCTCTTGATGTCAGTCAGCCTGTAAAGAAATCTGTGAATCCATCAGAAAAGTAACCACTGACAATTCATGTTAGGCGGTATCAAGGAATAACAATGACCAGGATTTGTTTCACTCACTTCGGAGTCAAAGGTTTATCACACCAATGTGAATCCCTATCTATCCAAAATAGAAAAGACAACGGAGGCAAAGATGATGAAAGCAGGAGGGACAGAGATTGGCAAGACCCTGGCTGAGAAGAGTCGGGGCCTCTTTAGTGCAAACGATTGGCAGTGTAAAACGTAAGTGATTAGCTAACTCTTCATTAAACTTTGACTCGTGCATGGTGGATCTTGACACGGGTTATGCTTTGACTGTCTGATAAGCACATGATTGTATTCCTTTTTAATATATAGCTGCGGCAATGTGAACTGGGCCAGGAGGTCTGAGTGCAACATGTGTAACACACCTAAATATGCCAAGCTCGAGGAGAGAACAGGTACATTACACAACACTGCCCTAGAAGTTTTCTGTCATGTTTTGAAATGCATTGCCTCCTTGGATATTCCTAGTTAATTCTTAATTCCATTGCCCTTTCCTGTTATCAGGATATGGTGGAGGATTCAATGAGAGGGAGAATGTGGAGTACATTGACCGAGAGGAATCTGATGGAGAATACGACGAGGTGAATCTCTTTTAAGAAGCCACACTATGGGCTTATAACTGTCAAGTAATACTGGTTTATGATTTGGTATACTTTAGACAACAATGTATGTTGCCATTCCGTTTACACTAATACTTTTGGATTTCAATATCTGCCAGTTTGGGAGAAAAAAAAAAAAGTACCGTGGGAAACCTGGTAGCAGGTCTTCCTCGAAGGAGAGTGAAAAGAAGGCGGAACCAGTGAAACCAGAGGATGAGGAGGAGGAGGAGGAGGATGACGACGAAGAGGAAGGAGACCTTTCAAAATACAAACTAGATGTGAGGACATGGTCCCTGAGATGGGGAAATAAAATGCAACCTGTGCTCCGCATTAACTGAACAAGTTTGGGGGCAATATGGCTCTTTTCCATAGCTTAACATTCTTGTCCAATATCAGTATGCAGCACAATGTGGAGAACCCACATTGCATCAGAAAGCTCGCCACACGAGTTGTTAATAGGCCATATTGCAGTAAAATATTGTGCAACGTTAAACGAAAATTAGCTTCTTATTGGTCACTTTCAGAGAGGACCTCAGTTACAAACAGGGATGGAAGTGTCCATAACCTTAAAGTTAAAAAATATAATTTGTACCTAGTTAGCACCACACCGCTATATTTTGAAACCGTGATCTCTGGTTCCCCAGGATGAGGATGACGATGACGACGATGATGCGGACTTGTCAAAGTACGATCTGGATGCCAGTGGTGATGAGGGGGAGAAGGACAAGCCAGTCGCAATAAAGGATAGCACCCCAGGGTCTTCCCAATCCTCCTCGGGCTCCTCCAGCTCTCGGTCCAGGTCCAGGTAAAAGGGTACAGGTCAAGGGTAACTCCAGGCAAAATGTCAGTATCAGCTCAATATTCCTTATAACTTATTGATCCTCATGAATTATGTACTTTTGTGCTACTTTTTTTCTCCTGTTTTGTCTTTTAAGTGATTCAGTATGTGTGTGGGTTTATCCCCTAATCGTAATGTGAAAAAGGGTACTTGTGCTTATTTGTACACTGAACAAAAATCTAAACGCAACCATTTCTAAGATTTTATTGAGTTACAGTTCATATAAGGAAATGTCCATTTAAATAATTTCATTAGTTCCAAATCTATGGATTTCACATGACTGGGAATACAGATACCTTTTAATTTAAATAAAAAAAATAGATTGGGCGTTGATCAGAAAACGAGTCAGCATCTAGTGTGACCACCATTTGCCTCATGCAGTGCGATACATCTCCCTCGCATAGAGTTGATCAGGTTGTTGATTGTGGAATGTTGTCTCACTTCTCTTCAATGGCTGTGCCAAGTTGCTGGATATTGGCGGGAACTGGGACACGCTGTTGATCCAGAACATGCCAAACATGCTCAATGGGCCACATGTCTAGTGAGTATGCAGGCCATGGAAGAACTGGGACGTTTCCAGGAGTTGTATACAGATCCTTGCGACATGGGGCCGTGCATTATCATGCTGAAACATGAGTTGATGGCGGAGGATGAATGGCACAATGGGCTTCATGATCTCGTCACGGTATCTCTGTGCATTCAAATTGTCATTGATAAAATGCAATTGTTTGTTGTCCATATCTTATGTCTGCCCATACATGACCCCACCGCCACCATGGGGCATTCTGTTAATGACATTGAAATCAGCAAACTGCTCAACCTACACCACGCCATACACACTGCCATCTGCCCGGTACAGTTGAAACTGGGATTAATCAGAGAAGAACACACTTCTCAAATGCATAGCCATCAAATGAGCATTTGCCCACTGAAGTTGGTTATGACGCCAAACTGCAGTCGGGTCAAGACCCTGGTGAGGACGACAAGATGTAATTCGGAGTTCGTTTCTGACAGTTTGTGCAGAAATTCTTCGTTGTGCAAACTCTTTCTTCAGCCATTGGCTGACTCGTCTCAGACAATTCCGCAGGTGAAGCCGGATGTGGAGGTCCTGGGCTGGCCTGGTTATACGTGGTCTGCGGTTGAGGCCGGTTGAACGTACTCCCAAATTCTCTAAAATGGTAGAGAAATTAACAAATTAATTTGGCAACAGCTCTGGTGGAAATTCCTGCGGTCAGCAATTGCACGCTCCCTCAACTTCTGTGGCATGACACAACTGCACATTTTTTACCTTTTAGTGTCCCCAGCACAAGGTGCACCTGTGTATGATCATGCTGTTTTAATCAGTCTTGATAGTCCATCCACCTGACAAGTGTGGCATGTCTTGACAAAGGAGAAATGGTCACTAACAGGGATGTTAAAAATAAAAAAAAATGTGTAAGCAAAATTTGAAACTTTTTGTGTATATGGAACATTTCTGGAATATTTTTTAGCTCATGAAACATGGGACCAACACTACATGTTGCGTTTATATTTTTATTAAGTATCTGTTTTTTGTAATTTGTTTCAACTAATGTTTTCAGATATGTTATTGATTTCTGTATTGCGGTCAATTGGTTACAGAGTGAAGGTTACTGCCATGACTTAAAAGTTAATACAACAATGTAAGATGGCGTATGACATCAAAAGGCAGGGGGGGACTGGGCATATTCACTAGTGTGCATCTTTTCATGCTTTAGAATGGTTGGTTAATGCTTGCCAGTTTAATACTTGGTTTATTGTTGATTGACCTTTTTATTTTAGCTTGAATTAGATACTTAAAAAAAAAAAGAATCCCTTGTATAGTCCAGTTTTAGATAAGTTGATTTGTCACAAATGGTCCAAAGTAGCCAGTGATCATTGGTTTATGTGCAACATTTATCCCTTTTGCCATTGACTGACTGTTAGTGTAACTTGTTTGTTATCATCCACGTGCATGCCCCTTGTTTTTCACTCTTTAGAAAATATTGTTACATTTCTTGTTTTCTATTTTTCAGATCCCAATCTAGAAGCTCATCCAGTTCCAGATCTCGCTCCAGTTCCCAAGAGCGAGGCCGGTCTCGCAGGTCCAACTCCAGGTGAATGAGGTGACATGCACTCCCCTTAGGAGAGAGTGTATGTGACTGGGCAGAATGTTCCAGAAACCATGTTGCCCTATTTAAAGTGTAGAAGAGGCTGTGCATTGATAACCTCAAATCCTACAGTTTCTCCATATACGGTTCCTTCCTTGGATGTCCCCAATTTAATTATGGAAAGTGTCACAACATAATGACAAGTTTGTCCCTGTTTCTTAACAACTATTTCTATGTCCGTTGGTCTTTTTCATATCCATTTTAAGGCTGCGTCCCCAGTGTTTCACTTCCTGTGCATTCGGAAAGTATTCAGACCCCTTGACTTTTTCCACATTTTGTTACGTAATAGCCTTATTCTAAAAAGGATTAAATTGTTGTTTTTTTCCCTCATCAGTCTACACTCAATACCCCATAATGACAGAGCAAAAATAGGTTGTTATTAAATGGACTAAAAATAAACTATTACATTTACATAAGTATTCAGACCCTTTACTAAGTACTTTGTTGAAGCACCTTTGGCAGCGATTACAGCCTAGAGTCTTCTTGGGTATGACGCTACAAGTTTGGCACACCTGTATTTGGGGAGGTTCTCCCTTCTCTGCAGATCCTCTCAAGCTCTGTCGGGGTGGATGGGGAGCGTCGATGCACAGCTATTTTCAGGTTTCTCCAGAGATGTTCAATCAGCTTCAAGTCCGGGCTCTGGCTGGGCCATTCAAGGACATTGAGAATTGTCCCGAAACCATTCCTGTGTTGTCTTGGCTGTGTGCTTAGGGTTGTTGTCCTGTTGGAAGCTGAACCTTCCAACACGCCCTGATTGCTCTGGTGCAGGGTTTCATCAAGGATGTCTTTTTTATTTAAATTTGTATATACACATTTAACCTTTAACTAGGCAAGTCAGTTAAGAACAAATTCTTATTTACAATGACGGCCTACACCGCCCTATGGGACTCCAAATCACGGCCGGCTGTGTTACAGCCTGGATTCAAACCAGGGTGTCTGTAGTGATTCCTCTAGCACTGAGATGCAGTGCCTTAGACCGCTGCGTCACTCGGGAGCCCTGTACTTTGCTATGTTCATATTTCCCTCAATCCTGACTAGTCTCCCAGTCCCTGCTGCTGAAAAACATCCCCACAGCATGATGTTGCCACCATCATGCTTCACCGTCTTGGGGGTTCAAAACGTCTTCCGTTTTAAGATGGAGGCCACTGTGTTCTTGGGGCCCTTCAATGCTGCAGAATTTTTTTTTTGCTACCCTTCCCCAGATCTTTTTTTTGCTACCCTTCCCACAATCCTGTCTCGGAACTCTATGGGCAATTCCTTCAACATCATGGTTTACTTTTTGCTCTGACATATCCTGTCAACTCTGGGACCTTATATAGACAGGTGTGTGCCTTTCCAAATCATGTCCAACCAATTGAATTTACCACAGGTGGACTCCAGTCAAGTTGTAGAAAAGTCTCAAGGATGATCAATGGAAACAGGATGCACCTGAGCTCAATTTCGAGTCTCATAGCAAAAAGTCTGAATATTTATGTAAATAAGGTATTTCTGTTTTTATAAATTTGCAAACATTTTTTTTTAAACGTTCGCTTTGTCGTTGTGGGTTATTGTGTATAGATTGATGGAAATGTGTTTCTTCAATTTTAGATTAAGGCTGTAACGTAACAAAATGTGGATAAAGTTAAGGGGTCTGAATAGTTTCCGTATGCACTGTACCTGGTTTGTTATTGTTTTTGCCTCACTGATTACTTGATTTATCTCTACAAAAGCTCCAGGTCTGGAAAGGCCTCTTCTCCCAAGAAGAGGACTCGCTCGCCCTCCTCCCCACCAGAGAGAGAAAAGAAGCGTAGTCGCTCCAGGTCCTCATCTGGAGAAAGGAAAAAAAGGCGCTCTAGATCACGATCGTCCGAAAGGTTTGGGTTTCTGTGGAATACCGCAAATGGTGTACTGAATATTAGCCTTGCCATCTACTACCCTTTTCACTACGAGAGTCAAGATTTTGATGTGACTTACTACAGTACCTTATCTTAATGCTGTAATATCAGGTGCATGTGTTGAATTTAAGCCTTAGTTAGAGGGTCGTGCCTGTCCACCCTTACTCACCTCTCTGGTATTTTGTTTCGTTTCAGGCGCCGTGGCCAGTCCTCTGGATCTTCCCATTCTGGCTCAAGTTCAAAACAGAAATAAGTTTAAAGCCGCTCGTAAAACGGGAAAAAGGAATCTTAATGCCAGTGAATGATGTTTAAAAAAAAAAAACTAAAAAAAAGAAACAGGACAGATCCGTTCATTATGCTGTTCATTTTACCAGAGCTTTGCAGTACACAACAAATATTTTCCTTAAAAAAAGAAAATAGTGACATGTCTCTTTTTACCATTCATTACATGCTGCCTTTTTAGAGCTCACTAAGCTCCCTGTCTGTATCAAGTGTAACTTTAGGTGTTCAATAGGCTTATGGTGTCTGGTCCTTTTTGTTGTTGTTGAAACAGAATAATATTGTGAAGAGGCAACATCCAATTTTAATCCAAACTGCACAATATCATGGCAGGAAACATTTTAATCCAGTCATTGTTAGGTTTTGAGAAATGAAAATAGCATAGAATGAACTTTCATTTTTTTACCAAGGATGTTTTACAGATGTTGGTCTTAACCCCTGATTTTCAGTGATTCGGGAACATTCTTGTGTGTGTGTGAAATTGTATAAGTGAGGCAAAAATGACCAACTCGGGTCTGTAAAACCATCTTGAAATATCTATTGTGTTCACCAATAAGCTTGCTAAACTAATTTGATGTCCTGTTAAGTCTTTTCTATGTTTTGAGGTAAAGTGAAGGTAAGTATTTTTCTTTACTTTCTGATATTTCTTGTTTTAAATAAGTGCAAGGTATTCCAATGGTGTTTTAGGTTTAGGAAATAACCCTAAAATGATTTGGTACTGACAGTTGTTAGGCCACCAATGACAGTTGAGGTAATACTAAGTATATGTCTTACAGTAATTCATGTTTAGAGCCTATAAAATCACTACTCAACTTTGGTAAGTGTGTATGTGAAACTCAACAGGATTTCATGAAATTACTTTTTCTATTGTGAAAGCTAAAATCGTTTTGCTTTGTTTCTCTGCTCTGTTGTATACTCAAACAGTTCATGATTACTGTGCAGTAAGGATTAATTTAAAAACATATATTTTTTTCTCTTCAAAATGACAGTATCAATAGAATGTGTTAAGATCTCGATCTCTAAAAATAAACTGAAATGTAAGCAGCATGAATAAAATCCCGTCAATCATTGCTGTGCTATTTTTAAATGCAAAACTCAAGGTGTGAATGTCAGAAGACCATTTTTAAATGACAGTGGCGTGCCCGATCTAGGCCTGTGTAAACTTAATACATTTCCCACCGTATCTCTGGTTGTCGCAATAATCACCTACCACAGGTGACTGAGCGTTCTGTGATCCATGATGAAAGTATGCAAATTATTGGCGCTTTCATGACAACCGGGAACTCGGGAAAAAAACAGTTCAAATCACGATCGGTGATCTTCAGGTCGGAAAGTCAGCGCTCTGGAAAGATGCCCGAGATTCCGATTTGAGAATCCGAGTTGGATGACTTCAAAAGTCTGATTTCCCAGTTTTGAACCCCACTGTCCAGGAATTTCAAATGCCACCCTCTTACTGACCTTGAGGGCACTACTATAATCAAAGCACATAATGTTACGGATGAATCCTATTTTATTGACGTTCAGTCTTGTCTTTAAGTGGCACTTAAAATACTAGCAGACTAAATTATGGAGCCCACTGTTAATTTTCAGACCAGATCATATCGTCCAGGAGGCTATGTAGAAACGCACTACAGGGTTAGGAATCTGGGTTTACAGGAAACGTTGAATATGGCGATTCTACTTTAAATCCAGGAAGCAGCCTTCACCAGCGTTTCATGAATTATATCAAAATAGATTCGGTACTTACCGAAGAGTTTTGCTTACCAACTATTGTCATTACGGCTGGGAGGTACTTCAAAAAAATGTCTTAATAAAAAGTTACATGCAACTGAAAAAATGCCTTGTCTGGAAAGAATATTGTTTTTGACCAAGTACGTATGCGCCAAATCCATCTATTCCTCACCTACTATATTAAGAATTGAATTAAAATACAGTTTATCTAGAAATATACAACCACTGTAAAAACGTACTCTCTATTGTCTATTTAATCTACTTGCATGAAATATTGCATTACGTGTAGCATGGATGAAACAACAGATTGATGATGCGTTTATATACTGTTGTAGGTGATAAAATCAATTACCTTTCCTACTTCTATATCAGCCGACCTGTGCGTGGCAGCAATGGGGGATTTTATTGGAGGTGCAGAAGAGGTGGAGTTGGCACAGCACACTTGATCAATAACAATACTTCTTTCTATTTAGACATTTTTTGGGAGTACATAACTGCAGTAATGATAGTTGCTCAGTGAAACTCCATTCTTGATAAATACCGAACATATTTTGACATTAAGCTTAAAGCTGGTGCATGGCATGTTGAATGGCTGTTTCCTGGGTTTAAAGGAGAATTGCCATATTCAACATTCCTCTAAACCCAGATTCGGGTTTCTTTTCAGGGCAGAAAATGGCATTAAAACTGCACTGTGAATGATATAGGTTGTTGCATTTAAGAAAATGAAGCAACTAGGCCTAGGCTTGCCCATGGCTATGAAGTATCCTAGGTCGGTAATTTTCAACCAAGGGGCCTCGGGACCTTTAAAAAAAAAATCAACAGCAAGGCCCAAATGTCTCATTTAATGCAAGAACTGACTGGCATAGTGTAATTTCATATTTTTACTGGGGTGTCTTGGATTATTTGAAAACTCCTCAGATTAACCCAGAAGGAATCAGAACATTTAGTCCAGGTGAGATCAATCATGGGCCTATCAAAGCCGTTGATAGCCTATATTATATTTACGGCATAGCTGCCTACTACCATATGCTACAACTTTTGTCTAATTTCAGCTGAAAAGTGAACATGAATTAAAATAAAGTATTCAATGAATTGACCCTTGTCTAGCTGGCAAAATTTTCCTGCTGGAGTCATAAGTGTTGAAAGATAGGCCCGCTTCTTGTGCATTAAATGGTCCGATGCGCTTTTATGCAGTCGCTTTGCAGATAAATCTTGGTGATGCCAGCAGTGTTGGGGAAGCTACTGTGAAAATATAGTTGAACAATTACTTCACACTGGAAGAATTTCATCTAAACTTAAGCTACCCTTAAGAAAATAAAGATTATTAAGTGGCTCACTATCTAAATGACAGAAATTATATCTAAATCTGAAATGTCATACTACCAATTGCAAATCCAATCACTGCAGTCAATGTTAACCAAATGTGTAATGTATCGAAGTAGAATCAAACTATATTTCAGGTGAGAATAGGGTAGGTCTGATGCTGAAAATGAAAATAATTCTTACCTACTTCACACATTTTCTTTTCGCAACAGAGGTAGTGCGTTTACAGTAGTGCTATTTACCTACACAACTACATAGACCAATTATTGTTAATCGTTTATTTACAAATTCTCTCCTAGTTTTGGTGCTGGTCCTGCCCTAAAGCAAGACGGGTTGTGCAGTATGGCTGCATTTGCGCTGTATTCCATCCGAACAATCACTCCATCTGATTTGGCTGTGTTTTAAGTTCAGTAGAACCTCCCACACAGGACACTTTGCGTTAGACTATATTGTAAATCAAAACCTAAACAAAACGCGTGTCCATGTCTTTTTTTTTCTTCTCCAAGATCTGGCCAATTTAAATTGCCAGAATAATTTTTTAAAGAAGAAATACATATTTTTTAAATTATTTCTGGGTATTTAGTTGCTTGGGTAATTTGATATGCATCAATCTGTTCCTTTGTACGTAGGCATCGAATTGTGCGTATGCTGCGCAGGTTCACTGGTTTGCAAAACAAATAGATGGGTCTAGTTTATCGATTTGTAGATCTGACGCAGTTGCTACCTCAGATTATGAGCCCAGCTAGTGTTGCAAATGAGGTATGTAAGTCCCTCAGCTGGCCACGGGGAGGAGCAATAGAGCTATAAACCCATACAGTTTTTGGCTGAATAAACCCTAAACCTAACCCTAGGTAAAATCGAATAAAATTTTGTTGGTCACATACACATTTAGCAAATGTTATTGCGGGTGTAGGAACACAAGCATTTCGCTATCTCAAACAGTTCAGTAATATCTAACAATTCACAACAGTACACACATCTAAAGTAGAAGAATGGTGTTAAGACATGTATAAATACTCAGATGAGCAATGTTAGTGGCATTGACTAAAATAGGGTAGAATACACTACATATGAAATTAATAAGGCATTCTACCCTTTATTCAGCCAAAAACTGTATTATAAACATGATTAAAGTGACAAGTGTTCCATGTATATAGGTCAGCAGCCTCTAAGTTGCAGGGTTGAGTAGTGGGGTGGTAGCTGGTTAGTGATGGCTATTTAACAGTCTAATGGCCTTGAGAGACTGATGAACAGCTTCTCTCGGTCCCAGCTTTGATACATCTGTACTGACCACGCCTTCTGGATGGTAGTGGGGTGAACAGGCAGTGGCTCGGGTGGTTGAAGTCCTTGATTTATTTGGCCTTCCTGTGACATTGGGTGCTGTTAGTGTCCTGGAAAGCAGGCAGGCAGCCCGCACCACCCTCTGGAGAGCCCTGCTGTTGTGGTCTGTGCAGTTCCTGTACCAGGCGGTGATACAGCCCAACAGGATGATCTTAATAGTGTATCTGTAAAAGTTTGTGAGGGTCTCAGGGGCCAAGCCAAATTTCTTCAGCCTTCTGAGGTTGAAGAGATGCTGTTACGCCTTCACCACACTGTCTGTGTGGGTGGACCATTTGAGATCGTTGGTGATGTGTATGCCGAGGAACTTGAAGCTTTTCACCTTCTCCACTGCAATCCCATCGATGTGGATAGGAGCGTGCTCTCTCTGCTGTTTCCTGAAGTCCACGATCAGCTCCTTCGTTTTGTTGCCATTGAGGAAGAGGTGGTACCACTCCGCCTGGGCCCTCACCTCCCTGTAGGCTGTCATTGTTGGTAATCAGTTCAGTCGATAATCAACTGCTGTGTCGTCTGCAAACTTGATGATTGAGTTGGAGGCATGCATGGCCACGCAGTCATTGGGAAACAGGGAATATAGGAAGGGGCTGAGCATGCACCCTTGTGGGGCCCCTGTGTTGAGGATCAGCGAAGTGGTGTTTCCTACCTTCACCACCTGGGGGTGGCCCGTCACGAAGTCCAGGACCCAGTTGCACAGGGCGTGCTTCAGACCCAGGGCCCCGAGCTTAATAATGAGCTTGGAGGCAGAGCTATTGTCAATTAACAGCATTCTTACATAGGTATTCCTCTTGTCCCGATGGGATAGGGCAGTGCGATGGAGATTGTATCGTCTGTGTATCTATTGGGGAGGTATGCAAATTGAAGTGGATCTAGGGTGTCAGGTAAGGTACAGGTGATATGATCCTTAACTAGCCTCTCAAAGCACTTCATGATGACAGAAGTGAGTGCTACGGGGCGATAGTAATTTAGTTCAGTTACCTTTGCTTTCTTGAGTACAGGAACAATGCTGGACATCTTGAAGCAAGTGTGGACAGCAGACTGGGATAAGGAGAGATTGAATATGTTTGTAAACACACCAGCCAGCTGGTTTGCGCATGCTCTGAGCACGTGGCTAGGGATGCTGTCTGGGCCTTGCGAGGGTTAACAAGTTTAAATGTCTTACTCACGTTGGCCACGGAGAACGAGAGCCCACAATCCTTGGGAGCAGGCCGCGTCGTGGCTGGTTATCCCTTTGTAATCCGTGATTGTCTGTAGACCCTGCTACATACGTCTCGTGTCTGAGCCATTGAATTCTCACTCCACTTTGTCTCTGTACTGACGTTTTGCCTATTTGATTGCATTACGGAGGAAATAACTACACTGTTTGTATTCAACCATATTCCCAGTCAACTTGCCATGGTTAAATGCTTTGGTTCGCCGTTTGAGTTTTGCGCGAATGCTGCCATCTATCCATCGTTTCTGATTTGGGTATGTTTTAATAGACACAGTGGGAACAACATCTGCTATACACTTCCTCAGAGGCTACCCTGAACATATCCCAGTCTGAGTGATCAAAACGATCTTGAAGCATGAATTCCGATTGGTCAGACCAGTTGAATATACCTTAGCACGGGTACTTCCTGTTTTAGTTTCTACCTATAGGAAGGGATGAGCAAAATAAAGTCATGATTTGATTTGCTGAAGGGAGGGTCGTTGAAGGGCCTTGTAGGCATCCCGGAAATTGGAGTAGCAGTGGTCGAGTGTTTTAGCAGCGTGAGTACTACAGTCAATGTATTGATAGAACTTTGGTAGTGTTGGTCTCATATTTGTTTTGTTAAAATGCCCAGCTACAATAAATTTGGCCTCAGGACATGTGGTTTGCAGAATGTCCAGTGTAGGTCCTTGAGGGTCGCCGTGGTATCGGCTTGAGGGGGAATATAAACAGCTGTGACTATAACCGAAGAGAATTCTCTTGGGAGGTAATAGGGTCGGCATTTGATTGTGAGGTATTCTAGGTCGGGAGAACAAAAGGACAAAAGTAACAGTCAGTATCTGGTGTGGCCCCCAGCTGCATTAAATACTGCAGTGCATCTCCTCCTTATGGACCGCACCAGATTTTTCAGTTCTTGCTGTGAAGTGTTACCCCACTCTTCCACCAAGGCACCTGCAAGTTCCCGGACATTTATGGGGGGAATGGCCCTAGTCCTCACCCTCCGATCAAACAGGTCCCAGACATGCTCAATGGGATGAGATCCGAGCTCTTCGCTGGCCATGGCAGAACACTGGCATTCCTGTCTTGCAGGAAATCACACACAGAACGAGCAGTATGGCTGGTGGCATTGTCATGCTGGAGGGTCATGTCAGGATGAGCCTGCAGGAAGGGTACCACATGAGGGAGGAGGATGTCTTTCCTGTAATGCACAGTGTTGAGATTTCCTGCAATGACAACAAGCTCAGTCCGATGATGCTGTGACAAACCGCCCCAGACCATGACGGACCCTCCACCTCCAAATTCGATCCCGCTCCAGTGTACAGGCCTCGGTGTAACGCTATTTCCTTCAACGATAAACGTGAATCCAACCATCAGCCCTGGTGAGACAACACCACGACTCATCAGTGAAGAGCACTTTGTACCAGTCTTGTCTGGTCCAGCAACGGTGGGTTTGTGTCCATAGGTGACGTTGTTGCCGGTGATGTCTGGTGAGAACCTGCCTTTACAACAGGCCTACAAGTCCTCAGTCCAGCCTCTCTTAGCCTATTGCGGACAGTCAGCACTGATGGAGGGATTGTGCGTTCCTGTGTGTCCATGACTGATGTTCTCATCCTCTGCAACATTTTTGAAGGACTGTTTACACACACACAAAATTTTAAATAAGGTTTGATTTTGAATGAAGCAACACATCTTCCAGTACCTTCAAGATGACTACCAGGTAAGCAGATCTCTTTATATTTCTCCAGTTAAAAGTTAAACGTTCTCTTGTCAGACTGCGTACATGACGGTATTGATAATCATTACCCTTCCAGGTAGTTTTCCACATTAAGACAAACGTTAGATTTAAAATGTATGAAATTATACTTCATTCATGTCTCATTATGTGCATTGAGTAAACATTTGATTTGTCCTCATGTCTTCTCTATTGTTAGCAGAACATGCTTAGGTTCCTCATCCTCTGCAACACCATTCTCACTTACCGCTGCAATTTAAGGCCAGTTGCGGTGGAGAACTTCTGTTTTGGTAATGAGAATTTAATCATACAGACTATATTTATAAATATATATAATTAACTATTAATTTAAATATTATTTAGTAACTTGATATTTTGTTCGTCCTGTTTAATTGCAGACATTCAGCCAGTGACAAAAAGAAAGCTTTAGCGAAGGCTGACAAAATTCAGAGAAAAGGTCTACGCCAACCCAGAACTGCTGGAAGAGTACAGCAGGAAGGAGAGAGAGGTTCGGGGTTGGAGAGTAGGCTGGGACTGGGCCCCCTAAGGGGGTTTCAGGATATATCTATCTTTCCAAAAATCGGAATCGCTTCTGTCCCATGTGTGATCCTAGTATAAGACCTCATTAGGTCTTCCGTTGCACGTGTGCACCTGTGTATGTAGTAGGTGCACACGCCAAGGGAAATAAGACCAAGGATCATGGTAACAGTCAGGATACTGTCCGGCACCGTCCAAGAGCGGGCGACAGACCAATCTTTTGGTCTGTAGTCAGTCGGGTCAACTAAAAGTGCCTCATCCCGTACGCTAAGACCAACAGTCATGGGTCCCTCGTACTGTATTTGGTTTCGAATGGCTTGTGGTAACTCAAGGGAACGTTTAGCAAAAGCGTCCGGCATTTCAATCTCTGTGTCTATCCTGTCGGCGGGAAGTTGGTATAGAGCGAGGTCGTCTATGTGAATAATCGCCCCCTCTGGTACCTTATCAAAAACAGTCTGGTTGGGGAGGTTCGATTGGGTGATGGAGTCATGGCGTTCGTAAGTCATAGTGGCGGACGCGAACGGTGTGTTGACCAACCATCGGTTCCCTACCACCTCCACTTGTGTGGTGGTGGCCCCATCCTTGGCTGTTAGTTTGGCTCTACAGCGTTCTTCGCTGGTGATAGCTTTAATACCACAAAGACGCTCAGTGTTGTCCCTGACAAACGGTTTGCTAGGACAGAGGTAGTGGGCGTCTTTGGTTAGAGTACACATTAACAGGTTAGGGGTGAGATAGAAATCTGTTTTTTTTTCTTGGTAAGCTACAACTGGGGGCGTGGCAATCTTTACGTGGGTACTGTCGCGCCAAAATCCTACATTGAGAACTGTTTTCAATCTATAGATATTCTCCAGTTCAACAACCGGCAGCGTCAGTAGAAATCCCACTTCCTTACGACCAACATCAACGTGTATTGGAATGGCTGACACCAGACTATAGGCCAAATGTGACTGTAAGGGCCTTATCGTGGTTGAAGTAGCTGAGGTAAATATGTTGTGCACCATTGAGAGGGGCACTAGATATGAGGGGATTCTATTCATGGCCAAGTGGTCCATAGAAGAGCTAACTTCATGGAGAAAATCCTCCAGTAACAATCAAACCAATTGGACATGGGCATAGTCATGGTTCATGACCTCTGCTAGCTTTCCTACAGACAGGATAGTTTTGTTCAGGATAGTAGTGTGTGTGTTGACCACCAGAATAGTGTTCTGGAAATACTTTCCCACATGTTGCAACCTGAGGGCCTGTGCCTTCATCTGCTGCTGGATAAGTGGCATCTCTTCAGTAATGTACCTAACATTCCTCTTGATTGTGGCTAGACTGACTGCATTGACGGCAGTGGTACCTAGGGCAAAAAGTGACCCTAGGGCAAAAAGTGACCCTGCCCCTATCGATAGTAGCGCCCTGACGAATCGTTTCTCTCGCCTGGGCTTGGCTAGTTCTGACTGAGTTACTGTGAACTTTTGGAATTGAGCCAAAAGGCAGTGTCTAGCTGGGCGTGCTTAATTGCCTGGCTGGTCCAGTCAGCCCCGGCCCAACTCAAATGCGCCGCAGGTGGAATGTGTTGGCGATACGCATTCTCTGCATCTAGGCGGACATACACCCTCTGCGTGTGTACTCTGAAGTTAGTTATGAGGAGTCCTGGGTCGTCGCGGAGAATGATTCCCGTAGGGGGTCCGTTAGTGATTACGTCTGCTGGGTTTGTTTTGACCAGGGCACAGAGTGTCAGGATCAGCCAAAGGAACTCCATCCTACAGAAACGCATAATCAGAGATTGTTGGATTATTTCAGTTATTTGTTTTTGTAAACAAAAATGTTTTGACAACTATTTTTCTAGTTTTCTTATTTTGAAACAGTACAGCGCAGGACGATATCAATAGTGTCAACAGATGTATATCTGGTAGCTGGGAAGAGAATAAAATATGTTAAGTGCAACGTACTGATCTCCTGGAAGGGATCAGCTGAGGGTACTTAAGAATTTTCTTAGTACCTCTGTCTTTGCTAGGTTTTTGTCTATTCGGTGCTGGCTAGCACCCCTTCTATTCCCATGGGGGGAGTGTACAACTTGATTTGGTTCTGGTGGACCCACTTTAATGTGGCGTTTTGTCGACCTTTGCTGATTCTGATCTGGTAAGCTACAGGTGATAGCTTCACCACAATCTCGAATGGCCCCATCCAGTGGGGCAGGAACTTTGTTGCGACGCCCGCGGGTTTGATGTATATGTAGTACCACACCTTAACCCCGACCTTATCGAGCATATGCAAAGGTAGTCTGGAGATGGTTCCGCAGGTCGGTTACGTATTGATGAGCCGTGTAGGAGATGGCTGCGGCGACATCGCCCGGTTGGTACAGGAGATGCAGTGGAAGCGTAATTTGCCGGCCCGTCATCATCCTGAAGGGTGTTATTCCTGTAGACCTGTTGCGTGTGGCTCTGATCTCCATCAGTACCAATGGGAGTTTGAGGTCCCAATCTTTGTGGTTGGCTGCCACATACTTCCTCAAGATTCTGACGATTGTTTGGTTGCTCCTTTCGACCCTGCCCGAGCTCCTAGGGTGGTATGCGATGTGGAGTTTAGCTTTGACTCCCAGAAGCCTCCACAGTTCAGTCATTACAGCTGCAGAAAACTGTCGCTGTCCATGGTTTCTCCTGGCAGGCCGAAACGACTGAAAACGTGGTTTAGCAAAAGAACGGCCGTGGTTTCCGCTGTGTCATTGGTCGCCGGCAAGCACTCCACCCACTGGCCGACCTGGCAACTGGGCCGACCCAGTCGATCTGGATCAAGCTCCAGGGGTAAGACACACCGTTGCGTTGCAGGGGTGCTCTGTGAAGTGGCTTGGTGGGTTGAAATTGGCAGCAAGCTAGACACACCCTCACGTATTGTGCCACGTCTTGTTCCATGTGAGGCCAGTAGGCCACCTGTCGCAATGTTTCGCATGTAGCCTTGACCCCCCTATGGCCTCCACATGGCTCGTCATGGGCATGGGCTATCATTATCCCACTCTGTGTTTTAGGAACCACCCACCTTCGAGCGGTGTCGGTTTCTGAAAAATACACCAGTAGGTCATCTACAAGTGTGAGGTGCTGTTTAGTAAACGCAAGTCGTGTGAACCTGCCAAAGCCAGTTCGGACACTGGGTGGTTGATAAGATCCGACAGGAACACCATCAAAGTGGCGAGGGACTCATCTTGGTGTTGCAGTGCAACCAGCTCGCCATTCAGGAATGAATGCATTAGCAACACATTATGTTCGTGCGAAGACATTTTCTGTGGTGCTACATCGCTACGCGTTACCGCAGACACCATAGCTTCCACATTGGTTTTTTCATCTCGAGCATCAAACACCCAAGGGGTGCCGTGAATTGCACCAGATTTCGCCATGCTGTCGGCATGGTCGTTGTCAAGTTTGTCACGAACAGGTGAGTTGGAGTGTCCTTTGACTTTCTTCCAATACACCTGTATGTCGTGTTTGGTGATGAGGTCATCACAAGCTTTTTCACCTCTTTACCACTTGACGTAGTCATGTGCTTTTGTTTCCAAAACAGCAAGTGGCATAAGAAGGTGAGTCTCGCATAGTTTGAATCGGTGCAGATCACCAGTTCTGACAATTCGTGTTTCACCGCCGTTTGCAGGGTGATCAGCACGCCCGCCACTTCTGCAAACTGGTTGGTCTTGTTGCCAAGCTGAAATTGAAGTGGTTTGCACGGAATGTCGTTGTGCCATACCAATCCCACGCCAGCTTGCAAGTGGTCTAGATGGCGGTAAGAACAGCCATCTACAAATGCCATCAGCATTTCAAGACACATGTTCTCTTCGAAGTAGTGATGGTTTGAAGGCAATGGCGGAGCGATGTCACGCGGGGGTGGTGTGGAGTCGGTTTCATCATCACCACAGCGTTGACACACCGCCAAAGCAACTTTTGCGTAGTTGATTACTACATCATGGCTCTGCAGCGTCATAAGCCAAGCCGCTATCCTGCTGTTGTGTACAGCACCCTCATGGATTCGTTGGCTTTTCAGAAAAGTCACAGGCTGGTGACATGTTTCTATGATCACCTTTTGTCCGCCGACATAACTGGTGAAGTGTTTGATTGCCCAGATTGTCGATAGCAGCGCATTTTCGCAGTCTGAGTATTTGTGTTCAGCAGGGTTGAGTGTATTGCTCGTATAAGCAACCACATGTTTGTCTTGGTCGTATTTTTGGTACAACCCAGCGCTAAGGCAGTGTTCTGAGAAAGCGACTTCCAAAAAGAATGTCTTGTCTTTGTTGGGGTATACCAGGCAGGGTGCCTTGCAAAGCTGGTTTTTCAAGGAAGCCACAGCTTCGTTTTGAGTGACATCCCAAACGAATGGGGTGTCTTTCTGAAGAAGACGAGTCAACTGTTTTGACAAGTCGGCGTAGTTTTCGATGAATTGACGGGGGAAGCTGCGCACCTCGTGAAGGTTTGTCGGTGTTTTGATGTTGCGGACTGCTTGGATTCGGTTAGACTGTGGCAGGATGCCCTCGCCACCCACCAGAAGCCCAACGTAGTTTACCTTGGTCCTGCACCATTGTCCTTTCATGATGGCCAATTTAGCCCCTGCAGTCCCGAGTTGGGTGAGAACGTGGTCCATCTCATTGAGGTGATGTGACCAAGTCTCACTTCTCATGAGAACGTCGTCCACGTAGATTATCGTCCCCCTAGAGGCTGCGTCTGGCATTGCCTTGTGCAGGAAGATGTTAAACTCTGAGGGGGAGTTCGCATACCCGAATGGGCAATGATTGAACGTGAAGAGCTTGTTTGAGAAAGAGAAAGCCAACTTATGTTGGTCACGAGGGTCGACGGCTACGGTCCAGAAACCATTAGCCACGTCGACAGCGGAGAAGGACTTGGCGTTTGCCACCTTTGGCAACTCTTGGTCAAGCTGTGTCATTGGCCAACGAGACAACGGAACCAGTTTGTTGAGTTGTCAACGGTAAGACCCGTTGATTTTAGAACCAGCCACACGGGAGCGCTGTACGTACTGTTACATTCCCTGATAATCTGTTTAGCTAATAAAGAATCGATCATCTCTTGTACCGCTGCGTATGCTGCGAGTGGGATTTTGTATTGTCTAACAAACGTAGGAGTTGCTCCCGGTGGCATAGGAATACGCACCACATGGATACCCGTAACCCCGCAATCCAGTGAGTCTGTTGACCAGATCTCACTGTGTTTGTTAACCTCTTTCAGCTAGGGGGCACTATTTTTATGTTAAGAAAAATAACGTTCCCAATGTAAACGGCCTATTTCTCAGGCCCATATGCTAGAATATGCATATAATTAACAGATTGGGGTAGAAAACACTCTAACGTTTACAAAACTGTCAAAATATTGTCTGTGAGTATAACCGAACTGATATTGCAGGCGAAACCTGAGGAAAATCAAACCAGGAAGTGGCTTCTATTTGGAAAGCTCCATGTTCCATAGCCTGCCTTCGCTCCATTTAAAGGGATATCAACCAGATTCCTTTTCCTATCGCTTCCTCAAGATGTCAACCGTCTTTAGACATAGTTTCAGACTTTTATTTTGAAAAACGAGCGAGAAAGATAACATCGCGTCGGTAGATAGCTGGGTGTTCGCATGAGTTTTGCTTGCGCAACACAGTGGGGCAGCCATTGACTCTCCTTCTCCTACTGAAAAAGAGACAGTGTCGGTTGATATATTATCGATTCTATATTTTAAAAACAACCTGAGGCTTGATTATAAAAAACGTTTGACATGTTTCTGTGGACATTACGGATATATTTGGAATTTTCGTCTGCGTTGTCGTGACCGCTAGAGCCTGTGAATTTCTGAACATAACGCGCCAAACAAACGGAGGTATTTTGGATATAAAAATAATCTTTATGGAACAAAAGGAACATTTATTGTGTAAATGGGAGTCTAGTGAGTGAAAACATCCGAAGATCATTAAAGGTAAGCGATTAATTTGATTGCTTTTCTGATTTTCGTGACCAAGCTACTTTGATGCTAGGTGTTCATAATGTTTTGTCTAGTGATCGATAAACTTACACAAACGCTAACGGGATAGGTAGCGTCAAGAAGTTAAACAATTCTCTCAACTGATTGCGTTCATTGTCATTGACAAGAGCATCAGCCTCCGACAGTAGTTGTATTACCTGTGCATGGAAACCAGGATATGGTTCGGCGACATTGTAAATGTCTTCATCGTGTGGTGATGGCATGTCACTTTTGGGAGAGCTATCGGTTGTTACCTCACAAGAGTGTACTTCGCATGCAGGGTGAGACGCGATATCATCCTCCGTGACGATGGAGTATATAAACAGGTTGCTGTCAGAATCAACATCCAGCCTGAACGTTGATGTGTCGTCAAGTGGCAATACGGGAGTTAGTGCGATTGCTTTTGACTGACAAGTAAACAGCGTACCTCCCTCGCCATCTAGGTCAAGGGAGGACGGAAGAGGCCCAATCACGGGAACAACCAGTTCAAAATCATTGAAGGAATAATCAATCAATGTTCCTAGCTGAGTGTGCCGAGAAATGGAAATATCCGCTTGAGTCAGATTTTGTACCAGGAGGTAAGTGGATCTAGCGGTTAGTTCCAACAGCGGGTTGCCATTGATAGTTAGCCCCAAGTCGAATAGTTGCGGAGAGGGTTGGAAAACGCAGTGGTGCCTTCCATCCGGTATCCGGGCGCCAGGTTCCGTCTTACAGAAACCTTGGTGGTTCTTCCCCGACTAAACATGGCGGACTCAGTTATCACCTTGCAAGCTTCAGGGATAGTCTGCCCGGATGCCATTCGCACCGGGTCGAAAGACGAGGCATCTTGGTTTGGCTGCGCGAAAGAAGAAAATAACTTGGTTTATGGTGTCGAGTTTAACACCCAATCTTACCAAAATGTCCGCTCCTACATAAGACTGTATGTGGGAGGTCCGCGACAACCAGTAGGTAGTGAGATACTTCCTTGGTTCCAATGCGGATCGATAGCCCACACACCCCTATTGCGGTGTGTCATCTGGGGAGTCCTTCCCAGTGGAAATCTAAACGTTTTCGCCGCAAGCGGATGGCAGTTAGCCATTTTCAAAATTTCGTTGAACATTTCCAAACTGATTGCGGATTTTTCTGACCAGGTTGCTAGTCTGGCATCCTCAACCATAGTGCCGTTTAGGAACACGCCCCCTATTAGAGGAGGGCGGTAAGTGTCGGCTGGTGAGTCGCCCAAGCCACACAGGAAAACCTCATGTTCGGTTAAGTTCCGAGTTGAACTCACCTTGTCATTTTCCACCAATGGCAGGCTCATGGCCAAGTTCACCGGGTTTGCGTCAGATGCTGACGTCGAACCCACGTCATTGCGCAATGTATGGCAGGTAGCCTTGGAAGAATGCGGTAAAGTCAACGGAGTTGGCATAAGTATTTGTGACCAGATTTGATTGGTACCACTAATGGATTGGAAAAGCAAACTGTCAATTAAATCGGTCCCAATCAGCATCCGTTAAATTTCGATGCTAGTCACATACTGGATCAGTGACACGCTTTCGAAGTTGAGTTTAAGTAGAAGACGCTTGGTTAGGGGCGAGGTAGCTTGCGTGAAGCCTCGAAGATTCGTATCACAATGTTCTGTTTTTAACCAACGTTCTGCAGGGTCCACTGGCCTTTTTAGTTCATCCAGCAAGGTTTTGGATATGAGGGAAATTGTTGAACCCGAATCTATCAGAGCGTGACAGGTCAAACAGTCCTCCAGGACTGTTCTAAGGTATGGTCTGTTCGAGTTTGTTTTTCAGCTTTCCAAGACAGATATATCACCTACGTGACCCAGTGGGTCCTCTATCGTAATGGGAGAGGAATCATCTTTTGCAAAGCTGCTTATCTTGTGCATCTCCACATCCGTATCCAAGTCTGTAGACAAAACCTGCGGGAATTGTTTGCGTCATCTCGAATTGCATGAGTTTTGGCGGACTTGGTTTCCAAAGATTTTACACCTAGTCATGGTGACTTATCCTTGTCCTCTTTCTCAGATTTCTTTCGATGCAGTACATCTCTTATCAGAGCTTCTAGATCATTTCGGTTAGCGTTTAGATCATTGTTGAACACTTTGTTGCCCTTGTTACCCTTAGGTCCTGACCCTTTGTGAGAGTTAGGCTCAGGGGCATATCGGCTAGGTTGATCTCTACGGGGCTTGTTAGATTGAGGACGTTCATCGTAGCTATTGTTACGGCGGTGGTTGTCGGGGTGGTGGTTACTTGGTAGCCATCCCCTTTGATCGTCCTCTTTTACCGCACATGTCCCCGATGCAGCACCTTCTAATTCGAGTGATGGTTCACGCCTAAGCTCGAAAGTCAAGGTGTCCGGGCTCTTAGCCCTCTTGCTTGCAAGTTCCCGGAGCGTCGAGATTGGCAACCCAACGTGGGCAGTAGGGCCCAAGTAGTTAATGAAGTTGGGAGACATGTTTGACAGGAACAGTTGTTTAACCTGTTGCTTCTACCCGGGACGCTTGCGTCCCAACTAGAGCTCTGGAAATGCAAATGCGCTACGCTAAATGCTAATAGTATTAGTTAAAACTCAAAAGTTCATTAAAATACACATGCAGGGTATCGAATTAAAGCTACACTCGTTGTGAATCCAGGCAACAAGTCAGATTTTTAAAATGCTTTTCGGCGAAAGCATGAGAAGCTATTATCTGATAGCATGCAACACCCCAAAAGACCCACAGGGGACGTAAACAAAATAATTAGCATTTCGGCGTTACACAAACCGCACAATAAAATAGAAAACATTCATTACCTTTCACCATCTTCTTTGTTGGCACTCCTAGATGTCCCATAAACACTATTTGGGTCTTTATTTCGATTAAATCGGTCCATATAAAGCCTAGATATCGTTATATGTAGACTGTGTGATAAACGAAAAAAACATCGTTTCAAAACGTAACGTCATTTTTTAAAATTCAAAAAGTCGACGATAAACTTTCACAAAACACTTCGAAATACGTTTGTAATGCAACTTTAGGTATTAGTAAACGTTAATAAGCGATACAATTCATCAGGAGGCGATGTAAAGATCATTAGCTGTCCGTCTGGAAAAATGTCCGGCTAGAAACTCAACGAAAATATCCGGTCCTAGACCGGATTAGATACGGTGTCCTGTATGTGTTTGACCAAGAAAAAACTCGAAGGGAAATGACAAGACTCTAGACACCCTGTGGAAGCTGTAGGTACTGCAACCTCAGTCAATTAATTGTGGTTCACGTTTATCAATGGGTTCAAGTAGCGCATGGATATATTTTCCCCATTTTCAGTGATCAGTTTTTCCTGTGCTTTTCGATGTAAATGCCGTTCTGGTAAAGCCACAGCAGTGATTTAACCAGTTTTATAAACGTCTGAGTGTTTTCTATCCACACAGACTAAGCAAATGCATATACTATATTCCTGGCATGAGTAGCAGGGCGCTGAAATGTTGCGCGATTTTTAACAGAATGTTAAAAAAAGTAGAGGGTCGACTGAAGAGGTTAAATGGCAATAGATCTTCCATTCCGGTAAGCTGTAAGCTGAACGAAGCCGGTGATAGTAGGCTTGTGGATGTTCATTTCGAGCTTGTCTGATATTATAGCTATCGTGTTTGCGAGTCGCAGAACCACTGAATTCTATTTTCAAAACCGTGGCAAGTTTAGCATAGTCGTTTGCACGTGTTGCTCTTGTAGACAGATGAACCTTGCCACATGTCTGTTGGACGTTTGCTTCAAAAGGTAGAGCCTGTCTGCATTCGTAGCATTTGGGTAGCCATCCAAGGCTTCCTCTATGTCTGCCAAGAATGTCTGTGTCGTTTGGCGTTCCTGGAACGGGGTCAAAGAGGCGAAAGTTTTTCACGATTTTGTCAAGGCGATCCCTACCAAGTGCGCGGGGAGCATCTGCACTCTCAAGTGGGGAATTGTGGACCGAAAGGCCAGGAGGAAAAGTCAAGTTGTGGTTGTGTTGGCGAGGAGGCCCCAATTCACTGTGGGCCGAATGGCGAAGAGAAAGAGGCTGAAATCTCCTGTCATCTACATTCCCTCGGCCTCTGAGCTCCGGCTGTGAGCTAGGTTGCTTGGTTTGGTTGTCCCGTGAAAGCGCGTGACTGTTCTGGAGTTCCTCCAGATGATACCTAAGGGTGGTGTTCTGCTGCATCGCAGAATCCACCTGGGAGTTGAGGGTGTTTATTTTAGACACGTAGGTGTCGCCCTTGCTCGGCTCGGCCTCATACTTATCTGTCATGGTTTGCAGTGAGAGGTCTCGAGTGTGGAGTGAGAGATCCAGTGAAGCAATGTCCTCCTTTTGTTTAGAGGTCACATTTTCCAACTTTCTCACCTGGTCTTTCTCATCCTTCATTAACCTCTGCGCAACGAACCCGTTAGGGGGATGAAATTCAACAACATACGGTGATCGCTACATAAATAGTCATATTAAACATTCATGAAAATACAAGTGTCTCACATGTTTCGAAAGCCTATAATCTTGCTAATCCAACTGCGTTGTCAGATTTTAAAAAGGATTTACTTATCCAAGGATAGAGCCCCATAAAAATCAACTATTTCAACCAGCACAGGCGTAACAAAATCACAAACTGCAATAAAATAAATTGTTTACCTTTGACGATCTTCCTCTGTTTGCAATCCCAATGCTCATTGTTACACAATGACGGTCTTTTGTTTGATAAAATCCATTTTTATAGCCTAACACGAAACATTTTGTGAACCGCTTGTGTCGTGAATTCCGTCTCATTCCATTTTTGACGACACATTCGATGAAAATACATACACTAAACGTGACTTTTCCAGTCATGTTTGGTTTCATTGCAATCAACTGGTTTGTTTGTAACACAACCAAACCTGATGGGTCATTTTGCAGGACGTATTGACTGAAAGAAACCGATTTGAAGATAACAAGTAATGACATCATTGTGCACCAATGATATGACCGCTGTTTCGTTGATTGACTGTATTTTAACCCAATGACCACTGATCGTCTTGAAATCTAGCTAGGTAGATAGCCAATGAGCTGAGGTAAACAGCCATATGTAATGTTTATGTGTTGGAAGACCAACCCATGTAGTAAACTCCGGCGTAAAGAGGGTCATTCGCCATTGAAGTTTCATACCGGAAGGAGCAATGCAAGTTAGGCACAGCGTTGTTTTGGTAAAGCGCATCTTCAGCTGTTTATATATCAATCAGTATGGCAACTATGTCAGGGAAATCTAAGTCTAGATATACAGATGTACACACAATTTTAGAAGAAATTGATCGGGAAAGTGAGACAGAGATTGTTGGAGGACGATTCATTTAGCGATTCCCAAATGGAGGAATATCTTTTGAACGGAGAGGACATCGTTTTGGACTGGTAAGTTATTATCATGCTAATGCCGTTGTTTGAAATTAATAATATGCATTTTATTTGTGGTTTTTAATTTTTTTTGTAGCTATATACAAAAATGTAATGAAATGTGTAAAGCTATACATTGTGGGTATGTTTGTATGTATGTTTATGACCCATTGCCTATTTTTGTGTGTGTGGCAAAAATGTATTTAGTCAGCCACCAATTGTGCAAGTTCCCCCACTTAAAAAGATGAGAGAGGCCTGTAATTTTCATCATAGGTACACTTCAACTATGACAGACAAAATGAGGAAAAAAAACCCAGAAAATCACATTGTAGGATTTTTTATGAATTTATTTGCAAAATATGGTGGAAAATAAGTATTTGGTCAATAACAAAAGTTTATCTCAATACTTTGTTATATACACTTTGTTGGCAATGACAGAGGTCAAACGTTTTCTGTAAGTCTTCACAAGGTTTTCACACACTGTTGCTGGTATTTTGGCCCATTCCTCCATGCAAATATCCTCTAGAGCAGTGATGTTTTGGGGCTGTTGCTGGGCAACACAGACTTTCAACTCCCTCCAAAGATGTTCTATGGGGTTGAGATCTGGAGACTGGCTAGGCCACTCCAGGACCTTGAAATGCTTCTTACGAAGCCACTCCTTCGTTGCCCGGGCGGTGTGTTTGGGATCATTGTCATGCTGAAAGACCCAGCCACGTTTCATCTTCAATGCCCTTGCTGATGGAAGGAGGTTTTCACTCAAAATCTCACGATACATGGCCCCATTCATTCTTTCCTTTACACGGATCAGTCGTTCCGGTCCCTTTGCAGAAAAACAGCCCCAAAGCATGATGTTTCCACCCTCATGCTTCACAGTAGGTATGGTGTTCTTTGGATGCAACTCAGCATACTTTGTCCTCCAAACACGAAGAGTTGAGTTTTTACCAACAATGTGATTTTCTGGATTTTTCTTCTCATTTGGTCTGTCATAGTTGAAGTGTACCTATGCTGAAAATTACAGGCCTCTCTCATCTTTTTAAGTGGGAGAACTTGCACAATTGGTGGCTGACTAAATACTTTTTTGCCCCACAGTACATATTGTGGATTAGAGGGAGCATTGCCGAGCATTGTGTGTCTGCCGCTCCACCCCACCCCACCCCCACATGAAATAGCCTATTTGAGGCTGTTGAAGGGAGGGCAGGCCCACAACAATGGCCAAAGTGAAATGGAGACAGTAGATACAGCTGGTCTGTTGTAATATAATAAAGACAGTAGATCTAGCTGGTCTGTCATAATATAATAGAGACAGTAGATCTAGCTGAAACGTCATAATAAAAAATAGACAGTAGATATTGCTGGTCTGTCATAATATAAATGAGACAGTAGATCTAGCAGGTCTATAATAATATATTCAACCTTATGTTCCCTGTACTCTATATATATCTGTTTATTATACCTGTTGATACAGGGCTCATATGTGAAACTATTCTAACTGAACATTTTCTTTCACAGTGACACTGACAATGACAATAACTATATACAAAATATCAAAATGGTATTCTAACACACTCCCCCCCAAAATTTAGAAAAAACATGAAAAAAATATTTATACATTTACCAAATAACACTTTCAATATTTGGAAGACCCTCAGTCCTCTACACAATATTGTGCTGCTGATGCCAGGTGCCATAGCAGTCTCTTTCTGCTGTAAAGCAGAGGGTCACCAAGCATGTGGTGCAGGTGATGGGGGACTTCATTTAGCAAAGAACACAGCGATGCCTCCATGCTGTGTCCTTTTGGCCCTGAGGCACATCCATGCCTGCAGAAATACACTTGTGCAGATGAACACCACTTGTGGCAGGAGCTGGATGAACCAGCTTCCGTGGGGGATGGACACCTTGGCACTGGGTGCTCCCATTCGGAGTCAGTGTCACTGTGAAAGAAAATGTTCAGTTGGAATAGTTTGACATATGAGCCCTTATTCAATAGGTATAATAAACAGATATATATATATAGAGTACAGGGAACATAAGGTTGAATATATTATTATAGACCTGCTAGATCTACTGTCTCATTTATATTATGACAGACCAGCTACTGTCTATTTTATATTATGACATTTCAGCTAGATCTACTGTCTATTATACACTGCTCAAAAAAATAAAGGGAACACTTAAACAACACAATGTAACTCCAAGTCAATCACACTTCTGTGAAATCAAACTGTCCACTTAGGAAGCAACACTGATTGACAATACATTTCACATGCTGTTGTGCAAATGGAATAGACAGGTGGAAATTATAGGCAATTTTTTAACTTCTCCGTATCCCTAACCACATCCCCACGCACACATTCTCTCTATCTTAAAGACACACACAGACACTCACCTCGATGGTTGCTATTGTACCATTACCTAACCTCTGTTACAACTTGTTAAGCATATCACAACGTGTCGTGAAAGTGTAAAAAGAGAAAGTTTCCTCTGTTGACAGAGCTCTGTAGGATCTAGCCTACTCTAGATCCTTTGTCTGTCTGTGTTGTTTTGATTAACAGTGGACATCAGCTTTGTCCGATGTGGACGTTTATTTGGGGAAGTTGTTGACTGAGGAGCATTGTAACCAATGACAAACCCTCATCTTCCTGATGGCATCTTATTCAAATGAGGTACACTACTTGACCAAAGGTATGTATGTGGACATGCAAACATCTCATTCCAAAATCATGGGCATTAATATGGAGTTGGTCCCCCTCTTTCCTGCTTCAACAGCATCCAATCTTCTGGGAAGACCTTCCACTTGATGTTGCTGCAGGGACTTGCTTCCATTCAGCCACAAGCATTAGTGAGGTCGGGCACTGATGTTGGAGCGATTAGGCCTGTCTCAGTCGGTGTTCCAATTCATCCCAAAGTTGTTTGATGGGGTTGAGGTCAGGGCTCTGTGCAGGCTAGACTTGTTCTTCCACTGATCTCAACAAACCATTTCTGTATGTACCTCGCTTTGTGCACGGGGGCATTGACATGATGAAACAGGAAAAGGCCTTCCCCAAACTGTTGACACAGTTGGAAGCACAGAATCGTCTAGAATGTTATTGTATGCTGTAGCTTCACTGCAACTAAGGGGCCTAGTCCGAACCATGAAAAACAGCCCCAGACCATTATTTCTCCTCCACCTAACTTTGCAGTTGGCACTATGCATTCGGGCAGGTAGTTTTCTCCTGGCATCCGCCAAACCCAGATTTGTTCATCGGACTGCCAGATGGTGATTCATCACTCCAGGGAACCCGTTTCCATGGCGGCGAGCTTCACACCACTCCAGCTGAAAGTTTGGCATTGCGCATGGTGATCTTAGTCTTGTGTGTGGTTGCTCGGCAATGGAAACCCATTTCATGAAATTCCAGACGCACGGTTATTGTGCTGACGTTGCTTCCAGAAGCGGTTTAATACTCGGTAGTGAGTGTTGCAACTGAGGACAGAGGATTTTTACGTGTTACTCGCTTCAGCACACTGTGGTACCGTTCTCTGTGAGCTTGTGTGGCCTACCACTTCGCGGGACGTTTCCACTTCACAATAACAGCACCTGCAGTTGACCAGGGCAGCTCTAGCAGGGCAGAAATGGGATGAACTGACTTGTTGGAAAGGTGGTATCCTATGACAGTGCCATGTTGAAAGTCACTGAGGTCTTCCATCGGGGCCATTCTACTGCCAATATTTGTCTATGAAGATTGCATTTTATTCACCTGTCAGCAACTGGTGTGGCTGAAATAGCCCTATCCACTAATTTGAAGTCTTGTCCACATGCTTTTGTATATATAGTGTACATTGTTTTGTCTTCTAATACCCTATGGTTGCACAAATCTCTCCTTGACTATCCCCAGCTTGCAGTACTTCCTGAATTAAGACACCTGAACCATGACCTGTAAAAGCACACCTGAATGACCAGTTTAATAATGTCAGGTTGATCTGTAGTATATTGAAGTGGAGTTGGCTGTGGGTAGTGGATGATACGTTTAGGCATAATCTTGTCTTAATGCTCAAAATGCTTAATCAATGTTTTATTCTTCATATTATTATATTTATTTCAATTGTCACAAGCTGAATAACAATGTTACTTTGTCCTGACCTGCTATCCCAGCTGTACTGTAATTCATATTCAGCCTACTCTGCAACAGCCTTACACTTATGTGTCTTATGTTTTATTTGTAAAAAAAAAAATAAAAATCTTCGAAGAACCTGCTGATCAGGATTGAAGATGTGGGTGTACACCCTATGGGTGTATTGTTGCTCCTACTGTCCTCTGATAGAGACAATTTCAGCCATCTCTGAAGGTCATGTGCTATTCAGAGGTATATTTCTTACATATTACTAGTATACTACCAGTTCTTGTGCCCGATGCAACGCGGAGTGCCTGGATATAGCCCTTAGCTGTGGTATATTGTCCATATATCACAAACCTCCAGAATGTGTAATGAGGTAGATGTTCTGCATAGAAAAGCTGAAGTGAAGCTGGGGGAATTGTTTCGGACTCTGTATCCCTCAGCACTGTATCTCAGAAGAAGCTGAGTGGAATCCTTTCAATGACACATCTGTCAAACTACTCAAGTTTGCAGACGACACCACACTGATTGGTCTGATCTCCAACGGTAACGTGTCAATCACAACAGGCTGCTGAGGGGAGAAAGGCTCATCATAATGGCCTGAATGGAGCAAATGGTTTGACATCAAACACACGGATACCATTCCACCTATTCCGGTCCAGTCATTACCACAAGCCCATTCTCCCCGATTAAGGTGCCACCAACCTCCTGTGGTGTCCATGTACTGGAGAGAGATTGACTGGCTGGTGCCCTGGTGACACAACAAGCTGGAACTTAACACTCGAAACCGTGGAGAGGGTGATTGACTTCAGGAAACTTCCCTCACCACCTCTCCACCTTGACATCAATGGCTCAGCTGTAAGCACGGCTGAAATATAAACATTTCTAGGAACTGTAATCTCCCACAATCTGAAGTGGGAGGACAACATCACAGCCATCACCAAGAAGGCACACCAGTGGATGTACTTCTTGCACCACCTGAAGAAATTAAATCTCTCACAAGCAATACTGGTAGAATTCTACAGTTCTACAGTTCTGCCAACGCCAAAGGCAAACTGCAGCTGATTGTCCGGTCTGCTGAGACGGTCATTGGCTGCCACCTGCCCTCGTTCGAGGACCTGCACAACTCCAGGGCAAGGAAGTGTGCAGGAAAGATCATCGCCAACCCCTCCCACCCTGGACACACCCCTTCCAAAAACTCTCTGGGATCCTGGGTGCCTCGTCTGGTGGGCACCACAGCAGTGGTGGAGGTCAAGTGTCCCTATGGTGCAAGGGACCTGACCATTTGAAAAGGTAGTGAAGTCAAATAATTTCTATATCAAGGACAGAGGGCCTTACAGCCTCAGTGAAGACAATCCTTACTGACGCCAGGTCCAAGGTCAGCTCCGCATCACTGAAAGGGACACCTGCTTCTTCGTCGTGTGGACCACCAAAGCCTCAATCACCTTCCCCAGCAGCGTGACGACCTCTGAGACTCACATTGCTCCTCCTGTCAGTACCTGTTTTCAGGGAAGCCAATGGTCCAAAAATATTCCACATAATTCATACACATTAGGCTCCCAGAATAGGTTATATATTACATACAAGTTTTTCTCAAAGCATCCAACTAAAGTAATGTAGTTAACAAAGGCAGGTCTGAGTGCATCTCCTCAGTTTCATTCAGTAGTACAACACAATTCACATTGCATTGGAATTTAATATCTGTGACATTCACATGATTTATTACCCCCTGGTCTTGCTCATCCTTGCCTGTACCTGACATTGTTAAAAAACAAGTGAGCAATGAATTATGTCTTACCCCCAGAGTGAGAGCGTACATCACTTCCAGCAGATGTCCTTGCTGAGGGTGGCGTTGATCATGCACCGCTTCTCATGGGGTGAGCCTCATGTTCCGCATGTCTAAAACATGGGGGAAAGGGGACATAAATGAGCACTATCAACAAGACCGTTCCTACAGCCTTTAGTTTAGTCACACCTGGACTACTGTTAAGTCGTGTGGTCAGGTGCCACAAAGTGGGACTTAGGAAAATTGCAATTGGCTCAGAACAGGGCAGCACGGCTGGCCCTTGGATGTACACAGAGAGTAAACATTAATAATATGCATGTCAGTCTCTCATGGCTCAACAATGGAGGAGAGATTGACTTCATCACTACTAGCATTGGTGAGAGGTATTGACATGTTGAAAGAACCGAGCAGTCTGTTTAAACGACTAACACACAGCTCAGACACCCATGCATACCCCACAAGACATGCCACAAGAGGTCTCTTCACAGTCCCCAAGTCCAGAACAGACTATGGGAGGCGCACAGTACTACATAGAGCCATGCCTACATGGAACTCTATTCCACATCAGGTAACTGATGCAAGCAGTAGAATCAGATAAAAAAAACGGATAAAAATTAACTATATGGAACAGCGGGGACTGTGAAGCAACACAAACATAGGCACAGACACATGCATACACACACATGATAACATGTACTACACACGTACACATGGATTTTGTGTTTGTATATATGTGATAGTGGAGTAGGGGCCTGAGGGCACACACTTAGATTGTTGCATCAGAGGGAAAGAGAGAGGCTGAGATATAGTATGAGGGAGAAGAGGATACAGGAAATCTGTTATGAATGTATTGTAATGTTTTAAAAATGGTATAACGGCCTTAATTTTGCCAGACGCCAGAAAGAGTAGCTGATGCCTTGGAAGCAGCTAATGGGGATCCACATTAAATACAAATACAAATCTAGCTTGATATTATGGGGTTAGGAGGAAGAACGTACAACTGGATAAAGGATTTGTCAGGTGAGGGTGGGGAAGTCTCTATAAGGCAGCTAACTGGTAGATAACGGTACACCACAGGGGAGTGGGATTAGTCCTCTGTTCTCATTCATGATCAGTGATGTTAACTCTCAGGTACAGCCGGATATTGGGAGGTCGTTATTTGCAGATGATGCTGCCTTATGGAAGAGGGGAAGAAATGTGCCATACATAGTCAGGAAGGTACAGGAAGCAATTGATGAGGTAGAGCGGTGGGCATTAATGTGGAGATTCAGGTTCTCTGTAGAGAAAACTCAGTGTTCTTTACCAGGAGAAAGATGGGAGATGAGGTACACTTGAGGTTATATGGGAGAAACTTCAGATTCTTTGGGGTATACTTTGACACTAGACTGACCTGGGCAGAACACACAGAGAGTAGTGGGAAAGTGTAAGAAGGTGCTAAATGTGATGCGCTGTCTGACGGGGAAGGAGTGGGGGGGCTGGGCGTTCCTCATTGTGGACCATGCATGTTTCATTGATCTGGTCTGACGGGGAAGGAGTGGGGGGGCTGGGCGTTCCTCATTGTGGACCATGCATGTTTCATTGATCTGGTCTGGCGTTCCTCATTGGGAAGGAGTCTGACGGGGGAAGGAGGGGGCTGGGCGTTCCTCATTGTGGACCATGCATGTTTCATTGATCTGGTCTGACGGGGAAGGAGTGGGGGGCTGGGCGTTCCTCATTGGGGAAGGAGTGGGGGGGTGGGGGGCTGGGCGTTCCTCATTGTGGACCATGTATGTTTCATTGATCCAATCTGTAATACACTACGGCAGTATAGTGTATGGTTGGGCAGCCTGGACCTCATTGGAAAGGCTAGATGTCAAACAGGGGCAAGGATTCAGAATATGTCGTGGGGTGCTTCGGACCTCCCCACTGGCTGCACTACAGGTGGAGATGGGGGATATGCCATTGCAGATTAGGAGTCTCCAGTCCTTTAACTCATGTAGCAAACAACACCTGCTTTATGAGGTGCTACATGCTCATGGCTGGATTAGACAGATGGGTACACAGATAAGAGTTACTTGGGTCGCAGCCCATGTGGGGGTGGAGGGGAATGAGGCAGTTGATGTACTGGCTAAACAAGTACTTAGTAATGGGGATGTTTAGGTTGTATGAGCAAGGCAGAGGCAAAAAGCTTGGTATGGATAGTGATGGTGCAGAGATGGCAGAAGCAGTGGAATAGAGATAATAAGGGCAAGCATTTATTTAATGTGCAGAGGATTGTCGGGGATGGGAGGACAGCAGGAAGGGACGGAAGAATGGAGGCTATTTTTTACAAGATAAAGGGTGGGACACAGCCGGTTTAATAAGACCTTAAATGTGATAGGAAAGCATCAAACAGGAAAGTGTGATTATTGCCAGGAAACAGAGACTGTGGAGCATTTATTGCTACAGTTTTTTATTTTACTAGGCAAGTCAGTTAAGAACAAATTCTTATTTTCAACGATGGCCTAGGAACAGTGGGTTAACTGCCTGTTCAGGGGCAGAACGACAGATTTGTACCTTGTCAGATCGGGGGTTTGAACTTGCAACCTTCCGGTTACTAGTCCAACACTCTAACCACTAGGCTACCCTGCCGCCCCAGGTGTGGGTAGTATCAGAGGGAAAGAGAGAGGCTGAGATATAGTATGAGGGAGAAGAGGATACAGGAAATCAGTTTAAAGAGTATAATGAGCTAGATAATTAGATATCGTCTTAAATATTTTATATTTTTTAAGAGCAAATATGCTAGCAGGTGGGATTTAGTTTCTGGCCCACACTCCAGTACAGGATACAGGAAATCAGTTTAAAGAGTATAATGAGCTAGATAATTAGATATCGTCTTAAATATTTTATATTTTTTAAGAGCAAATATGCTAGCAGGTGGGATTTAGTTTCTGGCCCACACTCCAGTACAGTAGGTGACGGTAATGCACCATAACGTTGGATGCCAACCGCCGATAAACCCCACAGAAGAAGTAGTCTTACCTGTGATGAAATGTTTTCCATACACATTGAGCTAGTAGCTAATTAGCTAATTAGCTTGATCAGTTTTGTTTAGCTTGCTGTTAGCAAACAGAGCTAGCCATTTTTCATGTTAGTTTAACAGTACATCCATATGTTTTCAATAATGTATTGCAAGGTTAGTACGGTCATGAAAATCCTGCAAAAGTCATGGAATTTTTAAATGTTTTTTTCCAGGCCTGGAAAGCATTTGGAAAATGATCAAATCTGACATTTTGGGAAAGTCATGGAAATTAATGTAATAACTTATGTTAATGTAAATAATTTAGGCACAGTTTTTAAATACTGTATCAATCAAATAAAAATCTAAAAATCTACCCATCAGCCAGGATCAGAATGACACTCAAGCAGTTTGCGAGCATCACCTGCGTTGTGTGCAAGACGAGTGGGCCGTTGCTCAAGGAGAGAGAAAGTTGGACATTACAGCAGCAGGTAGGCCTAGCCTCTAAAATGTGATCGAGAACAGACCAACTAGATAGCCAATTTTAAACAAATCTTGTACCCTGTAGTTAACTGTTTAGCGATTGATAGCATGTATTATTGTTTTCGTCATGTCCCCCCAAAAATCTACCGACACTCTTGAATAAGTAGATTTTTTTAACGATTCAAATGATGAATTTAAACGACTATTTTTGATAAAAACAAACAATTCACTATGTCATTGCATTAGTTGGGATTTGGTTCAATTGTGGTGAATCGAATCATTTGAATCAAAATAATAATTTGTGAATATTGAACATTAATTTTAGAAAACAATATTAGATGTAGCTTTTCTTTTGGATTATGTGGCTTCAAAACGTGTTTTGTAGATACTTCTAAATACTCCCATAGATGCTAGTCAGCCTGCAAAGTAAACACTTCTAAGGTAGCTAAGATAAATATGACTAAACTTAGAAAAGGGTACATTTCCTGAAGAAAAGTTGCGTGTTTGCTTCAGCTGAATTTGTTTTGTTTTGTCGTCAACCATAGTCATTTGATCTTTTGATATACTGAATGAGCAAATTATTTCAAAAGGCATAAAATGTATTTGGTTGTAATGTTGCAATGTTTTGGCTTTTATTCACGCCCCCCCTCTAAGAAACTAAATTTTAGAAATGAGCTTTTCAAACAAACATTGATGAAACTGACTCTGATGTGTTTGAACAGGGCTTCATCAACAGCCTGCACATCCAGTAGCTCTCCAGACTGAGGGTTGACCACATGTGTTTTACACAGTTACCAAACAGATATTCTACATTGTGGAGGGGTTAGATGCCTTGCTCAACAACAGGAGATGGTATGGGATCAGAGAGTAGCCTCCCAGTGTTAATACCACATTAAGCTGACTTTTTTATACTTACATAGAGACGCCGCCAATCGTTTGTCATGGAAATTTGGTTAAAGGTCATGGAGAAGTCATACATTTCATTTGTCAAAATGTGTATGAACCCTGGTATTGCTTATTGTTTGCTCTCAAATACTACCAAGTCCCGAAAACTTTCATTGGCTACAATATACAGGCTTGTCCCTCACAAAGGTTTGTTTATATTTTCAAGATGACATTGGCTCTCTTTTAAAATATATGTATATTTAAAACATATCACGTGTAAATTAGAAAATCACTTCTGAACTGCATTCGGGCATTGTAGCTTTCAAAGTATAATCTCCATAAGATGCATTTATCACATTTTGGCATGCTTAATTTGGGAGTGAAAAACACTCAAACACTCAGGCCCATGTCTGGACTAGGTGTTCACATTTCCCACCAAACCCTCTGTCCTCTTAGCTCACTGGGTCAGGGTCACATGGTGCTAATTGTGCTTGGCTGGTGTGCCAGTGCAAAATAGCTTACTCCAGTGGCTCCGAGTTTACCCCTGTTAGGACACAGCTTCTCCACACCTGACTGACTGCTCTGCCGGCCTCTAACCCTAGGGCTGGGTCAGGTGCACTGGACAGGCTACGCTACTCAGTCAGGGCAGATCAGCCCCCTCACCAAGAGCCTATTCAGTAGGTTGGAATGTTTAGAAAGATGCCGATGGATAATATATGGTGGAAATAACAACTTTCTGTGTTGTGGAATAGAAAATTGTTTTTGTGCAATGGAAGACTATTATGCTAAGAAGACAAAACTTTGAAACTTTTTGGACTAATGACGTCACTGGTGAGCCTGGTGCTGAGGCTGCTCTGAGCATGTGATCCTGTCCAGGGATGTCTGTGAATTATATGTAAGTCAGGTGCACAGACGGTTGTTGTCGTCAGAGTTTTCCTGTAACGATGAATCGTCGAAGCAGAAGTAAGCCGGGATGACGACGTAGTAGAGGGTAGTGGTTTCTTGTCTTTGTATTAGTTGTAGCATTAGGCTTATGTAATTTTGTAACATTGAATGAAATCAAAGACAGCAGGAGTTGACATACATTGCATTCGGAAAGTATTCAGACCCCTTCCCTTTTTTCCACTTTTTGTTTTACGTTAAAGCCTTATTCCAAAATGGATTAAAAAAAAAATATTCCTCAGCAATCTACACACAGTACCCCATAATGACAAAACAGAAATATCTTATAAGTATTTAGACCCTTTGCTATGAGACTCGAAATTGAGCTTGGATGCATCCATCATTTCTATTGATCACCCTTGAGATGTTTCTACAACTTGATTGTCCACTTGTGGTAAATTCAATTGATTGGACATGATTTGGAAAGGCACACACCTGTCTACATAAGATCCCACATTTGACAGTGCATGTCAGGACTTGAACCCGATCGAACATCTCTGGAGAGACTTCAAAATAACTGCAGCGATGTTCCCTATCCAACCTGACAGAGCTTGAGAGGATCTGCAGAGAAGATTGTGAGAAACTCCCCAAATACCAGTGGTGTAAAGTACTTAAGTAAAAATCAGTTTTAGTACTACTTAAGTCATTTTTGGGATATCTACTTGACTTTACTATTCATATTTTTGACATTTACTTTTACTTCACTACATTCCTAAAGAATACAGATATATAGATAAGTGTGATGGTATTCATTGATTACAGTGGGTGAGGTTGTACTATCAGGTTCTCATTAAACCAGTTTTCAAACATGTCTCTAGCAAATTGAGTTACAAAACTAACTGTCATTCTGAAGAGTAAGATGTCTAGTTTTTGGCAAACTCTCTTACATTTCCAGCAGAATTTTTTACATTTTTCACCCCAAATTCTCATTACTGAAATGCATCCAGATTAAAGTCTCGGGTCATTTTACACAATTTTACTTTAGAAAAACCTAACTTATTCTACTGAAATATGATTTTGCTGTTTATCCATAAACAATTGTATACTAGTTGAAGTTGACATTAAATTATGATATTTATTACGTAAAAACAGTGTCTCATTACGTGATACTTTTTCAAACTCCAATCATTAAAAAACAAGTTTTATTCACCAATATGCATCACCTAGAGGAGTAGTCTTTCGATATCCACAAGTGAATGTATTTGCCTATATGCCTTCAGAAGGAGGTTCTTATTCTCAAACAACACCTTTACCCCACTTGGCCTTCTCATGAGAAGAAACGACTAAAAAGCTCAAATGTGAGTGGAAAAAGTCAGAGAACCATTTCAGTGATGTGGTCAATTGTTTGCCAACTCATAATGTCGGTCTTCTGTTATTTGCAGATTGAGCTAATTGCTTCTCATTAACAAAACAGACATTTCTCATCCCCACATAATTTTTTAGGTTTGTTTCGGTAATGAGATGTAATTTTGGTGATGATATTCACACTTCACATGACTTCTTCCACATGTAGTTGTGTTACAGCCTGACTTTAAAACGTATTAAATTGAGATCTTGTCACTGGCCTACACACAGTACCCCATAATATCAATGTGGAATTATGTTTTTAGAAATGTCTACAAATGTAATAAAATAATTAAAATTGAAATGTCTTGAGTCAATAAGTACAATTATCTGTAAGGTCCCTCAGTCGAGCAGTGAATTTAAAACAGATTCCACAACAAAGACCAGGGAGGTTTTCCAATGCCTCGCAAAGAAGGGCACCTATTGGTAGATGGGTAACAATTTAAAAGCAGGCATTGCATATCCCCTTGAACATGATGAAATTATTCATTACAATTTGGATGGTGTATCAATACACCCAGTCACTACAAAGACACAGGCGTCCTTCCTAACTCAGTTACCAGAGAGGAAGGAAACTTCGCAGGCATTTCACCATGAGGCCAATGGTGACTTTAAAACCGTTACAGAGTTTAATGGCTGTGATAAGAGAACTGAGAATAGATCAACAATAATTCATTAATTGTTAGTTGGTTAGCAGCTGAAAATACATTTGACTGGTCATCAGTTAATTTGCCTAATTTCATGGAATTAAATTGGTGTCATAAATGAACAAATCTTGTCAGTCATAAAACAAGAACAGTGGGTGTTTCTCTAAGCATTCTACCGTGCTCCACACTTATGCTCCGAGTGCATTCTCCGACGACGTTCTCTTGAGTACATTCCTTCTAGGATGAGAGTGTGGAGAATGCATAAAACATAACATTTGAGAAGCATTCACACTCCCCCTACTATATTACCTTACACTTCACCTCCCCATTCACTGAACCTTTTCCCAGCCAGGACAATGGAAACAATAGATGAAGCAAGATATACACAAAGCAAACGTTTTACGTCATCATTATCAGCTAAATATGTGAATCGTAATAATCTAGCTAGCCAGCTAGTTAAACAGGCAAAAATTACTTAACACTAATGTTAAGCAAGGTAGATGTAAATTTTTCATGGGTAGCTACCAATTATTTGTGGCTAGTTAGCTATCCAGTTAGCCCTATTGACTTGTGGACTTGGGACTTAGCCATTCACTGTACTGTCTTCCAGTCAGGACAATGGCAATAGAGACGAAACAAGATATACACAAAGCAACCGTTTTACTTCATAACTATCAGCTGTATGTGAATCGCAATAATGTAGCTAACCGGATTACCAGCAAAAATGACCTAAAACGAATATTATGCAAGATGTAATTTCTTCGTGGCTATCTGGCTAGCTAACATTAGTAGCTAGCCAGTTAGCCCTATTGATTGATTATGGGGCTAGGGTACGTAGGCAGATAAACATGCCAAAATTGACACAGCATGTATTTAATAACGTATCAAGATAAAATATTATAGTCAAGCAACATATGAGATGTGAATAGGCAACATTTTAATCCGAATTCTGAGTTGTTTTCTCTTGCTTCAGTTCAAATAATGTCCGCCACTGATTTCAATCAATTTGGCATTGTTTTTTACATTGGTGCGTCATATTTCTTTGCCTACTTTCCGTTGAAGCTTGCATCGATGCATTCGTCAAAATATTTACAAACTGAGTACACATTCGAGAAGTGCCTTCCATGCTCGCTTTTCGCATACTTTGATACTCCGACCTTCCCATGCTCCAATTTTGCATCCTCGGAGCACGGTAGTATGCATTTTGAGGAACACCCTTGGTTGACCAGAATTATTATTTTGCTAAAAATAATGTACAGTGAGTTTATAGTAGCTCTCTTAACTCAACTAATGGCTGTCTCTAGCAGGGTTGCCAGGTCAAGCTAAAACAAATTGCCCAATTTCTAGCCCACCTAAAGGCCTGAAAACAAGCCCTATTTTTTCCCCACGGTAAGAGAGGAGTTGCCATATTTATAGAATAAACTCTTTTTCCATAACGTTACCAAGCCAATTAAGAAGGAATATCATAGTAACTTGTAATGATGTTAGAAGCTAAATTTGGGTTTCCTCATAATTATTGCAAGCTATGACATGACGTAAAAAGGAATTTGAATATGTGGCAAGTGAAAATATTTTCCAATGAATGTAGATTGAACTTGTTTGACTGCTATGCTTAAGCAATAAGGCACAAGGGGTATGGTATTTGGCCAATAAATCACTGCTAAGGGCATTTCTTAAGCATGACGCAATGCGGAGTGCCTGGGTACAACCTTTAGCCGTGGTATATTGGCCATATACCACAAACCCCCAGGTTGCCTTATTGCTATTATAAGCCGGTTAATAATGTAATTAGAACAGTAAAAAGTAATGTTGTATCATATGTCATAGAAATATTGGTCCAATAATATTTCTCAGATACTTTATTACAAAGTAACAAGCCAAGCTGGTCCATGGAGCAACTGTCTTCCCAGTCTCGGCACACTCCTTTTATACAGTTTCATCCTTACATCACATACATAGTCACTCCTCTTTATGTTAATGATTATATCCTTTGGCATTCAGCCACCATTAACTCTTTGTCTTGCTTCTAACTTGTTGACTCCTATCTTAACTTGGTTTTCCCTCCTCTTATTGGCACCGACATTAGGGCATAGATTCTATTGGTGGCGTAACCATAATACAAAAACAAATATGCAGACACATACTCCTAATGCAGGTGCATGTCTAATGGTGCTTAAAAATACTTATATTCCACCATAATTTGCAAATAAATTCATAAAAAATCCTACAATGTGATTTTCTGGATTTTTTTTCTCATTTTGTCTGTCATAGTTGAAGTGTACCTATGATGAAAATTACAGGCCTCTCTCATCTTTTTAAGTGGGAGAACTTGCACAATTGGTGGCTGACTAAATACTTTTTTGCCCCACTGTATATCCACGTAAATGTTTGAATAAACAAAAATTGTTCAATTCCAGTACCCTTTAAAAAAAATAATAGATACAAGTCAGCGAGTGTTTTCTATTGAAAATCAAAGATAAGCCCCGCGAGTGGCGCAGCGGCGTCACTACAGCGCCGGGTTTGATCCCAGGCTGTGTTGCAGCCGACGCGACCGGGAGACCCATGAGGATTCGCACAATTGGCCCAGAGTCATCCGGGTTAGGGAATGTTTGGCTGGCCGGGATGTCCTTGTCCCATCGCGCTCTAGCGACTTCTTGTGGCGGGCCATTTGCATGCACGCTGACTTCAGTCACCAGCTGTACGGTGTTTCCTCTGACACATTAGTGCGACTGGCTTCTAGGTTAAGTGAGCAGTGTGTCAAAAAGAAGTACGGCTTGGCGGGGTCGTGTTTCGGAGGACGCATGGCTCTCGACCTTCGCCTCTCCCAAGTCCATATGGGAGTTGCAGCAATGTTGTATTAAAGACAGTAACCACCAATTGGATATCATCAAAGATAATTATTCAATTTTGCCTTTGATCCAAGACATTTAGATTACCAACAAGATATTCACAGTGGATTGGAATACATTCACATCGATGCTGTGGACACTTACGTTGGCCCGTCCAGAGGACAGAAGAATGGCGAAGTGTGTGAGGTCATTGCAGGAACATATGGTGGCAGTGCTGTTGTCTTGGAATTGCTCACAGCCCTCCATGCTGGCCGTATCGTACTCCCAGAACTCCCTGGGAGTTGGGTGATTTTCCCTGCCTCTGCATAGCACATGTAGTCTGTAACACCAGGGTCAGTGTTTGGTTTCAAGATGTCACCAACACTGTCCTACTGCAGGAAAACTATGGACTATTTCCTGATGTACATAAAAAATATTGAATTTGAATGAGGTAATATTGAAGTTTATATCAGGTGTTGATACAATATGTGCTAGTGTTTGGTTCTACATTTGAAAAATGTAGAGGTTCCTGAAAAGGAACAACATTTGTGTTGTTACTTTGATAAGATTCTTGTCACATTTAAATGCATCTGTAGATGACAAAATGCCTTAACACTAAAACCACTAAGCAGTCATATTGACTGATAATCGCCTCAACAATTGCCTAGAAACTGAACCTAAACTATACCGAAACTAATTTCACACATAACAGATTAAATCAATTAAAGTATGAGGGCAGGTCATTCTATTGTATTGATCCATTCTAATTATACGCCTAATCTTAAAATGGTATGTACCCTATATCAGTTCACCAAATCAAAGCAGGTTCATCAGTCTACTCTGGCCTACTTGGAATAGGCTACACAGTAAAAACGTTCGTAATTGTACATGCTGAATGGCTTTCAATCTCTGGGAAAATATCCACATCGGTTAGCAGGCGTGAAAGTTGGAGAATGTGGTGATGAGGCTTGTGGAACCTTATGTTGGCAAGGGGAGCAATGTCACCATGGACAATTTCTTCACTTCAATGTCATTGTCAAACAAGTTGCTTGCAAAGAAAATAAAGAAAACATGAACAAAGTGAGATGGGAACTCCCTCCCTCTGTGCAAGATAATGCACCTACCTATACATTGCGGACCACAATGTCTTGCTCCCAGACAAACTAAACAACTTCTTTGCTCGCTTTGAGGACAACACAGTGCCACTGACACAGCCCGCTACCAAAACCTGCGGACTCTCATTCACTGCAGCCAACTTGAGTAAAACATTTAAACGTTTTTACCCTCGCAAGGCTGCCGGCCCAGACGGCGTCATCAGATCATGCGCAGACCAGCTGGCTGGTGTGTTTAGGGACATTTACGGATTTCAATCAATCCTTATCCCAGTCTGCTGTTTCCACATGCTTCAAGAAGGCCACCATTGTTCCTGTTCCCAAGAAAGTGAAGGTAACTGAGCTAACAGGTCCTCTTCATCATGAAGTGCTTTGAGAGACTAGTCAAGGACCATATCACCTCCACCCTAACTGACACCCTAGACCCACTCCAATTTGCTTACCGCCCCAATAGGTCCACAGACGACGCAATCACACTGCACACTGCCCTAACCCATCTGGACAAGAGGAATACCTATGTAAGAATGCTGTTTATCGACGTACAGCTCAGCATTTAACACCATAGTACCCTCCAAACTCGTCATTAAGCTCGAGACCCTGGGTCTCGAACCCACCCTGTGCAACTGGGTCCTGGACTTCCTGATGGGCCGCCCCCAGGTGGTGAGGGTAGGTGACAACATCTCCACCCCACTGATCCTCAACACTGGGGCCCCACAACGGTGCGTTCTCAGCCCTCTCCTGTACTCCCTGTTCACCCATGACTGCGTGGCCATGCACGCCTCCAACTCAATCCTCAAGTTTGCAGACGACACTACAGTGGTAGGCTTGATTACCAACAACGACGCGACGGCCTACAGGGAGGAGGTGAGGGCCCTCGGAGTGTGGTATCAGGAAAATACCCTCACACTCAATGTCAACAAAACAAAGGAGATGATCGTGGACTTCAGGAAACAGCAGAGGGAGCAGCCCCCTATCCACATCGATGGGACAGTAGTGGAGAAGGTGGAAAGTTTTAAGTTCCTCGGCGTACACATCACGAACAAACAAAAATAGTCCACCCAAACTGACAGCGTGGTGAAGAAGGCGCAGCAGCGCCTCTTCAACATCAGGAGCCTGAAGAAATTCGGCTTGTAACCAAAAACACTCATAAACTTTTATAGATTCATCCTGTCGGGCTGCATCACCGCCTGGTACAGCAACTGCTCTGCCCACAACCGTAAGGCTCTCCAGAGGGTAGTGAGGTCCGCACAACGCATCACCGGGGGCAAACTACCTGCCCTCCAGGACATCTACACCACCCAATGTCACAGGAAGGCCAAAAAGATCATCAAGGACAACAACCACCCGAGCCACTGCCTGTTCACCCCGCTATCATCCAGAAGCGAGGTCAGTACAGGTGCATCAAAGCGGGGACCGAGAGACTGAATAACAGCTTCTCTCTCAAGGCCATCAGACTGTTAAACAGCCATCACTACACTAACATTGAGTGGCTGCTGCCAACATAATTGCTCATCTCTAGCCACTTTAATAATGAAAAATTGATGTAATAAATGTATCACTAGCCACTTTAAACAATGCCACTTTATATAATGTTTACATGCATAACTCATCTCATATGTATATACTGTACTCTATACCATCTACTGCATCTTGCCTATGCCGTTCGGCCATCGCTCGTTCATGTATTTTTATGTACATATTCTTATTCATTGCCTAATACTTATGTGTGTATAAGATAGTTGTTGCGAAATTGTTTGGTTAGATTTCTTGTTAGATATTACTGCATGGTCGGAACTAGAAGCACAAGCATTTCGCTACACTCGCATTAACATCTGCTAACCATGTGTATGTGACAAATACAATTTGATTTGATTTACAGCTGTTGTACTCAACAACAGTGCTGAATAAGGACAAAACAGGACACAATCAAGAGAAAACAGGATACTATTACACACTAAAACCAAACAAAGGCATGACAAAATGTGTCAAGCATGTGAAAGTTGTATCAACTGTTAGGACAAAGATAACAGAAAATGAAATCCAACTAACGCTACTCCGTGAAGATGCACACAAGCACGAGTTGACAATTTATTTTTGACTGCTGTCATATCGACACATACTGTATTCATTATAATGCCATTATTGCTTTTGTGCCGAGTTTCACAATTTGTTAAGGCCACTTCGCGCTTATAATGATGTTTAGGGTACTGATGTTTTCATAATTTGACCACGCGTCTGCTATTGTGTTACTTGAAAAAAATACAAATGGTTTTCTAATGTTACCCAAGGCCTTCATAAACAAAACAAAATGATTATTTTTGCTTTAGCATATATGAATTACACCAAGAATTTTGCAGTCAAAATGACTTCTCATTAGCTTGAAGGGCGGGGTGGGGGGGGCATCGGCACCCAACTGTTCTAGTGTTAATGTTATCATACATTTGACATTTTAGTAATTTAGCAGACGCTCTTATCCAGAGCGACTTACAGTAGTGACTGCATACATTTTCTGGTCCTCTGTGAGAATTGAACACACATCCCTGGCGTTGCCAGTGCCATGCTCTCCAAACCTTTCATTTGATGTCTTACCATTTTTGGATTTAAATTGATATGATCTCCTCCCATGGAGACAGAGAGCTTGGTTTTCTTTGTTTGATGGACATCTGGCTCTTACACCCAGTAAAAGAGCATGAAGGCCACAGACACAAATAACTACAGGAGGATGATGTCATCAAGCAGCAATCAACCATTTGAGTGGCGATTTTTTTTTTTTTAAGTATTTTCTTCTGGCAATGTTCCTGACCGTCTTTGTTGTGATTTTTGCTTGTAGCTCCTGTCTGGCCTTAGTTATGTAAATCTCTGTTGTAAAAACCAGAACCTGTATTCATAAAGCATCTCAGGGTAGGAGTGCTGATCTAGGATCAGGTCCTCTATCCCATGTGATCTTATTCATTGTGATTGAAGGAAGGAAAACCGGAATATGAAATGGTGAGAGCATTATTGGATAGAGGAAAGATATACATTATTTTATGAATATTATCCAATTGACAGAGCTCCAGTAGAGGAAACCAATCCCCCCTTACAGTCTCACGTATGCCCCTTCAGTTATTTTGCCAACTTTGTGAATTCTAGCAAAATACACATTTTCATGAAGTCAGGGCAATGGGGCATTGGTTAGTGTTGAATTATTGTGCACTTTAAATACCACTTTCAGACCATGTAAGGAACTCTACAATTAAATAGTGTTATGTGCAGTTATAGTGATAGTTTCTAGTAGATGGTGCAAAATAGCCTTTTTCAGAAACCACCAGTCAGTGTCATTTACAGTGCCTTGCGAAAGTATTCGACCCCCTTGAACTTTGCGACCTTTTGCCACATTTCAGGCTTCAAACATAAAGATATAAAACTGTATTTTTTTGTGAAGAATCAACAACAAGTGGGACACAATCATGAAGTGGAACGACATTTATTGGATATTTCAAACTTTTTTAACAAATCAAAAACTGAAAAATTGGGCGTGCAAAATTATTCAGCCCCTTTACTTTCAGTGCAGCAAACTCTCTCCAGAAGTTCAGTGAGGATCTCTGAATGATCCAATGTTGACCTAAATGACTAATGATGATAAATACAATCCACCTGTGTGTAATCAAGTCTCCGTATAAATGCACCTGCACTGTGATAGTCTCAGAGGTCCGTTAAAAGCGCAGAGAGCATCATGAAGAACAAGGAACACACCAGGCAGGTCCGAGATACTGTTGTGAAGAAGTTTAAAGCCGGATTTGGATACAAAAAGATTTCCCAAGCTTTAAACATCCCAAGGAGCACTGTGCATGCGATAATATTGAAATGGAAGGAGTATCAGACCACTGCAAATCTACCAAGACCTGGCCGTCCCTCTAAACTTTCAGCTCATACAAGGAGAAGACTGATCAGAGATGCAGCCAAGAGGCCCATGATCACTCTGTATGAACTGCAGAGATCTACAGCTGAGGTGGGAGACTCTGTCCATAGGACAACAATCAGTCGTATATTGCACAAATCTGGCCTTTATGGAAGAGTGGCAAGAAGAAAGCCATTTCTTAAAGATATCCATAAAAAGTGTCGTTTAAAGTTTGCCACAAGCCACCTGGGAGACACACCAAACATGTGGAAGAAGGTGCTCTGGTCAGATGAAACCAAAATTGAACTTTTGGCAACAATGCAAAACGTTATGTTTGGCGTAAAAGCAACACAGCTCATCACCCTGAACACACCATCCCCACTGTCAAACATGGTGGTGGCAGCATCATGGTTTGGGCCTGCTTTTCTTCAGCAGGGACAGGGAAGATGGTTAAAATTGATGGGAAGATGGATGGAGCCAAATACAGGACCATTCTGGAAGAAAACCTGATGGAGTCTGCAAAAGACCTGAGACTGGGACGGAGATTTGTCTTCCAACAAGACAATGATCCAAAACATAAAGCAAAATCTACAATGGAATGGTTCAAAAATAAACATATCCAGGTGTTAGAATGGCCAAGTCAAAGTCCAGACCTGAATCCAATCGAGAATCTGTGGAAAGAACTAAAAACTGCTGTTCACAAATGCTCTCCATCCAACCTCACTGAGCTCGAGCTGTTTTGCAGGGAGGAATGGGAAAAATGTTCAGTCTCTCGATGTGCAAAACTGATAGAGACATACCCCAAGCGACTTACAGCTGTAATCGCAGCAAAAGGTGGCGCTACAAAGTATTAACTTAAGGGGGCTGAATAATTTTGCACGCCCAATTTTTCAGTTTTTGATTTGTTAAAAAAGTTTGAAATATCCAATAAATGTCGTTCCACTTCATGATTGTGTCCCACTTGTTGTTGATTCTTCACAAAAAAATACAGTTTTATATCTTTATGTTTGAAGCCTGAAATGTGGCAAAAGTTCGCAAAGTTCAAGGGGGCCGAATACTTTCGCAAGGCACTGTACATATGTTCTATTATATTGACCAGATACTCCATTAGTTGCTTTATCAAAGAAAATAAATGTCTTAAAAAATGAAAGGCAGTCGGGAGCAGGCAAAATCTGGTGGGAAACATTCTAGCCAATGAGAGGGCAGATGCACGTGTGAACAGCCACAACAATCCTTTTTATTCGGAATCCTACTGACGTCCCTACCCCATTGAACTTGACATTTGAAATGGTTCAGGTTAGGGTTAGGTAAGGATTACAGTTATGGTTTAGGGCTTAGGGTATGGAGGTCCCAAGGATCCTGGATAGCAATAACTTATATTTCTGATCAAATAAACCTCATGTAGAAAATAAGCCATTATATTTGACCTCCATGCAAAAAGTCCTCAGTTGCTTATAAAAAAACACCACCTGCTGGAGAATTTCTTTTTTTGCGCCAAGTTATCCCTCTCAAAGCTCCTCACACTCAATAGGATTTATTTTCAAAATCGAATGTGACCGACTGGCTCAAATCGATCTTATGTAGCAAAATTTGAAATCCTGTTTTTTACATTGGATAAAAGTAGAGATTCAGAGCTACACAATGGTTCATCAAACACTACAGTTGAGGAACAATGGGAAAGTCATTTTGTTTTGAAAGTTGATAAACTTGTAAACTCACATTTGAGAAAATGGCCTTTGAATGTTTTGGTACTACTACTGGAGAACCTTCTTTGTCTACACCCATTCAGCATCGTTCACACCTGTAATATTCATATGTGTAAACATACAGAATTATAATTGGATGCATTTTACCGCCGTATCATACTGTGCTATGATTGGTTAAGACCACCTAGATGGTTAGGTAATGGGCATTGATCATGGTTGGAGATACGTGAACAAGCTAGCTAATAAAGATCTACGTTAAGAAATATCCTGTAGTACTGCATTTTATTATTTTGTACAAAGCGTGCAAAACTAGACAACACCTTCTTAAGCTTTAGCCCCACCTATCTCTTTAAGTGTTGAGCCGAGCGTTCTGTATTAACAGCAGTGAAGAACCCCTGTAAAATACTTATTATACTCTGATGTTGTGGTTGTGACCCAGAGACTCGTGACCATTTATTTTGGGACTGTTCTTATGTCAGAAAATGTTGGAGTGAGTTAGAAGATCTTATTTTAAAAGAAACTACTATTAATGTTAATTTGAAAGACTGATTTATTTTTATCCAAATTATATGGACCCTGATTTAACTTTCATGGTTAATTTGTTCGTTTTTCATGGCAGATTCTTTATCCATGAAATTAAGTGGGGGAAGAACAAATCCCTCTTCACATTGTTTAAGAGAGAATTTAAATACTATTTAGAAATGATCAGTAAGTGTAAAACAATACATACCATAAAACTTTGACAAATTAAAAACGTATCTTGATATGTACTTTTGTTTGTAGATTTCTTTTTTTGTATTTATTTTGCTCATATTTTTTAAAGCACTCAAGCACCCAAGGTAACTTTCTAGCTACTCTAGACACAAATGAGAGAACAGCTCACTGAATATTACTCGGCCCAGCAGAGCTGGTTAGGCTGTTACTTTATCCAGAGTGTTGGTGACTGCAACTTTGCTGTCAGATTGTCCGTTTGTAAATTCAGAGTGTTTTGCTCTCGGAGTGTTCAGAGATCACACTGGACGCTTTGGCTAAGGGTTGATTCAAACGTTTTAACCTCATAACAGCAGTCAAGCACCCAAGCTAATGGGCTAATTGGCTAGCTTGCTAGTTACTTCCAGACACATGATGAGAGAACAGATCACTCTGACCATTTAACACACCCTAGCAGAGCTGGTTAGGCTGTATGTTAACTTGCAACTGTGCTGCTGGCAACAATTTAATTACGCTTTTTTGCCGATGTTTACTGACACCGGCCCTATTCAATGGGTATTGAGTGTTCATAAATTCAGTTATTCTGCACTCTGACACACTCAGACGAGAGTCTTTTGTTAAGACATTTAACTAGGTAAACAATAAAACATAATCCAACTCATGACGCTACTACCCTGCATGTATCTGCAGGTAGCTAGCCAACCAGGTTCAATGTTAGGTAGCTAACATTAGGCTATAACTAGTCAAGCAAATGGCTCTGAGATACGAATAAAAAGATCATACATGTAATGTTAGCTAGCAAGCTAGCCAGCTAACGTTAGCTAGCTAGCTAACAGTACACTAACTTGAAATGAAAAGACTGTTAAAATTATAAATGTGTAATATCTGTAAATGTCGCTAGCTAGACTATCTTATACATCATGGATGGACGCATCCCCTGTCGGATGTCATGGTTGCCCTTATTTGAAGATGTAATCCAGAGACAGGCGTTTTCTCCATCTCCTTAACTATCATACTCGAACCCCACTCATTTTAAAACTCGGTCCTCCAGAAAGTGGAGAGCATATACGTAATGTTAGCTAGTGAGCCAGCCAAAAAACGCGTTTTGATTTATTTATTTTTTCGGTGCAAACGGCTCTCCTGTGAAGTAGTGACCCACGACATACGCCTAGTTTCCAGAAACAGGTCACAAATAACTACTGTTAAAGGGATGAGAAGATAATGAAAACACCTTTAGGTTTTACAAAGTGGAAAATGTTCAGAAGAGGTCATTATGTCTATATTTTAATGCATTTTTATTTGTTTTTGACTAACTTGAATCATTTACAAACTTATGACACACATACTGAAAAAGCAGAATCTTTATTAAAAGGAAATACTTAATAGGACATGCCGTGTTGGTGTACTACCCTTATCCTCCATCTGCTAACAATGAAGAGAGATTTTGATAGAAAACAGAAGTGCAAACTGGTGAGCACCAAGTTAATAAGGTATCTGAGAAACTGTTAAGTAATGTGAGAATGCTCAGTCATTAGATAAAAATAGAACAGAAGTAAGATTCTAGGTTTAAGATAAGACAGTGAAATGTTTAGTGATAAAAAACTAACCCTCCAAAAATCCTTACAAGTCAAAATGTAGAATATTTAAGGTCGACTCAGCGATGTGCCGTAGATGTAAAAAGCATAGTGGGTCAATTTCAGCAACAACTCAGCTGTTTTGGGCCCGTGGTGAAGCGAACCCGTGCACATGCGCAGATACTGCTATGTGTGAGAGAGAAGTCTTACATCTCACTTATCGCAAAGCTGTGGTGCTGCTTGTGGCAATGTCATTTCCCAGAGTCTACCTTTAAGTCAGTCTTACGAGAAGACAAAATAGATTTAAACACAAAACATTATTTGCTACATGAACAATTTACATCAGTTGAACAAGTCTGTTCTCATTATTATTCTCTTTGCCTGGTAAACAAAGCATACATTGGGGTAAAGATATTGCAGTGCTGTACTCTACTTTTAAAAAAAGACTCCAGAGTCCCCCAGTAACTTTTGCCGATGATGGGCCCTCTGGATTTCGCAGCCTTGTTCATCTCAGGCACTCAAAACAACATGGCACATTTTTGAACAGCCGGTAATACTCCTCTTGGATCTGGTAAAGTCAAATGGAATGGGGAATGTGTTACACGCATTAGTTAGCCTCAGTGTGTGGATGAGGTAAAATATTACAACATTTTTATAATAAAGAAATTAAATGAAGGAATGCTAAAGTAATTACAAATAGGGCCAGAAGTTGTTTATCTCTTGACCATATGATATGTCCAGGCAAAACTCTGGGCCCTGCGTTTCTCCTGGTCAGGTCATGTGGTCAGGAAAAACCCCTGGCCATAATTATGAACCTATTTTAGAGAAAGGTTTTACCTTTCTGGACAACACACAGAGGAAGATGAAGATGAACATCCCTTGGAAAGCGTTGGCAATGGTGAAGAGATAGGCTGTGAGGGTAGTCTCATTGAGAATGTGCAACACGCCAAATGTCCAGGTGGCGCCCAGGACGAACAGAAGGGCAAGGGCACCACGAGCACAGGACCTGGAAGGACCATATATGGTTTTGTCATTGTGAGCCATATTCTGACGTGATGTACTTAACTAAGGCTCATACAATCAGCTTAATGCTAACGTTTGTAGCTCAAGTTCTGCCCTAACGTAAAGTATCTGCTCAATATTCAATACTTCTGTGGGACAATTTTACTAACTGTAGTAATCTTTATTTTTTTAATTAATTTTTTTACACATGTTGAGTTTTCCTCAACAAACACTGGGTCTTTGGCATGAAGTCAATACATTCTTGGGATGTTTTTATCAAGCTTACCTTATGTTTTGGTAATGGCTAATCTCTGGCTTCTTCACAGCAGTGTGTCGGTACACTTTGTAAATGATCACTCCAAAAGCCAGGAGATTGACCTTAGCCCGGATAGACGCATACAAAACCATGAGAAACAACCTAGGACTACTGCAATATGTTCTTTGGAGTAAACAACTTTTTGATGTAATTGTGGAATGTCATAAACCTTATTACCCATTACTGACATGCAAAATGATAACATGTTGTAAATGATTTAATCAGTGTTTCCAGACATTTCTGAAAGAAAGGAAATTCTTGAATGTCAAATAAAATGTGTGAAAATGTATTGAAAATAATATGATGAAATTAAAATGTTGAACCTTACCAGGATAATCAAACACGCAGGCCCAATGAAACTCCAAATAAAGTTATTTTCTGTGCTCAGCCAACACCTTTGAAACATAAAACATTATTTAACCACATGCTGGTGTGTAGTGCTACAACAACACCTAACAAGCACACTCCCTTTTTCTACTTACACTTTATTGGTACCATAATACTTGGAGCCAAGTGTAGCCGAAATGGCCACCACCACTGCAGGGCTTCCATATCCAAAGATGTAAAAGTTGCGATGCAGGAATCCTTTGTTGTAGATGACACCAACCACTATCAGGTACAGATGGATCCCCTCAATGCACATCCAGGCAAAAGCCGCTAAGAAGAAATAATGGAGAAGCCCAGCAATGATAGAGCAGAATAGCTGAGGGCAGAGAAAGAGAAACAAATTAGACAGACTTACCATCTATGAAATCATATAAGGCAAGGGTGACTGCACATGTAAACAAATGCAAATGAGATACAGACGGAGGCACAAATACACACACAGGTTCCCTTTATTCAACATACTGTCTTTATATGTTCAAGAATATACTGTTCAATATTTACTGGAGTCGAAGTGCAGTCAGTGCTCACTTTATGGGTGTTCATATTGATCCCGACCAGAAAGATGAACTCAGCCATGAAGAGGCTGCAGCACAGGTTCTTGTGAATGGTGGTTCTGGTACTCTGTATCTCACTGAAGAACCAGAAGGTGAAGATGCACATGGACAGGCAGATGATTGAGATGATCATTCCCAGCTGAGTGATCCTGGTCAGAATGTTGTAGTGGGCCGCCATCTGAAAAGAAGAACCAACACAATGGAAAGGTGAATCATTTTTACAGCTCCCTGCTTCTCCCCTAGTTTTGTTGTTGTCAGAAAATAGAAAGTGACATATCATTCGAAAGCTTCAGCCCTTGTGGTTTTGGAAATCAAACTCGCATCTTACTGCTGGCAATGTCATAAGAATGCCCTGTGCTTTTCAAATGGGTGTGTTCCTATGGGAATTTGTACATGTATTTGTACATGTACAGCACTCCTTCCGTGGCCTCCAACTGCTCTTAAACGCGAGTAAAACCAAATGCATGCTTTTCAACCGATCGCTGCCTGCACCCGCATGCCCGACTAGCATCACCACCCTGGATGGTTCCGACCTTGAATATGTGGACATCTATAAGTACCTAGGTGTCTGGCTAGACTGCAAACTCTCCTTCCAGACTCACATCAAACATCTCCAATGAAAATCAAATCAAGAGTTTTCCGCAACAAAGCCTCCTTCACTCACGCCGGGCTTACCCTAGTAAAACTGACTATCCGATGTCATCTACAAAATGGCTTCCAAACTCAGCAAACTGGATGCAGTCTATCATAGTGCCATCCGTTTTGTCACCAAAGCACCTTATACCACCCACCACTGCGACTTGTATGCTCTAGTCGGCTTCGCAATATTCGTCGCCAGACCCACTGGCTCCAGGTCATCTACAAGTCCATGCTAGGTAAAGCTCCGCCTTATTCAGTTCACTGGTCGATGGCAACACCCATCCGTAGCACACGCTCCAGCAGGTGTATCTCACTGATCATCCCTAAAGCCAACACCTCATTTGGCCGCCTTTCGTTCCAGTACTCTGCTGCCTGTGACTGGAATGAACTGCAAAAATCGCTGAAGTTGGAGACTTTTATCTCCCTCACCAACTTCAAACATCAGCTATCCGAGCAGCTAACCGATCGCTGCAGCTGTACATAGTCTATTGGTAAATAGCCCACCCATTTTCACCTACCTCATCCCCATACTGTTTTTATACTGTTTTTTTTTATTTTTTTTATTTATTTATTTACTTTTCTGCTCTTTTGCACACCAATATCTCTACCTGTACATGACCATCTGATCTTTTATCACCCCAGTGTTAATCTGCAAAATTGTATTATTCGCCTACCTCCTCATGCCTTTTGCACACATTGTATATAGACTGCCCATTTTATTTCTACTGTGTTATTGACTTGTTAATTGCTTACTCCATGTGTAACTCTGTGTTGTCTGTTCACACTGCTATGCTTTATCTTGGCCAGGTCGCAGTTGCAAATGAGAACTTGTTCTCAACTAGCCTACCTGGTTAAATAAAGGTGAAATAAAAATAAAAAAAATGTTTAGAGCGACACCATTAGGTAAACAATTAACTGAATGTTTTTAAATATATTTTTTTATCCTTTTGGAACAGTAATTGGGGACATATTTTATTTCAAACCTAGACTTTCAAATCTTCTTTTCCTCAAACAAAAAAGCTGTACATTTCAGTTTTTTTGTTGGCCTGCTGTATCTCGGTACTTTATGAGGGTAGTTTACAATATTATGTGTTGTTTAGAAAAGGCGTCAGAGTTTGAGAGGTTAAACCTACAATCTAGTAGGTGTGGTTGAATGGTATAGCCGCCAATACTATGCATAGAGCCCAAAAGGTTGTGGGTTCAATCACCATTTTCTATTATCCTGCCCTATATCCCTCTATATTTATGTGCTGTCTGAATAAACAACAAAAAATATGAAAGAGGGTGCAATTCCACTCTCCTTTAAAAAAAAATCTAAATACAAGTTAGCTTGTCTTTTCTATTAAAAATCACTTCCATTTGGCCTTTCATGAAAGATGTTCAGATCACCAACAAGACAGCCACAGGGGATTGGAATACATTCATATGGATGGTATGGACACTTACGTTGGCCCGTCCAGAAGACATAAGAATGGCGAAGTGTGTGAGGTGATTGCAGGAGCATGTGGTGGTGGTGCTGTTGACGTGGGTTTGCTCACAGCCCTGTGTGGCCCAATGGCCCTGCATGCTGGCCGGATCGTACTCCCAAAAGGCACATTTGGTTACATCATCTTTAGTGTCAATAGGCTTCAAAAGAAAGGGAATGAAATAGGATAGGAATTGGATATGTTATGGCAAAATATGTTTTTGAAAAAGGTACAAAATAAATAAGGTGGTTTGTGTAAAACAAATGGCTACCTTTTGATTGTGGAAATACTGAACGACCATATCGTGCCTGCATGCACTTTTAAACTAACATATGGCCATACACATTAATCACAACTCTCCATAACTTCACTTAAATTGTACCACAAATCTCCCATTGACATCAAAACAGGATTTACAGGAGTGTTGTAATTTTGTGTGTGTGTCACAAGTTAGCGGTCTGCCACTGGAGAGCTAATGGATGAGTCTAGGCTGTCTGCGTGACTGCAAACATACCTCTGTGTGTCTGAGAGTGAAGGTCACATGGTCCAGCTGGTACATGTCAGCAGGTTTGATGGCAGCCGCTATCACCCGAGAGTTCACAGTGATTTCCCCTGTTTCTGCGTAGCTCGTGTAGTCTGTAACACCAGGGTCAGTGTTTGGTTTCAGGATGCCACCGACACTGTCATACCGCAGGAAAACTATGGACACACTTCCTGATGTACAGAAAAAAATAGATTGAATTCGAATGTAGTAATATTGAAGTTTATGTCAGGTGTTGATACAGTAAGTGCTAGTGTTTGGTTCTACATTTGACAAATGTAGAGGTTCCGCCAAAAACAATAACATTTGACTTGTTACTTTGATAAGATTCTCATCTCATTTAAATGCATCTTTAGCTGACAATAATGTCTTAATGTTGTCATAGTGAATGTTTTTTCCCTTTAATCTGATCTCTTACCATTTTTGTTTCCCTTCTGCCTTTTAGGATTTAAGTTGATACGATCTCCTCCCATGGAGACAGAGAGCTCTGTTTTCTTTGTTTGCTGGACATCAAAAGTGTAGAGTTTCATTTCTGTAAATGAAATAACAGAAATGATTCAGTTGAGTGGAATAATAATTATCTGATTAATACAGCATCTGCGTCAATAGAGAACGGATTTCCAATAAACCAAGATCTTAACACATATAAACACTTTTCAGCATAAAACTGACTTTAACTAAATACAGTGGGGAGAACAAGTATTTGATACACTGCCGATTTTGCAGTTTTTCCTACTTACAAAGCATGTAGAGGTCTGTAATTTTTATCATAGGTACACTTCAACTGTGAGACGGAATCAAAAAAAAATAATCCAGAAAAGTAATTCATTTGCATTTTATTGCATGACATAAGTATTTGATCACCTACCAACCAGTAAGAATTCCGGCTCTCACAGACCTGTGTACACACTCAATAAAACAGACTCCAACCTCTCCACAATAGCCAAGACCAGAGAGCTGTGTAAGGACGTCAGGGATAACATTGTAGACCTGCACAAGGCTGGGATGGGCTACAGGACAATAGGCAAGCAGCTTGGTGAGAAGGCAACAACTGTTGGCGCAATTATTAGAAAATGGAAGAAGTTCAAGATGACGGTCAGTCACCCTCGGTCTGGGGCTCCATGCAAGATCTCACCTTGTGGGGCATCAATGATAATGAGGAAGGTGAGGGATCAGCCCAGAACTACACGGCAGGACCTGGTCAATGACCTGAAGAGAGCTGGGACCACAGTCTCAAAGAAAACCATAAGTAACACACTACGCCGTCATGGAATAAAATCCTGCAGCGCACGCAAGGTCCCCCTGCTCAAGCCAGCGCATGTCCAGGCCCGTCTGAAGTTTGCCAATGACCATCTGGATGATCCAGAGGAGGAATGGGAGAAGGTCATGTGGTCTAATGAGACAAAAATAGAGCTTTTTGGTCTAAACTCCACTCGCCGTGTTTGGAGGAAAAAGAAGGATGAGTATAATCCCAAGAACACCATCCCAACTGTGAAGCATGGAGGTGGAAACATCATTCTTTGGGGTTGCTTTTCTGCAAAGGGGACAGGATGACTTATTGAGGGGAAGATGGATGGGCCATGTATCGCGAGATCTTGGCCAACAACCTCCTTCCCTCAATAAGAGCATTGAAGATGGGTCGTGGCTGGGTCTTCCAGCATGACAACAACCCAAAACACACAGCCAAGGCAACTAAGGAGTGGCTCCGTAAGAAGCATCTCAAGGTCCTGGAGTGGCCTAGCCAGTCTCCAGACCTGAACCCAATAGAACATTTTGGGAGGGAGCTGAAAGTCCGTATTGCCCAGCGACAGCCCCGAAACCTGAAGGATCTGGAGAAGGTCTGTATGGAGGAGTGGGCCAAAATCCCTGCTGCAGTGTGTGCAAACCTGGTCAAGAACTACAGGAAACATGATCTCTGTAATTGCAAACAAAGGCTTCTGTACCAAATATTAAGTTCTGCTTTTCTGATGTATCAAATACTTATGTCCTGCAATAAAATGCAAATGAATTACTTAAAAATCATACAATGTGATTTTCTCTCACAGTTGAAGTGTACCTATGATAAAAATTACAGACCTCTTCTCCCCACTGTAGCATCATCCCCGCCATCATCCCCATTTTTATACAATCAAAATGGATATGGTCAAAAGTAAGCATTGTGGACTCCAGAGTGGCGCAGCGGTCTAAGGCACTGCATCACCGTGCTTGAGGCGTCACTACAGACCCAGGTTCGATCCAAGGCTGTTTCACAGCCGGCCGTGACTAAGAGACCTGTGAGGCGGCACACAATTGGACCAGCGTCATCCGGGTTAGGGGAGGGTTTGGCTGGCCGAGATTTCCATGTCTCATCGCGCTCTAGCGACTCCTTGTGGCAGGCTGGGCGCCTGCAAGCTGACTTCGGACACCAACTGGACAGTGTTTCCTCTGACACATTGGTGCGGCTGGCTTCCGGGTTAAGCGAGCAGTGTGTCAAGAAGCTGTGCGGCTTGGCAGTTTTGGAGGACGCATGGTTTTTGACTTTTGCCTCCGTAGGGGAGTTGCAGCGATGGGACAAGACTAACTACCAATTGGAGAGAAAAAGGGGTAAAGTAAAAAATAAAATAAAAAGTAGGCATTGAATAGCTTTCGGTGTTAGAGTTGAATGTAAAGGAGAAAACACATTGCACCAAATGACGGTCTGCTGTTCATATGTCTTTTGTTCACCATTCGTTCAGCGCTGTGTGTTTTAGGGACCAACCGCCAGTAGGCATCTAACTGTCGACATTTTCTCAGGTTTCTACATGTAGAATCAATTTGCAAATTACGGTTGGCACTCTGTTCAGAGGTGCCAAGTACAATTGGCCATTAGGCCTGCATAAGACTTTTCAGTCAAGTCAACAGTAAATCACTGAATGAACAGAAAAAAATAAGTCAATCTGTTTTACACCATTATTGCTGTGGATTTCACTGATTTATGGGTAAAATTATGAAAATAGTGTTATTACCTGTAATTGGAAGCCTGGAGTAAAAAATAATCCAACATACTGTACTTTTTTACAGTAATATCTTTTTCCTACTGTAGATTCAAATGATCGGTTTCAGGTGCCAACCTCATACTGTCAGGTGAGATATAAAGCTAGACTATTTTAGTAAAATATCTTCTTGAAGCTGCTGTGAAGGTACCTTGACTTGTTTATCTTTATTGCTAACCAATGCTGAATTACTACATGTTTTCCTAGCTAGCTAGCTAGCTATAATAAGCTAGCTCAAGCTGACACAAGCCATTTCGGTCTGCCCTAAATTGCTCATAAATATATTTCTGTGATACCTAGTGAAAAAACAAATCACCCTGATAACGATTGTTGTGTTGATAGGCGTCGCTCTCCCTCAGCCTCTGAGTGCCATAGATCACAAACTGAGTGCAGATTCGTGACCATTATGTTTTCACCATTTACTACAGAGAAAATGGCTCGTTTCTAGCAGTTCAAAATATATTACCGGCACAACATTATGATTGAAAGGCCGCATTTAACACATAAATCAGCGAATGACCGGTGTTGTATCGAGGTGCTTTCCGATCTAAAGTGATTTCACTGGGGAGCTGTATCACAGTGTCACCATAGGTAGGTAGTAACGTGGCCAATAATTTTTCCTCCCAGGATTATATGTCAAGTAAGATAACAGCCTACAAAAGAAATGACTAATATTGGTAGCCATCTAGATGTCCAGTGATACAGTATGCTAAATGGGGAGAGCATGAACGGCAACAACCTGTCACTGTTCACTCGGCTCTCAGCCGTATTCATATATGCCCTCAAACTTTGTTGCATAATGTTACAGTATTAGCCAAAACTGTTCGCTTTACCAGTAGTATGTACACATTTGGTGGGAGAGAAAGAAAGGAAAATGTTGTGAGCCTGGTATATCAATGTTTTATTGGATTGAAATAGGTGAATCTAGTCGTCTTATTTGTATTTGTTCATTGCCTCAATTGATTTCATAAACTACACAGAAAATATAAATGCACATGCAACAATTTCAAATATTTTACTGAGTTCCAGTTCATTAGGAAATCTGCCAATTGAAATAAATAAACTAGGCCCTAATCTATGGATTTCACACATTTTCACTGGGAATACAGATATTCATCTGTTGGTCACAGATAACTTCAAAGAATAGTTAGTGGAGTGGATCAGAAAACCAGTCAGTATTACTACCATTTCCCTCATGCAGTGTGACACATCTCCTTCGCATAGAGTTGTTCAGGCTGTTGATTGTGGTCTGTGGAATGTTGTCCCACTCCTCTTTAATGGCTGTGCAAAGTTGCTGGATTTTGGCGGAAACTGGAACACGCTGTTGTACACGTCATCCAGAACATCCCAAACATGTTCAATGGGTGACATGTCGGGTGAGTATGCTGGTCATGGAAGAATTGGGACATTTTCAGCATTTTCAGCTAGGAATTGTGTACAGATCCTTGCGACATCGGGCCGTGCATTATCATGCTGAAACATGAGGTGAAGGCGGCGGATGAATGGCACGACAATGGGCCTCAGGATCTTGTCAAAGTATCTCTGTGCATTCAAATTGCCATCGATAAAATGTAATTGTGTTTGTTAACCATCGCTTATGCTTGCCCATACCATAACCTAACCGCCACAATGGGGCACTCTGTTCACAATATTGACATCAGCAAACCGCTCGAACACATGACGCCATCAGTTGAAACCGGGATTCATCCGTGAAGAGCACACTTCTCCAGTGTGCCAGTAGCCATCGAAGGTGAGCATTTACCCACTGAAGTTGGTTACAACGCCAAACTGCAGTTAGGTAAAGACCCTGGTGAGGATGATGAGCACACAGATGAGCTTCCCTGAGATGGTTTCTGACAGTTTGTGCAGAAATTCTTCAGTTGTGCAAACCCAAAGTTTCATCAGCTATCGGGGGGGCTGGTCTCAGACGATTCCGCAGGTGAAGAAGCCGGATGTGGAGGTCCTGGGCTGGTGTGGTTACACGTGGTCTGTAGTTGTGAGGCCGGTTGGACGTACTGCCAAATTCTCTAAAACGACGTTGGACGCGGCTTTTGGTACAGAAATTAGCATTCAATTCTCTGACAACAACTCTGGTGGGCATTCCTGCTGTCAGCATGCCAATTGCATGCACCCTCAAACTTAAGGCATCTGTGGCATTGTGATGTGTGACAAAATTGCACATTTTAAAGCTGCCTTTTATTGTCCCCCAGCACAAGGTGCACCTGTGTAATGATCGTGTTGTTTAATCAGCTTCTCCATATTTCACAACTGTCAGGTGGATGGGTTAGCTTGGCAAGGAAGAAATGCTCACTAACAGGGATTTAAACAAATATGTGGACAAAATTTGAGAGCTTTTTGTGCATATGGAAAACTCTGGGATCTTTTATTTCAGCTCAGGAAACATGAGGGCCAAACACATGTTTTTATTTAACTAGGCAAGTCAGTTAAGAACAAATTCTTATTTACAATGACAGCCTACCTGGGAGCAGTGGGTTAACTTCCTTGTTCAGAATGACAGATTTTTACCTTGTCAGCTCAGGGATTGGATCCAGCAACTTTTTGGTTACTGGCCCAACGCTCTAACCACTAGGCTTCCCGCCCGCCGTTCTCAACCCCTACAATAACCCATTCTTCCAAGAGTTCACTGAGTTTGAATGAAGCCCTCTAGTGTGGTAAGTACAGACACACACACATTCTTGATCTGTCCCTTGTCATCTTTCTTTTTACCCACAGAGTACCAGCCCTGGTGGGCTCTGTCTCTCATTATACTGTATTCTTTATTTTTCTATGGTTGTCCTAGGGGTGAGAAGAGCTAACAAATCAGAAATTAGGAGGATTGTTATTGCAACTCATGGGGAACGCTTGATGCTGCACTGACTTCTCTCTCCTGGATGCTCTCCTGCCCAAACTGCCCCGTTGTGTGTTTCACCACCTCTGAAACACCATACCCAGAATAGAGTTGCTCCTGATCATAGATCTAGGATTGTAGCCAATCCCAATTTTAACTCCATCTCTCTCTCTGTCTCTCTCTCCCCCACATCTCTAATGCACAGGCACACAATATAGTGTTCTAATGATGCTCTTATGTGTTAACTGTTGTTACCTCATTGTCAATTATGTTAATATGTTGTCACCAATTTGAATAAATGTATTTCATGTAAAAATGTACAGTTGAAGTCAGAAGTTTACATACACCTTAGCCCAATACATTTAAACTCAGTTTTTCACAATTCCTGACATTTAGTCCGAGTAAACATTCCCTGTCTTAGGTCAGTTAGGATCACCACTTCATTTTAAGAATGTGAAATATCAGAATAATAGTAGAGAGAATGATTTATTTCAGCTTTTATTTATTTTATCACATTCCCAGTGGGGCAGAAGTTTATGCATACTAAATTAGTATTTGGTAGCATTTCCTTCAAATTTTTTCACTTGGGTCAAACATTTTGGGTAGCCTTCAACAAGCTTCCCACAATAAGTTGGGTGAAATTTGGCCCATTCCTCCTGACAGAGCTGGTGTAATTGAGTCAGGTTTGTAGGCCTCCTTGCTCGCACACACTTTTCAGCTCTGCCCACAAATTTAAAGGATTGAGGTCAGGGCTTTGTGATGGCCACTCCAATACCTTGACTTTGTTGTCCTTAAGCCATTTTGTCACAACATTGGTCATTGTCCATTTGGAAGACCCATTTGCGACCAAGCTTTAACTTCCTGACTAATGTCTTGAGATGTTGCTTCAATATATCCACATAATTTTCCTCTCTCATGAAGCCATCTATTTTGTGAAGTGCAACAGTCACTCCTACAGCAAAGCACCCCCACAACATGATGCTACCACCCCCGTGCTTCATGGTTGGTGTTCTTCGGCTTGCAAGCCTCCGTCTTTTTCCTCCAAACATAACAATGGCCAAACAGTTCTATTTTTGTTTATCAAACCAGAGGACATTTCTCCAAAAAGTACAATCTTTGTCCCCATGTGCAGTTGCAATTCGTCATCTGGCTTTTTTATGGCAGTTTTGCAGCAGTGGCTTCTTCCTCGCTGAGCGGAATTTCAGGTTATGTCGATATAGGACTCGGTTTCCTGTGGATATAGATACTTTTGTACCTGTTTCCTCCAGCATCTTCACAAGGTCCTTTGCTGTTGTTCTGGAATTTGCACTTTTTGCACCAAAGTACATTCATCTCTAGGAGACAGAACGCATCTCCTTCCTGAGCGGTATGATGGCTGCGTGGTCCCATGGTGTTTATACTTTCGTACTATTGTTTGTAAAGATGAAATTGTTCCCAAGGATGAACCAGACTTGTAATGGTCTACCATTTTTTGGGCTTATTATTCTTGGCTTATTTCCCCATGATGTCAAGCAAAGAGGCACTGAGTTTTAAGGTAGGCCTTGAAATACATCCACAGGTACACCTCCAATTGACTCAAATTGACGTCAATTAGCCTATCAGAAGCTTCTAAAGCCATGACATCATTTTCTGGTATTTTCCAAGCTATTTAAAGGCACAGTCAACATAGTGCATGTAAACTTCTGACCCACTGGAATTGTGATACAGTGAATTAAACTATAGTTTTGGCGGTTGTGGAGCGGTTGAAAAACAACTTTTAGTGATTCCAACCTAAGTGTATGTATAAAACTTTCAACATCAACTGTATGTTTTTGTTTTACACATTTAGATTTCAGGGAGAATTACACTGTACATTTACAGCATTATACTGGCACTAGAATTTCCAGCTTAATACTGTAATGTTGCTTTATAACATATATTTCTACTGCAGTAATGTTTTACAATAAGGAAAATAGTATTGTAAAATATATTACAGCATCTCTGCTGTAAAGTTATATTGCAGTACTAAGCTGGCAACTCCGGAGCCAGCATAATGCTGTCAATTTAAAGGGAAAAGTTGTACAGTGTGGGCTTCTGGGACATCAACCCCATGTTTTTTACTCCAGCCCCAAACCTTTTGATGGTCGAATCATTTTTAAATTGCAAGTTGTACGTTAGCAAGCAGAGCCGACCAGCTGGCTTACAGACGCACTAGGGTCGGACAGGCTTCCTGTGTAGATTAAGACACTGTGGAGTTGGCATGAGAAATGCGTTGTACTCTGAATTATCCCATTATCCCAACTGTTACACTGAGAAGGCTGAACAACTGCTGTTTTTTAAACATGCTAGCTAGCAAGCAGTAGCCATTATGGAATGGCACGTCGCGTTGAACAACAACCCAGTTAGCAATGGGCATTCGGAAGGACGTCGTCAGGTGCCGTGTAACAGCTCTTTTTGCCCATCGTCCTCATTGACGGGAAACTCCTGATAGGTTGCATGAGTCACGCGGCAGCCATGTTCCTCCCGCTGACGTGACACTTTTCTCACATGACCCAGCCACCCTTCTCCCGACACTACAGCCGGGGGCAACAATTTTTTCAGTTTGATTATGTGTGTCCAAAACATATACGATAACTAAGGCCAGTCCTGGTTCCCTGGATCAAGAGGTGACGACAAATAAATAAATACAAATAAAATACATTTATTGACAGTGATAGGTTATACGATAACTAAGGCCAGTCCTGGTTCCCTGGATCAACAGGTGACGACAAATAAATAAATTAAAATACATTTATTGACAGTGCAATGGCAAAAAAAAGTGACAGTAATCAAAGTGATTCAGTAGAGCAATCAAATAAGTGACATTGTACATAAACAATATATAACAAATGATTACATTGCCCACATGGATATCCATAGTGGACATTGTTTTCCCATGTGCAAAGTGAGTTGGACAACATACTGTCCAGTAGCAGCATGCAATTATCCAGTTTGTGGCGATGGCAAGATGGTGCAAGATAGCATCCGCCACACCGTCGACTTCAGGTCCTTGGCACCCATTACAGCAGAAACCAAAGCTACAAAATGTAGGATTAGAAAGTATTAGAAATGGCACACTATGTTAACATATTTCCCTTCCCTACCACCCGTACCAGATTAGCTACATGAATAAAGGGGCTATTTTCTCCTCTGAATGTACATATCATGTTAGTTAACTAGCTAGCTAACAACATTGACTAACTAACATTAGCAAGCCATCTAACGTTAGTAAGCTAGCTAGCTAAGTAACTTGGCTAGCAAGGACACAATAAGATAGCAACTTAACAGCATTTAGCTAGCTAGCAACGGCCATTTGAATGTTTTTAGCTAGCTAACGTTAACAAGCTAGATAGCCAAGGAACGTTAATTAGATGGCTAAGGTTGGCTAGCTAGCTTGCATTATTGTCCTTGTTGACATTACACAAGTAAAACTACACAGAAATGAAGGAAAGTAGAAACGTTACTTACTTGAACAAAAAAGTTTCATTCCAATCTGGTGCATGAACAGCCGAGAAAGCTAAAAGCGAGAAACATTTTCAAACGTGTTGTTTTACTAGATAACTAACAAGGTCCAACGTCTTCGTTGAATGATCCACTTTTTCCATGCACGATTCAAAATCCAGGCTAGAAAATTTGTGCTGAAATCAAAATGAAGGAGTCTATGGTGTGAAATAGGCTTTTAGAAGTAGAATTTTACTTCTTATCATTAATGCCGTCTTTGGTGTGCTTATCAATGCATGAACACCTTTTTCACACCTATAGATAAAATACCATAATTATTATTTTATTTGTCATAAAAGTTAATGTGCGTTAAGTTTCAAATATATTCTGTCATTAAAGGTTGGGTAGCATAAATGTCACCCCACTTAACATATGGATTTGCACTAGTATGCACATGCAAAGACCCAATGCAAAGTTACACCTCACTTTTCTATTTTTCTATCAGAATTCTGAAGAATGCCAAAGTCACGTCTGAAAATGTTTTTCTGGGATGTGATGTAATATGAAGGACCTGGCAAGCAAGCCTATTCACCATAACATAAACTCCAACAGAAATAACTTCAAATGTAGAACTTCAAATTAAACCAAATATTTTGCACTCATTGCACCCATGCTGGTTCAATTACATTTTCAGCCAATTTAAAAAAAGCAAATGCCTTATGAATTTATTGTTAGAAATAAACTTGCAAGGTTACTAGCCAACTAGCCTGCTAACGTTAGCTCTATTAGTCAGCCTGCTGACGTTAGCACTGAATGAGTCAGCCAGTCACTATCAACACCTAGTTTACAGCTACATTAAAGTAATCCAGTTATCAAAGAATGGTAGCTATATCAAGTTATCTTAGCCAGCCAGCTAATGTTAGCTATTTCGCCAACTAGGTATTAGCCTAGCCAGCCTAGCAAATCCCCACGTTTATCGTCGGCAAGCTAGAGCACAACTTCTGGAAACCAGCTAGAACACAACATAACAGAACTAAAACATAAACGCAGATGAAAAGCAAAGAGAGAGCAGACTAATACCCTGACTACACAGCTCGCTTTGCAAAATAAATGTAGGAATCTATGTTATTCAATTATTGCACCCACACTGCTCGCGAGCGTCTGCGTTGCCAAAGGCTAAAATAGAACTCTATTCTATTTCTAAAGCAGATCGCACTGAAAGTCCTGCCTCTCCCATCTCCTCATTGGTTTATAGAAGCAGGTACCCACGTGCCATCTCCTCATTGATTATACCCAAGTGGGTGATCGTTGTTTAAATACTATGAAAATGTTGATGCCAATCAAATGCCAATGTCTGTAAAGAGCATGAGGTGTGGCTAATGTTAGCCAGCTTGAGCTAGCATACGAAGGATGGATGGTAACTTCCTGTTGAAGGCTTTTTGGCTTCTTCTGTGGGGTTGAAGAAGTTCTGCCACCTACTGTAACGTAGCGATAAACACTTTTCTTCAAGTGAGTGAGGTGGTTTAGGGAGTGGAATTTGTTAAAAGGAGCAGTTTGGATTGCCCCGAAAATATAGTATATTAAATCAATGGATTAAATGTAGGGTATCTTTTGGGCATAATCAATATAATCTACTTAAACTGTAAATTTAGGTGTATCCTTTTTGTGTCATCCTAGATGATTTTAAATTCATTATGTCCACGTGTAGTTGTGGCAAATAAATCGAATCAAATTAAAATCACAACAAATGTAAGGTACTTATAGAAACAACAAAAACAGCTTGCAGCCTCTGGTTGGCTGGGGTTAGCTTGAAGGCGGCAGGCCGAATTTGAGATGAGAGAAATTCCTTGCTATCTTCTTTCAAATTACTCAACCCCTACATAACCAATGTAACCCAATACAGTTTTGCTTTGACTGGTATAGGCCTAAAAACTCTGTGCATTACTTAGTGATTTCCCCCCCCACAAAGTTTCCTGTACAATTTGGGTGATGCAGAACGATTTGGAAAGGCAACTGTGTGTAGAGCCATAAGAAGAGTCTGCTTCGCATTGAATACTTTTTTGGCCATGAACCTGTCCATATAATCAAGGAGGACTTTTACAGAATTGCAGGCACTGTTGGCTGTGGTCAATTGACTGCCAGCGATGTTTTGCTAATCTCAAATGAACAACACTAGGCAACATGATAAAAAAAAGGTTTTACATTTCTGGTGTTAAAACTAAACGTAGAAGATATTGTTGCCCGTGTTGTCATGAAAAGCACTCTGAATTCAATAAATTCTTATTCCTCATACATAGGCTGTGGAATGGGCCTACCAATGCAATTGTGACATAGGCTACCACAATTTATATATTGGTATATAGCCTTCACATGTAATATCACCAACGTGGCAATAAAAGTGCTCTATAAAGTGAAAGCATTATTACTAATCACCCATGTGTAAATTAGGCCTATTAGATATTGGAATAGTGCCGGTTCACTTACACATTTACTCTGTTTGCAATTTTCTGTCAGGCTGTATTTTGCTGTGGCGGCTGTATTACTATTTTGGGGTAAATAAGTGAACATATTTGTTGTATGTTGTTACAAGTGTTTCTTGTTGTGGACTTATTGGGCTCTGTCTTTTGACTCCATATCTATGTACTTTTATGTCATCGACATGAGGACCTTTTTGAATGTTGTGTGCACACGCCAATTGTCAGATCGACCAATCTGCACTTCGGTTAGTCTAATTACTTCAAGGAGAGGCAGCCATTCTGGAACCAAGAAATCTCCCTCATCTGGTTAAGGTAAGCTGGATATGTTCAGGGAATCCTGAATTTGTTAAACCATCTTTTTGGAATTACCCCCCCAGGTAACTGGACAGGCACACATTTGGTTGAAGATGGCACATTGACAAAGAGATTGTGAACCCAGAAGTATATGTTTTGTCCTATGGGGGGAGTAGGGAAAATAGATAGACAGCCTAATTTGGGTGTAGCCCTGGGCAGATTTATGTTATGCCATGTTGTCTTCAGGAGATTGTCTGTTTCATATATTTATTTCACACTAGTTGATGTAAGTCAGTGGACCAATTCCCATTACTTATGATTGTCTTTCATATTATAGGATATGCTTGTCAGAAAGAACAGTAATGTTATTCCTTATACTTCTTTTATTATTACATTTCTTCCCAATTTGTCTGGTGCATCTTATTGCCTGCAATCTAATGTCTAAATCCAATATGCATACTTGTGTTTTTTAAAATGAATTACAAGAGGCTATGCCTTTTTGTAGGCATTCATGTAGGTAGGCTTGGTAAGATCAACTTTAAAACATTCAGGCTATCCTAACTTCAAATTCTTTAAGATCTTTATCAACTATAAGTATATAAATGAGCATAAAATAACTCACCGACAGTAACTCTTGAACCGTTAAAGCTAGAGACACCAAACCAACTTTCACATGTTCAGGCTATCCTAACGTTAAATTCAACTATACTTATGTAAATTAACTATAATTCTATACATTTGCACACATTTACATGAAATAATTCCCCAGCAGTAACTGTTGACACCAAAACAACTTTCACATGTTAAGGCTATCCTCACTTACGATTCATAAAAAACGTATCAACTGAAACTATAAAAATATGTATTAAATTAGCATAAAATAACTCACCAACAGTAACTCTTGAACTGTTCAAGCTAGAGACACCAAACCAACATTCAGATGTTAAGGCTATCCTGACTTCAAATTCTTAAACACTTTTATAAACTATAACTACATACATTTGCAAAGATTTGAATAAAATAACCCACCATTAGTAACTCTTGAAACGTTCACGCTAGAGACACCAAACCAACTTTCACATGTTCAGGCTATCCTATCCTCTCAATTAATCAATCCTTCACAAGCTAGCATGCACACCACATTTTCTTCAGGAAATGTACTTTTCTAGTTATTTTAATAATTTTTTTTTTTGTACAAATTCTTAATATATATCTAATCTCTCAATTTTCATCTCAAAGTGCACCAGATTTATGCATTTAGCTGTTCATTTATTTTTTATTTTTACCCTACTAGTGTTCCATCTCTGGCTTTGGGCTAAACCCCAATGTCCTTAAATCCTAGAAATGCCCCTGCTCTCGGCCGACAACTGCTACAGGTGTGTCCGTGCTAAGAGACATGGGTGTGGTGCTCTTCTTACCCATTTCTTTCTCTTTGATCTCAATCTCAGTTGTCACTTTATATTTCCTGGCCAGTGTCAAAGTACTCTCCTCCACTGTGTGTAAGAGTTTGGTTATGGTGTGGTCCCGGTGCTCCTCTTTGAGTCTGTTCCAGGCCACCAACTCATCCTTCTCAACCAAATTGTTCACCACATGTAAAAATGTCTGTGGAATAGAAAGGAAGGCAAACAAAAGCATTTATGAATATCAAGAAACAAGACAAATCATACTGTTTATTTTCATGGATTGAACAACCCTTTCTCTGTTTTAATGTAAACGCAGCAAAGTTTAAGTAGCCTTACAAATGATGACAGAAACCATATATATATATATATATATATATATATATATATATATATATATATATATATATATATATATATATACCCTTAGGCCAAGAACATTTAGTATCCTACTTCTAAAAAAAGCAATAACAATGCTAGTGGAAATAAAGATTACTCTGAGAGTTGCTTTGGTCACGGCTGGTTTGGCGGTTTGATTCTTCTCCCCAGAGCTCATCAGCGAGGCCGATTGAGAGAGGGCCTCCACATAGGAGATCACATCCACCGACGTCAGCTCTCCCGACGTCTGTTTTTCAATCTCCACCAGCAGGCTCTGAAGATCTGTAAGATTTCTGATCTACAAATGGAAGAGACAAGACTAAGTAAGCTCCAATGGATGCCTCCTCTCCAAATAGGATAACTAGGATGGTGAATTTAAAAATGTCTACTAAATCTTAAAGCAAATCAGACAATTAAACTAAGTTATTCCCACAAAAAGTGTTCAGACCTATGCACATTTCTACACATGGATATTAACATATTCCTAATAGGAGATCCTGATTGATAAACACATGTACCAATTAAATATCTATATAGTGACCAACAGAGGGCGGTGTCCTATTATATATTATAAGTGGTACTACCTTCTTAGTTCATTTGTTGGAATACTTACATATTCAAGTGTTCTGTTGACACTTTGTGTTAGGCACACAACGTTGTCATGACAATTTTTCTTGGGATGCTCTGGAATACAACATATGGAATCATCATATTAATTTAACAGTCTGCTAGAGTAACCTCAAAACTGCTTGTTTGTTTAACAATATTTCAATATTTACAATTATGATATCACCAGGACATACCAAAATTGTTACATATTTAATTTTTAAAAGATAATTAAGATAACACTGCTCACAATTTGTTTATTAAGATTTTATATAATATGGTAACCTCGCATAATTTTAATAATGTATCCTCCCAATTCCCTCAACTTTGGTTTCAAAATTTTGAGGGTGAATTGATAGGCTTACCTTGACATATTATCCCATTCTCTGTATGAAATCGCTTAGTGCCTGAAGTAGAAATGTAATCTCTTTGGCAGGTGCAAGAGAAAGATCCATTTGTGTTTGTGCAATGTGAGAATGGCCCACAGATTTGGTCGTTCTTGCATTCATCAATATCTAATAGTAAAAAGAACAACAGGGTATTTTTTTAAATGAAAGACATAAAATAGGCCCTGATGAATGACATTTTCAAACTGAGAAAAAAATCTTGAATATCAGTTTCTTAAATATGTATTGTAAATGTTGAGAGAAAAAACTGACATACAGTGCATTCGGAAGGTTTTCAGACCCCTTGACTTTTTCCACATTTTGTTACGTTACAGCCTTATTCTAAAATGGATTTTATTGTGTTTTTCCTCATCAATGTACACACAATACCCCATAATGACAAAGCAAAAACAGGTTTTTAGAAATGTTTGCACATTTTATTACAAATAAAAAACAGAAATACCTTATTCACATAAGTATTCAGACCCTTTGGTATGAAACTCGAAATTGAGCTCAGGTGCATCCTATTTCCATTGATCATTGTTAAGATGTTTCTACAACTTGATTGGAGTCCACCTGTGGTAAATTCAATTGATTGGACATGATTTGGAAAGGCACACACCTGTCTATCTATATAAGGTCCCACAGTTGACAGTGCATGTCAGAGCAAAAACAAAGCCATGAGGTTGAAGGAATTGTCTGTAGAGCGCCGAGACAGGATTGTGTCGAGGCACAGATCTGGGGAAGGGTACCAAAAAATTTCTGCAGCTTTGAAGGTCCCCAAGTGGCCTCCATCATTCTTAAATGGAAGAAGTTTGGAACCACCAAGGTTTGTCCTAGAGCTTGGCCAAACTGAGCAATCGGGGGAGAATGGCCTTGGTCAGGGAAGTGACCAAGAATCCAATGGTCACTCAGAGTTCCAGAGTGCCTCTGTGAAGATGGGAGAACCTTCCAGAAGGACAACCATCTCTGCAGCACTCCACCAATCAGGCCTTCATGGTAGAGTGGCCAGACGGAAGCTCTCCTCATTAAAAGGCACATGACAGCCCACTTGGAGTTTGCCAAATGGTACCTAAAGACTCTCAGACACGAGAAACAAGATTCTCTGGTCTGATGAAACCAAGATGAAACTCTTTGGCCTGAATGCCAAGCGTCATGTCTTGAAGAAACCTGGCACCATCCCTACGGTGAAGAATGGTGGTGGCAGCATCATGCTGTGTTGGTGTTTTTCAGTGGCAGGGACTGGGAGACTTGTCAGGAACAAGGGAAAGATGAATGGAGAAAAGCACAGAGAAATCCTTGATGAAAACCTGCTCAAGACTTCAGACTGGGCTAAAGGTTCACCTTCCAACAGGACAAGCACACAGCCAAGACAATGCAGGGGTGGCTTCGGCACAAGTCTCTGCATGTCCTTGAGTGGCCCAGCCAGAGCCCGAACTTGAACCTGAAAATAGCTGTGCAGCAACGCTCCCCATCCAAGCTAACAGAGCTTGAGAGGATCTGCAGAGAAGAATTGGACAAACTCCCCAAATACAGGTGGGCCATACTTGTAGTGTCATACCCAAGAAGACTCAAGGCTGTAATCGCTGCCAAAGGTGCTTCAACAAGTTATTGATTAAAGGGTCTGAAAACTCATGTAAATGTCATATTTCTGTATTTTTATATATTTTAAATTGCATAACAATTGTTGCTTTGTTATAATGGGGTGTTGTGTGTAGATTGATGAGAGGGGAAAAAAACAATTTAATAAATTTTAGAATAAGGCTGTAACGTAACAAAATTTGGAAAAAGTTAAGTGGTTTGAGTACTTTCCGAATGTACCAGTCAAAAGTTCGGACACCCCTACTCATTCCAGGGTTTTTCTTTATTTTTTTCTATTTTCTACATTGTAGAAATAACACATATGGAATCATGTGGTAACCAAAAAAGTGTTAAACAAATCAAAATATATTTTAGATTTTAGATTCTTCAAATTAGCCACCTTTGCCTTGATGACAGCTTTGCACACACTTGGCATTCTTTCAACCCGCTTCATGAGGTATTCACCTGGAATGCATTTAAATTAACAGGTGTGTCTTGTTAAAAGTTCATTTGTGGAATTTCTTTCCTACTTAATGCTTTTGAGCCAATCAGCTGTGATGCGACAAGGAATGGTTGGTATACAGAACATAGCTCTATTTGGTAAAATACTAAGTCCATATTATGGCAAGAACAGCTCAAATAAGCAAAGAGAAACGACAGACCATCAGTACTTAAAATTGAACTATTATAGTTTCTTCAAGTACAGTGGCAAAAACCATCAGGCGCTATAATGAAACTGTCTCTCAGGAGGACCGGCACAGGAAAAGAAGACCCAGAGTTACCTCTGATGCAGAGGATAAGTTAATTTGAGTGAACTGCACCTCAGATTGCAGCCCAAATAAATGCTTCACTGTTTCAAGTAATAGACACATCTCAACATGAACTGTTCAGAAGAGACTGCGTGAATCAGGCCTTCGTGGTTGAATTGCTTTAAAGAAACCACTGGTAAAGGACACCAATAACTACACTCGATCCCTCCGATGTCAACAACTACAGACCAGTATCCCTTCTTTCTTTTCTCTCCAAAACTCTTGAACGTGCCGTCCTTGGCCAGCTCTCCCGCTATCTCTCTCAGAATGACCTTCTTGATCCAAATCAGTCAGGTTTCAAAACTAGTCATTCAACTGAGACTGCTCTTCTCTGTATCACGGAGGCCCTCCGCACTGCTAAAGCTAACTCTCTCTCCTCTGCTCTCATCCTTCTAGACCTATCGGCTGCCTTCGATACTGTGAACCATCAGATCCTCCTCTCCACCCTCTCCGAGTTGGGCATCTCCGGCGCGGCCCATGCTTGGATTGCGTCCTACCTGACAGGTCGCTCCTGCCAGGTGGCGTGGCGAGAATCTGTCTCCTCACCACGCGCTCTCACCACTGGCGTCCCCCAGGGCTCTGTTCTAGGCCCTCTCCTATTCTCGCTATACACCAAGTCACTTGGCTCTGTCATAACCTCACATGGTCTCTCCTATCATTGCTATGCAGACGACACACAATTAATCTTCTCCTTTCCCCCTTCTGATGACCAGGTGGCGAATCGCATCTCTGCATGTCTGGCAGACATATCAGTGTGGATGACGGATCACCACCTCAAGCTGAACCTCGGCAAGACGGAGCTGCTCTTCCTCCCGGGAAGGACTGCCCATTCCATGATCTCGCCATCACGGTTGACAACTCCATTGTGTCCTCCTCCCAGAGCGCTAAAAACCTTGGCGTGATCCTGGACAACACCCTGTCGTTCTCAACTAACATCAAGGCGGTGGCCCGTTCTTGTAGGTTCATGCTCTACAACATCCGCAGAGTACGACCCTGCCTCACACAGGAAGCAGCGCAGGTCCTAATCCAGGCACTTGTCATCTCCCGTCTGGATTACTGCAACTCGCTGTTGGCTGGGCTCCCTGCCTGTGCCATTAAACCCCTACAACTCATCCAGAACGCCGCAGCCCGTCTGGTGTTCAACCTTCCCAAGTTCTCTCACGTCACCCCGCTCCTCCGCTCTCTCCACTGGCTTCCAGTTGAAGCTCGCATCCACTACAAGACCATGGTGCTTGCCTACGGAGCTGTGAGGGGAACGGCACCTCAGTACCTCCAGGCTCTGATCTGGCCCTACACCCAAACAAGGGCACTGCGTTCATCCACCTCTGGCCTGCTCGCCTCCCTACCACTGAGGAAGTACAGTTCCTGCGCAGCCCAGTCAAAACTGTTCGCTGCTCTGGCCCCCCAATGGTGGAACAAACTCCCTCACGACGCCAGGACAGCGGAGTCAATCACCACCTTCCGGAGACACCTGAAACCCCACCTCTTTCAGGAATACCTAGGATAGGATAAAGTAATCCTTCTCACCCCCCTTAAAAGATTTAGATGCACTATTGTAAAGTGGCTGTTCCACTGGATGTCTTAAGGTGAACGCACCAATTTGTAAGTTGCTCTGGATAAGAGCGTCTGCTAAATGACTTAAATGTAAATGTAATAACAAGAAGAGACTTGCTTGGGCCAAGAAACACGAGCAATGGACATTAGACCGGTGGAAATCTGTCCTTAGGTCTGATGAGTCCAAATTTGAGATTTTTGGTTCCAACCGCCGTGTCTTTGTGAGACGCAGAGTAGGTGAACGGATGATCTCCGTATGTGTGGTTCCCATCGTGAAGCATGGAAGAGGAGGTGTGATGGTGTGGGGGTGCTTTACTGGTGACACTGTTAGTGATTTATTTAGAATTCAAAGCACAGCATTCTGCATTGATACGCCATCCCATCTGGTTTGCGCTTAGTCGGACTATCATTTGTTTTTCAACAGGACAATGATCCAACACACTTCCAGGCTGTGTAAGAGCTATTTGACCAAGGAGAGTGATGGAGGGCTGGATCAGATGACATGGCCTCCACAATCACCAGACCTCAAGCAATTTTGAGATGGTTTGGGATAAATTGGAGCATATGTGGGAACTCCTTCAAGAATGTTGGAAAAGCATTCCTCATGAAGCTGGTTGAGAGAAGGCCAGGAGTGTGCAAAGCTTTCATCAAGACAAAGTGTGGCTACTTTGAAGAATCTAAAATATATTTTGATTTGTTTAACACTTTTTCTGGTTACTACATGATGCTATATGTGTTATTTCATAGTTTTGATGTCCTCACTATTATTATACAATGTAGAAAATAGCAAAATAAAGAAAATCCCTTGAATGAGTTGGTGTGTCCAAACTTTTGACTGGTACTATATAAATATATATATATATAATACCAGTGCATTCTGTCCCGTCATTTGGTTGAAAGTGATTCAGCCCGGTTGAAGTGTATCCTGAGGCACAGGTGCAGTAGTAGCTGCCCTCTGTATTGGTACAGTTGCTGTTGTTTCCACAGATATTAGTGACATTTTGGCATTCATTGTCATCTGTTATGATGGAAGAAGGACACAGAAACAAAATACATTTAAATTGTAGATGCTGCGTACACAGTTTAGCAGGTGTTATGGCGGGTGCAGCGAAATGCTTATGTTCCCTGAACCTATCAATCAATGTAGTAAATGTCAACAAGCACACGATAATACAAAATTAAAATATATATTTTTTTACAGCGGTAGGTATGGTAACGTGACCAGTGATCAATGACTATGTACATAGTGCACAGGTCCCTACGGTGCAGGGTAGAATACCCGTCGTAGCTGGCTAGTGATTGTTACTGAGGGGCAGAGTAGGGTACTGGGCAGAGGGAAGGGTGGTGGCTGTTTAACAATTTGATGGCCTTGGGATAGGAGCTGTTTATCAGTATTAACTGTATCAACAAGGGGTTATTATTCAAACATTACTGAGACAAGTCATAGTCAGATTTACAAGGAACGTTACTACGACCCCATACAAGTTAACTACATTGATATAGCTTGCTGTGCACACAGTTCATCCTGGTTGTAACTGGTTTGTAAAATCTGGCAACCGTCAGATATTCACCATGCCAGTTCACATCAAAACACACCTGCATGAGCTATTCACAGTGTTTATTGGAAGTGATGCGATAGGACTTTCAATTGTTGTGTTCATCTGTCTAGTTATGATGAATATACTGGTCTTCCTCCCCCACTGTACCTTGTGTACAAAGCCTGTCCGGGAAGGGATATCCTTAGTTCTGAGAAAGGGAGGTGACAATATTCAGGATGAAATATGACCTTAAGATTCCAGACCTCTGAACCGCCATTGTTAACACAAACACTGTGTAGGAAAGGGTTCCATAATGACAATGACTGGCTTCCATTTTCTCTGAGTAGCCTATGGGTAGCTCAATAGGATTTCACAGTACAATGGTAGCAAAATGAATATGCATTAGGAATATAAACAAAATGACGTACTCAAGTTGACTGTCTTAAAGGGATAGTTCCCCACTCATATCTATTCTCTAGAATCTAAGAACATTTCATTGATGGAGCAAAAATTATAATGTACCTTAAAATTATGGATTATCTTTAAATTTAGAGTAGGAATATTTTTTTTAATGGGGCCATCAATTCTGTTCTATATTAATGAAGTGATATATTGTTCAAATTTATTTTTTAAATTCTCAAAAACCCATATTTGTACTGTATTTCCGTGTGGAAGCCATTTACTGTATGTTTATATTACCACAGTTTCATTTACATCGGGCCCTTGAATATGTAAACCCCCATGATTATGATCAGATAAGGAAATATGACTACTAGGCAACAGTGCCCCACAAACCTAAATGCAACAATGTTGGCTGACAGACGAACTTGAGCAATAAAACAATTTGACCACTTTCAACAGGAGCAATAATTTTTCACATTTCAGTCCTTTTGTTATGATAAACACACTTTGATGTTTACAATTTCAATAGGGTAGATAGGTTGGGGGGGAAAAAACCACTAGGAATGATTCATGATTGAACCAGGTTTACAATAATTGTGCTAGATGCCTGAGAGAATGGTGCCCATAAGGTGCTAATTAACCTCTACGGGATCGGTGTTCACCCCATGGGACGGGTGAGCTAACATAGGCTAATGTGATTAGCATAGGTTGTAAGTAACAAGAACTTTTCCCAGGATGTAGACATATCTGATATGGGCAGAACGCTTACAATCTTGTTAATCTAACTGGACTGTCCAATTTACAGTAAAATAATACCGTGCTATTGTTTGAGGAGAGTGCAAAATTATGATCTTGAAAATGTATTAATAAACCAATTACGCACATTTGGGCAGTCTTGATACAACAGTTTAAACAGAAATACAATGGTTCATTGGTTCAGTCTAAAACTTTGCACATACACTGCTGCCTTCTAGTGGCCAAAATCTAAATTACGCCTGGGTTGGAATAATACATTATGACATTTCTCTTGCATTTCAAAGATGTCGGTACAAAAAACAATTCATGTTTTTTTCTTTGTATTATCTTTTACCAGATCTAATGTGTTATATTCTCCTACATTAATTCCACATTTCCAAAAACTTCAACGTGTTTCCTTTCAAATGGTATCAATAATATGCATATCCTTGCTTCAGGTCCTGAGCTACAGGCAGTTAGATTTGGGTATGTCATTTTAGGTGAAAATTGAAAAAAAGGGTCCTATCCTAAAAATGAACCTGTCTCCTCCCCTTCATCTACTCTAATTTAAGTGGATTTAACAGGTGACATCAATAAGGGATCATAGGTCAGTCTATGTCATGGAAAGAAGTGGTGTTCCTAATATTTTGTACAATCAGTGTATGTAATAAAGTTAAGTCAATATTGGAGCTAAACAAACTGGCCAAATTGTTTGTTACCCTAACAATATGTTAGCTGTCTAACCTTTCTTCAGCATGTCATTAAACCTTAATTTATTCAGGGAAGTTCCATTGAGACCAATGTCCCTTTTACAAGGAAGCCCTGATTCACAAAATGCAGCATAAAAATACTAAATACATAATAAGGAATTAGTGAGACAGTTATTTTTAGTGACACTGTTAAAAAGTTGTGTTCACTGCTGAGTACTTTATTATTTGTTAGCTAACTTCCTTTGCTAACATGTCTAGAATTTTTTTTTTGCCACAAAAACGGCTAAGATTGTTGATATACTTTTCTTCTCCCTTCTCAATTCTCAATCTGACCTTTTCTACCATGGGAATACATGTATGTCAAGTGTTGTTCTACTTAAAAGCGATGCTGTCGGAAAAATAAGCCCTTTTTGATTGAATTAATGTCCTAATATATTTTCACTGGGTGTGTAGCTAAAGAAGGAGTTTTAATCCTTGAGGCAATTGAGACATGGATTGTGTATGTGTGCCGTTGAGTGTGAAATGGCAAGACAAAGATGAAAGTGCCTTTGAATGGGGAATGGTAGTAGGTGCCAGGCACACCGGTTTGAGTGTGTAAAGAACTGCATCACTGTTGGGTGTTTCACGCCTAACAGTTTCCTGTGTGTATCAAGAATGGTCTACCACCCAAAGGATATCCAACCAACTTGACACAACAGTGCATTAGTCGCCATGGGCCAGCATCCCTGTGGAACGCTTTCGACACCTTGTAGTCCATGCCCCAACAAATTGAGGCTGTTCTGGGGGCAAAAGGGGGTGGAATTCAATATTAGGAATGTGTTTCTAATGTTTTGTATACTAAGTGTATATTTCCAATTAGATTTGGGTAACTTCCAGTCCACATGGACAGATGAACCCCGGGTTCAATTCAATTGAACCTGCATTGCTGTACTTACGCAAATTAAATTACAGATTGGTTTTGGCTCATTGGTTTTGGGTATACGTTGAATTACCACCAAGTGGACTCCTCTCACAGGTACTGTAGATTCTTCACATTTTAAGAATAGCAAGTGTTCTCAGGCAGTAATTTGTAAACAAAGACAGTGTGTAAATTAAATTCCAGCCTTAACATTGTTAAACAGGACAGAGAAAGTGTTCATTTTTGAAAACCTGCAGACCTGATGATGGTAGTACGCCTGCTGTTGAAAGATATAAGACAAATGGGTACCACCGGCTGAATGTTTTCCATATATGTGAAGCAGTACATACATGTATGCAGTAAGGATCCAAGTACAATCAGCTGATTATGATTCAAATTTACTCCTAGTGTTAAAAGGTAGTCAAATGTTGGAGTGTTTTTCACACTTTACACCAGTGTAGATTGAATGCAACAATAACCAGTGTTGGCCATGAATATTTTCACCTAGAGTTACAAAAACTCTGAGTGTTAAAAGCTAATACTTCTTGTGTTGGTGTTAAACGTGTTGATTTAAAAGTATATAATAATATATATGCTTGAATAATATAACTTCTAAATCCCAAATGAGCTTAGTACAACCGTTTTATCCCAACTTTTCCATTGTTATATTAATGGTGTCCATTTGAGTCTTTGTAAACAAACAAATAGCCTCAACATAACACTATGCAAAATCCTGTTGATCGTATGGACTCTCTCAGTCCTTGCATCCAGAGCATCCTCTATGAACTATGGTTAAAATCCTACATCCCCTCAGCTTTACAGCCAACCAGGTGGCTGTTGTTTGACTAAAACAAAAATATTGGATTGTGCCTTTAGCCGCAGACATCATTATGCAACTTTACTTTACAGACCAGTAATATACACCCTTTTAACCCTGAATTAATGCAAGGATAATCACCCAATATTGCCTAAAATAGAGCCTATTTTTTTTCCATTTATTTGGGGGTTGAGGCATTAAACCTAAACTCAGGTCTAAACCTGAGTGTAATGTCCCTTTAAGTGCTATGCATTCCATAGGCCTAATTAACCTTGTTCTGTATAGGTTTGTAAAAAATCTAGAACTTATATTTACCATTACAAAACTTGGTTCCATCGCCAGTGTATCCACGGTTGCAGTAACAGGCATTATTGGATCCATTCAGGGTTTTACACGAGGCAAGTTGATGGCATGTATGACAAATGTCATAAAATCTGCATGGGTCTATAACACTGGAAAGCCATGCTATGAGATAAAAATAGAATACATTTGCTTTGTGAATTGATTCAAATATGTGAAAAAAATGTACTACCAGATCAGCATTAACTCATCAATATGGAAGGAACAATGGTACCATGAACTATGGTATGTATTGAATGTTGCATACAATCATATTATGCTATTATGACTAAGAATGTTTACATTTTCAGCAAATGGTAATATAATAACAGAAAGACAAAAATCATATGTAAGCCTACTCAACATCAATAAACTACTCAGAAGTAATGTTAGACTGATATTGAAATGGACTCGCACAACTGCAAAGTTCCTAATTATATCTATGCAACTATGATCACTAAAAGGCCAGGAGACCTGGAATTTGGGATAAAAAATATCCCGCCATGCATCCTGATTATTTTCTCTGGTAAATCCCACATACACATAACGGAAATGGCAAAGAACATACGTGTATTTGTACCATGTTCAAGGGGTCTGCTATGCTACAGTGCATACTATATGACAGAAGAATGGATAGACTCACTTACCTGCTAAAAGTACAAGTTTCATCTGGGACTTGAGCAAAGACTCCATACTTGCTTTAGGACAGAACTACTTTTAGCTGAAACTCTGTGGCTGGTGACGTGGTCCATTTCCTTGCGTCAGTTTTCCTGTTTCCCTAAACCTGACCCTTCCTGTCCTGATCTTTAATCAGCTTTCACAAACATTAAACTGGGGACACGCCACCGTCCCATGACAATGGAGTCTAATAAACAGCATAAGATAATGCTTATTAACCAGTATAGTCTGGCTTCCTAATTAAAGTAATTGTAGCTGTAGTATAAGAGTATACATTCTTACAATTTATGATTTGCAATTTGGTGGCTTTTTCTCCAACTCCATCTCAATACTAAGTGTTCTTTAAGTAGTAATGTTATTGTGCATCTGGGGTGGCCATTTTACAAAACCACAAGGACATTGTTCTCAAAAGAAACAGAAACACTAGCTGAACAACATTGACTTCAGTGAGGGACAACACCCTCTTTTTCTAGGACACTGTACAAAAATTCCAGAGATGTCTTCCTACAAATGTAACACTGATTTCAATGCACTCGACTAACTTGCATCAGTAATTACGCATCTTTTCATTCATTTTATTCAGTTGATCTCCAGACTAGCACTCAAGAGGATGATAGCTACTAAGCCACTCTGAAGCTGCCAAGTAATTGAATTAAGGAATATGAATATCTTATACTGTAAATGTTTTAATATGGAAAATGAAAGTAATGATTTCCTGCATGCTATTAATTCACTCTTTATCCCTTTGATAAGTTCCCAGTGGTGGACCATTTCACTGGCTGAGTTGCATGGAAAGTCAAATTGGCCAAGTTGGACTGATTCATTGTTTTATATTCTCCTGTCACATTATCAGTTCATTTACATGCATGTAGAATTAAATGAGGACTTTTGGGGTATAGGGTCTTCCAAACAAATTTTATGGAAAATGTAAGTAAACGTACCCTACACTTTAGCCTGCAAAATTCGTTGTAGGTTCATTAAATGATGGGTGATATACAATTAAGGTTGGCAAAATTGTTTAGGAAAATGCTCAGAAAGATTGAAGGAAAAAAAACACACTGGTGCCAGTCCAAAATTAAAAGGATTATTGGTAACACTTTATATGTTGGACAAGGTATGACAGAAATCTATGCTTTGTTTTAGTTTCCCTGGCACTGTTTCCAAATGCTAAACTTTTATAATTTGTAGCACAACTCCCATGAAAGTTATGATACTTATATTCGTATTTTCCGTGCATCATGCCCAAATTGTCTATAAGTGACTTTGTTGAGATACACAATCAAATGTAAATACTTCAGGATGATTTGGACATTACGCACAAAACAATGCTAATAGAATAGGTACCATAACAAAGGTTACGCATGTAACCATGGTTATGTGAGCTATATGGATCACTCCAATAAATTGGTATCACTCCGCAGCTGAGGGATACATCCGAGGTGAGGATTTACAGATTTACTCCTGTGTACTCTCCTGCAAGGCCTTGCAGAACTCAGCAGAGATGGGGACAGATGGAGAGTCATCACTGTCCACCAGTTTGATGTCCAGTGCAGTGGCTACCTGAGTGAGTAGGCTCCTCATAACCTCTCAAGCCGCTGGGGGCAATGTCACGGTTTTCTTGCGGTGAAGGAGAGTCGGACCAAAATGCAGCGTGGTCATTTTGATACATGTTTAATAACCGAACAAACACGAACAATACAAAAACAATAAATGTAACATGAAAACCGAAACAGCCTATGCTGGTGCAAACTAACACAGAGACAGGAACAATCACCCACGAAACACTCAAAGAATATGTCTGCCTAAATATGGTTCCCAATCAGAGACAACGATAAAAACCTGCCTCTGATTGAGAACTACTCCAGACAGCCATAGACTATGCTAGATACCCCCACTAAGCCACAAACCCAATACCTAACAAAACCCCAAGACAAAACACACCACAATAAACGCATGTCACACCCTGGCCTGACCAAAATAATAAAGAAAACACAAAATACTAAGACCAGGGCGTGACAGGCAATGAAGCCCCGTTGCTGGATTCTGATGGCCTGTCAGCCTGGTAGCCCTGCTCACGGTGGTGAACAGTGCCAGCATCGTCCCCCAGGAACGGCCTATCACTGGCCAACAGGGAATAGCCATCGAAGCTATCAACCTCCTGATGCAGGGCAAACGCCCTCCATTCAAGGTGGTCTCAGCGGTCCGACTACTGCCCCCGTCCAGGACTGGTAGCAGATGGGCTCTGCCTGTGGTGGCTCCGGCCATGCTTCCTGGGAGGGACACTAGGCCCAGTAGAGGGACTAACAGCTTACTGTGGCTCAAACCCAGGCAGTGCATACAGAATTCATAAAGGGAAGCCATAAGCTCAGCCATGAGCTCAGCTAAGCCAACAAGGCCACGGAGCAGGGGTCCAACGCCCTGGGAGAGCTTATGTCGTGACCCGCTTGGGGGAATGGGAACCCGGTGAGGAATATATTGCCCAGTACCTCTGCAAAAAAAATGGGGAAGACCTGTGTAGGAAAAGCAGGCAGACAAAGAAACAGCAACCAGGTAATGGATTTGATTTAATATTTTTTTGTTTCACGCCAACTCTAATATTACCTAGTCGGTTTAATATCCAAGCAGTGAAAACAGCACCATATGATGGAGTAACTCCATTAAAGTTATGTATAGTAACCCTAGGTGTAAAATAGTAAATAATGGCTACATCTCAGAAAGTTTTAAACTCTCCAAAGGAGTAAAACAATGTTGTCCACTATCGGCATATCTATTTATTATTGCCATCGAAATGTTAGCTGTTAAAAGACTGTCTAGGACACACGTTCCGCTAACGGAACCCCCCCAACATTCTGCTGAAAATGCAGCGCGGGAAATTCAAAAATATTTCACTTTCACACATTAACAAGTCTAATACAGCAAATGAAAGATAAACATCTTGTTAAAACCTCTTGGTGTTAGGGGGCAGTATTTTCATTTTTGGAAAAAAAACATTCCCGTTTTAAACAGGATATTTTGTCAGGACAAGATGCTATAATAAGCATATAGTTGACAGCTTTAGATAGAAAACACTCTAACGTTTCCAAAACTGTAAAGATATTGTCTGTGAGTATAACAGAACTGATGTTGCATGCGAAAGCCTGAGAAAAATCCAATCCGGAAGTGCCCCAGGTTTTGAAAGCGCTGCGTTCCAATGACTCCCTATTCAGCTGTGAATGTACCATCAATGAGCTTACGCTTTCTACGTATTCCCCAAGTTGTCTACAGCATTGTGACGTAGTTTTACGCATTTCTTTTGAAGAATAGCCGTAGGCGGCCACATTGCGTAAGTGGTCACATGGTGGCTCCGAGAGAGATTCTCGCGTAAAATACAGAGGTAGCCATTACTCCAATCGGTCCTAGTGAAAAACGAATTGTCCCGACGGATATATTATCGAATAGATATTAGAAAAACACCTTGAGGATGGATTCTAAACAACGTTTGCCATGTTTCTGTCGATATTATGGAGCTAATTTGGAATATTTTTCGGCGTTGTGGTGACCGCAATTTCCAGGCGATTTCTCAGCCAAACGTGAAGAACAAACGGAGCTATTTCGCCTACAAAAATAATATTTTGGGAAAAAATGAACTTTGGCTGTCTACCTGGGAGTCTTGTGAGTGAAAACATCCGAAGTTCATCAAAGGTAAACAATTTAATTTGATTGCTTTTCTGAATTCCGTGACAAGGTTGCTTGCTACTAGCAAGGCATAATGCTATGCTAGGCTATGATAAACTTACACAAATGCTTGTCTAGCGTTGGCTGTAAAGCATATTTTGAAAATCTGAGATGACAGGGTGATTAACAAAAGGCTAAGCTGTGTTCCAATATATTTCACTTGTGATTTTCATGAATAGGAATATTTTCTAGGAAGATGTATATCCGTTGTGTTATGCTAATTAGTGTCAGATGATGACAACGGTCCCGTTGACGGGATGGGGTGTCACTACAGGTTAATCTACCCATCGTGTCTGATTTTTAAAAATGTTTTACAGCGAAAACACAACATATATTTATGTTAGATCACCACCAAATCCAAAAAACACTTTTCCCAGCCAAAGATAGTCACAAAAGTAGAAATAGAGATAAAATGCATCACTGACCTTTGATAATCTTCATCAGATGACACTCATAGGACATCATGTTACACAATACATTTATGTTTTGTTCGATAATATGCATATTTATATCCACAAATCTCAAATCAAATCAAATCAAATCAAATCAAATTGTATTTGTCACATACACATGGTTAGCAGATGTTAATGCGAGTGTAGCGAAATGCTTGTGCTTCTAGTTCCGACAATGCAGTGATAACCAACAAGTAATCTAACTAACAATTCTAAAACTACTGTCTTATACACAGTGTAAGGGGATAAAGAATATGTACATAAGGATATATGAGTGAGTGATGGTACAGAGCAGCATACAGTAGATGGTATCGAGTACAGTATATACATATGAGATGAGTATGTAGACAAAGTAAACAAAGTGGCATAGTTAAAGTGGCTAGTGATACATGTATTACATAAGGATGCAGTCGATGATGTAGAGTACAGTATATACGTATGCATATGAGATTAATAATGTAGGGTAAGTAACATTATATAAGGTAGCATTGTTTAAAGTGGCTAGTGATATATTTACATCATTTTCCCATCAATTCCCATTATTAAAGTGGCTGGAGTTGGGTCAGTGTCAATGACAGTGTGTTGGCAGCAGCCACTCAATGGTGGCTGTTTAACAGTCTGATAGCCTTGAGATAGAAGCTGTTTTCAGTCTCTCAGTCCCAGCTTTGATGCACCTGTACTGACCTCGCCTTCTGGATGATAGCGGGGTGAACAGGCAGTGGCTCGGGTGGTTGATGTCCTTGATGATCTTTATGGCCTTCCTGTAACATCGGGTGGTGTAGGTGTCCTGGAGGGCAGGTAGTTTGCCCCCGGTGATGCGTTGTGCAGACCTCACTACCCTCTGGAGAGCCTTACGGTTGAGGGCGGAGCAGTTGCCGTACCAGGCGGTGATACAGCCCGCCAGGATGCTCTCGATTGTGCATCTGTAGAAGTTTGTGAGTGCTTTTGGTGACAAGCCGAATTTCTTCAGCCTCCTGAGGTTGAAGAGGCGCTGCTGCGCCTTCTTCACGACGCTGTCAGTGTGAGTGGACCAATTCAGTTTGTCTGTGATGTGTATGCCGAGGAACTTAAAACTTGCTACCCTCTCCACTACTGTTCCATCGATGTGGATAGGGGGTGTTCCCTCTGCTGTTTCCTGAAGTCCACAATCATCTCCTTAGTTTTGTTGACGTTGAGTGTGAGGTTATTTTCCTGACACCACACTCCGAGGGCCCTCACCTCCTCCCTGTAGGCCGTCTCGTCGTTGTTGGTAATCAAACCTACCACTGTTGTGTCGTCCGCAAACTTGATGATTGAGTTGGAGGCGTGCGTGGCCACGCAGTCGTTGGTGAACAGGGAGTACAGGAGAGGGCTCAGAACGCACCCTTGTGGGGCCCCGTGTTGAAGATCAGCGGGGAGGAGATGTTGTTGCCTACCCTCACCACCTGGGGCGGCCCGTCAGGAAGTCCAGTACCCAGTTGCACAGGGCGGGGTCGAGACCCAGGGTCTCGAGCTTGATGACAAGCTTGGAGGGTACTATGGTGTTGAATGCCGAGCTGTAGTCGATGAACAGCATTCTCACATAGGTATTCCTCTTGTCCAGGTGGGTTAGGGCAGTGTGCAGTGTGGTTGAGATTGCATCGTCTGTGGACCTATTTGGGCGGTAAGCAAATTGGAGTGGGTCTAGGTGTCAGGTAGGGTGGAGGTGATATGGTCCTTGACTAGTCTCTCAAAGCACTTCATGATGACGGAAGTGAGTGCTACGGGGGCGGTAGTCGTTTAGCTCAGTTACCTTAGCTTTCTTGGGAACAGGAACAATGGTGGCCCTCTTGAAGCATGTGGGAACAGCAGACTGGTATAGGGATTGATTGAATATGTCCGTAAACACACCGGCCAGCTGGTCTGCGCATGCTCTGAGGGCGCGGCTGGGGATGCCGTCTGGGCCTGCAGCCTTGCGAGGGTTAACACGTTTAAATGTCTTACTCACCTCGGCTGCAGTGAAGGAGAGACCGCATGTTTTCGTTGCAGGCCGTGTCAGTGGCACTGTATTGTCCTCAAAGCGGGCAAAAAGTTATTTAGTCTGCCTGGGAGCAAGACATCCTGGTCCGTGACTGGGCTGGGTTTCTTCTTGTAGTCCGTGATTGACTGTAGACCCTGCCACATGCCTCTTGTGTCTGAGCCATTGAATTGAGATTCCACTTTGTCTCTGTACTGACGCTTAGCTTGTTTAATAGCCTTGCGGAGGGAATAGCTGCATTGTTTATATTCGGACATGTTACCAGACACCTTGCCCTGATTAAAAGCAGTGGTTCGCGCTTTCAGTTTCACGCGAATGCTGCCATCAATCCACGGTTTCTGGTTTGGGAATGTTTTTATCGTTGCTATGGGAACGACATCTTCGACGCACGTTCTAATGAACTCGCACACCGAATCAGCGTATTCATCAATATTTTCATCTGACGCAATACGAAACATGTCCCAGTCCACGTGATGGAAGCAGTCTTGGAGTGTGGAGTCAGCTTGGTCTGACCAGCGTTGGACAGACCTCAGCGTGGGAGCCTCTTGTTTAAGTTTCTGCCTGTAGGCAGGGATCAACAAAATGGAGTCGTGGTCAGCTTTTCCGAAAGGGGGCGGGGCAGGGCCTTATATGCGTCGCGGAAGTTAGAGTAACAATGATCCAAGGTTTTACCACCCCTGGTTGCGCAATCGATATGCTGATAAAATTTAGGGAGTCTTGTTTTCAGATTAGCTTTGTTAAAATCCCCAGCTACAATGAATGCAGCCTCCGGATAAATGGTTTCCAGTTTGCAAAGAGTTAAATAAAGTTCGTTCAGAGCCATCGATGTGTCTGCTTGGGGGATATATACGGCTGTGATTATAATCGAGGAGAATTCTCTTGGAAGATAATGCGGTCTACATTTGATTGTGAGGAATTCTAAATCAGGTGAACAGAAGGATTTGAGTTCCTGTATGTTTCCTTCATCACACCATGTCTCGTTAGTCATGAGGCATACGCCCCCGCCGCTCTTCTTACCAGAAAGATGTTTGTTTCTGTCGGCGCGATGCGTGGAGAAACCCGTTGGCTGCACCGCATCGGATAGCGTCTTCCCAGTAAGCCATGTTTCCGTGAAGCAGAGAACATTGCAGTCTCTGATGTCCCTCTGGAATGCTACCCTTGCTCGGATTTCATCTACCTTGTTGTCGAGAGACTGGACATTGGCAAGAAGAATGCTGGGGAGTGGTGCGCGATGTGCCCTTGTCCGGAGTCTGACCAGAAGACCGCTACGTTTCCCTCTTTTTCGGAGTCGTTTTCTTGGGTCGCTGCATGCGATCCATTCCGTTGTCCTGTTTGTAAGGCAGAACACAGGATCCGCGTCGCGGAATCTCTGTTTACATTGGCGCCATGTTCAGAAATGCCTCCAAAATATCCGGAGTAATTACAGAGAGGTACGTCAAATAACAGAAATACTCATCATAAACTTTGACGAAAGATACATGTTTGACATATAATTACACTTGTTCTTAATGCAACCGCTGTGTCAGATTTTTTTTTAACTTTACGAAAAAAGCATACCATGCAATAATCTGAGACGCGGTCAGAAATACACAACATTTGTCCGCCATGTTGGAGTAAACAGAAATATGAAATTACATCATAAATATTCCATTACATTTGATTATCTTTCATCCGAATGCAGTGCCAGGAATCCTAGTTCCGTAATAAATCGTTGTTTTGTTCGATAATGTCCATTACTAGTGTCCAATGAACTACTTTTGCTAGCACGTTTAGCTCACATGTCCAAAAGCTGGCGCCGGCCCGGACGAAAACTTCAAAAAGTTATATTTCAGGTCGAATAAACTGGTCAAACTAAGTAGAGAATCAATCTTCAGGATGTTATTATTATATATATCCATTAACGTTCCAACCGGAGCATTCGTTTTTGTCTACAGAGTAATGGAACGCATGGCGATATCAAGAGTAATGTGCGTAACCAGGAACTGCCAGACCACTGACTCATTCCCTTCCCATCCGGTCCCACATCACCCTAGAGGCTTCATTCCACGTTCTACTGACTGTTGACATCTAGTGGAAGGCGTAGGAAGTGCGAACAGATCCATATCTTACTGGGATGTGAATAGGCGATGAGTGGAAAATCAACCAGCCCCAGAATTTCCACTTCCTGTTTGGAAGTTTACCTGTCCTATGAGTTCTGTTATACTAATATAATAACTACAAATACAAACACAAATATCATAGTGTTACATGCATTTGTTATTCCATTTATGTTTTGAGGTTTGACGTTAGCACGTTAGTCAATATGTGTTACAACTGTGCCGGCACATAGCACATATTATATTTAAGACGGACTGACCCTTGAGAGATGTAGAGGGTTAACAGCTTAAGTTTGCTCTCCCTATGTGATTTTTTAAAACTATCCTTTATTTAGTGGGCACTCATGGTGGGTGTCTTTTAGGTCCCAGTTGTTGTTGGTAGTCAACTTTCAGTGGACACTCCCATGAGTGTGTTTCATAACCCCTTCTAGAGCCACAACTGTTTCATTTAGGTCGTTGTTAATGACTCCTTGTTAGTTCTCCCTTCTGTTTGAGCGACAATTTTTGGTTTCTTCCTGGGGAATGTAACACTCAGAACAGTAAAGAAGTATTTTTGTGTCATACCCATGGTGTATTGTCTGAGATACACACGGCAGGAATGCAGTATCCAAACTACCCAGTTTATAAACACAGGCAAAACACCTTCATACATAATGCTCATAACTATTTATAAAGCAGACATTGACTAGGATTTTAGCATATATACTTTTGAGTACTCATGAGTAATAACAGTATATTCGCTAATTAGCATTGTATAGGCTTAATTCCAAACCAAACAATACAACAGGATAGAGTGGCCGCAACACAAACAAAATAAACATTATGAAAATGTATTTAGATGGAAAGAAATCAAGAAAACAAGGAAGGGCTTTGAGTGAAATGTCTGCTGGGGGTAGACCGTCTAAACCGTTGTAATGACGGGTGAGTGAAATGAGTGAGGAGTCAGATGCAGAGAGCGAAATGAACGGGAAATCGCTTTAATGTCCTTCAAATCGTAACAGGTCCAAAACATGGGTGAAGGCCCAAAACACTGGCGCTTAAACCAACCCAAAACCTAGATACAAACACTGGACAGCGAAAACCCAAAACAAAAACACGATACATCACCAAACCTAACAACCAACAAGCCCGCACAAACACCAGCTGGCAAAACTAACTTAAATAACACCCATCCCAAAACCCCAACAAGGAACAGGTGAAAACAATTAGACAAAAACAAACGAAAAGGAAAAAGGGATCGGTGGCAGCTAATAGACCGGCGACGACGACCGCCGAGCGCCACCCGAACAGGAAGGGGAGCCACCTTCGGTGGTATTCGTGACAACCGTCTCCATAACACCACATTTTCTAATGATACCAAATTTCATTGTATGGAATGGTGTTTCACTGTTTCTTGTCAGACATTACACACATCACAATGCACTGTCATAATGAATAGCCATGTGCTATGTGTTGAAATATCGGTCAATTTGCCATTGTTAAAAATAAATATGCCACCGCTATGCCCTAGAATGATAGGGTGATCATATTTCTATCAACAGAGTCTAGTTGTGTTTAAAAACAGCCATACATGCAAAATGATAAAGCCTTTTGTCTCATGTTTCTATACCAAGTGTGCATTTGAAGATAAGGCATGAAATAACACTCAGCTGGTGGTTTTATTTATTGTTATTTGACACTGTTAATGTCAAAATTACCCAATTCTTTGTGTGGGAAACAGACAGAAACAGATTATGGGCGGTGAGGAGAAAGTCTCATGCCAAACATCTGAGTCACACATAACAAAATGAAGAGATAAGGAATATGAACTGGTGACTTAAATGTGGGACCAAAATCTATTGCGTTTACCAGAGAAAATGTCATTTAGTGGTACAACAACTACCTCTACGTAGATATGATTCTTAATATAGCATATAGCCGAATATGAAATAAATTAGGGACATGGAATCACTGAAACATTAGAGTAGACCACTTTTGCAGCTTCAAAATGACTAAGAAATGTATTTTCATAATGAGTAATACAGTAACACTTGACATCAAGTTCTTATACATGTGTAGTAAATGTGTGATTATTACAATAGCAACATTGTTGTTACATAGGACTTTGGAAATGGCTTTTTAATGGCATAATAATGGAGTTATTACAATTGGAATAAGGAACAGCCAACATTCCTCTTGTGTGCAGTAGTTACGCAAACTCTCAGCTCATTGCTATGCAATTACCAAAGTATTATGTATGCTAATGAAATGTTGCTCCAGAAGTAATTACAGTTGTATTACACAGGCACAATGACAGTTGAATGTTAAGAGTTGTTGAGAATACTAACAGTAACAAGATATGGCTATTATGTGTCTAAAGGAAACTAAATATCCCATCACTGCCTTCTTCAATCAACTACAGCCAAGTTAGGTGGGCAATCATGTTAGTTTGTATTCTGAATAAAACTATCCCTTTAAAATGGTATAGTGTGTGTTTAAACAAGAACACTTACCCTCAAATGGACAAAGAGTTTCAAAGTTGTTTTTGCTAAGCATTCAACTTGCTATTTGCAATGTTTGCAAATGGCTTTGAATTACTCTGCTGTATTTTCAGGTATCATAAAATGAGTTGCAGCTTTCAACCTTTTCAATGGCATGTTGAAAGAGTCATACAGTAGTTGAGCGTCACAACTTATTTATACTAATGCGTACAACATATCATTGGTTTGATTTGATTATGTACACCTGAGGCAATGGACATTCAGGAATATTGACATTCACAAAAATTGAAATGTATTGTGTAGTTCAAATATAACGTTCAGATAGATTGGAATAGTGTAGGAGGTTGTGTGTGCTCTATTCATTATATTTCTATCTTCAACATGCAGTTCCAGAGACAGCCAATCCAATAGTTTCAGAAAAGTTGTCACTTCCTGAGAACTGTATTCAAATAGTTTTCAGAAGTAGTCATTTTTTGGGGATCTGTTTTCAAATAGTTGTAGTCACCCCTAAAGTAACTATTTGTTCCCCTGGAAAAATAGTTAATTTCCACAAAGCATAGTTAAAACTATAGTTATCCCAGGTCTGGTTCTGGGTCAAATGTTTGAAGGAAAAAACATCTGAATGTCTCACTCTGACACTTTTCTAACGGAGAGGAAGGAAGAGATGTTGTCTAGAACAAACCAATGTTGTTTGCTCCCTTCCTCTGCAGTCCTTTGAAGTCAGGAAAGCTCTCATTAATTGTAAATGCTAAAACCTCTTGTAGGTGCTTGATACACAATGACATTGTAAAAACTAATTGGAAAATAAAGCTCTGAAATGTTTTGCTTCTTTCCATTTCTCCACATGGATATGATGAAATCATTAAAAGCATCAAAGTGTCACAATTGACAAAAATATAAGCTTCACAAGACATTAAACATTGCATTCAATGGGGGTGAGAGTAGCAACACAATATGGATTCTTAGAGAAAGGCATCATGTGCATAATTTACATGCATGAGATTGAGAGATAGAGAGGAGGGAGAAAGGGTGAGATGGAGGGCAGGAGGGAGGCAGGAAGTGAGAGAGGGGTTAGAGGTTGAAGGGGTGAAAGAAGGGGGAGGGAGAGAGAAGAGAAGGAGGGGGGATAAAGAGGTAGAGAGACAGAGGGAGGCAAAGGGAGGGAGAGAAAGAAGAAAGAGAGGAGATTGTGGGATTAGTTTGTCTGTCTCCACAGTGCAGTGATTATTTCCTCCCATTGAATGCAATGTACTCACTTATGCATCATATCCTTGATGCATTTCTCTAGACATCAATAGTGTGAGGTTAATCTTCCCCTCAGTTGAATGCAATGTATTCACTGAGGCATCATGTATTGTGAGGCATATCTTTTTGCAAAATCATACCAGATTGATACTCTGCTGATACCAGGATGCCCCCACTTCTATCATACTGTTACGGGGCTGTTGTTGATTAATTTAGGAGTGGTTTATTTAATTTTAGATGTAGGCCTTACTTGGCCTAATTGTGGTACACAACACATACAAGTATAATTTTTTTCTTAAATCGCTTGAAAAGTAAATTTTACAAGCATCAAGTCTCTAGCTTTCAGAGGATGCCTGCGCTTGGTGAAGAACTCTACCGGTTTCCTATGGCAGCCGAGTTTGATAGTTGCGGAGTTAGTTGGTAGGGACAGGTTTGATGATGGTATTGTTGGTGGTGAAGGAGTTGGCTCGCTGGACTTGTCCTCAGACTTTGTTCTCATTCCTCAGCTCAGTCATTTTCACTACGAGGGAGCCCTCGGCCATCTCTGCACTGCAGTCTTCTCACATTTTGGGTGGTGAAACAAGAAGCTGTGTCCAGAAAGCATCTTTTGAAGCAAACATGTACAGTTGAAGTCGTAAGTTTACATACACCTTAGCCAAATACATTTAAACTCAGTTTTTCACATTTCCTGACATTTAATTCTAGTAACAATTCCGTCTTAGGTCAGTTAGGATCACCACTTTATTTTAAGAATGTGAAATGTCAGAATAATAGTAGAGAGAATGATTTATTTCAGCTTTTATTTATTTCATCCCATTCCCAGTGGGTCAGAGGTTTACGTACACTTAATTAGTATTTGGTAGCATTGCCTTTAAATTGTTTAATGTCTCTAGGGTAGGGGACAGCATTGGGAATTTTGGATGAAAAGCGTGCCCAAATGAAACTGCCTGCTAATCAGCCATAAAATAATATGCATATAATTAGTAGATTTGGATAGAAAACGCTATGAAGTTTCTAAAACGGTTTGAATGATGTCTGTGAGTATAACAGAACTCATATGACAGGCAAAAACCTGAAAAAAAATCAAACCAGGAAATGGGAAATCTGAGATTTGTAGTTTTTCAACTCATTCCCTATTGAATGCACAGTGTCTATGGGGTCAAATTGCACTTCCCAAGGCTCCCACTAGATGTCAACAGTCTTTAGAACCTTGTTTGACGCTTCTACTGTGAAGTGGGGGCGAATGAGAGGGGAATGAGTCAGAGGTCTGCCAGAGAGCCACGCGCGTTCACATGATAGTTAGCTTGAGTTCCATTGCATTTCTGAAAGGAATTCTCCAGTTGGAACATTATTGAAGATTTAAGTTAAAACATCATAAAGATTGATTCTATACATCGTTTGACATGTTTCTATGGACTGTAACGGAAGTTTTTGACTTTTCGTCTGCTCCTAGTGATCGCGCGTCACAAATTTGAATTACTGGGCTGAACGCGCGAACAAAAAGTAGGTATTTGGACATAAATGATGGACATAATCGAACAAAACAAACATTTATTGTGGAACTGGGATTCCTGGGAGTACATTCTGATGAAGATCATCAAAGGTAAGTGAATATTTATAAGGCTATTTCTGACTTCTGTTGACTACACAACATGGCGGATATCTGTTTGGGTTGTTTTGGTCTCTGAGTGCTGTACTCAGATTATTGCATGGTGTGCTTTTTCCGTAAAGGTTTTTTGAAATCCTACACAGCGGTTGCATTAAGGAGAAGTGGATCTAACATTCCATGCATAACAGTTGTATCGTTTAGCAATGTTTATTATGAGTATTTCTGTAAATTGATGTGGCTCTCTGCAAAATCACCGCATGTGTTGGAACTACTGAACATAACGCGCCAATGTAAACTCAGATTTTTGGATATAAATATGAACTTTATCGAACAAAACATACATGTACTGTGTAACATGAAGTTCTATGAGTGTCATCTGATGAAGTTCATCAAAGGTTAGTGCTAAATTTTATCTCTATTTGTGCTTTTTGCGACTTCTCTCTTTGGCTGGAAAAATGGCTGTGTTTTTCGGTGACTTGGCTCTGACCTAACATAATCGTTTGGTGTGCTTTCGTCATAAAGCCTTTTTGAAATTGGACACTGTGGCTGGATTTACAACAAGTGTATCTTTAAAATGGTGTAAAATGGTGTTGTTTTGAATTTTGCGCCCTGCACTTTCACTGGCTGTTGACGAGGTGTCAATCTTGGGTCAAACGTTTCGGGCAGCCTTCCACAAACTTCCCACAATAAGTTGGGTGAATTTTGGCCCATTCTGCCTAACAGAGCTGATGTAACTGAGTCAGGTTTGTAGGCCTCCTTGCTCGCACACACTTTTCAGTTCTGCCCACAAATTATCTATAGGATTGAGGTCAGGGCTTTGTGATGGCCACTCCAATACCTTGACTTTGTTGTCCTTAAGCCATTTTCCACAACTGTGGAAGTATGCTTGGGGTCATTGTCCATTTGGAAGACCCATTTGCGGCCAAGCTTTAACTCACTCCCTCATGATGCCATCTATTTTGTGAAGTGCACCAGTCCCTCTTGCAGCAAAGCACCCTCACAACATGGTTCTGCCACCCCCGTGCTTCACGGTTGGGATGGTGTTCTTCGGCTTGCAAGTCTCCCCCAAATATAACGATGGTCATTATGGCCAAACAGTTCTATTTTTGTTTCATCAGACCAGAGGACATTTCTCCAGAAAGTACTATCTTTGTCCCCATGTGCAGTTGCAAACCATAGTCTGGCTTTTTTATGGCAGTTTTGGAGCAGTTGCTTCTTCCTTAGTGGCCTTTCAGGTTATGTCGATATAGGACTCGTTTTACTGTGGATATAGACACATTTGTACCTGTTTCCTCCAGCCTCTTCGAAGGTCCTTTACTGTTGTTCTGGGATTGATTTGCGCCAAAGTACGTTAATCCCGTGGAGACAGAACACGTCTCCTTCCTGACCAGTATGACAGCTGCATGGTCATGGTGTTTATACTTGCATACTATTGTTTGTACAGATGAAGGTGTTACCTTCAGGCATTTGGAAATTTCTCCCAATGATGAACCAGACTTGTGGAGGTCTACAATTTGTTTTGAGGTTTTAGCTGATTTCTTTAGATTTTCATCCATTATTTTACCAGGTAAATTGACCGAGAACACATTCTCATTTGCAGCAACAACCTGGGGAATAGTTACAGGGAGAGGAGGGGGATGAATGAGCCAATTGTAAACTGGGGATTATTAGGTTACCGTGATGGTTTGAGGGCCAGATTGGGAATTTAGCCAGGACACCGGGGTAAACACTCCTACGATAAGTGCCATGGGATCTTTAATGACCTCAGAGAGTCAGGACACCCGTTTAACGTCCCATCCAAAAGACATCACCCTACACAGTGTCCCCAATCACTGCCCGGGGGAATTGGGATATTTTTTTTAGACCAGAGGAAAGAGCACCTCCTACTGGCCCTCCAACACCACTTCCAGCAGCATCTGGTCTCCCATCCAGGACCAACCCTGCTTAGCTTCAGAAGCAAGCCAGCAGTGGTATACAGGGTGGTATGCTGCTGATGTCAAGCAAAGAGGCACTGAGTTTGAAGGTCGGCCTTGAAATACATCAACAGGTACACCTCCAATTGACTCAAATTATGGCATTTAGCCTATCAGAAGCTTCTAAAGCCAAGACATAATGTTCTGGAATTTTCCAAGCTGTTTAAAGGCACAGTCAACTTAGTGTATATAACCTTCTGACCCACTGGAATTGTGATACAATGAATTATAAGTGAAATAATCTCTCTGTAAACAATTGTTGGGAAAAGTGCTTGTGTCATGAACACAGTAGATGTCCTAACCGACTTGCTAAAACTATAGTTTGTTGACAAAAAATTTGTGGAGTGGTTGAAAAATGAGTTTCAATTACTCCAACCTAAGTGTATGTAAACTTCCGACTTCAACTATAATTGGCCCACATTATGTTTCTGTGTTACAAGAAATGTAACACCTTATTTGGTCTGTTCCAATGTTTTACAGAGAAACAAAATGGCCTTGATTTGGTCTGTCCCAATGTTTTACAGAGAAACAGAATGGCCTTGAATGTGTTATGCATGACTCAAATTTTCTGTTGAGAGAAATACAGCATGAGGTCTGACTACAACAAAACGAGCAAAATGACTCATGAAATATAATTACATTTTGCCAACAGTTTTCCTTCGCCACCCACACTACATTGTCCCTACTGGTTCAGTGGTACTATGGAAAAAGGAAAGATTGGCTCTGTGCTTCGCAGTTGGCTCATCTCATGACCTATTAAAAATGGTCAGGCGTTAGGGCAGGGACTGCTTCCTTGAGGCTCCAGACAATGGGAGGGGAACAGTTGGGACTCACATTTCCTATCTGGCCCGAAAGAGTGTCACGCTGTGGCCATAAACCAATAACTAGTTCTGTATCAAATCAATGAAATGAAATTGTATTTGTCACATTTGCCGAATACAACTGGTGTAGACTTCACAGTGAAATGCTTGCTTACAAGCCCTTCCCAACAAGGCAGAGTTTAATAATAAAATAGTAACACAAGAAATATACAAGAATGGAGCTATTTACAGAGAGACTAGTACCATATCAATATGCAGAGGTACAAGGTATTTGAGGTATGTACACTAAGGCAGGGTAAAGTGGCTAGGCATCAGGATAGATAATAATATGAGTAAATAACAAACAGAGCAGCAAATTATGAGTGGAAAAGTGCGTTTGTGTCAGAATATGTGAGCAGAGCTGAGCGAGGAGCAGAGCATGCCCAATTTGACTGGGGTGTGGAGCGAGATTCCTTTAGCAACTGTAATGGAGTTCGCTAAATATTTTCATAAAGAAACTTACAAAACACGCAGGTGCTAAATCAAGGTGACTTGATTTAGAAGGAGTCCGGTGATGTAAAAAACATTGTGAAATCTGAAAAGATACGTATCCCAAAAGCATGATGGTATGCTTACTACGTGCACATGCTAAATTAAAGGAATGAGGTGGGTAGATACTGTAACTAAGTGTGTCATTGTAGCAAAGTATTTATAAACAAAAAATCTGATCTCTTATCTATACAATAGGCCATTTTTTGTTTAATTTGTATTTAATTCTAACTAAGTCACAGCCTATATGCACAATTTATAGACTATAATGATTTATAGTGAATAAATATATATATGCTATTTAATGAGTTGGACAAATTTCCTGTCAAAATGTTTATAATTTTTTTTTCACCTTTAATAAAAACAGGTAGGCTAGTTGAGAACAAGTTCTCATTTACAACTGCGACCTGGACAAGATAAAGCAAAGCAGTGCAACACAAACAACACAGAGTTACACATGGAATAAACAAAGGTACAGTCAATAACACAATAGAAGAAATCTAAAAACAGTGTGTGCAAACAAGTGTAACAAGTCATTTTGGGTGTTGGGGAAAACGTATGGAGAATAAAGTACATTATTTTCTTTCGGAATGTAGTGAAGTAAAAGTAAAAGTTGGCAAAAATATAATTAGTTAAGTAATGGACATATACCCCCCCCAAAAAAAACTTAAGTTGTACTTGAAAGTATTTTTACTGAAGTACTTTACACCACTGCCCAAATACCATCACACCAGTACATTAGCATACTTTATATACACAGTTACATACGCATGTATCACATAGTATTCCATACATAAGTTAAGGCCATGCAACCTGAGTTGAAAGTGAGTGAGGTGCACATGTACAGTACATAAACAGATGCATTCACCATATATTTACGTGGTGGACACTTGATACGGTCACATGATATTGTTGTGGTATGTCACAAAATCATGTTACGACCACACATATCAATATTCATTTTATGTATTAATATTTAGCTAAGTGGATGGGTCTCTACGGAAGGTGTAAACGGCACAGCAAAATGGTTACTTGCATAGTAGCAATATCAGAAGTAGATAGTGTCAATATAAATAAAATATATAGCATGTACATGAACAATATCAATATCAATGACGAGGTAGTTATATGCATACAATCAGGGGTAAAGTGGCTGAGCAGCAAGATACATAAAACAATTGTAGTAGCAACGTATGGCGTTTGTGTTAGGAGAGAGTCATTTGAATAGAGGCACTGCCGATAGTGCTGATGAGAGGTCTGTCCGAACCACGCATGAACAAGGGAATCTACATTCGGAGAGCCTGTTTCTGTCCTGCCCTTGACTTTGGTGCGGGGCATGTGATGTCCACAGACTCTTCATCGCAAAACTCCCTGATCTTCTCAAAAAGATACGTTTGTCAAGCTGTGTCCAGTCCAGGTGGTGCTTGTACAGGCAGACCATCAATTGGAGGAAGGATGTCAGCAGTCCGAATGCTCCTTGGCGACAACAACACCAGGCTCCAGAACATCGAAGCTATAAAACAGGGAATAACAACAACAAAAATCAGAAGACATTACAATTTTGCACAACAACAATTCACCTCCCAAGTTTATATAAGAAAAATAACCTCATACAATGCAAGGAAAATTATTTTCAACTGAAGTGCTGGTACTGCTTGATCTGTGGTAGCGGCCTGAAATACGGAGTCAGGTGTTGTTGCCAGCCATAGCTTTCCACCAGCACCGTATCGTCCTCCAGTCCAACCAACTGTGGAATGTTGACCCCTGTCACAGTGCTGACCTCCGTAACACCAGCAATCTCAGACAAAGTGTTAATTCTGGGTTTTTTCGGCCGAAGCACCAATTGGGGGCAAACTTGGTGTGGTCTGTGATCAAGAATTGAAGATCCAGAATGTGGTGGAGCTTGTGCATGGTCCGCCAGGCTTTAACTTCCTGACTGATGTCTTTAGATGTTGCTTCAATATATTGTGGTATCCCAGGAGGTTTACCAAGGGGGATGGTAATAGAGGGGAGGTACGTGAGGAGACGTTGGCTCCCTCTGCTGGGAATACGGGAGCTGGGCACCCCGACACAGACAGCTCTAAGTGGAGGTAATTAGAGGAAAGTGCCAACCAGCCGTGGAGGTCAAATGAAAGGAGCACGGTGGCACACCGCAAGAGAGAACGGGGAGAGACCGACACCAAGCGAAAGGAGAGAAGAAGGACCAAGCCAAACCTCAGTGATTTTCTTGTTATGTTTTTTTTCTGTCTTAGTAAAGTTGTTTTTGCGGACTAAAGCCTCCCTGTCTCTGTGTCAGTTTCTGCACGCTCAACCCAACGCCCCACGGTTTACCACAATATCCACATGATTTTCCTGCCTCAGGATGTCATCTATTTTGTGAAGTGCACTAGTCTCTCCTGCAGCAAAGCACCCCCACTTCATAATGCTGCCACCCCCGTGCTTCACGGTTGGGATGGTGTTCTTCGGCTTGCAAGCCTCCCCCTTTTTCATCCAAACATAACGATGGTCATTATGGCCAAACATTTCTATTTTTGTTTCATCAGACAGGGTGGACATTTCTCCAAAAAGTACTATTTTTGTCACCATGTGCAGTTGCAAACCGTAGTCAGGCTTTTTATGGCGGTTTTGGAGCAGTGGTTTCTTCCTTGCTGAACGGCCTTTCAGGTTATGTCGTGTTAGAGCCGATTTGGACATATTTGTATAAAAGACCGAACATATGGAGCTCCATGTACATTTGTGTAAATATATTAAATATTAATGTAAATTATGAAATATTAGGTACGTACCTTTATGATTTATATTTACCTGATTGAGATATATTCATTTGTTGTTAGTGTAACTCAGTTTTTGGCCCCCCCTCTTGCCTATTCATTGTATTGTGGTAAGTGTGTTAGGATAAAGGCAGGAAGTTGGGCCTTCGGGAGAGGGAGTCCTTGCTAGATGCGGGAGCGGTATAGTTTTTTGACCATACAGACAGGTCATAATATGTATTTTCCATATCAAGTATTCTATGCTTTAAGTTGATTGGAGAATCATTTATTTGTTTGATATAAGAAGAATAAACATTTTTGTTGCACCATATCCTTGGATGTCATTGAATGTTTGGCCGTTTGGAAACCTTGAGAGTGGACTGTATGTGTACCAAACAACCCCGCTTCAGGCTTGGGCAGTGGCTATGGTAAAGATGAAAGGAAGCCACTACATGTCGATATAGGACTCGTTTTACTGTGGATATAGATACTCTTGTACCTGTTCCTCCAGCATCGTCACAAAGTCCTTTGCTGTTGTTCTGGGATTCATTTTCACTTTTTGCACAAGTACATTCATCTCTAGGAGACAGAACGCGTCTCCTTCCTGAGCAGTATGACGGCTGCGTGGTCCCATGGTGTTTATACTCGCGTACTATTGTTTGTACAGATGAAGGTGTTACCTTCAGGCGTTTGGAAATTGCTCCCAAGGATGAACCAGACTTATGGAGGTCTAAAAAAACAATACTGAGGTCTTGGCTGATTTCTTTTGATTTTCCCAATGATGTCAAAACAAAGAGGCACTGAGTTTGAAGGTAGGCCTTGAAATACATCCACAGGTGCACCTCCAATGGACTCAAATGATGTCATGATTTTTTCATGCACAAAGTAGATGTTCTAACCGACTATCCAAAACTATAGTTTGTTAACAAGAAATTTGTGGAGTGGTTGAAAAACAAGTTTTATTGACTCCAACCTAAGTGTATGTAAACTTCAGACTTCAACTGTATATCCTTCATCTGGGGTTACCTGTTGCCACCCATGTAAGCAGGTAAGCACCACATTCGAAATGCAAAGATTAATGAAAGAATAATTAAGCAGATCACTGGCAGGAGTCATCCAGCTTGACCCAGGGCGAGCCTCCATGGGAGTTACTTTAATTTCGGGCCCTGCTTAGCATAAATGCAAATACTATTACCCGCATTTTCCTGCTCATCTGAAATGAATTATCGTCCTTCAAGAAGTGATTAAGTGGATTTGTGTGTTTTATTCAAGGATCTAAGAGATGTTTATCGATTAGTATACCTAAGTCGTGAGGTGCTGGGAAAACCTTGATAGTGGTGCTCAAATTTGATTTCTGAAAAGGTGTAGGAACCCGGAATTGTGATATTAATAATAATAATAATAATAAAAAATGTACTCATTCATTCATAATTCACTGTAATGATTAATTCATTTAATAATTAATTGTGCTTTTAATATACCAATGACAGCCACTAAGGCAAGCTAGCAATGACTAGCATTAGCATTCAGTGGGGCGAATAAGCATGCACAACCTTGAAAAAGTGCACAGTCATTAACTGACATTTATGGGAGAGAATTTGGCGGACGTGGACGGAGATGTAATGCAACTGATGTCAAACGTGCACTGGAATTTCAAGATGTGTCTTGGTACGTGGGTGGTAGTTTCAGGGGATTTACTGAACCATTTCTGCACATATACACACCCGTACACGTCCGTGCACAAAAGTGGTCCGTTATCGGAGATATAAGGGACTTGTGCAGGGCCATACACGTCTGGACACTGGCCCGCAAATTTCCTGAATTGTGAATTGTAAACTGGAGTGTTCAACCCGTAAATGTACATTTTCATGCAGTGTAGCCTAGTAGCCATGTGCAAATGGGGAATATTGTGGATCTTAATGTTTTTCCTCATAATCCTGGACTATCGGACCACCATTTTATTACATTTGCAATCGCAACAAAGAATCTGCTCAGACCCCAACCAAGGATCATCAAAAGCAGCCATGCTATAAATTCTCGGACAACCCAAAGATTCCTAGATGCCCTTCCAGACTCTCTCCACCTACCCAAGGACGTCAGAGTACAAAAATCAGTTAACCACCTAACTGAGGAACCACCCTAGATGCAGTCACACCCATAATAACAAAAATAATTTGTCATAAGAAACTTGCTCCCTGGTATACAAAAAATACCTGAGCTCTGAAGCAAGCTTCCAGAAAATTCTAACGGAAATGGCGCTACACCAAACTGGAAGTCTTCCGACTAGCTTGGAAAGACAGTACCGTGCAGTATCGAAGAGCCCTCACTGCTGCTTGATCATCCTATTTTTCCAACTTAATTGAGGAAAATAAGAACAATCCAAAATTTATTTTTTTATACTGTCACGAAGCTAACTTAAAAGCAGCATTCCCAAAGAGAGGACGGCTTTCACTTCAGCAGAGATAAATTCATGAACTTCTTTGAGGAAAAGATCATGATCATTAGAAAGAAAATGATGGACTCCTCTTTAAATCTGCGTCTTTCTCCAAAGCTTGGATGCCCCGAGTCTGCACAACTCCGCCAGGACCTAGGATCAAGGGAGAGACTCAAGTTTTTTTATTTAATACTATATCTCTTGACACATTGATGAAAATAATCATGGCCTCTAAACCTTCAAGCTGCATACTGGACCCTATTCCAACTAAACTACTGAAAGAGCTGCTTCCTGTGCTTGGCCCTCCTATGTTGAACATAATAAACGACTCTCTATCCACCGGATGTGTACCAAACTCACTAAAAGTGGCAGTAATAAAGTCTCTCTTGAAAAAGCCAAACTGGACCCAGAAAATATAAAAAACTATCGGCCTATATCGAATCTCTCATTCCTCTCAATTTTTTTGAAAAAGCTGTTGCTCGGCAACTCAAATCAAATCAAAGTTTATTTGTCACGTGCGCCGAATACAACAGGTAGACCTTACATTGAAATGCTTACTTACAGGCTCTAACCAATAGTGCAAAAAAGGTTTTAGGTGAACAATAGGTAAGTAAAGAAGTAAAAAACAACAGTAAAAAGACAGTGAAAAATAACAGTAGCTAGGCTATAATACAGTAGAGAGGCTACATACAGACACCGGTTAGTCGGGCTGATTGAGGTAGTATGTACATGTAGATCTGGTTAAAATGAGTATGCATATACTGTATGATGAACAGAGAGTAGCAGTAGCATAAAAGAGGGGTTGGCGGGTGGTGGGTGGCGGGACACAATTCAGATAGCCCGGTTACCCAATATGCGGGAGCACTGGTTGGTCGGGCCAATTGAGGTAGTATGTACATGAATGTATAGTTAAAGTGACTATGCATATATGATTAACAAAGAGTAGCAGCAGTGTAAAAGAGGGGTTCAGGGGGGGCACATAGTGCAAATAGTCCGAGTAGCAATTTGATTACATGTTCAGGAGTCTTATAGCTTGGGGGTAAAAACTGTTGCGAAGCCTTTTTGTCCTAGACTTGGAACTCCAGTACCGCTTGCCATGCGGTAGTAGAGAGAACAGTCTATGACTGGGGTGGCTGGGGTCTTTGACAATTTTCAGGGCCTTCCTCTGACACCGCCTGGTGTAGAGGTCCTGGATGGCAGGCAGCTTAGCCCCAGTGATGTACTGGGCCGTACGCACTACCCTCTGTAGTGCCTTGCGGTCGGAGGCCGAGCAATTGCGTACCAGGCAGTGATGCGGTGCTAACTTTGTGTTAGTGCTAACTCACTGCCTTCCTGAAGACAAACAATGTATACGAAACACTTCAGTCAGGTTTTAGACCCCATCATAGCACTGAGACTGCACTTGTGGTAAATTACCGAGGCTCTGCATCTGTCCTCATGCTCCTAGGCCTTAGTGCTGCTTTTGATACCATCGATCACCACATTCTTTTGGAGAGATTGGAAACCCAAATCGGTCTACACGGACAAGTTCTGGCCTGGTTTAGATCTTATCTATCGGAAAGATATCAGTTTGTCTCTGTGGAGGGTTTGTCCTCTGACAAATCAACTGTACATTTCAGTGTTCCTCAAGGCTCCGTTTTAGGACCACTATTGTTTTCACTATATATTTTACCTCTTGGTGATGTCATTCGGAAACATAATGTTAACTTTCACTGTAATGTATACGACACACAGCTGTACATTTCGATGAAACATGGTGAAGCCCCAAAATTGCCCTCCCTGGAAGTCTGTTTTTCAGACATAAGGAAGTGGGTGGCGGAAAATGTTCTACTTTTAAACTCGGACAAAACAGAGATGCTAGTTCTAGGTCCCAAGAAACAAAGAAATCTTCTATTGAATCTGACAATTAACCTTGATGGTTGTACAGTCGTCTCAAATAAAACTATGAAGGACCTCGGCGGTTACTCTGGACCCTGATCTCTCTTTTGACGAACATATCAAGACTGTTTCAAGAACAGCTTTTCTTCCATCTACGTAACATTGCAAAAATCAGAAACGTTCTGTCCAAAAATTATGCAGAAAAATTAATCCATGCTTTTGTCACTTCCAGGTTAGACTACTGCAATGCTCTACTGTCCGACTACCCCTGATAAAGCACTAAACTAACCTCACTTAGAGCTAAACACGGCTGCTAGAATCAGGACTTGAACCAAAAAAATGTATCATACTACTCCAGTGCTAGCCTCCTGCTTCCTCTTAAGGCAATGGCTGATTTCAAGGTTTTACTGCTAACCTACAAAGCATTACATGGGCTTCCTCCTACCTATCTTTCCGATTTAGTCCTGCCGTACATACCTACACGTACGCTACGGTCACAAGACCCAGGCCTCCTTACTGTCCCTAGAATTTCTAAGCAAACAGCTGGATGCAGGGCTTTCTCCTATAGAGCTAAATTTTTATGGAATGGTCTACCTATCCATGTGAGAGACGCAGATTCGGTCTCAACCTTTGTCTTTATTGAAGAAGATCTCTTCAGTAGGTCCTATGATTGAGTGTAGTCTGACCCAGGAGTGTGAAGGTGAACGGAGAGGCACTGGAGCAACGATCCACCCTTGCTGTCTCTGCCTGGCCGGTTCCCCTCTCTCCACTGGGATTCTCTGTCTCAAACCCTATTACAGGGGCTGAGTCACTAGCTTACTGGTTTTCATCTATACCATCCCTAGGATGGGTGCGTCACTTCAGTAGGTTGAGTCACTGACGTGGTCTTCCTGTTAGGGTAGGCGCACCCCCCTTGGGTTGTGCCGTGGGGGAGATCTTCGTGGGCTATACTCGGCCTTGTCTCCGGATGGTAAGTTGCTGGTTGAAGATCTCCCTCTAGTGGTGTGGGGGCTGTGCTTTGGCAAAGTGGTGGGGTTATATCCTGCCTGTTTGGCCCTGTGTTAGGGGGCTAGGGTCAATCTGTTAGACAGGAGAAATACTCCAGATATATCTGGTGACCTGTGTGAATTTAAGTATGCTCTCTCTAATTCATTCTTTCTTTCTTTCTCTCTCTCATCTCTCTCAGAGGACCTGAGCCCTAGGACCATGCCTCAGGACTACCTGGCCTGATGACTCCTTGCTGTCTCCAGTCCACCTGGCGATGCTGCTGCTCCAGTTTCAACTGTTCTGCCTGCGGCTATGGAACCCTGATGTAATGGACGTCGTCGGTGGAATAAGGTGAGGACCAATGCGCAGCGTTGTACGTGTTCATCTTTTTAATAAAGTAAACTGAACACTGAATAACAAAACAACAAAGAAACAACCGGAACAGTTCTGTCTGGTGTAGACACTCAAAGACTGAAAACAACCACCCACAAAACACAATTGAAAACAGGCTACCTAAATATGGTTCTCAATCAGGGACAATGATTGACAGCTGCCTCTGATTGAGAACCATATCAGGCCAAACACAGAAATAGAAAATCATAGAAAAACTAACATGGACAACCCACCCAACTCACGCCCTGACCATACTAAAACAAAAGACAAAACAAAGGAACTAAGGTCAGAACTTGAGACCTGACCTGTTCACTGGACGTGCTACCTGTCCCAGATCTGCTGTTTTCAACTCTCTAGAGACAGCAGGAGTGGTAGAGATACTCTGAAAGATCTGCTATGAAAAGCCAACTGACATTTACTCCTGAGGTGCTGACCTGTTGCACCCTCGACAACTACTGTGATTATTATTATTTGACCATGCTGGTCATCTATTAACATCTGAACATCTTGGCCATGTTCTGTTATACTCTCCACCTGGCACAGCCAGAAGAGGACTGGCCACCCCTCATAGCCTGGTTAATCTCTAGGTTTCTTCCTAGGTTCTGGCCTTTCTAGGGAGTTTTCCCTAGCCACCGTGCTTCTACACCTGCATTGGTTGCTGTTTGGGGTTTTAGGCTGGGTTTCTGTACAGCACTTTGTGACATCAGCTGATGTAAGAAGAGCATTCTAAATAAATTGGATTGATATACGATGACTTATTCATAACAAAAAAACAGGTAGCTAAATATTATAACAAAATGCAATCATTGGCTGTTAGTGAGAAAAGCGAAAATCAATTAATTTTTATCTTCATTCAATTTATTTTCGATTATTTTTTTTCCCATGATATATATTTCTCAACTTTTCTGACTGTGATGGTTTCATACTCACTAAATAGCCTATAGGCCTACAAGTTAGGATCGGCTGCCATTTTCACAACTCTCATTGAATTGGACTCACTTCACAATAGTAAATAGATAAACTACCGGTATTAAAAGTATTTGCTCTGTGATCTGATCCGAAGCGCAGTGTAAATGTAGAACATGCAGTTCACCTTATCCACTGACGTTTGTAGGCTACGTCTGAATAGCCTACTGTCGTCTAATGTCAAATGTCTCGAGTAGCCCAGACAATATTTCATTTGTAAACATCATACATACACTACATGATCAAAAGTATATGGGCACCTGCCCGTCGAACATCTCCATTCTTCTTGGAAGTCTTTCTACTAGATGTTGGAACAATGCTGCGGGGACTACACGCTTCAGCACTCGGCGGTCCCGTTCTGTGAGCTTGTGTGGCCTACCACTTCGTGGCTGGGCCGTTGTTGCTCATAGACGTTTCCACTTCACAATAACAGCACTTACAGCTCTAGCAGAGAATACATTTTTGTTGGAAAGGTGACATCCTCTGACGGTACAATGTTGAAAGTCACTGAGCTCTTCAGTAAGGCCATTCTACTGCCAATGTTTGTCTATGGAGATTGCATGGCGGTGTGCTTGATTTTATACACCTGTCAGCAACGGGTGTCGCTGAAATAGCTGAATCCACTAATTTGAAGGGGTGCCCACATACACTATAAATACAAAAGTATCGTAACCACCTTTTCTGGCCATGATGAGTAGCCATACAACAAATTGCCATGCACATCTCTTGTTTAATTGGGCCTATTAGATAGGCTATTATAATTCACGTATTCTCTCTATGCAATGGCTCCCAAGTGGCGCGGTGGTCTTAGTGCAAGAGGTGTCACTACAGCCCCTGGTTTGAATCCAGGCTGTATCACATCTGGCCATGATTGGGAGTCCCATAGGGCGGTGAACAATTTGCCCAGCGTTGTCTGGGTTTGGCCCGGGGGAGGCGGTCATTTTAAATAAGAATTTGTTCTTAACTGACTTGCCTAGTTAAATAAAAACTTAGAGGCTACCACTGCTACTGTTGTTTTCATTTTTTTCAGAGTAGACAATGTTTCAGAATTCGCGGGCAGTGCAGCATATTTAGGTTAGGGAGAAATAAATGTAAAATTGAATTCAAACGATCTGTCACCAGTTCCACAAAAACTTGGAATTGGTTTTGTATTTCAGGAACAATCAGATACAGCAAATGTCACTGCAAAAAAAAAACATCTGCCAACATCTCCAGACATTTGATCAACTGCCATTGATATTTCCTTCAGATATATTGTCTTAGCCTAATTCCAATACTTGCGAACAATATAGTAAATAAGGGCGTTATCGTCACCATAAAAGGTGAATGATGGGTGTTATTCAGGCACAGTTTTAATGCACGTTCACACGTGCACAGCATAGCGAAATGTTTTTGTGCGAGTAGTCTTTTCAGAAATTTTCAACGCAGATATTTACTTAAAAATTTAAGCCATGGTTATAAATGAGATCCAACTGCCTAAACAGGAAGAGGATATGGCATTACACAGGGTGAAAAGATGGCAGCATCAATGGTGCCCTGTAAGTCAAGGGTTTCTCTAGTGTAGGCCGGGTTACTGTAAAAGCACTTTGTGACAACTCCAGGTGTAAAAAAAGGCCATGTATAATTTTGCCTGATGTATTGTAACATTCGCCGAATACAACAAGTGTAGACCTTACCGTGAAATGCTTACTTACAAGACCTTGAAACCTAATAAGGATCCGCCCTTTTTTTCCAATTTTCGCCTAAAATGACGTACCCAAATTTAACTGCCTGTAGCTCAAGCACTGAAGCAAGGATATGCATATTCTTGGTACCATTTGAAATTAAACACTTTGAAGTTTGTGGAAATGTGAAAGGAATGTAGGAGAATATAACACAAAAGATCTGGTGAAAGATGATACAAAGAAAAAGCAACAACGTTATCTTGTATTTTTTTGTACCATTATCTTTGAAATGCAAGAGAAAGGCCATAATGTATTATTCCAGCCCAAGTGCAATTTTTATTTTGTCCACTAGATGGCAGCAGTGTATGTGCAACGTTTTAGACTGATCCAATGAACCATCGCATTTCTGTTCAAACTTTTGTGCCAAGACTTCCCAAATGTGCCATTTTTCTCATTAATTACTTTTCATGTTCAAAATTGTGCACTCTCCTCAAACAATAACATGGTATTATTTTACTGTAATAGGTATTGAACATTGGACCGTGCAGTTAGATTAGCAAGAATGTAAGCTTTCTGACAATATCAGATATGTCTATGTCCTGGGAATGTTCTTGTTTCTTACAACCTCATTCTGATCGCATTAGCCTACATTAGCTCAACCGTCCCGTGGAAGAGACACCAACGTTTTTAACCAACGGTGCAGTTCAGGAAGAGTTAAGAAAGTATTTACCAAATATAGTGAAAAATAATAAAAAAGTAACACAATAAAATAACATACCTTAAGGGAACATTTTGACGCTTGCTAAATGGTTAGTGAGAAAGTCCATATTGCAAATGTACGGTCCCTTACTAGACGTCCGAAATCGTTTCCAAAATTTGCGGACGGCGTCGGGCCGTGCGGCAGGGCCAGATCTTCCAGGAAGTCATCAAACGAACTCTCTCGGACATTCGGTTTCCGTTTTATAAAATATTTTGGTCATTTTTCCGCTGTCCCGGTAAATCCCACAAGAGGGCGAATGGAATCATATTGCAAATGTACAAAACATCACGAATCACGACGTGGCCTTATCTCCTAAATGGAAAAGACTTTGAAGACGAAACTTGGTGAGCATAGGTTTGGCATAATGGGCAGTTGGCCCCAAACAAGATGGCGTCTAGGCCTCAACGGTTTTTGAGTTATGGCCATTTTTCTGGGTTTAAAGGTCCAAAATTAAAATAGAGCAATATTTTTTCCGCTTCACTTCAAAGTAAAGGAACCTACGGTGTCAATAAAAAAAGAACCAGCCATTTATCTATCGTCATTTAAGAGAAATCGTACAATGTCATATTGGTGATGTTGAAAAATAGTTTATTTTTTATTTTTTAACAGTTACAGATCCAGTTGCAGCATGTTCATATGAATCTTTTTAAAGTGTGCTTCGGAGCTCTGCAAGATTTCTGTGATTTTCTGAAATAACACACACTCACTAAACCCTCGGTAAATAAGTCAGTTCTTAACGTAAAGACTTAAAACTCAAAATTATATAATTGCCTACCCCAAGGAGGATATGTGTTCACTTTCAGATATGTGTTCACATTCAGTGATTAGGCAACCCTCATGAACTGTAAGTCAGTCATTTCTCCCAACAGATGTCAAAGAAAAGCTCTCTCACACACACACACACACACACAGCAAGGACGGAGTGACAAAGTGCGATGCTTAAAGACACACAGAGCCTACAATGGCATTTCCATATTCTCAAGGCCGTGCCGAGTTCAACGAGAGGCTTCACTTGACCGTAGCTCGCTCTGAGTGCAGCGACCGTGAAAAAAGTAGGCCCAAAATGGCCCTAAATGTCATTTGCTTTTGGGTGACAGTGAGAGAACCGTGAGGGTGAGAAGCGCAATTCGACCTCCGGTACATTCCTGAGGTCCTCCCGATCTGTGCAAGCCTAACCTTGACCATGTAGCATTAACCCTTAACAGTAAAACAGGGTTTTTTGATCTCACAGATTACAATGACATCTCTCCCCATAGGAATAGATTGCCTGCTCCCCTACATTCAACCTAGAGCCTATGTGGGTTAATAATGCCTTATGAACCTGTCTTCAATGACAATCCATCAGGCCACTATGAGGACTACCTGTGTCAATTCTAAGCTTCCTGGAGCAACCGGACGTGGTTAAATTCACCCAAAAGGTATTTTGATGTACATAATCTGCAAATGTGAAAATGACTGCATTCAACCCTGTGTAGATCAGTCAATTCTTAACATAAAGTCTTTAAACTCAGGCCTCTGTAAGAGTATACGCCAAGCAAGATATGTGTTTACTTACAGCTATCTGTGCCGACCGGAAGTGCCTTTAATTGGGGTCACAGTGTCTGTTTCGAAGGGTTAAAAAGGTCAGAACTTTCCAAAACTTTATATGTGTGACTAGGTAACCCTCATGAACTGTAAATCAGTCATTTCTCCCAACAGATGTCAAATAAAAACCTCTCACATGCACACACAGCAAGGATGAAGTGACAAAGTGCTGTGCTTAAAGACACACAGAGCCTGCAATGGCATTATCATAATCTCCAGGCTGTGCCGAGTTCAACGAGATGCCCCGCTTGACCGTAGCTCGCTCGGCCTAGGCATAGCGACCATGAGAAAAAGTAGGCCCAAAATGAAGCCTGGCCCTAAACGTCATTTGCTTTTAGGTGACAGTGAGAGAACTGTTAGGGTGCGAAGCACAATTCGACCTCAGCTACGTTCCTGAGGTCCTCCCGATCTGTGCAAGCCTAACCTTGACCGTGTGGCATTAACCCTTAACAGTAAATCAGGGTTTTTTGATCTCAAAGATTACAATGACTTCTCTCCCAATAGGAATACATTGCCTGCTCCTCTAAAGTCAACCTGAAGCCTATGTGGGTTATGAATGCCTTATGAACCTGTCTTCGATGACAGTCCATCAGGCCACTATGAGGTCTACCTGTGTCGATTCTAAGCTTCCTGAAGCAACCGGAAGTGGTTAAAATCACCCTAAAAATGTTTTTCCATACCCAACCTGCAGTTTGATGGAAATAGTGCATTCAACCCTGTGTAAATCAGTCAGTTCTTAACGTAAAGACTTAAAACTCAGGAATATGTAAAAGCATACCCCAATGAGGATATGTCCTCACTTTTAGCTTCCTGTGCCAACCGTAAGTGCCATAATTGGTGTCACAGGGGCTGTTTCGAAGGGTTAAAAAAGTCAGACCTTTCCAAAACTTCACATGTGCGATTAGGCAACCCTCATGAACTGTAAATCAGTCATGTCTCCCATTAAATTTCCAAGAAAAACTAAATCACACATACACACAGCTTGGAAGGAGGGACATATTGGTGTGCGTAGAGACAGACAGTGCCTGCAATAGTTAACCTTGTTCAAACTATTAAAGAACCGTCAGACCTAGAGTTCTGAAACTTTAGAAACCTGTTCTAGAGCTCAGGTCGATGCATGGTGAGTTATGTGGCCCTAGAAGGTTCTTTGACTGAGAAACAGCCTCGTACATTTGCAATAACTTCAATTCATTTTTGCATCATGAAAATGCCGACATTTAGAAATGTCCCAGAGTCGCAAGACTAAGTGCATTGCGACCGCCTCGGCCCACATAGACGGACCTCTACATTTCTGTCCGATAGCTCATTCAAGGACCCCGTAGCAAGTCATGGAAAAAAGTGGATTTTCAGCACCAATTAAGGTCTTGCTCGGGCACCAAATGACCTATCGAGCCGAAACTTGGGATTCGGGGTCGCCTCCGCTAGGCCTACACATAATGTCAGAACTGGACCCGCAGCTAAAACGTAACTACGTGTTTTAAGTTTTTATTATGGTTTGAACTGATGGTGGTGTGAATTTTGGGCCAGCTCTGAACTATGTGATAGTTGGCTTCTAAACGAGTTGGAAAAAGTGGGTGTGGTGTCAGTTTGTATCAGTTTGGTGTCAGAATGATATCTAATTGACTGATGGACGGTGACTTTTGTCCATTTGCAATATGTTTAAACAGTGAGGTACCATCACCAAAGTGACATTCTGAAATCAACCCCAACGAGCGATGGAGAGGAACCAGAATCACTGCCCAGCCATCCCGAGTTCATCGGGCCAGCCAATTTAGCATTTCTGCAGGATTTTTGAGCATGACAAATTCGTGATGGTAAATGCCCATTGAAACATACTTGCCGCTCTGGTACCGCTTGCCGTGCGGCAGCAGAGAAAACAGTCTATGATTTGGGTGACTGGAATCTCTGACAATATTTTGGGCTTTCCTCTGACACTGCCGATTATATAGGTCCTGGATGGCAGGAAGCTTGGCCCCAGTAATGTACTGGGCCGTATGCATTACACTCTGTAATGCCTTACGGTCAGATGCCGAGCAGTTGCCATACCAGGCGGCGATGCAACTGGTCAGGATGCTCTCGATGGTGCAGCTGTAGACTTTTTTGAGGATCTGGGGATCCATGCCAAATCTTTTCAGTCTCCTGAGGGGGAAAAGGTATTGTTGTGCCCTCTTCATGGGGACCTTTGTCTTGCTCACATTGAGGGAGAGGTTGTTGTACTTGCACCACACTGCCAGGTCTCTGACCTCCTCCCTATAGGCTGTCTCTTCGTTGTCGGTGATCAGGCGTACCACTGTTGTGTCTACAGCAAACTTAATGATGGTGTTGGAGTCGTGTTTGGCCACGCAGTCGTAGGTGAACAGGGAGTACAGGAGGGGACTAAGTACACACCCTTGAGGGTCCCCAGTGCTGGGGATCAGCGTGGCAAATGTGCTGTTGCCTACCCTTACTACCTGGGGGTGGCTCATCAGGAAGTCCAGGATCCAGTTGCAGAGTGAGGTTTTTAGTTCCAGGGTCCTTAGCTAAGTGATGAGCTTCGTGGGCACTATGGTGTTGAACGCTAAGCTGTAGTCAGTGAACATCATTCTCACATAGGTCTTCCTTTTGTCCAGGTGGGAAAGGGCAGTGTGGAGTGTGATTGAGATTGCGTCATCTGTGGATCTGTTGGGGCAGTATGCGAATTGGGGCAGTATGCGAAGCGTCAGTGAAGACACTTGCCAGATGCTTTGAGTACATGTCCTGGTAATCCATCTGGCCCTGCTGCTTTGTGAATGTTGACATGTTTAAAGGTCTTGCTCACATCGGCTACCGAGAGCGTTTTCACACAGTCCTACAGAACAGCTGGTGCTCTCGAGCATGCTTCAGTGTTGCTTGACTCGAAGCGAGCATAAAAGTGATTTAGCTCATCTTGTAGGCTTGCGTCACTGGGCAACTGGGCAACTCGCGTCTGGGTTTCCCTTTGTAGTCCGCAATAGTTTTAAAGCCCTGGCACATCCGACGAGTGTCAGAGCCGTTGTAGTAGCTTGTTTTATGGTTTGTCTAAGGGGATATGTGTCGGGGGGCTAGGGTCAGTATGTTATATCTGGAGTACTTCTCCTGTCCTATTCGGTGTCCTGTGTGAATCTAAGTGTACGTTCTCTAATTCTCTCCTTCTCTCTTTCTTTCTCTCTCTCGGGAGGACCTGAACCCTAGGACCATGCCCCAGGACTACCTGACATGATGCTGGTCATTTATGAATATTTGAACATCTTGGCCATGTTCTGTTATAATCTCCACCCGGCACAGCCAGAAGAGGACTGGCCACCCCACATAGCCTGGTTCCTCTCTAGGTTTCTTCCTAGGTTTTGGCCTTTCTAGGGAGTTTTTCCTAGCCACCGTGCTTCTACACCTGCATTGCTTGCTGTTTGGGGTTTTAGGCTGGGTTTCTGTACAGCACTTTGAGATATCAGCTGATGTACGAAGGGCTATATAAATACATTTGATTTGATTTGATTTAGACCCACAAGACCAGTCTCGGCTGTGATTTCAGTCTCAAATTCCTTGCACTCTACACCCCAGGCAAACTTAGCCTGAGACAGAAACAAAATAATGTGTTTATTTTATTATGTTGGTTATGACCTCAAGCAGTATAGAATGAAGCAATGCGACATTACAGTATAGTGGCATTGGAGACATGGCCTTTAGTCTTACCATAACTTTGTGGTTGCTCGGAAGAACACTGTCAGCGCAAATTCTCCAGTTGTCATTTGGAGCAAGGTTTGACAGGATGATTTGCAGTCTAAAAGTAGCTTTGTCCAAGTAAGTAGCAATCTGGTATCCCTGCCCGTCAGTGTCAGCTCTTTCTGCACGGATGAAGATGGTCACGGCTGGGGCAACAGCATTACCAAGGTATTTGGCCTGAAAAGACACAGTTCATTATTGTACTCACTCCCATTGTCAGTAAGTATACACAGCCCCAGTTGTGATATAGAATTGTACACATTTGTAGATTCTGCTGGAGGTTCTTACTTTAGAGTTTGGATGCTGCAAGCAAAATAAGTATACCAACTCAGGTTTAATATCATCAAGCATCACTAATAGCTGCACATATTGTATGTGCACTATATAAACATTACCCGGTGGACGTGGTTCTTGGAAAACTTCATGTCAATTACTTCCTCCTGTAATAGGAAGAGCAGTGAAAATAGAGTAATTTAGGTAACTGCTTGAAAGTTCTGCCTCACCCTTCAGATGCGGGAGCTGGAAGAGCTGTAATTTGGAGGTACAGGACATAGAGGAGCTGGAGCTCAGTTTGCTTTTGCTGCTGCTGCTCTCGCTACTGCTGCTACGGATTGTCTTAGACCTCTTAGATTGGAGATGCATTCACATCAATGATCTTACTCTTGGCACGAGAAGATGAGGATATGGATTTGGAGGAAAACGGATGGAATGACAACTGCTGGAGCGAGAGCTGCTAGAACTGGGGGAAAGTCTGCTACCATACTTCAGACCAAGTACCAGGATTTTATTGAGCTTCAACAGGACAGTTTTTCCCTCTGGAGCTTCTTTCTCTTCAGTCATGGTGTTGACTTTGATTATCTTTACTGTGGCCTTGGGTCCCAATTTGTACTCACTCAATGACTGGACCAGAAGCTGTCCGCAAAGAAATATAGATACAATTGCTTCTCTAAGATAATTTATATATTTTTTATTGTATTGATAATTGTGAATTGGATGTAAACAATGAATATATCTTGCCTGGTGACACATCAACAAGGACTGAGTGTTTCCCAATCCATGCATAGAGAGGACAGTTTCTGATGAAAGCAGCGCTCTGACATGCTGACCAGACCGGACACGTCGCATGCGCGAGCATCGCAAAATACATTTAGAAATCCATGTTATTCAATTATTGCACCCACACTGCTCGTGCGTGTCAAAGAGCGTCTGCGTTGCCAAGGGCTAAAATATAACTCCTTTCTATTTCTGACGCAGATCGCGCTGAAAGTCCTGCCTCTCCCATCTCATTGGTTTATAGAAGCAGGTACCCACAGGTGACAGGAATCATTAGTGTGATTTTTACAGCTGCAATGTCTTCCACGTTTCTTGCCAATGCAAGGGTCTCAACACTAGCAGTGGAAGACAGTTTAAATGTATGCATTCAATAGAACCATGGAATATGTAATGCTAGTAAATCCATTTTACTACCTGTTCTAGAAAAAGCTACTACATACCGTACAGATGCAATGAGATCAATGGTCTGAACAGAAATTAAATGTTCCATATTGACTGACCTTCATGTCTTAAAGTAATGATGGACTGATGTTTCTCTTTGCTTATTTGAGCTGTTCTTGCCATAATATAGACTTGATCTTTTACCAAATAGGGCTATCTTCATTATATCAACCGTACCTTGTCACAACACAACTGATTGACTCAAACGCATTAAGGAAAGAAATTCCACAAATGAACTTTTAACAACCTGTTAATTGACATGCATTCCAGGTGACTAACTCATGGAGCTGGTTGGGAGAATACCAAGAGTGTGCAAAGCTGTCATCAAGGCAAAGGGTTGCTACTTTGAAGAAACTCAAATATAAAATATTTTTTGATTTGTTTAACACTTTTTGGGTTACTACATGGTTCCATATGTGTTATATCACAGTTATGTCTTTACTATTATTCTACAGTGTAGAAAATAGTAAAAATAAAGAAAAACCCTTGAATGAGTAAGTGTGCCCAAACTTTTGACTAGTATTGTATGCACCTTGGTGTAAACTTGGCCTGCAGCTGAATGTTTGTCTTTAAAAAAAATATATATATTTAACCTTTATTTAACTAGGCAAGTCAGTTAAGAACAAATTCCTATTTACAAATACGGCCTACTCTGGCCAAACCCGGTGGATGCTGGGCCAATTGTATGCCGCCCTATGGGACTCCCAATCACGGCCGGATGTGATGCAGCCTGGTCTTCATGAGCTGGGACTATGGTGGCTTGCACTATGAAAATGGGAATGGATGAATATAGCCAATGTGACTATGAAACCCAAGATGAATTAAAACAACAACAGCATTACTGCTTCATTACATTCTTGTTGGTGAGCACATACGATTGACAGTTGCTACGGCAGCCGTATAGAAGCTGAGCTCCATGGGCACCCCAAAACCATTAAGATTGTAGGAGTTCAGTTCATGAGGCTTTTACAATGCTAATAATCCAGGTGGGTGGCTTTGCTGAAACGGAAGCTCAGTCAAATTTTGGGCTTAGGATCTTGAATGCAACATTGCGGGCAGCAGCACTAAAATGGGAAAATACAATGCATTTAGATTCAAATGCAGATGCAAATCTAGACGACATATATTGAGAAATTGAAGAGTGCTCTTACACTGGGGTAAAGTCAGGGGCGGTGCACTTGGTCATGGCCTTCATGAGAGAGTTGACAAAGCTAGCGACCTGCAGATTGGCATCCTTTGCTACTGCATCTGCAAGAGTAGTTGCCAGAGTCATGGGAAGCTTTGTTTCGAAAAGCACAAAGGTGGCAATCATACGGAGCTCTGGGTGAAGAGCCTTATGAAGAGCCTTGTACTTATAATAAGTACAAATTCCTAATGTAACATAACTTACCAAAGTTAAAATATTGACTTGCTATACGATGGAAAGAAAAAGAAAGACATTATTCAGTTTGCATTCACTACATACTATTTCAAATGAATCCGAATGGCAAAATTACATTTCTTTCAAAATAATATGATCTCAAAAGCAATGTACAAGGGTCATTGCAAGGACAACCACTCTCATGGCCGGTGGAATATTAGGAACAACAGTCCGAGACTTTTAAAACAAAACTTTGCTAACTGTTTCATAAGTATATCATTAACAAAAATGGATAGCATGGCCAAGTTGATTTGTTGTTATTTGGCTCAGATTGTAGAAATTTGATTAGATGTCAATCTGCCTTTCAGATGTCACCCTGCCTTTCGTGTTGAAAAGATCAATGTCCAACCTACAAAAAAATGTGTCGTTCACCTTAGAATGGAAATGCAATCTTTAATAAATTGTTGACAATAACTATTTTTATGTTTTAATTGTTAGTTAAGCCATTTTCAGGATATTTGCATGAATCTAAAATAATTATAATTCTGTCATTGTCAGAATGCTTACTCTTAACAGCATTACCCACATCTAAATGTATAACCTTACAAATGTATATTTCTTTATTCCTAATGATGTTATGTCAGGAACAATTCTCAAGCAAAACTACAGTGCCTTCAGAAAGTATTCACACCCCTTGGGGGTTTCTATGTTACAGCCTGAATTAAATTAATTCAGCCTGAATTAAACGGATTAAATTGTGATTTTGGGGTGTCATTGGCCTACATCCAATACCCCATAATATCAAAGTGTAATTATATATTTTTTGAAATGTATACAAATTAATAAAAAATGAAAAGCTGAAATGTCTTGAGTCAATAAGTATTCCACCCTTTTGTTATGGAAAGCCTATGAGTAAAAATATGCTTAACAAGTTGCATGGACTCACTAACTCACTAACTTGTGTGTTAAACATCATTTTTTAATGACTACCTCATCTCTGTATCCCACACATACAATTATCTGCAAGGTCCCTCAGTTGAGCGGTGAATTTCAAAAACAGATTCAACCACAAAGACTAGGGAGGTTTTTCAATGCCTCGCTAAGGGCACCTAAAAATATAGCAGACTATCCCTTTGAGCACAGTGAAGTTATTAATTTCACTTTGGATGGTGTATCAATATACTAAGTCACTACAAAGACACAGGTGTCCATCCTAACTCAGTTGCCGGAGAGGAAGGAAACCACTGGTAACTTTAAAACAGTTACAGAGTTTAATGGCTGTGATAGGAGAAAACTGAGAATGGATCAACAACATTGTAGGTATTCCACAATACTATCCTAATTGATAGAGGATGCCTGTAAAGAATACAAATATTTGAAAACATCCACCCAGTTTGCAACAATGCACTTAAGTAATACTGCAAAAACTGTCGCAAAGTGTTATGTTCGGGGCAAATCCAATACAAGACATTACTGAGTACCACTCTCCATATTTTCAAGCAAGCCGTGTCATGTTATGGGTATACTTGTAATTGGACTGGGGAGTTTTGGACTGGAGTTGTTACCAAGAAGACAGTGAATGTTCCTGAGTTGCCGAGTGAAGTTATATATTTTTTTACATTTTCACATACAAACAACATTTTCTATGATTACTTTATAATACAGTCTATCGTTGAAGTATTTTTTTCTTCATAATTCAACTTCAAGTTGCAACATTTTGAGTAAACACCCACACTGTCTCCTTTCATGTGAATAAACAGGGTGTCTCAACCTGTCACTAATATGTCACTTTGTTCTGACCTGACCAACATTCAAACACATTTTTGTCAACTCATCCTTGTAATTGAAATGTATCCAAGGTTTTCAATGGTCAAATTGACTGCTCATTTTTGTAAAGGTCACGTGAGGGACCAGTGTGGTTTGTTCTGTATTTTTAATTGTGAATGTACAATTCCAATGGATTATATTATGTAAATCAGTTTGGTTCAGATGTTCAATCACATGAATGGATTTCATCCAAAGTGGACAATATCATGCAAAATTATAAGAAACTCTAAAATAGCAATAATAGTTTGTATTAACAGTGAATACTCTTTGTATTGTCATAATAATCTAAATTGGGATACTTTGTAAGTATAATTTGTATATGGATCCCAACATGTTATTTATAAACAACATCACATTTTTTGCAAAACAATCACACATGCTAGGGATATTTCAAGATAAAGAAATAGTCCAAATATAGCTTTTAACAAAAAACTTGAATGGAAATCCATAAACCCATACCAGATACAACTGAACCAAACTCAAGCAGTACATTGGTCAGCTGGCCAGAAACACTCAGTATGAGCTGACCGCAGATTCCACCAAGTCCGGCATTTTCCCAGGGAAATGAACATGTTGTTCTCTTCTGACTGGACTCACAACACAACCAAAACCATTTTGACTGAACCACTGGTCCATACTAGTGTCTCCAGTAGGGGGAGGCATAACCCTAACTTATGCCACAGGTGTGAGAGACTGCCATGAGTTACTGAAATGCAAGGGAAGCTCCCTAGGTTTTTTAATGTCAATTCAATGCTAAGAGTTGTCCCTGAAGAAGTAGCAACTACAGTAGCATAGATGCCCTTCTCCAATAGAAGTCCAACTGAAGATAGGACAATCACCCTCTGCAGGGAGGGGACGTAGAACTCAATCAGACTTACTCATGAAAATGTCCAATTTCGAAATTTGGTAGTGCACCATCAGTTTTTCTCTTGTCATGTCAGTCATTGCAGACCTTAGAGCTCTTTAGGACTGGTCAGAAATGTCCATATCAACTAGCCCATGCCAGCTAACTTTTTTTGTTTTGTTGTAATGTTTGAGTAACTCAGATTCATCACATGAACACACATAAACATGGTAAAATTACAGGAAATGAGCTTTATAATTGGTAAACAATATTCACTCCAGCTCTAATGGGCCCACCAGATAGTAGCATAGGCCTGCAGTCATACTTACATAACATTTTTGACAAAGCTAAATGTGGAATACCAAGGATCATTTAGATATTTGATTTTGATTAAAAATTACATTTAAACAGTACCAGTCAAAAGTTTTGATGTCTTTCACTGTTATTCTCCAATGTAGAAAATAGTAAAAATAAAGAAAAACCCTTGAATGAGTAGGTGTGTCCAAACTTTTGACTGGTACTGTTAATCTTCTGTTTGCTTAGTCACTCACCTCGACACCATCGCTTTTCAAAGTGCAAGGACGTGAACACATTCGTATCACCAACCAATATAGATACAGCCTCTTCCACAGTGAAAAGTCGTGGCCTCATCGGCGGCGTCATTTTGAGTAATGTTTACTTTTTTTTTGTAAGTCAAATGACAGCATACCCTGTTTCCGGTTGATGACAACCGCCACATAAATATGACAGCAAGTTGTTAGCAAGTTAATTTTGCGATATTGACACAGATATTATCGGTCGAAAAACTTGAGCGTTCGAGGCCGCTATAGTAATTTAAAGAAAGGCTGTTTGATGGCCGCTATAGGACCTAAGTGCCTAACAGTAAAAAGGCCTGTCTATGATTTTAGATTAATCCGATAATTCATTTTGAGTTAATGAGTTTAATTGTTTGACAAAATTTAGCTCTGTGAATTAAACTATTTGTGTTACATGTACCCAGTGCAATGTTAGGTTCCCAAAATGATAGCAATCCAGAAAGACAATTGTATATATTGAAACAACAATAATTATTACATATTATTGAATTGAATGTCATTAATTGGAGGAATGTTTACATGTTTTATCGGTGATCTATTGCCTATACATGTCTTTTGCCAATTAAAATACAAATATCACATTGAGTGTTCCATTGAACCTTTTTATTTTCCAAACCAGGGACAAGTTTGTAAATCACTGAGGTTAAGATGTTCTGAATCATGGCTGTTGTGGGGATTATGATAACTGCCATTTCGAGCAGTGGTTGCATTGCTTAATATATACACTATATATACAAAAGTATGTGAACTCTCCTTTTAAATGTGTATTCAGCGATTTCAATCACACCGTTGCTGACAGGTTTATACAATCGAGTACACCGCCATGCAATCTCCATAGACAAACATTGACAGTTGAATGGCCTTACTAAAGAGCTCAGTGACTTTCAACGTGGCACCGTCATAGAATGTCACCTTTCTAACAAGTCAGTTTGTCAAATGTCTGTCGTGCTAGAGCTGCCCCGGTCAACTGTAAATGCCTTTATTGTGAAGTGGAAACGTCTAGGAGCAACAACGGCCCAGCCACAAAGTGGTAAGCCACACAAGCTCACAGAACAGGAACGCTGAGTGCTGAAGAGCACAACGCATAAAAATCATCTGTCCTCGATTGCAGCACTCACTACCAAGTTCCAAACTGACTCTGGAAGCAACATCAGCACAAGAACTGTTTGTCAGGAGCTTCATGAAATGTGTTTCCACAGAAGCCTAAGATCACCATGCGTAATGCCAAGCATCGGCTAGAGTTGTATAAGCTCGTTGCCATTGGACTCTGGAGCAGTGGAAACGCGTTCTCTGCAGTGATGAATCACGCTTCACCATCTGGTAGTCCGACTCACGAATCCGGGTTTGACGGATGCCAGGAGAACGCTACCTGCCCCAATGCATAGTGCCAACTGTAAAGATTGGTGGAGGATGAATAACAGTCTAAGGCTGTTTTTCATGGTTCGGGCTAGGCCTCTTAGTTCCACTGAAGGGAAATCTTAACGCTACAGCATACAGTACAATGTCATTCTAGATGATTCTGTGATTTCAACTTTGTGGCAACAGTTTGGGAAGGCTCTTTCCTGTGTTGGATTCTAGCTTGAAATATACAGTTGCTTCAGAAAGTATTCAGACCCATGGACTTTTCCCACATTTTGTTACGTTACAGCCTTATTCTAAAATGGACAAAACCATTAGAATCTTTCAGAAGGTCAACCATCTCTGCAGCACTCCACCAATCAGGCCTTTATGGTAGAGTGGCCAGACAGAAGCCACTCCTCAGTAAAAGGCACCTGTCCGCTTGGAGTTTGCCAAAAGGCACAAACAAGATTCCCTGGTCTGATGACACCAAGATTGAACTCTTTGGCCTGAATGCCAAGCGTTACGTCTGGAGGAAACCTTGCACCATCCCTACGGTGAAGCATGGTGGTGTCAGCATCATGCTGTGGGGATGTTTTTCAGTGGCAGGGACTTCCAAGCCACTCTAACGCAAGTGGCTTTGGGAAAAGTCTCCAAATGTCCTTGAGTGATCCAGCCAGCGTTCGGACTTGAACATCTCTGGAGAGCCCTGAAAATAGCTGTACAGCAACGCTCGCCATCCAACCTGACAGAGCTTGAGAGGATTTGCAGAGAGGAATGGGAAAAACTCCTCAAATACAGGTGTGCCAAGCTTGTAGCATCATTCCCAAGAAGACTCGAGGCTGTAATCGCTGCCAAAGGTGATTCAACAAACTACTGGGTAAAGGGTCTGAATGCTTATCTAAATGCGATATTTCAGTTTTAAATACTTAATTTTTAGCGAAAATTTAAAATAAACAATTTTTGCTTTGTCATTATGAGCTATTATGTGTAGATTGATGAATGGGGGGGGGGGGCGGGGCAATTTAATACATTTAAGAATAAGGCTCTAACGTAAAAGAATTTTGGAAAAAGTAAGGTGTCTTATTGATTATGTTAGATGTATAAGGAATGTATATGTTAGGGTCAATGGAGGGTGGAAAGAACTAGGTGTATGGAAAGTTACTTAGTGAGACAAGGGGGAGTGTAGAAAGTTAACATTCTGTCAAAACACGTTATTGTTAAATATCATGGATCCTAAGGAGGGAGGCAAAGGGCAACAGTCTCGTTTCAGTCACTGATAAGGTAGGATAGTCGCTGATTTGGGAGGAGCGAGGAATTCGGTCTGAGGTCAGGTCAGATGAAGAGAGAAGAAACTGTCCTATTTTACACACATGTACTTCCAAGCACACAAAGATTCTAGCGTCAGGCAGGGCCATGACTGCACCAGTGAGAGGAATCAATTAAGTTCCTGACTAGCAACAGAGCTGTATTGGCTGTTGAGATGTGCAAGGAGTTGACTCCGCCTAGTAGGAGGATATAAATATATCTGCTTGTGTAATCATGCGTTGTCTTTGCAGCTGTATGACACAGTGGGTGAATAAACTTGCTTTCAGCTTTTTTTAGTTGTCTGTGAGGTTTTACACTGTGTGTTCAGAACCTAACACCTGTTTCAGCATAACAATGCCCCATGCACAAAGCGAGGTCCGTACAGAAATGGTTTGTCAAGATCGGTGTGGAAGAACTTGACTGGCCTGCACAGAGCCCTGACCTCAACCCCATCAAACACCTTTGAGATGAATTGGAATGCTGACAGCGTGCCAGGCCTAATCACCCACAATCAGTGCCCGACCTCACTAATGCTCTTGAGGCTAAATGGAAGCAAGTCCCTGCAGCAATGTTCCAACATCTAGTGGAACGCCTTCCCAGAAGAGTGGAGGCTGTTATAGCACCAAAGGGGGACCAACTCCATATTAATGCCCATGATTTTGGAATGAGATGTTCGACTAGTAGTTGTCCACATACTTTTGGTCATCAAATCAAATCCAATGTATTTATAAAGCCCTTCTTACATCAGCTGATGTCACAAAGTGCTGTACAGAAACCCAGCCTAAAACCCCAAACAGCAAACAATGCAGGTGTAGAAGCACAGTGGCTAGGAAAACCTCCCTAGAAAGGCCAGAACCTAGGAAGAAACCTAGAGAGGAACCAGGCTATGAGGGGTGGCCAGTCCTCTTCTGGCTGTGCCGGGTGGAGATTATAAACAGAACATGGCCAAGATGTTCAAATGTTCATAGATGACCAGCAGGGTCAAATAATAATAATCACAGTGGTTGTCGAGGGTGCAACAGGTCAGCACCTCAGGAGTAAATGTCAGTTGGCTTTTCATAGCCGATCATTCAGAGTATCTCTACCGCTCCTGCTGTCTCTAGAGAGTTGAAAACAGTTGAAAACAGTCTGGGACAGGTAGCACGTCCGGTGAACAGGTCAGGGTTCCATAGCCACAGGCAGAACAGTTGAAACTGGAGCAGCAGCACGGCCAGGTGCACAGTGGACAGCAAGGAGTCATCAGGCCATGTAGTCCTAAGGCATGGTCCTAGGGCTCAGGTCCTCCGAGAGAGAGAAAGAAAGGGAGAAAGAGAGAAAGAAAAAGGGAGAAAGTGAGAGAGAATTAGAGAGAGCATACTTAAATTCAGACAGGACACCGGATAAGACAGGAGAAATACTCCAGATATAACAGACTGACCCTAGCCCCCCGACACAAACTACTTCAGCATACAGTGGGGCAAAAAAGTATTTAGTCAGCCACCAATTGTGCAAGTTCTCCAACTTAAAAAGATGAGAGAGGCCTGTAATTTTCATCATAGGTACACTTCAACTAGACTGGCTAGGCCACTCCAGGACCTTGAAATGCTTCTTACGAAGCCACTCCTTCGTTGCCCGGGCGGTGTGTTTGGGATCATTGTCATGCTGAAAGACCCAGCCACATTTCATCTTCAATGCTCTTGCTGATGGAAGTAGGTTTTCACTCAAAATCTCACGATACATGGCCCCATTCATTCTTTCCTTTACACGGATCAGTCGTCCTGGTCCCTTTGCAGAAAAACAGCCCCAAAGCATGATGTTTCCACCCCCATGCTTCACAGTAGGAATGGTGTTCTTTGGATGCAACTCAGCATTCTTTGTCCTCCAAACATGACGAGTTGAGTTTTTACCAAAAAGTTATATTTTGGTTTCATCTGACCATATGACATTCTCCCAATCTTCTTCTGGATCATCCAAATGCTCTCTAGCAGATTTCAGACGGGCCTGGACATGTACTGGCTAAAGCAGGGGGACACTGCAGGATTTGAGTCCCTGGCGGCAACGTGTGTTACTGATCAAGGGAGATTATCAGTGGTCTTGTATGTCTTCCATTTCCTAATAATTGCTCCCACAGTTGATTTCTTCAAGCCAAGCTGCTTACCTATTGCAGATTCAGCCTTCCCAGCCTGGTGCAGGTCTACAATTTTGTTTCTTGTGTCCTTTGACAACTCTTCGGTCTTGGCCATAGTGGAGTTTGGAGTGTGACTGTTTGAGGTTGTGGACAGGTGTCTTATATACTGATAACAAGTTCAAACAGGTGCAATTAATACAGGTAACGAGTGGAGGACAGAGGAGCCTCCTAAAGAAGAAGTTACAGGTCTGTGAGAGCCAGAAATCTTGCTTGTTTGTAGGTGACCAAATACTAATTTTACACCATAATTTGCAAATAAATTCATTAAAAATCCTACAATGTGATTTTCTGGATTTTTTTCTTCTCATTTTGTCTGTCCATAGTTGAAGTGTACCTATGATGAAAATTACAGGCCTCTCTCATCTTTTTAAGTGGGAGACCTTGCACAATTGGTGGCTGACTAAATACTTTTTTGCCCCACTGTATTTGGTTGAGACGTTGATCAATAAGATTTCAACCTATATTCACTCACTCAAAAAGACAGTCAAAAGTTAGCTGAATTTCCAGTGTGTATCACTATGCTTTCAACCATCTAAAAGCACAACCAAATTCCAATGAAAAAACAATGTCAGAGTATTGGTTTAGTTGTCACCCAAATGTCTATCACTGCATTTCCAACCATTTAAAAGCACAGTAAAGTTCAAATTGGAATACAATGTAAGATATTTTGTTTATTTATAAAACAGATCATGTGTTACTTATCCCTGTCCTTCTTCTAATAGTAGAACCAAATTACCTGGATTGCAGTTGAAAGTGCATGGTGTAAGTGATCAATGCCCTTCGAGATTCTACGTAGATTATCACAGCAATTGTGAAGATCCCAACAGACCTGCGACTACCTACTGATGCTAACTTGAACATGCACGTTTTATGTTATTACATAAGAAGACCTTTAGTTTCAGTGACCTCAATGTGGCAATAGATGCGTTACTCATTTTAAGGATGAATATTACATTAGTTTGTTAGATTTAGAACTTTAGGCTATTTACTGCACTACAAAAGTAAAATTGAATTGTGTTTGGATGACAATGCAACTAAATATGAATATTTAAAGGAGATGTATCTACTTCTTGAATAGTTCCATCTGAGCCACTGGCTTAATTACATTCTTTAACTGTTATTTTTGGTTGAATTGGAAAAGTGAATCCAACATTCAATGTAATAGGTTGCATCCAAATATCAACATTTGAAGGAGATGTATGTAATGCTTGGATACTTCCATCTGTGCCTCTGTCTGGATTTACTTCCAGTTTGTCTACAAATTAATAATTGTTATTTTGAATTCATGTCTCCGTCTCAACCAAAAATGTAGTTACGACTAAATCAAATCAAACTTTAAATTCACTTTAAATAACGTTTGATTTGATTTATTCCGATTCTTTAAGATAGATATTTGGTTGAGATGGAGACGTCAACCCAACATTTCAATAATTAATTTGAAAACAAATTTAAGCTAGACTAAGTCAGTGGCAGAGATGGAACTATCCAAGCAGAAGATACATATCATTCAAATTGTGATATTTGGTTGCGTTGACAATCAAACACAATGAGATATCACTAAATATCATTACATTTTAAATCTGTTTCTATTTTAACCCTGGATTGAATTGAAACAATAGCTGTTGATGGTTGCAAATACTATATAGCCCTAAATAGCATTAATGATATATGAATGAAAGAGAGTATGGTCACATTTTCTGTGCTCATGTAAATAATATTCATAAGTATAATATGAAAAGAAAAGAAAAGATCTCAGAAATGTTCCATTTGCACAAAAAAACATATTTCTCTCAAATGTTGTGCACAAATTTGTTTACATCCCTGTTTAGTCAGCATTTCTTCTTTGCCAAGATAATACATCAACCTGACAGGTGTGGCATATAAAAAATCTGATTAAACTGCATGATCATTACACAGGTGCAGCTTGTGCTGGGAACAAAAAAAGGCTACTCTAAAATGTGCAGTTTTGTCACACAACACAATGCCACAGATGTCTCAAGTTTTGAGGGAGCGTGCAATTGGCATGCTGACTGCAAGCATGTCCACCAGAGCTGTTAACAGAAAATGTCATGTTGATTTCTCCAACATCGTTTTACAGAATATTATGGTTTCTATCAGCTGAGGATTAGCTAAATATGACCGCTTGTGTTAGCTCACTCTTTCCTCACTTAGTGCTAGGATTTGGATGAGAATTGTGTTATGCTGTTGCTAATTCTGTGAATGTCTGAATTTTGCATCCAAAAATAAACTGCTCAGATTGAGGACATAACGTTGTAAAGATTATGTTTGTGAGAAAAAAAACTAGATGGCTGGCTGGCGAGCTTTGTGACGCTATGTGAGCGCAGCCCAATTTTACCACTACACACAATTTTTCTTGCCTGACAGACTAACTAGCTAGCTATAGAAAACAGCTTGGTACCTTTCTATTTGAATTACATCGGTAGAAACAGGACAAAACAACCAACTACTTAGCTGACTATATACAGCCAAACACTGCAGCTATTTCCATGAGACAGACGACAATAATTTGAGCTCCATTCCTGAAGTGCTCGCCTGTACCAACCAAATGATCTTGACAGGATGTGCTAATCTCAGAGCTCTTCTCCAAATTTCACAGCATCAAACATTGACAAAACACATATCATATATCTGCTGTTAACTTATTTCACTCAACTCGACCTCATTGCTTTTCAAAGTGCAAGGATGTGTCCGAATCGGTATCACCAACCAACATAGTTACAGCCTCTTTCACAATGAAAAGTCATGTCCGCTTCGGCGCTGTCATTTTGAGTAATGAACTTTGAAAAGTCAACTGACAGCACACACTGTTTACGGTTTCTGGCTTATGACAACAGACACACAAATACGACAACAGGTTGTTTGCAAGTTAATTTTGACACAGATATTATTGTTAGAAAAATAACACCGTTCGCAGTCACTGTAAGTAATTTAAAGAAAGGGTGTCGACGGCCACTATGAGTTTTAAACCTTTGATGCGCACGATCACATATTTGTGATCATTGCTGAGTGGTCTCTGCAGCATACCACCGAAAATATGTGATTGTAACAGTAGCAACAGAACGTATGATGCGACAAATACGTCTAAACAGCATTGTTGTCTGAAAAGCATCTAAACAATGTTTTGTACTGATGGGAAATAAAGATCTTCACAACTCTATTTTACTGTAAAAGATAAATGTGAACTTCATTATCCAAACATCACATGGAACACATCCACAGCCAAACTCATTCCATAAACCAGTCTAAACAACAGGTTGCGCTGACAAAAAACGAAACATAAGATAGCGACCTAACACCTAGACTTGTTTACAATGTATCACATCTCTAGTGAGCACAAGGGAGGAATGTAATACTGCTTAGAAAAGAGATGCATGGCAGCTAAGATAACAGCAGCTGAATTCCTTATGATGAAACAACAACACAAAAATAAGGCATTTACTTTGATAGGAACCCAGAAATGTCCAAAGTTATTATTTGTAAGGAAAACAACAATGAAAGCGGAAAATGTTTGTGCAAGGCCTGTTCTGACTAGAGATGCGCAATGTCTTCATACTTGATCTGGGGAAACACTAGGGGAGTGCTTGGGCTCTCCTCAAAGAGAGAAGTTTGTCATTCTCAGTAAAGCCTCAAACATAAATTGTCTGCAACAGTGAAATGGGCTACTTCTTATCTGAATTAATTAGGAGGTGGAACACACCTCAATTCAAACTGTTGTTAGAAAATAAACTTGTTAGAAAATCATTTGAAATTGACCAGTTGAAACAGATAATTAGCAAGCAGCATGCTTTGATTTGAGGGCAGCGTGGCAACTTTCCTGTTGGGTGTCAATCACATTTAGGAAAAGTGAGTGCATTCTGACATCACGCACATAAAGAAAACTCATGCTTGGGCGACTGTTCGAGATATTTTTGAATTTTGTTGACATACTCAATTGAATATATTGAGAGAATGTGTTCAGAATATCAAATCAAATTGTATGTGACATAAGCTGAATACAACAGGTGTAGGTAGACCTTCCCATGAAATGATTTTACTTTTGAGCCCTTAACCAACAATGCAGAGATATAAAAAACTTAGTAAGAAATATTTGCTAAAGGACATATTGTAACATAATAAAAAATAATAATAACGAGGTACCGAGTCAATGTGCAGGGGTACGTGTTAGTCGGTAATTTAGGTCATATGTACATTTAGGTAGGGGTAAAGTGACATAGATATGCATAGATAATAGATAATATAGATAATAAACAGAGAGTAGCAACAGTTTACGCGAAGAGTGTGAGTGATGTGTGGGTGTGGTGTCAATATGCATGTGTTTGTGTGTCCGTGTGTGTGTCCGTGTGTATGTGTGAGTCTGTGGTTAGAGCGTTGTATGTCATGCTCTATAAAGGGTCCATACATGTGGTATGTGACATAACCACCCATGTCAAATGTGACATAACATACTTTGTCAAATATGACATAAGCTTGTGTTTTATAAAGGGTGGAATAAGCACCGCTTAATAAAGGCTTTATAAATCATATTAAATTGAGGGTTCAAACATGTATAACCTTGTGCATCTTGGTAGAGCATTGCAGTGACAGGATAAAAAACACACAAAGAAATGGATAGTGGATTCTATTCCTGGGACCACCTATAAGTCACTTTGGATAAAAGTGTCTGCTAAATTGTATATATTGTATTATATTACTCTAAAATATGTATAGGATGGCCCAAGCTCTTTCCAACTTCGGTGCAAAGCCAATATCTGACCTGACCTCAACATTCCCCAAAATGCTGTGCTGCAGGATGACACACACTCTAAAGTGCAGTCATGCATAGCAAAAAAACGTTGGTAGGGCCTTTTTAAAATCTTTTTAAATGTTTTGCCTAATTCAGTTTCTCCCCCTCCCAAATTCAATTTAGTTTTTTCAGGTTTCGGATTTCCCCAGGATGGGAGAAGAAGGCACAGGGATGCAGCTTGAGGTCCAAGGCAGGACCTGCTGGGACAGGACAGCACCCAGTCTGACATCCGACGCGTCGGCCTCCACCACAAACTGACGGGACGGGTCAGGGTGAACTAATATATGAGCTGTAGTGAAGCGGTGCTTGAGGTCCCAGAATGCCCGGTCAGCTAGGGACCATGTGAACGGAACCTTGGCAAAGGTGAGTGCAGACAGGTAGCCAGGGTGCTGTAGCCCCGGATAAAGCGGCAAAAAAATAGTCAAAACCCAGGAAGCATTGCAGCTGCACTCTGGACGTAGGTTGGGGCCAATCCACCACCTCTCTCTCAGAAGGGAATGGTGCAGCGATGGAATTTTCACTTTTCCACTTTCACAAAAAGCTGGTTCTCCAGGAGGCGCTGTCGGATGTGACTCACGTGTTCTTGGGCTGAGCAGGAGAAAACGAGAATATCATCGAGGTAGACGAAGACGAACCGGTTGAACACGTCGCAGAGCACATCATTAACCAAGGCCTGGAACACAGCAGGAGCGTTGGTTAGACCAAATGGCATGACCAGATATTCGTAGTGACTGCTGGCCGTGTTGAAGTCTTCCACTCGTCCCGTTCCTGTATCTGCACCAGGTGGTAGGTAGGTGTTCCGCAAGCCCCCTGGAGCGACTCGAAGTCTGAGGTAATGAGCGGTAGCAGGTAGCAGTTCTTAACGGTGATGTTATTGAGGTCCCGGTAGTCAATGCACAGGAAATCGATGCGGAGGAATCAAAGTGGCCCGAGCCTTAATGAAAAATTCCCGGATGTCCTGGTACTCTGTGGGAATGGCGGAGAGGTCCAGGGCAACTTCCAAGCCCACAGGAAGACGTCGCGGGGCAGGCTGCGCCGACTTCAGGCAGTGGGCATGACAGAATGGGCTCCAGCCCATGATGGCACCAACAGTCCAGTCGATGAGGGGATTGTGTCGCTGGAGCCAAGAGAATCCCAATACCACGGGAACCTGTGGAGACTTAATAAGCATGAATTGGATAGCCTCGCCGTGATTCCCTGACACTCGTAGGTTGATGGGAGTGGTATTGTGGGTGACCCTGCCTACTGAGCGCCCATCCAGCTCTCTAACGTCCTTGGGAATGGAAAGGGGCTGAGTGGGGATGCCCAGCTCAGACGCCAAGGTGGCGTCCATAAAACTCTCATCGGCCCCAGAGTCGATGAGTACCCGAAGAGATTTCGACTAGTTCCCCAGCAGAATAGCATGGAGAGGGGTATGAGTAAGGGGAGAGGGAAAGTTCTCCGTATGGTCCACCAGAGTACTCAGCCCTACCGGTGAGCCTGGTCTTTTAGTGGACATGAGGACACGAAATGACCAGTAGTCCAGAAATACAGGCAACTCTTCGTCTTAAGCCTGCGTAAACATTCGGCTGGAGACAACCTAGCTCTACCTAGTTGCATCGGCTCGGGAAGAGGCAATTCGTCAGACTTCGGAGACTCTCTGGAAATCTCGGGTAACTTCGGATTCTCTAGGAAACGGAGATGTCGGAGATTTCCGGGATGCCTCGGAGGCGAGGTGAAATCAGACCTCTCCTTCCTACGTTATCGTAGCCACCCATCGATCCAGATGGTTAAGGCGATGAGCAAGTCGAGATCTGTTGGTAGTTCCTGGGCTGCTAGTTTATCTTTAACGTCCTCCGATAATCCACGCAGGGACGTGGCGAACAGCGATTCCGGGTTCCAGGCACTCTTAGCCACAAATGTACAGAAATCCACTGCATATGTCCAACGGACATCAGCGTGGTGAGGTACGCTTTCTTCGAGCAGTCCGAGGGAAAGGAGGAGGGCAGCAGCTCGAAGATGACGGAATACTGAGCGAGAAACGCCTGACAGGTTCCCGACTTTCCAGCGAAGCGTTCCAGAGGAGGTAAGCAGGGTTCTCAGGAAGCCGGGGTGGCCGGGAGAGACGCGCTGCTGACAGTCGGGTTACTGAGGGGCTGGGAAGTTACATTCGTGGTAGGCTGCCTAACAGACAACCCGCGGAATTGCTCCAGCAATGTATCCAATGCAAAACCTTCCATAAGACCACGAAGCAACTCCTCGTGCCTTCCAATGGTGGCTCCTTGGGAGGAGACGGCATGGTGGAGCTGGTCCAAGTCTGCTGGGTCCGTCATGGCCAGTTTGTACTATCACGACTCAGGATAAGACCCAGATGGAGTTCAAAATATCAAACGTTTATTTACAAAACAGGGGGCAGGCAAACGACAGGTCCAGGGCAGGCAGAGGTCAGTAATCCAGAGTCCGAAAGGTACAGAACGGCAGGCAGGCTCAGGGTCAGGGCAGTCAGAATGGTCAAAACCGGGAAAACAGGGACTAGAGTGAAAACAGGAGTACGTGAAAACCACTAGTAGGCTTGACGAGACAAGACGAACTGGTAACAGACAAACAGAGAACACAGGTATAAATGCACCAGGGATAATGGGGAAAATGGGCGACACCTGGAAGGGGGTGGAGACAAGCACAAAGACAGGAGAAACAGATCAGGGTGTGACGGATAGGATGTTTATGAATGTGTTATGAATGACTGAAGGTGTTTCACTTCAAACAAAGTATTACAGGACACTACATGAGGTGTCAATAAATAGTTTTTTAATATTCTGCTAATTTATGAAGGTTCTCTCATGATCCACAGGTTATTGTAGGGTGTGAGAGATATTTAAATGGAGAGATGGACCTCCAAAGCTTGTGTTTGGGTGTGTGTGTCAGAGCCAAGATGATTTGGAGTAGTCCAACCTGAGACTACCTCACCAGGTATTCCTTTTCTGTTCCCATGCTGGAGACCAGGGCTTGTTCACAACCTGTTATAACGGTGCCAACATTTTGTGGCTGATCTTTCAGCGTGGGAGTGAGTGAATGTGTCAAAGACCTGACTGGGCCCAGCACTGCACGATATGGCTCGTTATGTTGTTGTGTGTGGGTTTGTGTACTGAGGAACATGTAACTTGGTTACAGTAAAAGCCACTTTCAATTTCCTTATGTTGGGAGCTTTCATCAGGGTAAGTGTTTCTTGGTGTAAAGTCGTCCCGAACACAGCACATATCAGCCTGGGATATCAGCCATTCATAGTTAGCCTTAGTTGGAGTGATCATAGAATTCTATGGGAGTGACCTTACTGAGTAAAGTATTTGCCATCATTCCCCCTGATCGTTACTAGTTAACGCTGCCACAAAGTCCTAATTATGGCTAAACCCTGCCCAAGTTTGATGCGTTGGGGGGTGGTATGTGAAAAGTGCTGTAATTTCCAAATGGTTTACTCAAATGTCCAAACGGTTTACTCATTATGGATGAAAATACCCTCAGATTAAAGCTGACAGTCTGCACTTTAACCTCCATCATAGTATCATTTCAAATCAAAATTGCTGGAGTACAGAGCCAAAACAACAACAAATGTCTCACTGTCCAAACATTTTTATAAAATTGACACATTAATATTTCAGTCGAATTTAAACATCTGGATCGAACAACAAACCTGTTGTAGGCCTGCATATTCAGTGTCATTGACTGACAAGATGGCAGAGTCTTATCTCTAGGTCAAGCTGACCATTGTTGACACATGGTTGGTTCATCTGAATTACAAATACTTGTTCAAGGACTTCAATAGTGTTGAGGACAAGCTTGGACCAATGGCTGACCCATGTTCAAGTGCCAAAACTCGTTGAGTTTTGACATTACTAGTATTCTAATTTATCACATTCTCTAACATATTAGAATTGATCATACATGTACTGATCCAAAACTAGACAAAATATTTTATTTTGCATTGTGTTGCTACTTATCTCTACTGGGTTCTACTTCTAAAGTACAAGAGCCTTTGTGTACATTTTTATTTAGTGGTTAGATAAATAGAGAAAAATAACTAATGTAGTATTTAAAGAAAAATTTAGGTTGTAGTACACATAACTTGTTGGATAAAACAACACGTGATTCTCCAGATAATTTTCATTAAAGAACTGACTTAGATGGACATTGATCTGTGAAGGGCTAAATGGCAGTGGGGCAGGTTAACCTAACCTACGGGTGTATGTGGCCACCTCAGAACTAGTGATAACCAACTCAACAGGCTTTATTATGAGCACATACGGATCTCAACTTATGTAACGCTAGTTAATTATGTATTTTGTTACGATTGTTTTGTCGACAGAAAATTTCTTTAAAAGGCGGACTGGGACTGTTGTTCCTCACATCACACTGGCCATGAGAGCAGTAGTACTTGCACTGACTCTAGCCCTTGTGGGTAAGTACAGTTTTTCTGTCTTATTCTAGTGCAGATATTATAACTAACTTCATGTAAATATAACAAAGTTATGTAAATATTGAAATGTACAATTCTGCTTCTATGACATTTTTTGAAAAACATTCACTAACATATTGTGACAATTATTTTTGTTTTATCTTGTAGCGAGTCAATCTGTTAACTTTGGTAAGTACATATTATTTTTTATGGATTTTTACTTATGTTTATTAGGTAGTTTCACTTCTACATTTTTTTCTAGTTGAATAAATTAAGTAAAACCAGTTCTCAGATCACAAGATCATCAAATATGTTTTGATTGTTATTACAGCCCCTGATTTTGCTGCCAGTAAGACCTATGTGTACAAGTATGAGGCACTGCTCCTGGGTGGTCTGCCTGAGGAGGGTCTGGCTAGAGCTGGAGTAAAAGTCATCAGCAAAGTTCTTATCAGTGCAGTTGCAGAGAATACCTACTTGCTGAAGGTATTTAATATACATGAAGTTCCCACACAAACAATATCTTAATGTGATGTCCATTACATTGACTAATACATCAATTGATATCTTCTTGTAGCTTGTGAACCCTGAGATCTTTGAGTACAGTGGTGTGTGGCCCAACGATCCTTTCGTCCCAGCTGCAAAACTCACTTCAGCCCTGGCTGCTCAGTTCTTGATTCCCATCAAGTTTGAGTATGCCGATGGTGTTGTGGGTAAGGTATTTGCCCCCACTGCTGTCTATGAAACAGTGCTGAATGTCCATAGAGGTATCCTGAACATTCTTCAGCTCAACATCAAGAAGACACAAAACGTCTATGAGTTGCAGGAGGTAAAACTTGTATATGTTCATATATAGATGCAAAACATGTTTCAGTAAGCAATGTTTGAGTTCCTCACTCATGCTCTCTTTTGTGTTAGGCTGGAGCTCAGGGAGTGTGCAAGACCCACTATGTGATCAGGGAAGATGCCAAGGCAGAGCGCATCCATTTGACCAAGAGCAAGGATCTCAATAACTGCCAGCAGAGAATCATGAAGGACTTTGGTCTGGCTTACACAGAGAAGTGTGTAGAGTGCCGGCAGGTATGAGCATAATTATCTATTTTGGGGGTTGGAAAAACATAACCAGAAACACTTCACATGACAATACAACTCTGTGTTTTGTCTAAACAGAGAGGGGAGGCCCTGATGGGAGCTGCCACTTACAAATACCTCATGAAGCCCTCTGCCAATGGTGCTCTGATCTTGGAGGCCACTGTTACTGAGCTCCATCAGTTCACACCATTCAATGAGATGTCAGGAGCTGCCCAAATGGAAGCAAAGTATGTTGACTGATTTGTGGTACAGAAGGAAAACATTTTCATTTTATTAAGCTTATAGGTTTAAAAGTTTCCCATGAACTACCTTTCACAGACAAATGTTGACTTTCGTTGAGATCAAGAAGGATCCAATTATTGTCCCCGATAATAACTATGTTCACCGTGGATCCATCCGGTATGAGTTTGCCACTGAGATTCTCCAGATGCCCATTCAGCTCCTTAAGATCAGCAACGCACGTGCTCAGGTACAGTGACTCAATGGCTCTATCTATTATTTGATACATAAAGCCTGACAATATGTAAAGCCACAGATAACAAAGGTTTAATACAAACACTTCATTATAATTGTTTAGGCTGTGAAGATCCTGAATCATCTGGTCACATACAACACGGCACCGGTCCATGAAGATGCTCCTCTTAAGTTTCTGCAGTTTATTCAGCTCCTGCGCGTGGCAAGCTCTGAGACTATTAATGCCATCTGGGCTGAGTTCAAGGCCAAACCAGCTTACAGGTAAAAAAAAATCTTGCTCAATTGCTCAAACAAAGACACAATGACAGAAAACCTTTTTTTTCAGACACTGGATCCTGGATGCTGTCCCCTCCATCGGAAGATCAGTGGCTGTGAGATTCATCAAGGAGAAGTTTTTGGCTGGTGACATCACTATTTTTGAGGCTGCTCAGGCTCTGGTTGCCGCTGTGCATATGGTGGCTGCTGATCTGGAGACTGTCAAGATTGTTGAAGTAAGTAAACCTTTAAATGATGTTTAAGCATTATTATAGATTTCCTCATTAAGATGACTAAAAATTGTAGCATGAGGTGGTCTAGTGGTTAACACCACTACCTTCAACACATATGTGACCCAGAGCCTCGATTCAGTTTTATGTAGCAACATTTGGTGTTTTTTAAATTTAAAGTAGAGACTCGGATCTACAAAACAGTATATCATACACCACAGTTGAGGAACAATGCGAAAGTAATTCTGCTTTGAAAGTTGGTCAACTTGTTACCTCACTTTTGAGAAAATGTCCCTTGAATTTTTTCCTACACCTACTGGAGAGCTTCTGCGTTTAAACCTATTCGGCATCGTTCACACCCTCTAAAGCCCTAGCCCCACCCATCTCTTTAAGGATTCACATGCGAGACCATGAGCTAAACAGAGTGAGTAAGGTAGTGTAGTAAACAACCAAACATTTCAAGACTAAAAGTGGTGAAAGTAGTAGCCTAAAATAAGGAAAAACTCCAGGTAAAAATACACTTTATTTAGTCCTTGGCCTATAATATAACCTAATCTGACTTTGAAAGTGTCCGGATAAAAATATTTTATAATTATTTTATAATTATACATTATGCTTACCCAGACACTTGTCCAAAACTGATGGGTCATGTGAAATAAATTATATAACCACCCTCAGCCACATGTTGCTAAGTGGATGGTTACTATTGTCTGGACATGTACACATGTTCATGAAATACAACCGATGGCCGTAATCAGCAATTACAAGTGGCTTTCTGAGATACAAATAATATTACTGCAGAGATCATACACGTGCCGTTAGCTAGCAAGCCAGCAAGCTAACATTTGCTAGCTAGCTAACAGTATGCTTGAACTTGCAATGAAAATGACTTTCTGACTAAATTTGAAACTTGTAATATCTGAGAATGTAGCTATGCTCTTACCAGTATACATGGATGAACACTTCATGGCAGTGTGTCTTTTCTGTTTGATTTGTATCAAGCTACAGCTTGTTGGGCCCGTTGTTGTTTCAAGTCACTTCGGTTCGCACTGTGTGCAGAAAGTAGTCCATCACAACTTTTTCCCACTAATCTTTGTCGATAGCACCTAATAAATTCTGGGCAACAATGTTGTTGAGCGCAGTAGCAACACATTTTCAGATCTCCATAGCTAGCATTATATCTTTCAAAAAAGCCACTGTAGCAAGGATTATTGACACATACCGAGCAGCTCATGTTATAGACAGAAGTGTGCTAAATAGCAGACCAACACAAACTCATCTCTCGGCATGTCCAGCCCATTCATTAGCCCATTCATTATCTCAGCCAATCATGGCTAGCGGGAAGGTATTTTTCCATGGCTAAACCAACTAGGCTCCTAATTTAACAATTGTATTCATATTTACAGATGGCATACAAGTTTGTTATGAAGGCACATGACAGTTCACATGTTCTAGGAGGCATTTCTGAAAGAATAAACTGCAAATGCATCTCCTGTGAAGCAGTGATGTGCGACATACGCCTAGCTTTTTGAAGCTGGTCATATATGTGCTCGCAACCGTCTGGTTGCGAATCCTGGACCCACTTTACTCCTTCTACACTGTCCTATCTCTTCAATATTTTGTAAGAAATTATATAAAGATGACTCAAAACAATACCTTTTTCACCACCAGAGCCTGGCTTTCAACCACAAGATTCAGACACACCCAGTTCTACGTGAGATCGCCATGCTTGGTTATGGTACCATGGTTTCCAAATACTGTGTTGAATATCCCAACTGCCCCGCTGAACTTGTGAAGGTAAACTGGATGTATTTTCCTATAATCATTTACATTTGAGTCACTTAACAGATAGATCCTCTTACGATAGCTAGGTGAGATAGCAACATATCACAATCGTATCAAGTATATTTTCCTCAAAAAAAGATTTATCAGCAAAGTCAGTGCTATTGGGATACTCTTCAAAGAGGTAGATGTCATCTCATGTATATGATGATCTACTGATTGAGGTTATTCAAACATACCTACTGTACATGTCTTCCCACAGCCCATCCACGAACTTGCTGTTCAGGCTGTTGCTAATAGCAAATTTGAGGAACTCTCCATGGTTCTTAAAGCTCTGGGTAATGCTGGCCATCCTGCTAGCATTAAACCAATCACAAAGCTCCTGCCCGTGTTTGGAACTGCAGCTGCTGCTCTGCCCCTGACAGTCCAGGCTGATGCAGTCTTGGCCCTGAGGAACATTGCTAAGAGGGAGCCTAGAATGGTGAGTACAGTCCCTCCATTAAATTGCAAATGACAACATCATCATTCTCATTGGCGAAGTCCATTCAAATCTCTGCATTATTGTTGTGAAATAGGTCCAGGAAGTTGCTGTGCAGTTGTTCATGGACAAGACTCTCCACCCAGAGCTCCGCATGCTTGCCTGCATTGTTTTGTTTGAGACAAAGCCCCCAATGGGCCTGGTGATTACTTTAGCTAGCATTCTGAAAACAGAGAAAAATCTGCAGGTGGCTAGCTTCACCTACTCTCACATGATGTCCCTGACCAGGAGCACCGCCCCTGACTTTGCCTCAGTGTAAGAGCACTCTTTCACCTTTACATGTCATTACATCTCTCTCAATATCTATGGAATCAGATTTAATAACATAGTTGCTATTCCTTCATTTTAGTGCTGCTGCCTGCAATGTTGCTGTCAAGATGCTCAGCACCAAATTTAGAAGATTGAGCTGCCACTTCAGTCAAGCCATCCACCTGGATGCCTATTCCAGTAAGGTCCTCCTCTTATCTTCCTTGGCTTGCAACGACTGGCCCATTAGCATCATTCACTAAACATCAACAAAGTCAATCAATTACAGGTATTTTTCCCCATTTTAAAGATCCCCTGAGGATTGGTGCTGCTGCCAGTGCTTTCTACATCAACGATGCTGCCACCCTTTTCCCCAGAACTGTCGTGGCCAAAGCTCGCACCTACTTTGCTGGAGCAGCTGCTGATGTTCTTGAGGTAAAGGCATTTTTTCAAAGTTCCTTGTAATGATAATGATTGAGAACATTTAAAACACTTTTTAACTGTCCAAGCTTAATGTTTGCCCCTTAGGTTGGAGTGAGAACTGAGGGAATCCAGGAGGCTCTTCTGAAATTACCCCCAGCTCCTGAAAATGCTGACAGGATCACCAAGATGAGGCGTGTCATTAAGGCTGTAAGTATCAAGAATCACTACATTACACATTTATCTTAAATTGCTTCAATCCCTGTGGCTTTTTAAAATTAAATTGATCAATCAGGTTTGCTTTACTCATCTATCCACAGCTGTCTGACTGGAGGTCCCTAGCCACAAGAAAGCCCCTAGCCTCTATATATGTGAAGTTCTTTGGACAGGAAATTGCCTTTGCCAACATCGACAAGTCCATCATCGAACAGGCACTTCAGGTACAACAGATGATATAACTTAATAGTCTCCAAAAGTATTCATAAAACATTCACAGTTGAGGGGCAAAACAGCTAAACCTAATAATATCCCACAGCTTGCCAACAGTCCTTCTGCACGCGCTTTGGGAAAAAATGCCTTGAAGGCACTGTTGGCTGGAGCAACTTTCCAGTATGTTAAGCCCCTGCTGGCTGCAGAGGTGCGTCGCATCTTCCCCACCGCTGTTGGTTTGCCCATGGAGCTCAGTTACTACACTGCTGCTGTCGCTAAAGCATACGTCAATGGTAACTATATCATAATAGTTCTTGCTTAGTAATTAGTAGTTCTTCGCTAGATCTCTGATCTCCCATATGAATGTGCTTTTATCTTTATGTTCATAGTCCGTGCCACTCTGACACCTGCTCTGCCTGAACCCTTCCATGCTGCCCAGCTATTGGAAACAAACATTGAGCTACACGCCGAAGTTAGACCAAAGTAGGTATAAGACCAATATTTTCTGATGACATCATTAATACCACAAATCTTGGTAAATTTAACAAATGTCTCCTCTTCCTGTAGCATTGTCATGCATACATTTGCTGTGATGGGAGTGAACACTGCATTCATCCAGGCTGCTATTATGACAAGAGCTAAGGTCCGCACAATTGTCCCTGCAAAATTTGCAGCACAGCTTGACATCGCTAATGGCAACTTCAAGTTGGAAGCTTTCCCTGTTTCCCCTCCTGAGCATATTGCTGTCGCACAGTAAGGGCAATCCTTTTCTTGGTCAGAAAAGAGGATGTAATAGCTGTTTACATTAAGTTCATATTTTTTTAACACTGCTGCCACACTACAGATTTCTTGAGATCTTTGTTCCTTCAAACAGCATTGAGACCTTTGCTGTGGCAAGAAATATGGAGGATGTCCCAGTCGAGAGAATAACTCCCTTGATTCCTGCCCAAGGAGTAGCAAGAAGCGCACAGCAGTCCAGGGATAAGTTCACATCTATGATTGCAGCCTCTGCTGCCTCTTTTGCTGGAAGTTTGGTGAGTTTGTATGAAATACTTGTTCAAAACTAAATCCACATAAGCATTGCCAATCAGAAATTATTAACCACAGACCCCAGACATTTGATACATTTTGTGAATTTATATCATTTTTTCAGTCAAGATCTTCCGAGATCCTCTCTTCTGATTTGCCATCCAACTTCAAGCCCATCATTAAGGCAATTGTAGTCCATCTTGAGGAGACAATCTGTGTCGAAAGGCTTGGAGTCAAAGCATGCTTTGAATTTGCCTCAGACAGTGCTGCCTTCATCAGAAACACTCTTTTCTACTACATGATTGGAAAGCATTCAGTCCTTATTTCTGTGAAACCATGTAAGCATTCATTTGGTAATAAGCCAAGTTCAGCATATACATGCAACAATTTGTTTAGCTATTTATAATGCATTCCATTTTTAGCAGCATCTGAACCCGCCATCGAGAGGCTGGAGTTTGAAGTGCAAGTTGGACCCAAGGCTGCAGAAAAGATTATCAAAGTCATCACCATGAACGAAGAGGAGGAAGCTCCCAAGGGAAAAACTGTACTGTTGAAGCTCAAGAAAATTCTGGTGCCTGATCGGAAGAACGGCACCAGAGATTCCTCTAGTTCCAGCAGCTCTCACTCTAGTAGTTCCTGCTCTAGATCCAACAAATCAGAGAGCAGCAGCTCTTCCAGCTCCTCCAGCTCCCGCATCTCCGAGGTAAGGCTACTGTTTCTCACAAAACTCTTTGAGTCAGATATTTATGGAGTTGACAAACAAGGCACAGACCTGTTGCAAACATACATAGATGTTAAAAATGTGAAGAGAATTTATTGAATGTATTGGTATTTTTACCCAAATAGCCCGACGGCCCCGACCAGCCTTACGACCCCAACGACCGCAAATTCAAAAAGAATCACAAGGTACAATATTGAGGAATTTTCATCTACGGTATGGTTGACAAAAATAAATGTTTGTATAAAAGTTTTTCCGTAAATACCCTGGGTTTTGCTGTTTGTTTGCAGGACTCTCAAGCCACCTCCAATATCATCTCCAGAAGCAAGAGCAGTGCCTCTAGCTTCCATGCCATCTACAAGCAGGTGACACTTCACCATCATAACTTGAGTCAAGATTATCATCTCTTTCATTGTGTGCCATTGGGAGAGAGCGCAGAGATGAATTAAGATTTGAAATGTGTTTCTCTTCTCAGGACAAATTCCTTGGCAATAAACATGCCCCTAAGGTGATCATCCTCTTCCGTTTAGTGAGAGCTGACAATAAGATAGAGGGATACCAGGTTACTGCTTACTTGAACAAAGCTACTTCCAGACTGCAGATCATTATGGCTGCCCTTGATGAGAACGACAACTGGAAACTGTGTGCTGATGGTGTTCTGCTCAGCAAACACAAAGTCACTGTAAGATCAAATATCTTGTAAATGGTGCTACAATATAAGTTTTCTGATCATTTTTTTAATGTTTAGGTTGTACCGTGGGTAGCAATAACAACTAAGGTATACTAAAAAAATGTACACTTTATTTTGTTCTCCTAATTAGGCCAAGATTGCTTGGGGTGCAGAGTGCAAGGATTATAACACCTTTATCACTGCTGAGACTGGTCTTGTTGGTCCAAGCCCTGCAGTTCGTCTGAGGTTGTCTTGGGACAAACTCCCCAAGGTTCCCAAGGCTGTTTGGCGCTATGTTAGGATGTACGGTTACTCATTTGTTATTTACTAGTGATAGCTGAATAATGTTACAGAACAAATCAAGAACAACTTCTGATTTGTGTAACCTTTTCTATTCTAGCGTGTCTGAATTCATCCCTGGGTACATCCCATATTACCTGGCTGACTTGGTTCCAATTCAAAAAGAAAAAAATAGTGAGAAACAGATTCAATTCACTGTGGTTGCAACATCTGAAAGGACCCTGGATGTCATTCTGAAAACACCCAAGGTGAGGAACATTGTTTTTCCCACAATAGCATTTTCTGCTGTTTTATTTCTCCAGACTTCTCTTCTTGGTTGACTGTTTCTGATTTGTGTATCTAAATCACAGATGACACTGTATAAACTGGGTGTGAACCTCCCCTGTTCTCTGCCCATTGAGTCTATGACTGATCTTTCTCCCTTTGATGACAACATTGTTAACCAAATCCACTACTTGTTTTCTGAAGTCAACGCAGGTAAGCAGAAACAATAAAAAAAACAAAAAAACAAAACAATGTCACAGTACAACGTTAAAAAAGGCAAGGAAGGTATAAATGAACACTATTGTTTTCCAGTTGAATGTAGCATGGTCGGAGACACATTGACAACATTCAACAACAGGAAGTACCCGGTCAAAATGCCTCTCTCCTGCTACCAAGTTTTGGCTCAGGATTGCACCATAGAGCTCAAATTCATGGTTCTGCTGAAGAAGGATCACGCATCTGAACAAAACCACATCAATGTGAAAATCTCTGACATGTGAGTATTGTTTTAGAAAACAATTGCTTTTGACACAAATATATTTCCATCAATAACAATGTATGAAATATTATCTTTGACACTTCCAGTGATGTTGACCTGTACCCTGAGGACAATGATGTGATAGTGAAGGTCAATGAAATGGAAATTTCCAAGGACAACCTCCCATACCAGGACCCCTCAGGTTTCTCATGCTCCTTCAACCATATTTATCAACATCACAATAACTAGAATATTCTAATGTACTGCAGTAATAAGATAATAGAAATGGCCTCATCCATAAACTACAACATTGTTTATTTTCTTTCCTAAGGTTCTATCAAGATCAAACAGAAGGGTGAAGGCGTGTCTCTCTATGCCAAAAGCCATGGTCTCCAAGAAGTCTACTTTGACAGCAACTCATGGAAGGTGATTGGAATCTTATGTCATGATATCAATAATACTGTATCATTAAATGTATGAATAGCGTATTACTTGTTTAAAGGGCTACCAAAATATAAGCTACAGTTGTTCTAAGTTGTTGTGTGATTTTGGCACTCAGATTAAAGTTGTGGACTGGATGAAGGGACAGACCTGTGGACTCTGTGGAATGGCTGATGGCGAAGACAGACAGGAGTACCGTACACCCAGTGGCCGCCTGACCAAGAGCTCAGTCAGCTTTGCCCATTCCTGGGTGCTTCCTTCTGATAGCTGCCGTGATGCGTCTGGTAAGTCTTAGCCTACCGCTTATGCTGCATTACAAATGTCAGTTCATTTAGTTAACATATTATTGCTGTACCTCTCTATGTCAGAATGTCTCATGAAGTTCGAGTCTGTGAAGCTGGAGAAGCAGGTGATTGTTGATGACAGGGAGTCCAAATGCTACTCTGTTGAGCCTGTGCTGCGCTGTCTGCCTGGATGCCTCCCAGTGAGGACCACCCCCACCACCATCGGTTTCCACTGCCTGCCCGTCGGTGAGTCTATAATGGACAACTGTTTTACTGAAGACACCATACTGTTCTGATGTATCCAATAAATATTGATATGCAGTTCCTAATTTCTTACTTTCTTTCCTATTACAGATTCCAACCTGAACCGCTCTGAAGGTCTGAGCAGCATCTATGAGAAGAGTGTGGACCTGATGGAGAAGGCAGAAGCCCATGTGGCCTGTCGCTGCTCTGAGCAGTGCATTTAGTGCTCTGGTGGAGCATATACTGTAACTTTTATAACAGAAAATATGTAATTTCACATCACTGAGATGTAACCTACAACATTATTGACCACTCAAATTGTAATAAATCCAACTGTGCATTCAAAGATGGTCTCTGATACATTTTTCCACATTTTTCATTTGCAAAAAGAGCCCTCTAATAAGAGAAATTTAATGGCAATCACTTTTCATGGTGAATGATGAAATTAAAAAAACTATTTAAAAAAAACCGTCAGTGCCAAAAACACCTTCAGCTTGACAGAGGAGTTATATTGTAAACACGCGCAACTTGCTATGACTGTTCAGTATACCAATTCCATTGCACTGCATCTACAACAAATACAATAGCTTAGACCAATATTGTTTTGTTGTCATCACAATCAATTGAAAGGAAAGACAGTTTGTCAATTTCATAAATCAATGTAAAGAACTATATCTCTTTTCACATTTGGTGTTGGTGTATCAGCAACATTTCACTGAATGCACATTCTAAAATGATATTCAATATTTAATTTTTTATGTCTGCAGGGGCAGTATTGAGTAGCTTGGATGAAAAGGTGCCCATACCAAACGGCCTGCTACTCTGTCATAGTTTCTAATATTTGCATAGTATTATTAGTATTGGATAGAAAACACTCTGAAGTTTCTAAAACTGTTTGAATGATGTCTTTGAGTATTACAGAACTCATATTGGCAGGCAAAATCCTGAGTTGAAGTCAAAACAGGAAGTCAGAAATCTGAGCTCAGATTATCGCATGCATTTCTTTTTCCGTTTAAAAAAAAATCTGACACAGCGGTTGAATTAAGGAGAGGTACATCTATAATTCCATGTGTATACCTATATCATCATCTACATTTATGATAAGTATTTCTGTTGAGTGATGATGTGGCTATGCAAAATCACTTGATGTTTTTGGAACTAGTGAATCTAACGCGCCAATGTAAACTCAGATTTTTTAAATATATATATGAACTTTATCAAACAAAATGTATTCTGTAACATGAAGTCCTATGAGTGTCATCTGATGAAGATAATTCAAGGTTAGTGATTCATTTTATCTTTATTTCTGGTTTTTGTGAAGGCTATATTTTGCTGGAAAATGTCTGCTTATTGTGGTTTGGTGGAAACCTAACATAATCGTTTGTAGTGCTTTCGCTGAAAAGCCTATTTGAAATCGGATTATCAGATCGGAATCGGATTATCAACGAAAATAGACACATGTATGTTTTAGGAATTGTAATTATGGGATTTCTGTGTTTTGACTTTTGGCGCCCTCTATTTTCACTGGTAGTTGTCATATCGATCCCGGTATCGGGATTACAACCATAACAGGTTAAGAAAAAACTATGTTGACTATGAAAACAAATACATTACGTTGTCTGACATTCAAATGTATAAAACTACATGACTTTAACAAAAGGTAATACAATAAAAATACTTTTGACATGAAATCTATACAAATGACATCTACGAACAAAAACATTACCTTAAAAACCACACTAACTTGTCCCTCTGTCACTCAGCAGTCAAAATATTATGGCTCTATCAAAACACAGTCAGGGGCCTTGTCCGTCCCAAAAACACTTGGCCTTGCCCCCATGCCAATCCAACTCGATGGATTCTCCATTCACCGAGCGGACAGGACATTGGATTCAGGAAAATTGACGGGAGGAGGTGTATGCCTCTTCATCAACAGTAAATGGTGTCCTGACTCTAGCGCAATGGAAGTCTCTACCCATTGCTCACCCGTCTTGGAATACTTGATGGACAAATGCCAAACTTTCTACCCCCGAGAGAGTTTTCAGCTGTTATCGTGATTGCTGTATATGTTCAATCTCAGGATAAGAAAAACAGGCAGGAAACCATGAGAGGCTGCTTTCCTTGTTAGTTCCTAGTCATTAAGTTCCTTGTCATTCAATTCCTAGTCATTTAAGACACATATTCCCAACTTCCATCAACACAACTCCTACGCCACAAGGGGGGATAAAGACCAATGCTACTCTAGCCACAAGCAAGCATACAAGGCCTTTCCTCATCACCCTTTTGGCAAATCAGATCATGACTCTATACTCCTGCTCCCTGTCTACAAGCAGAAGCTCAAAGGGGAAGTAACCATGATGTGTTGCATTGAGAAATGGTCCTCTGAACCGGAGGCTATGTTACAGGACAGCTTTGCTAGCGCTGACTAGAATATATTCCGGGACTAAGACAATAGCATTGATGAGCTAACCACCTCCGATACCGGCTTCAATAGGAAATGCATCGACGACATTGTCACCACAGTGAAGGTTCGCTGCTTCCCCAATCAAAAGCCTTGGATTCAGATGGTTTGTTATGAGACCCAAAATTGAGCTCAGGTGCGTCCTGTTTCCATTGATCATACTTAAGATGTTTCTACAACATGATTAGAGTCCACCTGTGGTAAATTCAATTGATTGGACATGATTTGGAAAGGCACACACCTGTCTATATAAGGTCCCACAGTTGACAGAGTATGTCAGAGCAAAAAAACAAGCCATGAGGTTGAAGGAATTGTCAGTAGAGCTTCGAGACAGGATTATGTCAAAGCACAGATCTGGGGGAGGGTACCAAAACATTTCTTCAGCATTGAAGGTACCCAAGAACACAGTGGCCTCCATCATTCTTAAATGGAAGAAGTTTGGAACCACCAAGATTCGAGCAATCGGAGGAGGGGGGCCTTACTCAGGGATGTGACCAAGAACCCGATGGTCACTCTGACAGAGCTCCAGAGTTCCTCTGTGGATATAGGAGAACCTTCCAGAAGGACAACCATCTCTGCAGCACTCCACCAATCAGGCCTTCATGGTAGAGTGACCAGACGGAAGTTCTCCTCATTATAAGGCACTTGGAGTTTGCCAAAAGGCACCTAAAGGACTTTCAGACCATGAGAAAAAGATTATCGTGTCTGATGAAACCAACATTGAAATCTTTGGCCTGAATGGCAAGTGTCACATCTGGAGGAAACCTGGCACCATCCCTACGGGGAAGCATGGTGGTGGAAGCATCATGCTGTGGGGATGTTTTTAAGCAGTAGGGAATGGGAGACTCGTCAGGGTTGAGGGAAAGATGAACAGAGCAAAGTACAGAAAGATCCTTGATGAAAATCTGCTCCAGTGCTCTCAGGACCTCAACCTGGGGTTGAAGTTTCACCTTCCAACAGGACATCAACCCTAAGCACACAGCCAAGACAACGCAGGAGTGGCTTCGGGACAAGTCTCTTAATGTCCTTGAGTGGCCCAGCCAGAGCCCAGACTTGAACCCAATAAAACATCTCTGGAGAAACTTGAAAATAGCTGTGCAGCCAACCTGACAGAGCTTGAGGGGATCTGCAGAGAAGAATGGGAGAATCTCCCCAAATACAGGTGTACCAAGCTTATAGCCATACCAACTGTATTAACATCAACCATGAGACCGGACCTGCAACTGCCAATTGAGCATAGCTTGTTTGAGTTGTAGACTCCATGTGACTTTAAAAATGTAAAGATTGTAAAGGACTTGGGTTGATGCATATGGACAGCAGGAGCTTACTTCCTAAACTAGATTACATCAAGATATGGGCTATGCAGACATATGGGCATGCTGGTATTGACTGAAACTTGTATCGCTGCGGACATTCTGGACTCTAATATACATTTTGAGGGTTATAATGTGTTCAGAGCTGACAGACAGGTAGAGGTAGTGGAGTGGCCATACTTATTAAAACATTTACTCTTTACTGAAATCCATTTCCCTTGCCCAACAATGTGAGCTACTGTCTTTAAGCCTTTGTCTGGTGAAAAAATGTATCCATAACTGTTATAGGGGTCCCGTTCTTCCTCGGCTAACCTTTGAACTCGAGGAGTTACCTAGTTCAACTGGTGTCAATACAGTGACCATTGCCCAGTTGTTTATGTGAGAGATGTGAGAATACAAAACTAAGACTTGTGTCATCACAAAGAGGACCTTAAAAAGTTCCAGTGAACAGGCTTTTTTACATGATCTTTATATGATTGACCTTGATTGTATTTCAGCTATCCCTGAACCTAATTTAGCTTGGATCCTTTTTGCAGATGACTTACTATTGTGGATAATCATGCTACTCTCACGACTCCTACCGAAGGTGGCTCCCCCTCCTGTTCGGGTGGCGCTCGGCGGTCGTCGTCACCGGCCTACTAGCTGCCACTGATCCCTTTTCCCCCTTTTCTGTTTATTAGTTTCACCTGTGTTTAGTTTAGGATAATTGGTTGGGCTTTATTTACCAGCCGGCCCGTCTGCTGGTTGTGCGGGATTGTTTTCAGTGTACATGTTGTACACGGCTGTAGGTCACGGTTGTCCGTGTATTTTGTATTTTGCTGGACTGTTTAAGTTCCCCGTGTTTGGGGCATTTGTTTGGGTTGGCGTTGTTTCACCGTTGTGGTGCAAATAAAGTAGCGCTACCCTGAACTCTCTGCTTCCTGCGCCTGACTTCTTCCTCCACTACACCCCGGGTGTTACAGCTACCGTAAAAAAGGGTTAAAGGTGGATTGAAGGCCTGGTACATTCCAAAATTATTATTATTATAGAAGTCATTCATCATAGGGATAATAGAGATGATGCTTGGGCCAAGGCCAGGAACAGAGGCTTAGGCCCGGACTGGCAAGCTTTTAAGCAACTGAGGAATCATTGTGTATCATTTTGGAAAACTGTCAAATCCCTACAGAGATCCTCTTCCTCCTGTCTGCCACAACAAATTAATTTAGACACTGGCCTCATTACAGAAAAAATGTCATCAGTGATGCATTTAATCACCATTTTATTTCAGCGGGCTCTCTTTGAAAGAACTTCTAAGCCTATTCACAATGATATTAGGCTGAATGCTGATAGGGGAAACTTGCTGAATGATCAGAGAAATTATAGTCAAAGCTATTCTTTTAGGCTATTTACAAAAAAAACGTTCTGGATGCTTTGCCAGCAATAGACAACAATAAATCCACAGGGGGTAACCACTTGGATCCCAGGCTGCTTAAGTGTGCAGCGCCCATCATTGTTGGCTCAATAACCTAAAATGTTTTATTAAACATTATCAAGAAAGACAGTATTCCAAAAGTATGGAAATCAGCTCTTGTGCTACCACTCCATAGGGGCAGAGATAGTAGTAATCTTAATAATTATCTCCCCTTTTCAAGGCTTCCTTGTCTAGCTAAGATTTTAGAATCGTTGGCAAATGTACAACTTTGCTCCTTTTTTCCCAAATAAATGTATTTTGAATGTAAACCAATCAGGGTTGAGGACTGGGCATAACACTATTAAAGCATCCCCACTCCGCTATGCAATCTGCTTTCAGAGCTGGTCATGGGTGTACCTCAGCCACGCTCAAGGTCCTAAACGATATCATAACCGCCATCGATAAGAGACATTACTGTGCAGCCATATTCATCGACCTGGCTAAGGCTTTCGACTCTGTCAATCACAACATTCTTATTGACAGACTCAAATCAAATCAAATCAAATCAAATGTATTTATATAGCCCTTTGTACATCAGCTGATATCTCAAAGTGCTGTACAGAAACCCAGCCTAAAACCCCAAACAGCAAGCAATGCAGGTGTAGAAGCACGGTGGCTAGGAAAAACTCCCTAGAAAGGCCAAAACCTAGGAAGAAACATAGAGAGGAACCAGGCTATGTGGGGTGGCCAGTCCTCTTCTGGCTGTGCTGGGTGGAGATTATAACAGAACATGGCCAAGATGTTCAAATGTTCATAAATGAACAGCATGGTCGAATAATAATAAGGCAGAACAGTTGAAACTGGAGCAGCAGCACGGCCAGGTGGACTGGGGACAGCAAGGAGTCATCATGTCAGGTTGTCCTGGGGCATGGTCCTAGGGCTCAGGTCCTCCGAGAGAGAGAAAGAAAGAGAGAAGGAAAGAATTAGAGAACGTACACTTAGATTCACACAGGACACCGAATAGGACAGGAGAAGTACTCCAGATATAACATACTGACCCTAGCCCCCCGACACATAAACTACTGCAGCATAAATACTGGAGGCTGAGACAGGAGGGGTCAGGAGACACTGTGGCCCCATCCGAGGACACCCCCGGACAGGGCCAAACAGGAAGGATATAGCTCAACAGCCTTGGTTTCTCAAATGCCTGCCTTGCTTGGTTCACCAACTACTTCTCTGATAGAGTTCAGTGTGTCAAATCGGAGGGCTTGTTGTCCAGACCTCTGGCAGTCTCTATGGGGGTGCCACAGGGTTCAAATCTAGGGCCGACTCTCTTCTCTGTATACATCAATGATGTCGGACTTGCTGCTGGTGATTCTTTGGTCCATCTCTACACAGACGACACCATTCTGTATACCTTTGGCCCCTCTTTGGACACTGTGTTAACTAACCTCCAGACGAGCTTCAATGCCATACAACTCTCCTTTCGTGGCCTCCAACTGCTCTTAAATGCAAGTTAAACCAAATGCATGCTTTTCAACCGATCGCTGCCCGCACAGCATCACTACTCTGGACGGTTCTGACTTAGAATATGTGGACAACTACAAATACCTAGGTGTCTGGTTAGACTGTAAACACTCCTTCCAGACTCACATTAAACATCTCCAATCCAAAATTAAATCTAGAATCGGCTTCCTATTTCGCAACAAAGCATCCCTCACTCATGCTGCCAAACACACCCTCGTAAAACTGACCATCCTACCGATCCTCAACTTCGGCGATGTCATTTACAAAATAGCCTCCAACTCTCTACTCAACAAATTGGATGCAGTCTATCAGATAAATAGAGAAAAATAACTAATGTAATATTTAAAGAAAAATTAAGGTTGTAGTACCGTAATTGCTGGACTATAAGCCGCTACTTTATTCCCACGCTTTGAACCTCGCGGTTTATACAATGACGCGGCTAATTTATGGATTTTTCCCGCTTTCACAAGATTCATGCCGCCAAAAAACTGAGCACCGTCACATAATGTGACGTAAAATCGAGCGCACTCAAACTTCCCATCATTCTGATTACGGTAGTAATTTTGTCACGCTCATCATGGCAAAGACACGGAGAAATGCATATGATGCAGCTTTCAAGTTGAAGGCGATCGATCTGGCTGTTGGAAAAGGAAAGAGAGCTGCTGCACGGGAGCTTGGCCTTAATGAGTCGATAATAAGACATTGGAAACAGCAGCGTGAGGAACTGACTCAGTGCAAAAAGACAACAAAGGCTTTCAAAGGGAAGAAAAGCAGATGGCCCAAAGTATTTGCAGCCACTCGACATCAGTGTAAATCGTGCATTTTAGGTGGCGCTCCTTGTTCAGTGGGAGTCTTGGATGACAAGTGGGGAGAAATCCTTCACTAAAACGGGCTGCATGCAAAGAGCAACTTATGGTCAAGTCTGCCAGTGGGTCCTGACAGCGTGGAGCATTGTCAAAAAATCCACTATCATCAACGGGTTTCGAAAGGCTGGACTGCTGCGTGTTAAAGGGGCAGCATGAGCTCAGCGGGGTATTTGCCTCCGGATGAAAGTGACTAGAGCGACAATGAAAACGATCCAACATCGGATGAAGCAATTCTGAGGCTATTCATCTCCGACACCGAAGGAGATGACTTCAGTGGTTTCAGTGCACAGGAGGAGGAAGATAGTGACCAAGTTCATTTGTTTCAATGTACCGGTAGGCACCTGAGACTTATAGACATGTGCAGCGTATTTATGTACAAAATACATATTTTTAAATAATTCAGTGGGTGCGGTTTATATTCAGGTGCGCTTAATAGTCCAGCAATTACGGTACACATAACTTGTTGGATAAAACAACACGTGATTCTCCAGATAATTTTCATTAAAGAACTGACTCAGATGGACATTGATCTGTAAAGGGCTAAATGGCAGTGGGGCAGGTTAACCTAACCTACGGGTGTATGTGGCCACCTCAGAACTAGTGATAACCAACTCAACAGGCTTTATTATGAGCACATACTGATCGCAACTTATGAAACATTAGTTAATTATATATTTTGTTACGATTGTTTTTGTCGATAGAGCACTTCTTCAAATTTCTGCATTATTGTTGTGAAATAGGTCCAGGAAGTTGCTGTGCAGTTGTTCATGGACAAGGCTCTCCACCCAGAGCTCTGCATGCTTGCCTGCATTGTTCTGTTTGAGACAAAGCCCCCAATGGTCCTGGTGATCATTTTAGCTAGCATTCTGAAAACAGAGAAAAATCTGCAGGTGGCTAGCTTCACCTACTCTCACATGATGTCCCTGACCAGGAGCACCGCCCCTGACTTTGCCTCAGTGTACATGTCATTACATCTCTCTCAATATCTATGGAATCAGATTTAATAACATAGTTGCTATTCCTTCATTTTAGTGCTGCTGCCTGCAATGTTGCTGTCAAGATGCTCAGCACCAAATTTAGAAGATTGAGCTGCCACTTCAGTCAAGCCATCCCCACCTGGATGCCTATTCCAGTAAGGTCCTCCTCTTATCTTCCTTGGTTGATCCTTGGTTGATCCTTTTTGCAGATGACTTACTATTGTGGATAATCATGCTACTCTCACGACTCCTACCGAAGGTGACTCCCCCTCCTGTTCGGGTGGCGCTCGGCGGTCGTCGTCACCGGCCTACTAGCTGCCACTGATCCCTTCCTATAACACCTTTATCACTGCTGAGACTGGTCTTGTTGGTCCAGGCCCTGCAGTTCGTCTGAGGTTGTCTTGGGACAGACTCCCCAAGGTTCCCAAGGCTGTTTGGCGCTATGTTAGGATGTACGGTTACTCATTTGTTATTTACTAGTGATAGCTGAATAATGTTACAGAACAAATCAAGAACAACTTCTGATTTGTGTAACCTTTTCTCTTCTAGCGTGTCTGAATTCATCCCTGGGTACATCCCATATTACCTGGCTGACCTGGTTCCAATGCAAAAATACAAAAATAGTGAGAAACAGATTCAATGCACTGTGGTTGCAACATCTGAAAGGACCCTGGATGTCATTCTGAAAACACCCAAGGTGAGGAACATTGTTTTTCCCACAATAGCATTTTCTGCTGTTTTATTTCTCCAGACTTCTCTTCTTGGTTGACTGTTTCTGATTTGTGTATCTAAATCACAGATGACACTGTATGAACTGGGTGTGAACCTCCCCTGTTCTCTGCCCATTGAGTCTATGACTGATCTTTCTCCCTTTGATGACAACATTGTTAACAAAATCCACTACTTGTTTTCTGAAGTCAACGCAGGTAAGCAGAAACAATAAAAAAACAAAAAAACAAAACAATGTCACAGTACAACGTTAAAAAAAGGCAAGGAAAGTATAAATTAACACTATTGTTTTCCAGTTAAATGTAGCATGGTCGGAGACACATTGACAACATTTAACAACAGGAAGTACCCGGTCAATATGCCTCTCTCCTGCTACCAAGTTTTGGCTCAGGATTGCACCATAGAGCTCAAATTCATGGTTCTGCTGAAGAAGGATCACGCATCTGAACAAAACCACATCATAGGTTCAGGTTTTGCGGCCGGAGTCCGCACCTTGGGGGGGGGGGGGGGGTACTGTCACACCCTGACCATAGTTTGCTTTGTATGTTTCTATGTTTGGGTTGGTCAGGGTGTGATCTGAGTGGGCATTCTATGTTGGATGTCTTGTTTGTCTATTTCTATGTCTAGCCTGATATGGTTCTCAATCAGAGGCAGGTGTTAGTCATTGTCTCTGATTGGGAACCATATTTAGGTAGCCTGGGTTTCACTGTGTGTTTGTGGGTGATTGTTCCTGTCTCTGTGTTTTGCACCAGATAGGGCTGTTTTTGGTTTTCCACGTTTATTGTTTTTGTAGTGTTCGTGTTTATCTTTTGTTATTAAACATGAATCAAAGAAACCACGCTGCATTTTGGTCCGCCTCTACTTCACCTAAAGAAAACCGTTACAACAGGAGTGGCTTCGGGACAAGTCTCTTAATGTCCTTGAGTGAACCAGCCTGTCACGACTCCGACCGAAGGACACTCCCCTTCCCGTTCGGGTGGTGCTCGGCGGTCGTCGTCGCCTGCCTACTAGCTGCTACTGATTATTTCCTCCCCCTCCTTATGTGTTGATTCAGTGCACCTGTTTTGAATTAGGTAGTAGGCTTTATTAGTCAGCCGGCCCGCAGAGTTCCTTGTGCGGGATTAATTATTGTGACCATCTGTTTTAGTGTACTTGTGTGCACGTCTATGGGTTTTGTGTTTTTCCCATTTTGTGAGTTTTTCCTGGACCATTTAAGTCCCCCTGTTTGTTCATTACGCCCGTGTGTGTTCGTGTGGGTTGGCTTATGTTCGCCGTTTGTCGGTGCATTAAAATGGCACTCACCTGAACTCTCTGCTTCCTGCGCTTGACTCCTCACCCACTACACTCAGATCGTTACACAGCCAGAGCCCAGACTTGAACCCAATAAAACATCTCTGGAGAAACTTGAAAATAGCTGTGCAGCCAACCTGACAGAGCTTGAGAGGATCTGCAGAGAAGAATGGGAGAATCTCCCCAAACACAGGTGTGCCAAGCTTATAGCCATACCAACTGTATGAACATCAACCATCAGACCGGACCTGCAACTGCTTATTGAGCATAGCTTGTTTGAGTTGTAGACTCCATGTGACTTTAAAAATCTAAAGATTGTAAAGGACTTGGGTTGATGCATATGGACAGCAGGAGCTTACTTCCTAAACTAGATTACATCAAGATACGGGCTATGCAGACAAATATGGGCATGCTGGTATTGACTGAAACCTGTATCTCTGCGGACATTCTGGACTCTGATATACATACTGAGGGTTATAATGTGTTCATAGCTGACAAACAGGTAGAGGTAGTGGAGTGGCCATTCTTATTAAAACACATTTTCTCTGTCTCTTTACTGAAATCCATTTCCCTTGCCCAAAAATGTGAGCTAATGTCTTTAAACCTTTGTCTGGTGAAAAATGTATTCATATCTGTTATAGGGGTCCCGTCCTCCCTCGGCTAACCTTTGTGAACTCGAGGAGTTACCTAGTTCAACTGGTGTCAAGACAGTGACCATTGCCCAGTTGTTTATGTGAGAGATGTGAGAATACAAAACTAAGACTTGTGTCATCACAAAGAGGACCTTAAAAAGTTCCAGTGAACAGGCTTTTTTACATGATCTTTATATGATTGACCTTGATTGTATTTCAGCTATCCCTGAACCTAATTTAGCTTGGATCCTTTTTGCAGATGACTTACTATTGTGGATAATCATGCTACTCTCACGACTCCTACCGAAGGTGACTCCCCCTCCTGTTTGGGTGGCGCTCGGCGGTCGTCGTCACTGGCCTACTAGCTGCCACTGATCCCTTTTCCCCCTTTTCTGTTCATTAGTTGCACCTGTGTTTAGTTTAGGATAATTGGTTGTGCTTTATTTACCAGCCGGCCCGCCTGCTGGTTGCGCGGGTTTGTTTTCAGTGTACATGTTGTACACGGCTGTAGGTCACAGTTGTCCGTGTATTTTGTATTTTGCTGGACTGTTTAAGTTCCCCGTGTTTGGGGCATTTGTTTGGGTTGGCGTCGTTTCACCATTGTGGTGCAAATAAAGTAGAGCTACCCTGAACTCTCTGCTTCCTTCGCCTGACTTCTTCCTCCACTACACCCCGGGCTTTACAGAATCCCGCACCATTAAAGAATGGAGTCAGCGGGAGCAGCTGCCAACCCCCTCCCATCGATGGAGGAACGTGTCCTCCACCATACCTCCGTCCTCCATCGGATAGGATCCGCGATGGACTAGACGATGGGCATCGGTTCCTCCAGCTCTGGATCCCCCTTCTCCTCCCTCCCCCTCTGGCTCCAGTGCTCTCCGTCTTGCGGTCCCGAGGGACTATGATGGAGCGGCGGCGGGGTGTCAGGGGTTCCTGCTTCAACTGAAACTGTACCTGGCGACCGTGAGGCCCACTCCCTCGGGAGCGGAGAGGGTGAGTGTCCTTGTCTCCTGCCTGGCAGGTCATGCTCTGGAGTGGGCGAACACGGTCTGGAATGGCCCAGACTCGGTGAAGGAGCACTACCCGGAATTCACCCGGCGGGCGAGCTACTGTTCTACCTTAGGCAGGAGAAGAGGAGTGCACAGGATTTCACGTTGGAGTTCCGGACCTTGGCCGCTGGGCCTGGGTGGAACGACAGGGCCCTGATAGACCACTACCGGTGTAGTCTCCGGGAGGACGTCCGCAGGGAGCTAGCGTGTCAGGACACCGCTCTCTCCCTTGATGAACTCATCGACATGTCTATCCGGATGGACAATCTGCTGGCTGCCTGCGGGCGTTCGGAGAGGGTCCTGTTCGTTCCACCACCCAGCGCCACCGCTCCCATTCCTATGGAGTTAGGGGTGCCGTGCCGAGGGGTACCGGAGGAGGAGGCTCCCCCTGCACCAGCTGCGGTCGGAGAGGACACACAGCCGATCGGTGCCGGGGGGGCCCGTCTGGGAGTCGAGAGGGCAGGCGGAACGCTTCTCGGTCACCCCAGGTGATTCAGCACCAAACTCACCCAGAACCCCCTGTTGGTCACATGTTTGTCTTGATTTTTTTCCTTGATTTTTCCCCCCTTCCCAGCATAAGGCGCTAGTCGATTCAGGTGCAGCTGGGAACTTTATGGATCGCGGACTCGCCATCAAGCTGGGTGTTCCGCTCGTGGCGATAGATTCTCCCTTCCCCGTGCACTCCCTAGACAGCCGGCTGTTAGGGTCAGGGTTGGTCAGGGAGGCCACGGTTCCACTGGACATGGTGACGCAGGGGAATCATAGGGAGCAAATTAGTCTGTTCATTATCGATTCGCCTGCGTTTCCAGTGGTGCTGGAGATTCCCTGGCTGGCTAGTCACTATCTTAAGATTTCGTGGAGACAAGGGGTTCTCCTTGTCTCCAGTGTTTTGGAAGATTTCCATCGGTGCCACGTCGGTGGAGAGTCCAGACCAGGGTTCCACGGTGCGCATCCCCCCTGAATATGCCGATTTGGCAATCGCTTTCAGTAAGAAGAAAGCGACTAAATTACCACCTCATCGACAGTGGAATTGTGCGATAAATCTCCAGGTAAACACTGAGCTTCCCAAGAGATCACGTGTACCCATTGTCCCAGGTGGAGACGTTGGCTATGGAGACATATGTCACGGAATCTCTGGGGCAGGGGTACATTCGGCCCTCCATCTCACCCGTCTCCTCGAGTTTCTTTTTTGTGAAGAAAAAGGAGGGAGGTCTCCGTCCGTGCATTGATTATAGAGGTCTCATCGCTACGTCGGTGGAATCATTTCACGGAGCACAGTTTTTCACAAAACTGGATCTCAGGAGTGCGTATAGTCTGGTGCGTATTCGGGATTGAGACGAGTGGAAAACAGCGTTTAGTACCACATCGGGCCACTATGAGTACCTTGTCATGCGGTTTGGGTTATAGAATGCTCCAGCCGTCTTTCAATCCTTTGTAGAGGAGATTCTCAGGGACCTGCACGGGCAGAGCGTGGTTGTCTATATCGATGATATTCCGATCTATTCCGCCACCCGCGCCGCGCATGTGTCTCTGGTACGCAAGGTGCTTTGTAGACTGCTGGAGCATGACCTATAAGTCAAGGCTGAGAAGTGTGTGTTCTCCAAACGACCCCGGGCGTTACAGCTACCGTAAAAAAAAGGGTTAAAGGTGGATTGAAGGCCTGGTACATTCCAAAATTATTATTATTATAGAAGTCATTCATCATAGGGATAATAGAGATGATGCTTGGGCCAAGGCCAGGAACAGAGACTTAGGCCCGGACTGGCAAGCTTTTAAGCAACTGAGGAATCGAATCATTGTGTATCATTTTGGAAAACTGTCAAATCCCTAAAGAGATCTTCTTCCTCCTGTCTGCCACAACAAATTAATTTAGACACTGGCCTCATTACAGAAAAAATATCATCAGTGATGCATTTAATCACCATTTTATTTAGGCTATTTACAAAAAAAAGTCCTGGATGATTTGCCAGCAATAGACAACAATAAATCCACAGGGGGTAACCACTTGGATCCCGGGCTGCTTAAGTGTGCAGCGCCCATCATTGTTGGCTCAATAACCTAAAATGTTTTATTAAACATTATCAAGAAAGACAGTATTTCAAAAGTATGGAAATCAGCTCTTGTGCTACCACTCCATAGGGGCGGGGATAGTAGTGATCTTAATAATTATCTCCCCTTTTCAAGGCTTCCTTGTCTAGCTAAGATTCTAGAATTCTTGGCAAATGTACAACTTTGCTCCTTTTTTTTTCCAAATAAATGTATTTTGAATGTAAACCAATCAGGGTTGAGGACTGGGCATAACACTATTAAACCATCCCCACTCCGCTATGCAATCTGGTTTCAGAGCTGGTCATGGGTGTACCTCAGCCACGCACAAGGTCCTAAACGATATCATAACCGCCATCGATAAGAGACATTACTGTGCAGCCATATTCATCGACCTGGCTAAGGCTTTCGACTCTGTCAATCACAGCATTCTTATTTGCAGACTCAAATCAAATCAAATTAAATGTATTTATATAGTGCTGTACAGAAACCCCAAACAGCAAGCAATGCAGGTGTAGAAGCACGGTGGCTAGGAAAAACTCCCTAGAAAGGCCAAAACCTAGGAAGAAACCTAGAGAGGAACCAGGCTATGTGGGGTGGCCAGTCCTCTTCTGGCTGTGCCGGGTGGAGATTATAACAGAACATGGCCAAGATGTTCAAATGTTCATAAATGACCAGCATGGTCGAATAATTACAAGGCAGAACAGTTGAAACTGGAGCAGCAGCACGGCCAGGTGGACTGGGGACAGCAAGGAGTCATCATGTCAGGTAGTCCTGGGGCATGGTCCTAGGGCTCAGGTCCTCCGAGAGAGAGAAAGAAAGAGAGAATTAGAGAGAGCATATGTGGGGTGGCCAGTCCTCTTCTGGCTGTGCCGGGTGGAGATTATAACAGAACATGGCCCCCCGACACATAAACTACTGCAGCATAAATACTGGAGGCTGAGACAGGAGGGGTCAGGAGACACTGTGGCCCCATCCGAGGACACCCCCGGACAGGGCCAAACAGGAAGGATATAGCTCAACAGCCTTGGTTTCTCAAATGACTGCCTTGCTTGGTTCACCAACTACTTCTCTGATAGAGTTCATTGTGTCAAATCGGAGGGCTTGTTGTCCAGACCTCTGGCAGTCTCTATGGGGGTGCCACAGGGTTCAAATCTAGGGCCGACTCTCTTCTCTGTATACATCAATGATGTCGGACTTGCTGCTGGTGATTCTTTGGTCCATCTCTACACAGACGACACCATTCTGTATACCTTTGGCCCCTCTTTGGACACTGTGTTAACTAACCTCCAGACGAGCTTCAATGCCATACAACTCTCCTTCCGTGGCCTCCAACTGCTCTTAAATGCAAGTTAAACCAAATGCATGCTTTTCAACAGCATCACTACTCTGGACGGTTCTGACTTAGAATATGTGGACAACTACAAATACCTAGTTGTCTGGTTAGACTGTAAACTCTCCTTCCAGATTCACATTAAACATCTCCAATCCAAAATTAAATCTAGAATCGGCTTCCTATTTCGCAACAAAGCATCCCTCACTCATGCTGCCAAACACACCCTCGTAAAACTGACCATCCTACCGGAGCCTCCAACACTCTACTCAACAAATTTGGAGCCTTACTCAGGGATAAGACCAAGAACCCGATGGTCACTCTGACAGAGCTCCAGAGTTCCTCTGTGGAGATAGGAGAACCTTCCAGAAGGACAACCATCTCTGCAGCACTCCACCAATCAGGCCTTCATGGTAGAGTGGCCAAATGGAAGTTCTCCTCATTATAAGGCACTTGGAGTTTGCCAAAAGGCACCTGAAGGACTCTCAGACCATGAGATCAAGATTATCGTGTCTGATGAAACCAACATTTGAACTCTGTGGCCTGAATGGCAAGTGTCACTTCTGGAGGAAACCTGGCACCATCCCTACGGGGAAGCATGGTGCTGGAAGCATCATACTGTGGGGATGTTTTTAAGCAGTAGGGAATGGGAACTAGTAAGGGTTGAGGGAAAGATGAACAGAGCAAAGTACAGAGAGATCCTTGGTGGATAATCTGCTCCAGTGCACTCAGGACCTCAGACTGGGGTTGAAGGTTCACCTTCCAACAGGACATCAACCCTAAGCACACAGCCAAGACAACACAGGTGTCACACCCTGACCATAGTTTGCTTTGTATGTTTCTATGTTTTGGTTGGTCAGGGTGTGATCTGAGTGGGCATTCTATGTTGGATGTCTTGTTTGTCTATTTCTATGTCTGGCCTGATATGGTTCTCAATCAGAGGCAGGTGTTAGTCATTGTCTCTGATTGGGAACCATATTTAGGTAGCCTGGGTTTCACTGTGTGCTTGTGGGTGATTGTTCCTGTCTCTGTGTTTTGCACCAGATAGGGCTGTTTTTGGTTTTCCACGTTTATTGTTTTTGTAGTGTTCGTGTTTATCTTTTGTTATTACACATGAATCAAAGAAACCACGCTGCATTTTGGTCCGCCTCTACTTCACCTAAAGAAAACCGTTACAGAATCACCCACCACAACAGGACCAAGCGGCGTGGTAACAAGCAGCAGCAGGAGATGCAACAGAGGCAGCAGCAGCAGGAGCAGCAGCAGCAGCAGTGGGAGAGGCTGCACTATTTGGAGGAATGGACATGGGAGAAAGAATTGGAAGGTAAAGGACCCTGGGCACAGCCTGGAGAAGGAGAGGCGGAGAGGCGCTGGTATGAGGAGGCAGCATGGCGGCGTGGATGGAAGCCCGAGAGTCAGCCCCAAAAATGTCTTGGGGGAAAACACAGGAAGTGTGGTGAAGCCAGGTAGGAGACCTACGCCAACTTCCTGTGCTTACCGGGGGGCTGGAGAGACCGGGCAGGCACCGTGTTATGCTGTGAAGTGCACGGTGTCCCCAGTGCGGGTGCATAGCCCGGTGCGGTACATTCCAGCTCCGCGAATCGGCCGGGCTAGAGTGGGCATCGAGCCAAGTGCCATGAAGCCGGCTCTACTCATCTGGTCTCCAGTGCGTCTCCTTGGGCCGGCTTACATGGCACCAGCCTTGCGCACAGTGTCCCCGGTTCGCCTGCATAGCCCAGTGCGGGCTATTCCACCTCGCCGCACTGGCAGGGCGACCGGGACCATTCAACCGAGTAAGGTTGGGCAGGCTCGGTGCTCAAGAGCTCCAGTGCGCCTGCACGGTCCGGTCTATCCGTTACCACCTCCACGCACCAGCCCTCCAGTGGCAGCCCCCCGCACCAGGCTGTCTCTCCGGCTCATCCTTACAGAGGCTCCCGCCTCTCCAGCGCTGCCGGAGCCTTCCTCCTCTCCAGCGCTGTCGGAGTCTCCCGCCTCTCCAGCGCTGCCAGAGCCTTCCTCCTCTCCAACGCAGCCGTAGTCTCCCGCCTGTTCGGCGCTACCAGAGCTCCCGCCCCTCAGTCCAGAGGCGCCAGAGCTACTCAGTCCAGCGCTGTCAGAGCCTTCCTCTCCAGCGTTGCCGGAGCTTCCCGTCTGCCCAGCGTTGCCGGAGCTTCCCGTCTGCCCAGCGCCATCTGAGCCACCCGTCTGCCCAGCGCCGTCAGTGCCACCCGTCTGCCCAGCGCCGTCAGTGCCGCCCGTCTGCCCAGCGCCGCCTGAGCCACCCGTCTGCCCAGCGCCGCCAGTGCCGCCCGTCTGCCCAGCGCCGCCTGTGCCGCCAGTCTGCCCAGCGCCGCCTGTGCCGGCAGTCTGCAAGGGGCCGCCAGTGCCGCCAGTCAGCCAGGGGCCGCCAGTGCCGCCAGTCAGCCAGGGGCCGCCAGTCAGCCAGGGGCCGCCAGTGCCGCCAGTCAGCCAGGGGCCGCCAGTGCCGCCAGTCAGCCAGGGGCCGCCAGTGCCGCCAGTCAGCCAGGGGCAGCCAGTGCCGCCAGTCAGCCAGGTGCCGCCAGTCAGCCCAGAGGCGCCAGAGCCCCTCAGCCAAGAGCTTCCGCCCCTCTGTCCCGAGCAGCTGCCCCTCTGTCCCGAGCAGCTGCCCCTCTGTCTTGAGCAGCTGCCCCTCTGTCCCAAGCAGCTGCCCCTCTGTCCCGAGCTGCCCCTCTGTCCCGAGCTGCCCCTCAGTCCAGTGGGGTCATTAAGTAGGGTCGCCGTGGCTAGGAGGCCACGGAAGCGGACAAGGTGGGGGACTAAGACTACGGTGACGTGGGGGCCACGTCCAGCACCAGAGCCGCCACCACGGACAGATGCCCACCCAGACCCTCCCCGATAGGTTCAGGTTTTGCGGCCGGACTCCGCACCTTGGGGGGGGTACTGTCACACCCTGACCATAGTTTGCTTTGTATGTTTCTATGTTTGGGTTGGTCAGGGTGTGATCTGAGTGGGCATTCTATGTTGGATGTCTTGTTTGTCTATTTCTATGTCTAGCCTGATATGGTTCTCAATCAGAGGCAGGTGTTAGTCATTGTCTCTGATTGGGAACCATATTTAGGTAGCCTGGGTTTCACTGTGTGTTTGTGGGTGATTGTTCCTGTCTCTGTGTTTTGCACCAGATAGGGCTGTTTTTGGTTTTCCACGTTTATTGTTTTTGTAGTGTTCGTGTTTATCTTTTGTTATTAAACATGAATCAAAGAAACCACGCTGCATTTTGGTCCGCCTCTACTTCACCTAAAGAAAACCGTTACAACAGGAGTGGCTTCGGGACAAGTCTCTTAATGTCCTTGAGTGAACCAGCCTGTCACGACTCCGACCGAAGGACACTCCCCTTCCCGTTCGGGTGGCGCTCGGCGGTCGTCGTCGCCGGCCTACTAGCTGCTACTGATTATTTCCTCCCCCTCCTTATGTGTTGATTGAGTGCACCTGTTTTGAATTAGGTAGTAGGCTTTATTAGTCAGCCGGCCCGCAGAGTTCCTTGTGCGGGATTAATTATTGTGACCATCTGTTTTAGTGTACTTGTGTGCACGTCTATGGGTTTTGTGTTTTTCCCATTTTGTGGGTTTTTCCTGGACCATTTAAGTCCCCCTGTTTGTTCATTACGCCGTGTGTGTTCGTGTGGGTTGGCTTATGTTCGCCGTTTGTCGGTGCAATAAAATGGCACTCACCTGAACTCTCTGCTTCCTGCGCTTGACTCCTCACCCACTACACTCAGATCGTTACAGAATCCCGCACCACTGAGGAATGGAGTCAGCAGGAGCAACAGCCACTCCCCTCCCATCGATGGAAGAGAGGGTTCTACATCACACCACCGTTCTCCATCGGATCGGAACGGCGATGGATCTGGTGATGAAGGGAATGGACCGATGGGAGAGAAGCGGTCCCCTCTCTCCACCTTCGGCCCCCCCTCCTCAGGACTCCCCATCTCCCGACTCCAGCCCCCTCCGTCTTACGCTCCCGAGGGTCTATGATGGAGCGGCAGCAGGGTGCCAGGGGTTCTTACTCCAGCTAGAACTGTACCTGGCCACCGTCAGACCTACTCCCTCGGGAGCGGAGAGGGTGAATGTCCTCATCTCCTGCCTCACGGGTTGTGCTCTGGAGTGGGCAAATGCAGTTTGGAATGGCCCAGACTCAGCTAAGGAGCACTACCCCGAGTTTTCTCGCCGCTTCCGCGCCGTGTTTGACCATCCTCCAGATGGCCGAGCGGCGGGAGAACGACTATTCCATCTTCGGCAGGGGAAAAAGAGCGCCCAGGATTACGCGTTGGAGTTCCGTACCTTGGCAGCAGGATCCGGGTGGAACGACAGGGCCCTTATCAACCACTACAGGTGTAGTCTCCGGGAGGACGTCCGCAGGGAGCTAGCGTGTCGGGACACCGCTCTTTCATTAGATGAGCTGATTGACATGTCCATCCGACTGGACAATCTGCTGGCTGCCCGCGGGCGTTCGGAGATGGTCCTGTGTGTTCCACCACCCAGCACCTCTACTCCTGTTTCGATGGAGTTGGGAGGGGCTTTGCCGAGGGGTACCGGAGGAGGAGGCTCCCTCTGCACCAACTGTGCTCGGAGAGGACACACGGCCGATCGGTGCTGGGGGGGTCCGTCTGGGAGTCGAGATGGCAGGCGGAACATTTCTCGATCACCCCAGGTGAGTCAGCACCAGACTCACCCAGAACCCCCTGTTGGTCACATGTTTGTCTTGATTTTTTTTCTTAAATTTTTTCCCTCTTCCCAGCATAGGGCGCTAGTCGATTCAGGCGCAGCTGGGAACTTTATGGATCGCGGAATTGCTATTAAATTAGGTGTTCCGCTTGTGCCGATAGATTCTCCCTTTCCCGTGCACTCCCTAGATAACCGGCCATTAGGGTCAGGGGTGGTCAGGGAGACCACAATCCCACTGGACATGGTAACGCAGAGGAATCATAGGGAGCGTATCAGTCTCTATATTATTGATTCGCCTGCGTTTCCAGTGGTGTTAGGGATTCCCTGGCTGGCCCGGCACAATCCTAAAATTTTGTGGAAACAGGGGTTCTCCAGGGGTGGTCAGAGGAGTGTTCTGGAAGGTGTCTGGGAGTTTCCGTCGGTGCCACCTCGGTGGAAAGTCCAGACCAGGGTCCCACAGTGTGCATTCCCCCCGAGTATGCCGATTTGGCAATCGCTTTTAGTAAAAAGAAGGCGACTAAATTACCACCACATCGACCGGGAAGGGATTGTGCGATAGATCTCCAGGGTAACGCTGCGCTTCCCAAGAGTCACGTGTACCCACTGTCCCAAGAGGAGACGTTGGCTATGGAGACATATATCACGGAGTCTCTGGGACAGGGGTACATTCGGTCCTCCATTTCACCCGTCTCCTCGAGTTTCTTTTTTGTGAAGAAGAAGGAGGGAGGATTGCGTCCGTGTATTGATTATAGAGGTCTAAATGCCATCACAGTGGGGTTCAGCTACCCACTACCTCTCATTGCTACGGCAGTGGAATCCTTTCAGGGAGCGCAGTTCTTCACAAAATTGGATCTCAGGAGCGCGTATAGCCTGGTGCGTATTCAGAAGGGAGACGAGTGGAAAACCGCGTTTAGTACCACATCGGGCCACTATGAGTACTGCGTCATGCCGTATGGGTTAAAAAATGCTCCAGCCATTTTTCAATCCTTTGTAGACGATATTCTCAGGGACCTGCACGGGCAGGGAGTGGTTGTTTATATCGATGACATTCTGATCTACTCAGCCACTCACGCCGCGCATGTGTCTCTGGTACGCAAGGTGCTTGGTAGACTGCTGGAGCATGACCTATACGTCAAGGCTGAGAAGTGTGTGTTCTCCAAACGAGCCGTCTCCTTTCTGGGTTATCGCATTTCCACCTCGGGGGTGGAGATGGAGGGTGACCGCAGTAAGGCCGTGCGTAATTGGCCGACTCCCACCACGGTAAAAGAGGTGCAGCGGTTTTTGGGTTTTGCCAACTACTACCGGAGGTTTATCCGGGGTTTTGGCCAGGTAGCGGCTCCAATTACCTCACTGCTAAAGGGGGGCCCGGTGCGGTTGCGATGGTCAGCAGAGGCGGACAGAGCTATCAACAGGTTGAGGGCACTGTTCACGGATGCACCCGTGTTGGCGCATCCGGACCCCTCTCTAGCATTCATAGTGGAGGTGGACGCGTCCGAGGCTGTGGTGGGTGCCGTGCTATCACAGCGCTCGGGTACGCCACCAAAACTCCGCCCCTGCGCTTTCTTCTCGAGTAAGCTCAGCCCAGCGGAGCGTAACTATGATGTGGGGGACCGGGAGTTGTTAGCGGTGGTCAGGGCTCTGAAGGTGTGGAGACACTGGCTTGAGGGGGCTAAGCACCCCTTTCTCATCTGGACCGACCACCAAAATCTGGAGTATATTCGGGCAGCTAGGAGACTGAACCCGCGGCAGGCAAGGTGGGCCATGTTTTTCACTCGATTCCGGTTCACTTTATCTTATAGACCGGGCTCCCAGAACGTGAAGGCGGACGCACTGTCCCGCCTTTACGACACGGAGGATAGGTCCACCGAACCTACTCCCATCCTTCCGGCCTCAAAGCTGATGGCACCGGTGGTATGGGAGGTGGACTCGGACATCGAGCGGGGTTTACGGGCTGAACCCGCGCCTCCTCAGTGTCCGGCGGGGCCGAGGTACGTGCCGCTTGGTGTTCGGGACCAACTGATTCGGTGGGCTCACGTCCTACCCTCCTCGGGTCACCCTGGGGTGAGGAGGACAGTGGGGAGCCTTCGGGGGAGGTATTGGTGGCCTACCTTGGCTAGGGACGTTAAGGTTTATGTCTCCTCCTGTTCGGTATGCGCCCAGAGTAAGGCTCCTAGGCACCTTCCTAGAGGGAAGTTACAACCCCTCCCCGTTCCACAACGGCCATGGTCACATCTATCCGTAGATTTCCTGACCGACCTTCCCCCGTCTCAGGGCAACACCACGGTTCTGGTGATTGTGGATCGGTTCTCTAAGTCCTGCCGTCTCCTCCCGTTGCCCGGTATCCCAACAGCCCTACAGACTGCGGAGGCATTATTCACCCACGTCTTCCGGCACTACGGGGTGCCGGAGGACATCGTTTCTGATCGGGGCCCCCAGTTCACGTCCCGAGTATGGAGGGCGTTCATGGAGCGTCTGGGGGTCTCGGTCAGCCTGACCTCCGGTTATCACCCCGAAAGTAATGGGCAGGTGGAGAGAGTAAACCAGGAGGTGGGTAGGTTTCTGCGGTCGTACTGCCAGGACCGGCCAGGGGAGTGGGCGAGATACATCCCCTGGGCTGAAATGGCCCAGAACTCACTACGCCACTCCTCTACTAATGTGTCCCCCTTTCAGTGTGTGTTAGGGTACCAGCCGGTCCTGGCACCGTGGCATCCGAGCCAGACCGAGGCTCCTGCGGTGGAGGAATGGGTGCAGCGCTCCAAAGAGACCTGGAGGGCCGTCCAGGAATCCCTTCAACAGGCTAGTGGACGGCAGAAAAGGAGTGCTGACCGCCACCGCAGTGAGGCCCCCGTGTTTGTACCAGGGGACAGGGTCTGGCTCTCGACCCGAAACCTACCCCTCCGCGTGCCCTGCCGGAAGCTTGATGCCTTGATAAGCTCCTTTCCTGAGGACGGCTCACCTCTCACAGTTCTGGGCGACTTTAACCTCCCCACGTCTACCTTTGACTCATTCCTCTCTGCCTCCTTCTTTCCACTCCTCTCCTCTTTTGACCTCACCCTCTCACCTTCCCCCTACTCACAAGGCAGGCAATACGCTCGACCTCATCCTTACTAGATGCTGTTCTTCCACTAACCTCATTGCAACTCCCCTCCAAGTCTCCGACCACTACCTTGTATCCTTTTCCCTCTCGCTCTCATCCAACACTTCCCACACTGCCCCTACTCGGATGGTATCGCGCCTTCCCAACCTTCGCTCTCTCTCCCCCGCTACTCTCTCCTCTTCCATCCTATCATCTCTTCCCTCTGCTCAAACCTTCTCCAACCTATCTCCTGATTCTGCCTCCTCAACCCTCCTCTCCTCCCTTTCTGCATCCTTTGACTCTCTATGTCCCCTATCCTCCAGGCTGGCTCGGTCCTCCCCTCCCGCTCCGTGGCTCGACGACTCATTGCGAGCTCACAGAACAGGGCTCCGGGCAGCCGAGCGGAAATGGAGGAAAACTCGCCTCCCTGCGGACCTGGCATCCTTTCACTCCCTCCTCTCTACATTTTCCTCCTCTGTCTCTGCTGCTAAAGCCACTTTCTACCACTCTAAATTCCAAGCATCTGCCTCTAACCCTAGGAAGCTCTTTGCCACCTTCTCCTCCCTCTTGAATCCTCCTCCCCTCCCCCCTCCTCCCTCTCTGCAGATGACTTCGTCAACCATTTTGAAAAGAAGGTCGACGACATCCGATCCTCGTTTGCTAAGTCAAACGACACCGCTGGTTCTGCTCACACTGCCCTACCCTGTGCTCTGACCTCTTTCTCCCCCTCTCTCCAGATGACATCTCGCGTCTTGTGACGGCCGGCCGCCCAACAACCTGCCCGCTTGACCCTATCCCCTCCTCTCTTCTCCAGACCATCTCCGGTGACCTTCTCCCTTACCTCACCTCGCTCATCAACTCATCCCTGACCGCTGGCTACGTCCCTCCCGTCTTCAAGAGAGCGAGAGTTGCACCCCTTCTGAAAAAACCTACACTCGATCCCTCCGATGTCAACAACTACAGACCAGTATCCCTTCTTTCTTTTCTCTCCAAAACTCTTGAACGTGCCGTCCTTGGCCAGCTCTCCCGCTATCTCTCTCAGAATGACCTTCTTGATCCAAATCAGTCAGGTTTCAAGACTAGTCATTCAACTGAGACTGCTCTTCTCTGTATCACGGAGGCACTCCGCACTGCTAAAGCTAACTCTCTCTCCTCTGCTCTCATCCTTCTAGACCTATCAGCTGCCTTCGATACTGTGAACCATCAGATCCTCCTCTCCACCCTCTCCGAGTTGGGCATCTCCGGCGCGGCCCACGCTTGGATTGCGTCCTACCTGACAGGTCGCTCCTACCAAGTGGCGTGGCGAGAATCTGTCTCCTCACCACGCGCTCTCACCACTGGTGTCCCCCAGGGCTCTGTTCTAGGCCCTCTCCTATTCTCGCTATACACCAAGTCACTTGGCTCTGTCATAACCTCACATGGTCTCTCCTATCATTGCTATGCAGACGACACACAATTAATCTTCTCCTTTCCCCCCTCTGATGACCAGGTGGCGAATCGCATCTCTGCATGTCTGGCAGACATATCAGTGTGGATGACGGATCACCACCTCAAGCTGAACCTCGGCAAGACGGAGCTGCTCTTCCTCCCGGGAAGGACTGCCCGTTCCATGATCTCGCCATCACGGTTGACAACTCCATCGTGTCCTCCTCCCAGAGCGCTAAGAACCTTGGCGTGATCCTGGACAACACCCTGTCGTTCTCAACTAACATCAAGGCGGTGGCCCGTTCCTGTAGGTTCATGCTCTACAACATCCGCAGAGTACGACCCTGCCTCACACAGGAAGCGGCGCAGGTCCTAATCCAGGCACTTGTCATCTCCCGTCTGGATTACTGCAACTCGCTGTTGGCTGGGCTCCCTGCCTGTGCCATTAAACCCTACAACTCATCCAGAACGCCGCAGCCCGTCTGGTGTTCAACCTTCCCAAGTTCTCTCACGTCACCCCGCTCCTCCGCTCTCTCCACTGGCTTCCAGTTGAAGCTCGCATCCGCTACAAGACCATGGTGCTTGCCTACGGAGCTGTGAGGGGAACGGCACCTCAGTACCTCCAGGCTCTGATCAGGCCCTACACCCAAACAAGGGCACTGCGTTCATCCACCTCTGGCCTGCTCGCCTCCCTACCACTGAGGAAGTACAGTTCCCGCTCAGCCCAGTCAAAACTGTTCGCTGCTCTGGCCCCCCAATGGTGGAACAAACTCCCTCACGACGCCAGGACAGCGGAGTCAATCACCACCTTCCGGAGACACCTGAAACCCCACCTCTTTAAGGAATACCTAGGATAGGATAAAGTAATCCTTCTCACCCCCTTAAAAGACCTAGATGCACTATTGTAAAGTGGCTGTTCCACTGGATGTCATAAGGTGAAAGCACCAATTTGTAAGTCGCTCTGGATAAGAGCGTCTGCTAAATGACTTAAATGTAAAATGTAAATGTGTGTAGGGCCGTTCAAAGTCCTGAGGAGAATAAACGAGGTGTGTTATCGATTACAACTCCCTTCCTATTATCGTATTAACCCCTCGTTTCATGTGTCTCTCCTCAGGCCGGTGGTAGCTAGTCCCCTACAGGATGGTGAGGTACTGGAGGTCCCTCCTCCCCCTCTGGACATCGAGGGGTCCCCGGCGTATACGATACGGGCCATTCTGGATTCGAGACGCCGGGTGAGGGGCCTGCAGTACCTCGTGGACTGGAAGGGGTACGGTCCGGAGGAGAGGTGCTGGGTACCCACCAGGGACATTTTGGATCCGTCAATGTTGAGGGATTTCCATCGCCTCCATCCGGATCGCCCTGCGCCTCGTCCTCCGGGTCGACCTCGAGGCCGGTGTCGGCGCGCTGCGGGAGCCACGTGTCAAGGGGGGGGTACTGTCACGACTCCGACCGAAGGACACTCCCCTTCCGGTTCGGGTGGCGCTCGGTGGTCGTCGTCGTCGCCGGCCTACTAGCTGCTACTGATTATTTCCTCCCCCTCCTTATGTGTTGATTGAGTGCACCTGTTTTGAATTAGGTAGTAGGCTTTATTAGTCAGCCGGCCCGCAGAGTTCCTTGTGCGGGATTAATTATTGTGACCATCTGTTTTAGTGTACTTGTGTGCACGTCTATGGGTTTTGTGTTTTTCCCATTTTGTGGGTTTTTCCTGGACCATTTAAGTCCCCCTGTTTGTTCATTACGCCGTGTGTGGGTTGGCTTATGTTCGCCGTTTGTCGGTGCATTAAAATGGCACTCACCTGAACTCTCTGCTTCCTGCGCTTGACTCCTCACCCACTACACTCAGATCGTTACACAGCCAGAGCCCAGACTTGAACCCAATAAAACATCTCTGGAGAAACTTGAAAATAGCTGTGCAGCCAACCTGACAGAGCTTGAGAGGATCTGCAGAGAAGAATGGGAGAATCTCCCCAAATACAGGTGTGCCAAGCTTATAGCCATACCAACTGTATGAACATCAACCATCAGACCGGACCTGCAACTGCTTATTGAGCATAGCTTGTTTGAGTTGTAGACTCCATGTGACTTTAAAAATGTAAAGATTGTAAAGGACTTGAGTTGATGCATATGGACAGCAGGAGCTTACTTCCTAAACTAGATTACATCAAGATACGGGCTATGCAGACAAATATGGGCATGCTGGTATTGACTGAAACCTGTATCTCTGCGGACATTCTGGACTCTGATATACATATTGAGGGTTATAATGTGTTCATAGCTGACAAACAGGTAGAGGTAGTGGAGTGAACATTCTTATTAAAAAATATGCTCCAGTTTCAACTGTTCTGCCTTATTATTATTCGACCATGCTGGTCATTTATGAACATTTGAACATCTTGGTCATGTTCTGTTATAATCTCCACCCGGCACAGCCAGAAGAGGACTGGCCACCCCACAAAGCCTGGTTCCTCTCTATGTTTCTTCCTAGGTTTTGGCCTTTCTAGGGAGTTTTTCCTAGCCACCGTGCTTCTACACCTGCATTGCTTGCTGTTTGGGGTTTTAGGCTGGGTTTCTGTACAGCACTTTGAGATATCAGCTGATGTACGAAGGGCTATATAAATAAATTTGATTTGATCTCTACACAGACGACACCATTCTGTATACCTTTGGCCCCTCTTTGGACACTGTTAACTAACCTCCAGACGAGCTTCAATGCCATACAACTCTCCTTCCGTGGCCTCCAACTGCTCTTAAATGCAAGTTAAACCAAATGCATGCTTTTCAACCGATCGCTGCCCGCACAGCATCACTACTCTGGACGGTTCTGACTTAGAATATGTGGACAACTACAAATACCTAGGTGTCTGGTTAGACTGTAAACTCTCCTTCCAGACTCACATTAAACATCTCCAATCCAAAATGAAATCTAGAATCGGCTTCCTATTTCGCAACAAAGCATCCCTCACTCATGCTGCCAAACACACCCTCGTAAAACTGACCATCCTACCGATCCTCAACTTCGGCGATGTCATTTACAAAATAGCCTCCAACTCTCTACTCAACAAATTGGATGCAGTCTATCAGATAAATAGAGAAAAATAACTAATGTAATATTTAAAGAAAAATGAAGGTACACATAACTTGTTGGATAAAACAACATGTGATTCTCCAGATAATTTTCATTAAAGAACTGACTTAGATGGACATTGATCTGTGAAGGGCTAAATGGCAGTGGGGCAGGTTAACCTAACCTACGGGTGTATGTGGCCACCTCAGAACTAGTGATAACCAACTCAACAGACATTATTATGAGCACATACTGAACTCAACTTATGAAACATTAGTTAATTATATATTTTGTTACGATTGTTTTTGTAGATATTGCACTTCTTTAAAAGGCGGACTGGGACTGTTGTTCCTCACATCACACTGGCCATGAGAGCAGTAGTACTTGCACTGACTCTAGCCCTTGTGGGTAAGTACAGTTTTTCTGTCTTATTCTAGTGCAGATATTATAACTAATTTCATGTAAATATAACTATGTTATGTAAATATTGAAATGTACAATTCTGTATCTATGACATTTTTTTTTAAACATTCAGTAACATATTGTGACAATAATTTTTGTTTTATCTTGTAGCGAGTCAATCTGTTAACCTTGGTAAGTACATATTATTTTTATGGATTTTTACTTATGTTTATTAGGTAGTTTCACTTCTACATTTTTTTCTAGTTGAATAAATTAAGTAAAACCAGTTCTCAGATCACAAGATCATCAAATATGTTTTGATTGTTATTACAGCCCCTGATTTTGCTGCCAGTAAGACCTATGTGTACAAGTATGAGGCACTGCTCCTGGGTGGTCTGCCTGAGGAGGGTCTGGCTAGAGCTGGAGTAAAAGTCATCAGCAAAGTTCTTATCAGTGCAGTTGCAGAGAATACCTACTTGCTGAAGGTATTTATTATACATGAAGTTCCCACACAAACAATATCTTAATGTGATGTCCATTACATTGACTAATACATCAATTGATATCTTCTTGTAGCTTGTGAACCCTGAGATCTTTGAGTACAGTGGTGTGTGGCCCAACGATCCTTTCGTCCCAGCTGCAAAACTCACTTCAGCCCTGGCTGCTCAGTTCTCGATTCCCATCAAGTTTGAGTATGCCGATGGTGTTGTGGGTAAGGTATTTGCCCCCACTGCTGTCTCTGAAACAGTGCTGAATGTCCATAGAGGTATCCTGAACATTCTTCAGCTCAACATCAAGAAGACACAAAACGTCTATGAGTTGCAGGAGGTAAAACTTGTATATGTTCATATATAGATGCAAAACATGTTTCAGTAAGCAATGTTTGAGTTCCTCACTCATGCTCTCTTTTGTGTTAGGCTGGAGCTCAGGGAGTGTGCAAGACCCACTATGTGATCAGGGAAGATGCCAAGGCAGAGCGCATCCATTTGACCAAGAGCAAGGATCTCAATAACTGCCAGCAGAGAATCATGAAGGACTTTGGTCTGGCTTACACAGAGAAGTGTGTAGAGTGCCGGCAGGTATGAGCATAATTATCTATTTTGGGGGTTGGAAAAACATAACCAGAAACACTTCACATGACAATACAACTCTGTGTTTTGTCTAAACAGAGAGGGAGGCCCTGATGGGAGCTGCCACTTACAAATACCTCATGAAGCCCTCTGCCAATGGTGCTCTGATCTTGGAGGCCACTGTTACTGAGCTCCATCAGTTCACACCATTCAATGAGATGTCAGGAGCTGCCCAAATGGAAGCAAAGTATGTTGACTGATTTGTGGTACAGAAGGAAAACATTTTCATTTTATTAAGCTTATAGGTTTAAAAGTTTCCCATGAACTACCTTTCACAGACAAATGTTGACTTTCGTTGAGATCAAGAAGGATCCAATTATTGTCCCCGATAATAACTATGTTCACCGTGGATCCATCCGGTATGAGTTTGCCACTGAGATTCTCCAGATGCCCATTCAGCTCCTTAAGATCAGCAACGCACGTGCTCAGGTACAGTGACTCAATGGCTCTATCTATTATTTGATACATAAAGCCTGACAATATGTAAAGCCACAGATAACAAAGGTTTAATACAAACACTTCATTATAATTGTTTAGGCTGTGAAGATCCTGAATCATCTGGTCACATACAACACGGCACCGGTCCATGAAGATGCTCCTCTTAAGTTTCTGCAGTTTATTCAGCTCCTGCGCATGGCAAGCTCTGAGACTATTAATGCCATCTGGGCTGAGTTCAAGGCCAAACCAGCTCACAGGTAAAAAAATATTGCTCAATTGCTCAAACAAAGACACAATGACAGAAAACCTTTTTTTTCAGACACTGGATCCTGGATGCTGTCCCCTCCATCGGAAGATCAGTGGCTGTGAGATTCATCAAGGAGAAGTTTTTGGCTGGTGACATCACTATTTTTGAGGCTGCTCAGGCTCTGGTTGCCGCTGTGCATATGGTGGCTGCTGATCTGGAGACTGTCAAGATTGTTGAAGTAAGTAAACCTTTAAATGATGTTTAAGCATTATTATAGATTTCTTCATTAAGATGACTAAAAATTGTAGCATGAGGTGGTCTAGTGGTTAACACCACTACCTTCAACACATATGTGACCCAGCGCCTCGATTCAGTTTTATGTAGCAACATTTGGTGTTTTTTTTATTTAGAGTAGAGACTCAGATCTACAAAACGGTATATCATACACCACAGTTGAGGAACAATGTGAAAGTAATTCTGCTTTGAAAGTTGGTCAACTTGTAACCTTACTTTTGAGAAAATGTCCCTTGAATTTTTTCCTACAACTACTGGAGAGCTTCTGCGTTTAAACCTATTCGGCATTGTTCACACCCTCTAAAGCCCTAGCCCCACCCATCTCTTTAAGGATTCACATGTGAGACCATGAGCTAAACAGAGTGAGTAAGGTAGTGTAGTAAACAACCAAACATTTCAAAACTAAAAGTGGTGAAAGTAGTAGCCTAAAATAAGGAAAACTCCAGTTAAAAATGACCTTTATCTAGTCCTTGGCCTATATCCTAATCTGACTTTGAAAGTGTCCGGATAAAAATATTTTATAATTATTTTATAATTATACATTATGCTTACCCAGACACTTGTCCAAAACTGATGGGTCATGTGAAATAAATTATATATCCACCCTCAGCCACATGTTGCTAAGTGGATGGTTACTATTGTCTGGACATGTACACATGTTCATGAAATACAATCGATGGCCGTAATCAGCAATTACAAGTGGCTTTCTGAGATACAAATAATATTACTACAGAGATCATACACGTGCCGTTAGCTAGCAAGCCAGCAAGCTAACATTTGCTAGCTAGCTAACAGTACGCTTTAACTTGCAATGAAAATGACTTTCTGACAGAATTTGAAACTTGTAATATCTGAGAATGTAGCTACACTCTTACCAGTATACATGGATGAACACTTCATGGCAGTGTGTCTTTTCTGTTTGGTTTGTAGCAAGCCACAGCTTGTTGGGCCCGTTGTTGTGTCAAGTCACTTCGGTTCACACTGACTGTGTACAGAAAGTAGTCCATCACAACTGTTCCACGCTAATCTTTGTCAATAGCACCTAATAAATTCTGGGCAACAATGTTTTGAGCGCAGTAGCAACACATTTGCAGATCTCCATAGCTAGCATTATATCTTTCAAAAAAGCCACTGTAGCAAGGATTATTGACACATACCGAGCAGCTCATGTTATAGACAGAAGTGTGCTAAATAGCAGACCAACACAAACTCATCTCTCGGCATGTCCAGCCCATTCATTAGCCCATTCATTATCTCAGCCAACCATGGCTAGCGGGAAGGTATTTTTCCATGGCTAAACCAACGAGGCTCCTAATTTAACAATTGTATTCATATTTACAGATGGCATACAAGTTTTTTTAGAAGACACATGACAATTCACATGTTCCAGGAGGCATTTCTGAAAGAATAAACTGCAAATGCCTCTCCTATGAAGTAGTGATGTGCGACATATGCCTCGTTTTTTGAAGCTGGTAACATATGTGCTCACAACCGTCTGGTTGTGAATCCTGGACCACTTTACTCCTTCTACACTGTCCTATCTCTTCAATATTTTGTAAGAAATTGTATAAAGATGACTCAAAACAATACCTTTTTCACCACCAGAGCCTGGCTTTCAACCACAAGATTCAGACACACCCAGTTCTACGTGAGATCGCCATGCTTGGTTATGGTACCATGGTTTCCAAATACTGTGTTGAATATCCCAACTGCCCCGCTGAACTTGTGAAGGTAAACTGGATGTATTTTCCTATAATCATTTATATTTGAGTCACTTAACAGATGCTCTTACGATAGATCGGTGAGATAGCAACATATCACAATCGTATCAAGTACATTTCCCTCGAAAAAAGATTTATCAGCAAAGTAGGTGCTAGTGGGATACTCTTCAAATAGGTAGATGTCATCTCATGTATATGATGATCTACTGATTGAGGTTATTCAAACATACCTACTGTACATGTCTTCCCACAGCCCATCCACGAACTTGCTGTTCAGGCTGTTGCTAATAGCAAATTTGAGGAACTCTCCATGGTTCTTAAAGCTCTGGGTAATGCTGGCCATCCTGCTAGCATTAAACCAATCACAAAGCTCCTGCCCGTGTTTGGAACTGCAGCTGCTGCTCTGCCCCTGACAGTCCAGGCTGATGCAGTCTTGGCCCTGAGGAACATTGCTAAGAGGGAGCCTAGAATGGTGAGTACAGTCCCTCCATTAAATTGCAAATGACAACATCATCATTCTCATTGGCAAAGTCCATTCAAATCTCTGCATTATTGTTGTGAAATAGGTCCAGGAAGTTGCTGTGCAGTTGTTCATGGACAAGGCTCTCCACCCAGAGCTCCGCATGCTTGCCTGCATTGTTCTGTTTGAGACAAAGCCCCCAATGGGCCTGGTGATTACTTTAGCTAGCATTCTGAAAACAGAGAAAAATCTGCAGGTGGCTAGCTTCACCTACTCTCACATGAAGTCCCTGACCAGGAGCACCGCCCCTGACTTTGCCTCAGTGTAAGAGCACTCTTTCACCTTTACATGTCCATACATCTCTCTCAATATCTATGGAATCAGATTTAATAACATAGGTGCTATTCCTTCATTTTAGTGCTGCTGCCTGCAATGTTGCTGTCAAGATGCTCAGCACCAAATTTAGAAGATTGAGCTGCCACTTCAGTCAAGCCATCCACCTGGATGCCTATTCCAGTAAGGTCCTCCTCTTATCTTCCTTGGCTTGCAACGACTGGCCCATTAGCATCATTCACTAAACATCAACAAAGTCAATCATTAACAGTCATTTTCCCCATTTTAAAGATCCCCTGAGGATTGGTGCTGCTGCCAGTGCTTTCTACATCAACGATGCTGCCACCCTTTTCCCCAGAACTGTCGTGGCCAAAGCTCGCACCTACTTTGCTGGAGCAGCTGCTGATGTTCTTGAGGTAAAGGCTTTTTTTCAAATTTCCTTGAAATGATAATGATTGAGAACATTTAAAACACTTTTTAACTGTCCAAGCTTAATGTTTGCCCCTTAGGTTGGAGTGAGAACTGAGGGAATCCAGGAGGCTCTTCTGAAATTACCCCCAGCTCCTGAAAATGCTGACAGGATCACCAAGATGAGGCGTGTCATTAAGGCTGTAAGTATCAAGAATCACTACGTTACACATTTATCTTAAATTGCTTCAATCCCTGTGGATTTTTAAAATTAAATTGATCAATCAGGTTTGCTTTACTCATCTATCCACAGCTGTCTGACTGGAGGTCCCTAGCCACAAGAAAGCCCCTAGCCTCCATATATGTGAAGTTCTTTGGACAGGAAATTGCCTTTGCCAACATCGACAAGTCCATCATCGATCAGGCACTTCAGGTACAACAGATGATATAACTTAATAGTCTCCAAAAGTATTCATAAAACATTCACAGTTGAGGGACAAAACAGCTAAACCTAATAATATCCCACAGCTTGCCAACAGTCCTTCTGCACGCGCTTTGGGAAAAAATGCCTTGAAGGCACTGTTGGCTGGAGCAACTTTCCAGTATGTTAAGCCCCTGCTGGCTGCAGAGGTGCGTCGCATCTTCCCCACCGCTGTTGGTTTGCCCATGGAGCTCAGTTACTACACTGCTGCTGTCGCTAAAGCATACGTCAATGGTAACTATATCATAATAGTTCTTGCTTAGTAATTAGTAGTTCTTCGCTAGATCTCTGATCTCCCATATGAATGTGCTTTTATCTTTATGTTCATAGTCCGTGCCACTCTGACACCTGCTCTGCCTGAACCCTTCCATGCTGCCCAGCTATTGGAAACAAACATTGAGCTACACGCCGAAGTTAGACCAAAGTAGGTATAAGACCAATATTTTCTGATGACATCATTAATACCACAAATCTTGGTAAATTTAACAAATGTCTCCTCTTCCTGTAGCATTGTCATGCATACATTTGCTGTGATGGGAGTGAACACTGCATTCATCCAGGCTGCTATTATGGCAAGAGCTAAGGTCCGCACAGTTGTCCCTGCAAAATTTGCAGCACAGCTTGACATCGCTAATGGCAACTTCAAGATGGAAGCTTTCCCTGTTTCCCCTCCTGAGCATATTGCTGTCGCACAGTAAGGGCAATCTTTTTCTTGGTCAGAAAAGAGAGGATGTAATAGCTGTTTACATTAAGTTCATATTTTTTTAACACGGCTGCCACACTACAGATTTCTTGAGATCTATGTTCCTTCAAACAGCATTGAGACCTTTGCTGTGGCAAGAAATATGGAGGATGTCCCAGTCGAGAGAATAACTCCCTTGATTCCTGCCCAAGGAGTAGCAAGAAGCGCACAGCAGTCCAGGGATAAGTTCACATCTATGATTGCAGCCTCTGCTGCCTCTTTTGCTGGAAGTTTGGTGAGTTTGTATGAAATACTTGTTCAAAACTAAATCCACATAAGCATTGCCAATCAGAAATTATTAACCACAGACCCCAGACATTTGATACATTTTGTGAATTTATATCATTTTTTCAGTCAAGATCTTCCGAGATCCTCTCTTCTGATTTGCCATCCAACTTCAAGCCCATCATTAAGGCAATTGTAGTCCATCTTGAGGAGACAATCTGTGTCGAAAGGCTTGGAGTCAAAGCATGCTTTGAATTTGCCTCAGACAGTGCTGCCTTCATCAGAAACACTCTTTTCTACTACATGATTGGAAAGCATTCAGTCCTTATTTCTGTGAAACCATGTAAGCATTCATTTGGTAATAAGCCAAGTTCAGCATATACATGCAACAATTTGTTTAGCTATTTATAATGCATTCCATTTTTAGCAGCATCTGAACCCGCCATCGAGAGGCTGGAGTTTGAAGTGCAAGTTGGACCCAAGGCTGCAGAAAAGATTATCAAAGTCATCACCATGAACGAAGAGGAGGAAGCTCCCAAGGGAAAAACTGTACTGTTGAAGCTCAAGAAAATTCTGGTGCCTGATCGGAAGAACGGCACCAGAGATTCCTCTAGTTCCAGCAGCTCTCACTCTAGTAGTTCCTGCTCTAGATCCAGCAAATCAGAGAGCAGCAGCTCTTCCAGCTCCTCCAGCTCCCGCATCTCCGAGGTAAGGCTACTGTTTCTCACAAAACTCTTTGAGTCAGATATTTATGGAGTTGACAAACAAGGCACAGACCTGTTGCAAACATACATAGATGTTAAAAATGTGAAGAGAATTTATTGAATGTATTGGTATTTTTACCCAAATAGCCCGACGGCCCCGACCAGCCTTACGACCCCAACGACCGCAAATTCAAAAAGAATCACAAGGTACAATATTGAGGAATTTTCATCTACGGTATGGTTGACAAAAATAAATGTTTGTATAAAAGTTTTTCCGTAAATACCCTGGGTTTTGCTGTTTGTTTGCAGGACTCTCAAGCCACCTCCAATGTCATCTCCAGAAGCAAGAGCAGTCCCTTTGCCATCTACAAGCAGGTGACACTTCACCATCATAACTTGAGTCAAGATTATCATCTCTTTCATTGTGTGCCATTGGGAGAGAGCGCAGAGATGAATTAAGATTTGAAATGTGTTTCTCTTCTCAGGACAAATTCCTTGGCAATAAACATGCCCCTAAGGTGATCATCCTCTTCCGTTTAGTGAGAGCTGACAATAAGATAGAGGGATACCAGGTTACTGCTTACTTGAACAAAGCTACTTCCAGACTGCAGATCATTATGGCTGCCCTTGATGAGAACGACAACTGGAAACTGTGTGCTGATGGTGTTCTGCTCAGCAAACACAAAGTCACTGTAAGATCAAATATCTTGTAAATGGTGCTACAATATAAGTTTTCTGATCATTTTTTTAATGTTTAGGTTGTACCGTGGGTAGCAATAACAACTAAGGTATACTAAAACAATGTACACTTTATTTTGTTCTCCTAATTAGGCCAAGATTGCTTGGGGTGCAGAGTGCAAGGATTATAACACCTTTATCACTGCTGAGACTGGTCTTGTTGGTCCAAGCCCTGCAGTTCGTCTGAGGTTGTCTTGGGACAAACTCCCCAAGGTTCCCAAGGCTGTTTGGCGCTATGTTAGGATGTACGGTTACTCATTTGTTATTTACTAGTGATAGCTGAATAATGTTACAGAACAAATCAAGAACAACTTCTGATTTGTGTAACCTTTTCTATTCTAGCGTGTCTGAATTCATCCCTGGGTACATCCCATATTACCTGGCTGACTTGGTTCCAATTCAAAAAGAAAAAAATAGTGAGAAACAGATTCAATTCACTGTGGTTGCAACATCTGAAAGGACCCTGGATGTCATTCTGAAAACACCCAAGGTGAGGAACATTGTTTTTCCCACAATAGCATTTTCTGCTGTTTTATTTCTCCAGACTTCTCTTCTTGGTTGACTGTTTCTGATTTGTGTATCTAAATCACAGATGACACTGTATAAACTGGGTGTGAACCTCCCCTGTTCTCTGCCCATTGAGTCTATGACTGATCTTTCTCCCTTTGATGACAACATTGTTAACCAAATCCACTACTTGTTTTCTGAAGTCAACGCAGGTAAGCAGAAACAATTAAAAAAAACTAAAAAACAAAACAATGTCACAGTACAACGTTAAAAAAGGCAAGGAAGGTATAAATTAACACTATTGTTTTCCAGTTAAATGTAGCATGGTCGGAGACACATTGACAACATTCAACAACAGGAAGTACCCGGTCAAAATGCCTCTCTCCTGCTACCAAGTTTTGGCTCAGGATTGCACCATAGAGCTCAAATTCATGGTTCTGCTGAAGAAGGATCACGCATCTGAAGAAAACCACATCAATGTGAAAATCTCTGACATGTGAGTATTGTTTTAGAAAACAATTGCTTTTGACACAAATATATTTCCATCAATAACAATGTATGAAATATTATCTTTGACACTTCCAGTGATGTTGACCTGTACCCTGAGGACAATGATGTGATAGTGAAGGTCAATGAAATGGAAATTTCCAAGGACAACCTCCCATACCAGGACCCCTCAGGTTTCTCATGCTCCTTCAACCATATTTATCAACATCACAATAACTAGAATATTCTAATGTACTGCAGTAATAAGATAATAGAAATGGCCTCATCCATAAACTACAACATTGTTTATTTTCTTCCCTAAGGTTCTATCAAGATCGGTCGGAAGGGTGAAGGCGTGTCTCTCTATGCCAAAAGCCATGGTCTCCAAGAAGTCTACTTTGATAGCAACTCATGGAAGGTGATTGGAATCTTATGTCATAATATCAATAATACTGTATCATTAAATGTATGAATAGCGTATTACTTGTTTAAAGGGCTACCAAAATATAAGCTACAGTTGTTCTAAGTTGTTGTGTGATTTTGGCACTCAGATTAAAGTTGTGGACTGGATGAAGGGACAGACCTGTGGACTCTGTGGAATGGCTGATGGCGAAGACAGACAGGAGTACCGTACACCCAGTGGCCGCCTGACCAAGAGCTCAGTCAGCTTTGCCCATTCCTGGGTGCTTCCTTCTGATTGCTGCCGTGATGCGTCTGGTAAGTCTTAGCCTACCGCTTATGCTGCATTACAAATGTCAGTTCATTTAGTTAACATATTATTGCTGTACCTCTCTATGTCAGAATGTCTCATGAAGCTCGAGTCTGTGAAGCTGGAGAAGCAGGTGATTGTTGATGACAGGGAGTCCAAATGCTACTCTGTTGAGCCTGTGCTGCGCTGTCTGCCTGGATGCCTCCCAGTGAGGACCACCCCCACCACCATCGGTTTCCACTGCCTGCCCGTCGGTGAGTCTATAATGGACAACTGTTTTACTGAAGACACCATACTGTTCTGATGTATCCAATAAATACTGATCTGCAGTTCCTAATTTCTTTCTTTCCTATTACAGATTCCAACCTGAACCGCTCTGAAGGTCTGAGCAGCATCTATGAGAAGAGTGTGGACCTGATGGAGAAGGCAGAAGCCCATGTGGCCTGTCGCTGCTCTGAGCAGTGCATTTAGTGCTCTGGTGGAGCATATACTGTAACTTTTATAACAGAAAATATGTAATTTCACATCACTGAGATGTAACCTACAACATTATTGACCACTCAAATTGTAATAAATCCAACTGTGCATTCAAAGATGGTCTCTGATACATTTTCCACATTTTTCATTTGCAAAAAGAGCCCTCTAATAAGAGAAATTTAATGGCAATCACTTTTCATGGTGAATGATGAAATTAAAAAAACTATAAAAAAAAAACCGTCAGTGCCAAAAACACCTTCAGCTTGACAGAGGAGTTATATTGTAAACACGCGCAACTTGCTATGACTGTTCAGTATACCAATTCCATTGCACTGCATCGACCAATATTGTTTTGTTGTCATCACAATCAATTGAAAGGAAAGACAGTTTGTCAATTTCATAAATCAATGTAAAGAACTATATCTCTTTTCACATTTGGTGTTGGTGTATCAGCAACATTTCACTGAATGCACATTCTAAAATGATATTCAATATTTAATTTTTTATGTCTGCAGGGGCAGTATTGAGTAGCTTGGATGAAAAGGTGCCCATACCAAACGGCCTGCTACTCTGTCATAGTTTCTAATATTTGCATAGTATTATTAGTATTGGATAGAAAACACTCTGAAGTTTCTAAAACTGTTTGAATGATGTCTGTGAGTATTACAGAACTCATATTGGCAGGCAAAATCCTGAGTTGAAGTCAAAACAGGAAGTCAGAAATCTGAGCTCAGATTATCGCATGCATTTCTTTTTCCGTTTAAAAAAAAATCTGACACAGCGGTTGAATTAAGGAGAGGTACATCTATAATTCCATGTGTATACCTATATTATCATCTACATTTATGATAAGTATTTCTGTTGAGTGATGATGTGGCTATGCAAAATCACTTGATGTTTTTGGAACTAGTGAATCTAACGCGCCAATGTAAACTCAGATTTTTAAAATATATATATGAACTTTATCAAACAAAATGTATTCTGTAACATGAAGTCCTATGAGTGTCATCTGATGAAGATAATTCAAGGTTAGTGATTCATTTTATCTTTATTTCTGGTTTTTGTGAAGGCTATATTTTGCTGGAAAATGTCTGCTTATTGTGGTTTGGTGGAAACCTAACATAATCGTTTGTAGTGCTTTCGCTGAAAAGCCTATTTGAAATCGGATTATCAGATCGGAATCGGATTATCAACGAAAATAGACACATGTATGTTTTAGGAATTGTAATTATGGGATTTCTGTGTTTTGACTTTTGGCGCCCTCTATTTTCACTGGTAGTTGTCATATCGATCCCGGTATCGGGATTGCAACCATAACAGGTTAAGAAAAAACTATGTTGACTATGAAAACAAATACATTATGTTGTCTGACATTCAAATGTATAAAACTACATGACTTTAACAAAAGGTAATACAATAAAAATACTTTTGACATGAAATCTATACAAATGACATCTACGAACAAAAACATTACCTTAAAAACCACACTAACTTGTCCCTCTGTCACTCAGCAGTCAAAATATTATGGCTCTATCAAAACACAGTCAGGGGCCTTGTCCGTCCCAAAAACACTTGGCCTTGCCCCCATGCCAATCCAACTCGATGGATTCTCCATTCACCGAGCGGACAGGACATTGGATTCAGGAAAATTGACGGGAGGAGGTGTATGCCTCTTCATCAACAGTAAATGGTGTCCTGACTCTAGCGCAATGGAAGTCTCTACCCATTGCTCACTCGTCTTGGAATACTTGATGGACAAATGCCAAACTTTCTACCCCCGAGAGAGTTTTCAGCTGTTATCGTGATTGCTGTATATGTTCAATCTCAGGATAAGAAAAACAGGCAGGAAACCATGAGAGGCTGCTTTCCTTGTTAGTTCCTAGTCATTAAGTTCCTTGTCATTCAATTCCTAGTCATTTAAGACACATATTCCCAACTTCCATCAACACAACTCCTACGCCACAAGGGGGGATAAAGACCAATGCTACTCTAGCCACAAGCAAGCATACAAGGCCTTTCCTCATCACCCTTTTGGCAAATCAGATCATGACTCTATACTCCTGCTCCCTGTCTACAAGCAGAAGCTCAAAGGGGAAGTACCCATGATGTGTTGCATTGAGAAATGGTCCTCTGAACCGGAGGCTATGTTACAGGACAGCATTGCTAGCGCTGACTAGAATATATTCCGGGACTAAGACAATAGCATTGATGAGCTAACCACCTCCGTTACTGGCTTCAATAGGAAATGCATCGACGACATTGTCACCACAGTGAAGGTTCGCTGCTTCCCCAATCAAAACCCTTGGATTCAGATGGTTTGTTATGAGACCCAAAATTGAGCTCAGGTGCGTCCTGTTTCCATTGATCATACTTAAGATGTTTCTACAACATGATTAGAGTCCACCTGTGGTAAATTCAATTGATTGGACATGATTTGGAAAGGCACACACCTGTCTATATAAGGTCCCACAGTTGACAGTGTATGTCAGAGCAAAAAAACAAGCCATGAGGTTGAAGGAATTGTCAGTAGAGCTCCGAGACAGGATTATGTCAAAGCACAGATCTGGGGGAGGGTACCAAAACATTTCTTCAGCATTGAAGGTACCCAAGAACACAGTGGCCTCCATCATTCTTAAATGGAAGAAGTTTGGAACCACCAAGATTCGAGCAATCGGAGGAGGGGGGCCTTACTCAGGGATGTGACCAAGAACCCGATGGTCACTCTGACAGAGCTCCAGAGTTCCTCTGTGGATATAGGAGAACCTTCCAGAAGGACAACCATCTCTGCAGCACTCCACCAATCAGGCCTTCATGGTAGAGTGACCAGACGGAAGTTCTCCTCATTATAAGGCACTTGGAGTTTGCCAAAAGGCACCTAAAGGACTTTCAGACCATGAGATCAAGATTATCGTGTCTGATGAAACCAACATTGAAATCTTTGGCCTGAATGGCAAGTGTCACATCTGGAGGAAACCTGGCACCATCCCTACGGGGAAGCATGGTGGTGGAAGCATCATGCTGTGGGGATGTTGATCAGGCCCTACACCCAAACAAGGGCACTGCGTTCATCCACCTCTGGCCTGCTCGCCTCCCTACCACTGAGGAAGTACAGTTCCCGCTCAGCCCAGTCAAAACTGTTCGCTGCTCTGGCCCCCCAATGGTGGAACAAACTCCCTCACGACGCCAGGACAGCGGAGTCAATCACCACCTTCCGGAGACACCTGAAACCCCACCTCTTTAAGGAATACCTAGGATAGGATAAAGTAATCCCTCTCACCCCCCTTAAAAGATTTAGATGCACTACTGTTCCACTGGATGTCATAAGGTGAATGCACCAATTTGTAAGTCGCTCTGGATAAGAGCGTCTGCTAAATGACTTAAATGTAAATGTTAAATGTAATGTTTTTAAGCAGTAGGGAATGGGAGACTCGTCAGGGTTGAGGGAAAGATGAACAGAGCAAAGTACAGAAAGATCCTTGATGAAAATCTGCTCCAGTGCTCTCAGGACCTCAACCTGGGGTTGAAGTTTCACCTTCCAACAGGACATCAACCTTAAGCACACAGCCAAGACAACGCAGGAGTGGCTTCGGGACAAGTCTCTTAATGTCCTTGAGTGGCCCAGCCAGAGCCCAGACTTGAACCCAATAAAACATCTCTGGAGAAACTTGAAAATAGCTGTGCAGCCAACCTGACAGAGCTTGAGGGGATCTGCAGAGAAGAATGGGAGAATCTCCCCAAATACAGGTGTACCAAGCTTATAGCCATACCAACTGTATTAACATCAACCATGAGACCGGACCTGCAACTGCCAATTGAGCATAGCTTGTTTGAGTTGTAGACTCCATGTGACTTTAAAAATGTAAAGATTGTAAAGGACTTGGGTTGATGCATATGGACAGCAGGAGCTTACTTCCTAAACTAGATTACATCAAGATATGGGCTATGCAGACATATGGGCATGCTGGTATTGACTGAAACTTGTATCGCTGCGGACATTCTGGACTCTAATATACATTTTGAGGGTTATAATGTGTTCAGAGCTGACAGACAGGTAGAGGTAGTGGAGTGGCCATACTTATTAAAACATTTACTCTTTACTGAAATCCATTTCCCTTGCCCAACAATGTGAGCTACTGTCTTTAAGCCTTTGTCTGGTGAAAAAATGTATCCATAACTGTTATAGGGGTCCCGTTCTTCCTCGGCTAACCTTTGTGAACTCGAGGAGTTACCTAGTTCAACTGGTGTCAATACAGTGACCATTGCCCAGTTGTTTATGTGAGAGATGTGAGAATACAAAACTAAGACTTGTGTCATCACAAAGAGGACCTTAAAAAGTTCCAGTGAACAGGCTTTTTTACATGATCTTTATATGATTGACCTTGATTGTATTTCAGCTATCCCTGAACCTAATTTAGCTTGGATCCTTTTTGCAGATGACTTACTATTGTGAATAATCATGCTACTCTCACGACTCCTACCGAAGGTGGCTCCCCCTCCTGTTCGGGTGGCGCTCTGCGGTCGTCGTCACCGGCCTACTAGCTGCCACTGATCCCTTTTCCCCCTTTTCTGTTTATTAGTTTCACCTGTGTTTAGTTTAGGATAATTGGTTGGGCTTTATTTACAAGCCGGCCCGTCTGCTGGTTGTGCGGGATTGTTTTCAGTGTACATGTTGTACACGGCTGTAGGTCACGGTTGTCCGTGTATTTTGTATTTTGCTGGACTGTTTAAGTTCCCCGTGTTTGGGGCATTTGTTTGGGTTGGCGTTGTTTCACCGTTGTGGTGCAAATAAAGTAGCGCTACCCTGAACTCTCCTATTCCTGCGCCTGACTTCTTCCTCCACTACACCCCGGGTGTTACAGCTACCGTAAAAAAGGGTTAAAGGTGGATTGAAGGCCTGGTACATTCCAAAATTATTATTATTATAGAAGTCATTCATCATAGGGATAATAGAGATGATGCTTGGGCCAAGGCCAGGAACAGAGGCTTAGGCCCGGACTGGCAAGCTTTTAAGCAACTGAGGAATCATTGTGTATCATTTTGGAAAACTGTCAAATCCCTAAAGAGATCCTCTTCCTCCTGTCTGCCACAACAAATTAATTTTGACACTGGCATCATTACAGAAAAAGTGTCATCAGTGATGCATTTAATCACCATTTTATTTCAGCGGGCTCTCTTTGAAAGAACTTCTAAGCCTATTCACAATAATATTAGGCTGAATGCTGATTGGGGAAACTTGCTGAATGATCAGAGAAATTATAGTCAAAGCTTTTCTTTTAGGCTATTTACAAAAAAGGTCCTGGATGCTCTGCTAGCAATAGACAACAATAAATCCACAGGGGGTAACCACTTGGATCCCGGGCTGCTTAAGTGTGCAGCGCCCATCATTGTTGGCTCAATAACCAAAAATGTTTTATTAAACATTATCAAGAAATATATTCCAGTATTCCAAAAGTTTGGAAATCAGCTCTTGTGCTACCACTTCATAGTGGTGGGGATAGTAGTGATCTTAATAATTATCTCCCCTTTTCAAGGTTTCCTTGTCTAGCTAAGATTCTAGAATCCTTGGCAAATGTACAACTTTGTTGGGGTTTAGGACTGGGCATAACACTATTAAAGCATCCCCACTCCGCTATGCAATCTGGTTTCCGAGCTGGTCATGGGTGCACCTCAGCCATGCTCAAGATCCTAAACGATATCATAACCGCCATCGATAAGAGACATTACTGTGCAGCCGTATTCATCGACCTGGCTAAGGCTGTCGACTCTGTCAATCACAACATTCTTATTGGCAGACTCAACAGCCTTGGTTTCTCAAATGATTGCCTTGCTTGGTTCACCAACACCAACTTCTCTGATAGAGTTCAGTGTGTCAAATCGGAGGGCTTGTTGTCCGGACCTCTGGCAGTTCCTATGGGGGTGCCACAGGGTTCAATTCTAGGGCCGACTCTCTCCTCTGTATACATCAATGATGTTGGTCTTGCTGCATTCTGTATACCTTTGGCCCTTCTTTGGACACAACCTCCAGACGAGCTTCAATGCCATACAACTCTCCTTCCGTGGCCTCCAACTGCTCTTAAATGCAAGTTAAACCAAATGCATGCTCTTCAACCGATCGCTGCCTGCACCCGCCCGCCTGTCCAGCATCACTACTCTGGACGGTTCTGACTTAGAATATGTGGACAACTACAAGTACTTAGGTGTCTGGTTAGACTTTAAACTCTCCTTCCAGACATTAAACATCTCCAATCCCAAATTAAATCTAGAATCGTCTTCCTATTTCGCAACAAAGCATCCTTCACTCATGCTGCCAAACACACCCTCATAAAACTGACCATCCTACCGATCCTCGACTTCGGCGATGTCATTTACAAAATAGCCTCCAACACTCTACTCAACAAATTGGATGCAGTCTATCACAGTGCCATCCATTTTGTCACCAAAGCCCAATATACTACCCACCACTGCGACCTGTATGCTCTCGTTGGCTGGCCCCTGCTTCATACTCGTTGCCAAACCCACTGGCTCCAGGTCATCTACAAGTCTTTGCTAGGTAAAGCCCTGCCTTATCTCAGCTCACTGGTCACCATAGCAGCACCCACCCGTAGCACGCGCTCTAGCAGGTATATCTCACTGGTCACCCCCAAAGCCAATTCTTCCTTTGGCTGCCTCTCCTTACAGTTCTCTGCTGCCAATGACTGGAACAAACTGGAAAAATCACTGAAGCTGGAGACTCTTATCTCCCTCACTAGCTTTAAGCACCAGCTGTCAGAGCAGCTCACAGATCACTGCACCTATACATAGCCCATCTGTAAATAGCCCATCCAACTACCTCATTCCCACACTGTATTTCTTAATTTATCTTGCTCCTTTGCACCCCAGTAACTCCTCTTGCACATTCATCGTCTGCACATTCTACTGTTCCAGTGTTTAATTGGTATATAGTAATTACTTCGCCATCATGGCCTATTTATTGCCTTTACCTCCCTTATCCTACCTCATTTGCACATGCTGTATATAGACTTTATCTACTGCATTATTGATTTTATGTTTGTTTATTCCATGTGTTGTTGTATGTGTCGAACTGCTTTGCTTTATCTTGGCCAGGTCGCAGTTGCAAATGAGAACTTGTTCTCAACTAGCCTACCTGGTTAAATAAAGGTGAAATATATATATATATATTTTTTTTTAATTAAAAACTTTAGTTGTTCATGATCTTGTCAATGCTATAAACACTAAAAGTAAAAGTGCTGCTTTGTTTGTGGACCTGTCAAAAGCATTTGATACTGTTGATTATGTTATTTATTGAATAAATTGTCCTTGATATGCCTGAGCTCTGACGCCTGTTTCATGATTATCTTAGTGACAGAACTCAGGCCATCATGATTGATGGGGTTAAGTATGAATTTTTTCAAGTACATAAAGGTTGATTTTGGGACCTGTTCTCTTCACTATTTATATAATCACCATTGGCCAATCTGTTAAAAATGTTCAACTATATGCAGGTGATACTATTATATATACTACTGTCCGGACTGTTGATCTGGCTGTGTCAAAACTATAGTCAGATGTGATACAGTTGAAGTCGGAAGTTTACATACACCTTAGCCAACTACATTTAAACTCAGTTTTCACAATTCCTGACATTTAATCCTTGTAAAAATCCCCTGTCTTAGGTCGGTTAGGATCACCAATTTATTTTAAGAATGTGAAATGTCAGAATAATAGTAGAGAGAATGATTTATTTCAGCTTTTATTTCTTTCATCACATTCCCAGTGGGTCAGAAGTTTACATACACTCAATTAGTATTTGGTAGCATTGCCTTTAAATTGTTTAACCTCTTAAGTCGACCCTCTACTTTTTTGAACATTCTGTTAAAAATCGCGCAACATTTCAGCGCCCTGCTACTCATGCCAGGAATATAGTATATGCATTTGCTTAGTCTGTGTGGATAGAAAACACTCAGACGTTTATAAAACTGGTTAAATCACTGCTGTGGCTTTACCAGAACGGCATTTACATCGAAAAGCACAGGAAAAACTGATCACTGAAAATGGGAAAATATATCCATGCGCTACTTGAACCCATTGATAAAGGTGAACCACAATTAATTGACTGAGGTTGCAGTACCTACAGCTTCCACACGGTGTCTAGAGTCTTGTCATTTCCCTTCGAGTTTTTTCTTGGTCAAACACATGCAGGGCACCGTATCTCCTATGGTCTAGGACCGGATATTTTCGTTGAGTTTCTAGCCGGACATTTTTCCAGACGGACAGCTAATGATCTTTACATCGCCTCCTGATGAATTTTATCGCTTATTAACGTTTACTAATACCTAAAGTTGCATTACAAACAGATTTCGAAGTGTTTTGTGAAAGTTTATCGTCGACTTTTTGAATTTAAAAAAATGACGTTACGTTTTGAAACGATGTTTTTTTCGTTTATCACACAGTCTACATATAACGATATCTAGGCTTTATATGGACCGATTTAATCGAAATAAAGACCCAAATAGTGTTTATGGGACATCTAGGAGTGCCAACAAAGAAGATGGTGAAAGGTAATGAATGTTTTCTATTTTATTGTGCGGTTTGTGTAACGCCGAAATGCTAATTATTTTGTTTACGTCCCCTGTGGGTCTTTTTGGGTGTTACATGCTATCAGATAATAGCTTCTCATGCTTTCGCCGAAAAGCATTTTAAAAATCTGACTTGTTGCCTGGATTCACAACGAGTGTAGCTTTAATTCGATACCCTGCATGTGTATTTTAATTAACTTTTGAGTTTTAACTAATACTATTAGCATTTAGCGTAGCGCATTTGCATTTCCAGAGCTCTAGTTGGGACGCAAGCGTCCCGAGTAGAAGCAACAGGTTAAACTCTGTTACTCTAGGTCAGTGAAAGTGAGGGAAGTGATGTGGAGAGTCGGGGCTCAGCAGCAAAAGGCAGGGAGGAAGAGGAGTTAGAGATGATTGGAGGTATAGAGATGTGGAGGGAGGGGTGGAGTGAGAAGAGAGTGGAGAAAGAGGAGGGAGAGGGGAGTGAAGAGGAGGGAGAGGAGAGTGGAGGGGGATGAACATGGAGAGCAAGAGAAACATGCAGAGGAAAAGGGAGAGGAGGAAGCAGAGGGAGAGGAAGAAGCAGAGTGAAAGGAGGAAGAAGAAGGAAAGTATCACACAGCGTGGGCCTAAAGTGACATTGGCAGGGGTTTTGGAGTTGTTGTTTTTTAAGTGGCAGGAAGATTACAACAAGAAAATGGACGGGGTTGACCATCTTGACCAACTGAGGAGCTATTACAATGTTGGACGCACAGGCAGAAAATGGTGGAAGTATGTGTTTTGGGGGAGGCTCAACATTGCCGTCATAAATGCTTACATTGTGTGGGGGAATTTTTACATTGTTACAGAAGTAAGAATCATTGTCAATCAAATAGCCTACTTTGTGTGGGATTTAAAATTAATATTGTCCTCTGGTCACATTTTGCATAATAAAAAAATATATATCTACATGTAAATACTGTGGCAAAGAAGGGGGTCGAGTGATAAGTGGCAGATATGTGAGAGCAGAACTAATAAACGGGCTCTGCCCGATCACTAAAATGGCCACCCCTGTCAGAACTACAGATCACAAAATGGCCGACCACCAAAACTACAAGTCCCAGAAGCAAGGGGAACCCTCAGAAGGTGGAGCCGACCCACAGATAAAGGGTCAAGAAAAACCAGGAAGAAGGAGAGAGAGTGCTGGAAGGATCTATGAACAATAGAGAAAGAGACTATAGAGATTGGCTGGATTTACTGTGTATGAGCTGGATTGTTTTGGATTTACCTGTTGGCGTTTGGACCTGGACCTACCGAGAACCCGATTCGTGTACCGAACTCTGCTATCCTTGACCTCGCCTACGGCCTGGGTGGACCAGGACGGAGAAACAAACACACAGGTACTGTCCTGTTCGAAAGAACTCTCATTCTTGGGTGATTTGGTGACAGTTTACCACTTAGTTTGTGACAAACGCTCCTAACCTTGAAGAGGTTTGCCACACGTGGGTGGAGGATGCAGGCATGGACTAACCATACCACTGGTTAGGTAGAAGAAAACTTAAAAAATGTTCAGGTAGCACTCCAAAGGGGAGTCAGGTTTTTTTGTGGCTTTGTTTGGTTAGGACAGTTTCTCAGGAAAATGAGTATGGAGGGAGCCATACAGGCCCTGTTACAAGCGGCGGCCGCCCAACAAGAGGCAACTAGAGCTCAACAAATAGCTCATCAGGATGCAATGCGATCTGAATCCAGAGGACGACGATCTAGAACCAGCAAACCTGGCAGGGTCCTTGACTAATTTTGGGACGGCCCAAAACCAGGATCCAACCCTGCAGCAAGCCAGAGCAGATGTGCAGGTCGTAGATGGTACTCCCATAAATGTTGGGATGATGCCTAATAGTTTTCCCCACTTCATCATGAAAAAGGGTTTGGTGTACAGAGTCTCGAAAATAGGGGTTGATGTGGTGGAACAGTTGTTGGTTCCCACTCGGTACCGGAGGACAGTACTGGATCTAGCTCATGGGCACATTCTGGGTGGACACCCTGGTATCGATAAAACCCGAGACCGGATTGTAAGGAGGTTTTACTGGCCAGGAATTCAAGCTGAAGTGGCTCGGCATTGTGGAGAGTGCCCGGAGTGCCAGTTAACAGCTCCCCGACCAGCTTTTAGAAGCCCGTTAGTGCCACTCCCCATAATCGAAACGCCATTTGAGAGGATAGCGATGGATTTAGTGGGCCCACTACCCAAATCCGCCAGAGGGCACCAATACATTCTGGTCATTCTAGATTATGCCACTCGCTACCCAGAAGCCATTCCCCTTCGGACGATGACTTCCAAAAATATCGCAAAGGAATTAGTGCTCTTGTTCACCAGTGTAGGGCTTCCAAAGGAGATCCTTACAGACCAGGGGACCCCCTTTATGTCCCGCCTTATGGCGGACCTTTGTAAACTGTGGCAGGTGAAACAGTTGAGGACATCGGTTTACCATCCTCAGACGGACGGGCTGGTTGAGAGATTCAACCGAACCCTGAAGTCAATGCTCAGGAAGGTAATCGATAAGGATGGGAAAAACTGGGATTGCATGTTGCCGTATCTGATGTTTGCCATTAGAGAGGTTCCTCAAGCCTCGCTGGGGTTTTCTCCTTTGAGCTGGTATATGGGAGGCATCCCGGGGAATCTTAGACATCGCCCGGGAAACCTGGGAGCACCAATCCACCCCGTATACTAGTGTCATAGAGCACGTCACGGAAATGCAAGACAGGATAGCCACAGTCATGCCCATCGTCAGAGAGCACATGAGACAAACACAGGAACACCAGCGGCACACTTATAACCGGCAGGCTACCCTGAGGGAATTTCAACCGGGAGATAAGGTGTTAGTGCTGATCCCCACGGTAGAGTGTAAACTACTAGCCACATGGAAAGGACCATATGAAGTACTGGAGAGAATAGGAGAAGTCAATTATCGGATCCGACAGCCAGGTCGACGGCCCCAGGAACAGATTTATCACATAAACCTGTTAAAAGCATGGAGAGAGAGAGAAACACTAATGGTCACATACCCCACACACATTCAGGAGACAGCCGAAGTAAATATTTCACCCACTCTGCCCCCAGCGCAAGTACAGGAAGTAAAGACCCTGATCCAGAAAAACAGAGATGTGTTTTCAGAGGTACCTGGCCGAACTGAGGTTACGGCTCATGATATCGTTTCCCTACCAGGGAGAAAAGTGAGTATGAGGCCATATCGGGTACCCGAGGCTCGACGGGCCGCGATTAGAGCAGAGACTGAGAAAATGTTGACAGCTGGAGTGGTCGAAGAGTCACATAGTGAGTGGTCTAGGCCAATTGTGATCGTCTCCAAGCCCGATGGGTCTTTGCGGTTCTGTAACGACTTTCGGAAGGTAAATGAAATCTCGAAGTTTGATGCCTACCCCATGCCCCGAGTAGATGAACTACTGGAGAAAATCGGTCATGCTCGGTACATTACGACCCTTGATCTGACAAAAGGGTACTGGCAAATTCCTCTGACCCCCAGGGCCAAAGAAAAGACAGCCTTTGCAACACCTGACGGTTTGTTTCAATACACCGTCATGCCATTCGGCTTACACGGGGCCCCAGCCACCTTTCAACGGCTCATGGACAAAGTCCTAAAACCGCACAAAGCATACGCCGCAGCTTATTTAGATGATGTGGGGATCTACAGCCCAGATTGGGAATCTCACTTACCCCGGGTACAGGCAGTGTTAGACGCCCTTAGAAAGGCAGGGCTCACGGCAAACCCTGCCAAGTGTTATGTGGGGTTAGAGGAAACAGAGTATCTGGGATACACTGTGGGAAGAGGGTTAATCAAAACCCAACATAAGAAGGTGAAGGCAATTAGAGAATGGCCGAAACTAGTAAATAAGAAGCAGGTTCGAGCCTTCCTAGGGCTGACCGGTTACTACCGGAAGTTCATCCCAAGTTATGCCACAGTGGCCGCCCCATTTACCGACATGACTAGAGCCAGAGGGCCAAACATGGTCAAATGGGATGAAAGGACCACCAAAGCATTTAGGACATTACAGGAGGCTCTCTGCTGTAATCCAGTGCTGGTGGTACCAGACTTTGAGAAAGAGTTTGTGGTTCAGACGGATGCCTCAGAGGTCGGCTTGGGAGCAGTGCTATCCCAAGAAGTAGAAGGGGCGGAACACCCCATCCTGTTTTTAAGCAGGAAGCTGGAACCACGGGAAACCAACTACTCGGTCGTTGAGAAAGAGGCGCTGGCAGTAAAGTGGGCTTTACAAAGCCTGAAGTACTACCTGCTGGGGCGCCACTTCACCCTCATCAGTGACCATGCCCCACTCACCTGGATGCATAGGGCTAAAGAGAAGAACGCTCGGGTGATGCGGTGGTTTTTGAGTCTCCAACCGTTTCATTTTGACTTGAAACACAGAGCAGGGAAGGAAATGGGAAACGCGGATGGGTTATCCCGCATGCATGCTTATTTTGCTGCGGTAGCCTGACCTAAGGGGTCGGATCTAGGGGGAGAGATATGTGGCAAAGAAGGGGGTCGAGTGATAAGTGGCAGATATGTGAGAGCAGAACTAATAAACGGGCTCTGCCCGATCACTAAAATGGCCACCCCTGTCAGAACTACAGATCACAAAATGGCCGACCACCAAAACTACAAGTCCCAGAAGCAAGGGGAACCCTCAGAAGGTGGAGCCGACCCACAGATAAAGGGTCAAGAAAAACCAGGAAGAAGGAGAGAGAGTGCTGGAAGGATCTATGAACAATAGAGAAAGAGACTATAGAGATTGGCTGGATTTACCGTGTATGAGCTGGATTGTTTTGGATTTACCTGTTGGCGTTTGGACCTGGACCTACCGAGAACCCGATTCGTGTACCGAACCCTGCTATCCTTGACCTCGCCTACGGCCTGGGTGGACCAGGATGGAGAAACAAACACACAGGTACTGTCCTGTTCGAAAGAACTCTCATTCTTGGGTGATTTGGTGACAGTTTACCACTTAGTTTGTGACAAACGCTCCTAACCTTGAAGAGGTTTGCCACAATACATTTTGTAAGTATAATATATTAACCTTGGTACATTTTGTGAGTAATTTAGTCAAATTTACTACACTTTAAATACTCTACTTTTTTCTCTCGTTTTTTGACAGTGTCTTTATACAAGGGAAGACAAAATGAGTGTTATTAAAGAAGAGGTTGTGCTCTTTAAAACTAAGTTAACTTGTAATTGTCATTTGTTCTATTCTATTGAGGTCTAAAGGGTTACATTTATTGAAATAATAGGTCTGATTACTTAAACTACTATCATACTTATTATTTTGGATTGTGGGGCAGTTACATCACAAAATTGTCTGAACCACAGTTGTTGCGTGTAAAAACAAAGAAGAAAGACATAGGACAAAGCAATCTTCTGTCAGAAGATGGGAATAAAAGGCGGGATCATGTGAAGCAACTCTGAATCATTCACTTTTGTAAAACATACAGTGTAAATTACGTTTGATTTTAGTTGAATAATGATCCAATGATTATACAGTTTTAGGCTATTATTTGGGGAGAGGAATATGATGGTGGATCATGTGGTAATGACAGCCTTTTAAAATTATTTTTGTGGTAGTTAAAGAACTATGTAGAATAGGTTTTTATGTATACCTACTGATAGCTAGCTGTAGTTCTAATAAATAAACTCCAATCAAATAACATTTTATTGGTTACATACACGTGTTTAGCTGATGTTATTGCGGGTGTAGCGAAGAGCTTGTAAAAAAATCTTTAGGCTAACAGTGATCACTGAAAAGTACATTTCCTGAAGAAAATGTGGTGTGTTTGCTAGCTTGTTTTAAAGTATATATGGTTTTGAAATACGCTATAGTAATAGTGACGGATTATGGTTGAAAACGTAGGGCGATGAAAAGTTATCATAGCCTGAATATATGAAAGTTGGTTCGGTGTATCTAGCTTGAACGGTTCAAGAGTTACTGTCGGTGGATTATTTTATGCTAATCTATGCAAATTAGAAAAGTTATAGTCGATTTAAAAAAAATGCCTGAACATGTAAAATGTGGTTAGGTGTCTCTAGCTTGAACTGTTCAAGAATTACTGTTGGTGAATTATATGATGCTAATTTATGCAAATGTGTATAGTTAATAAAAGGTTTAAAGAATTTGAAGTTAGAGTAGCATGCACATGTGAAAGTTGGTTTGGTGTTTATAGCTTATACAGTTCCAGAGTTACTGTCTGTGGGTTATTTTATGCAAATGCATTCATACATTAATAATATATTTCTCCAAATAAATCATTAACATGAGAAAATGTGTTTATCAGCATTTTGTCTGTATATTTAATGCTGCATAAGAGTATAAAAAGACAAGTATAGTATTTAGAAATTCTGTTAACTTTTAATATGCATTAGAAAATTACAATATTGTCCCCTTAAATGCAGAATAACAAATCTCAAAACACAGAATATATTTATATTGACTAGGCAAGTCTGTTAAGAACAAATTCTTATTTACAATGATGGCCAAACCCTATCCTGGACGACGCTGGGCCAATTGTGCGCTGCTCTGTGGGAATCCCAATCATGGCCGGTTGTGATACAGCCTGGAATCGAACCAGGGCCTGTAGTGACGCCTCTAGCACTCAGTTGCAGTGCCTTAGACCACTGCGCCACTCGAGAGATCCCAAAATAATAAGTACAAAAATAACTAATCAAACCTGAAAAAGGTTTTCCTTCATAGCAACCCTCTATGCAATCTTCAAAGCCCCTTAGAGCTGCACGGGATTGTCATTGAAATATGAAAATAGTATTGTTTAGTTTCAGAAAACCTCTAACTAGTACATAATATTATATTCTTCACACATATTGCTGGTTGGAGTGTCTTCCATTCATAATCTGGGCTCTGAAAGACTCGTCATAGGCGAGTCTGGGTTTCGCGTCATCCTTGTACACTGTTGTGTGTTGGGACGCAGCTTTGTAGGCCACCCCATAACTGAGGACAGAAAGAAAACGAAATTATTCAAATAAATGTATAATTATTATTCATATTTGTGAGTAAGAATAAGAAAGAGGATGAAGAGCATGGTTCTAGCTTAGAACTCTAATTTTCTGGTGGATAAAATGGAATTTACCCTTGTCGCTTCTCCTTTGATGGAATCATCCCTCTGAAGGCAATACACATCATAACTCCTCCTATGACCAACACAGCCCCGCCTATCCACCCCACAAAGAGGGCGGTGCCAAAGGTGTACCTGAAAAACAGAAGTGATACACTGACACACTAAAAATTACTTGACATTATGATTGATTCCAGTTTATACACCAAAGCAGCCTCCTAAATGACACTATTCCCTACATAGTGCACTACTTTTGACCAGAATCTAAAGGATAGGGTGCCATTTGGGAGAAGTGAATCCTTCTCATGTTGCAGTTAATGTACCTGGGAGTGAGAGATCCTCCAAGTCCTCCCAGTACTCCTTCTCCTCCATATCCACTGTCTGCATAGGTGGTGAACCGGAAGCTGGACACGATTAGGTTGGCAAAGACAGACACTCCAGCAATGCCACAGACACCTAGGAGAAGGAAAATTATATTTACATTTTGGTTAAGAAGAAGAAGAAAATGTGTCAATTGTCACCTTCAGATCACAGACATTTTTCTTTTACTTTAAACCCAAAATTAATCAGAATGATTTGGCTTGACAGTTATGAACATCAATATCAAAACATCAATAACAAAACATAATCAAAACAATACCACAATACATAAGATGGTATTTTGGTATTTGGTATTTTATTAAGATCCTGGTTAGCTGTTTGCAAAAGAGGCAACTACTCTTCCAACAGTCCACATAAAACATGTGTGGTATCCCAGGAGGTCTACCCCGGGGGATGGTAATAGAGGGGAGGTACGTGAGGCGACGTTGGCTCCCTCTGCTGGGAATACGGGAGCTGGGCACCCCGACACGGACAGCTAAGTGGAGGTAATTAGAGGAAAGTGCCAACCAGCCGCGGAGGCTAAATAAAAGGAGCACGATGGCACACCGTGAGGGAGAAGGGAGAGAGACGGACACCAGTTAAGAGAGAGAAGGACGACCGAGCAAGTTATTTCTTTGGTATATTTATTTTCTGTCTTACTAAAGTTGTTTTTGCGGACTAAAGCCTCCCTGTCTCTGTGTCAATCTCTGCACGCTCAACCCAAAACCCCATGGTTTACCACACATGACAGAACATTCATAGACAAGAATAGGTCAAGGACAGAACTACATACATTTAAAAAAGGCACATGTAGCCTACATATCAATACATACTGTGGTATCCCAGGAGGTCTACCCTGGTGGTTGGTGATAGAGGGGAGGTATGTGCCTAAACTCTGCTGGGAGTACATGGGCTGGGCGCCCCAACGCTGATGGCCCCAAGTAGAGGTAATTAAAGGAGAGTGCCAACCAGCTGTACAGGCCACATAACCGGTGGACAAAGAGAGAGGCAAGGAGTGAGCCTACAGACGGGAACAAAGCTCCCAGAGGCACGGAGCTGAACATGAGAAGGACCCAGCCAACCATAAGTTGTTTTGGTGTTATGTTTATTTTTTGTAAAGTCGTGTTTTCTGACTAGAACTTCACTGCCTCTGTGTCCATCTCTGCACGCTCAACCCAACACCCCACGTTGACCACATATGGTGGAGAATACAGTAGCTTTGGGTGCCGTGGGGTCGAGCATACAGAGATTACCATGGAGGAACTGTTGGTTCAGTTTATCCTCAGCCAGCAGACGCAACAGGCTCGCCAGGAGCAAGCGCTAGACGAGCAGTGCTAACAAAACCTCTGAGAGGGCTTAGGAGTCAGTTCCTGGTCAAAATCAGTTCCTGGTCAAGCTAATGGAGGAAAATGATGTGGAGACGTATTTGTGCACCTTCGAGATGACGGTGCAGAGGGAAGGCCCAAGCCCAAGTAGGTCAGCCTTTTAGCACCCTACCTCGCCGGGAAGGCCCAGAAGGCCTACTTTGACTTGAACGCAGATCAGGAGGCAAATTATGAGGGACTCAAACACGAGATCCTGAGCTGTTATGAATTGGTCCACAACTGGGCCTTTGACTCCACTATCCCTCCCCACGCTCAGATGAGCGACCTGGTGTGCCTTACCAAGGGCTGGCTACTGACCGACGTACTGGCCCTCCCAATAATCGATAAGGTTGTCCTGGATCTGTATCTTCGGGCCCTCCACTACGAGATGAAGGCGGCGGAGAGCCTGCAGAACCTGGAGGAATTCCTGACCAAAACATCCAGGACCTGCTGAAAGGGGCCTGGGCGGAAAGAGTGCACGCATGGAGGGGGAAGAAAAGCGCAGAGAGAGGCGAAGGACTGAAGGGGGCTCGGACAGAACTAGCCAAGGCCGGGAAGCAGGAGGGCGACCTGAACCGATGACGACGTCCACTGCTAGACCTAGATCAGAGGCGCCGCTATGAGTGCTGCAAGACCTCGCGTGGAGCTGCCCCGGCCAGGAGGAGTCCATGCCCTCCGCATCCCCCAGCTCCAAGGTAACCCGGATGGCTAGTTGTCACCTCCTGTTGGGCGCACACCGAGACGGCCCCTCCAATGGTTCCAGTACAAATCAATGGCATCGACACCAGCGCTTTGCTGGACTCTGGCAGCATGGTGACCCTGGCCCAACCGCAGTGGCTAACAAGAGAGTGGGAAGACGAACCGGGGGATGAAGAGATGACAGTGTCCTGTGTCCTGTACACAGTGTCCTGTAAACAGGGACACAAAGTGGTACCCAACCGTGCCGGTGCAGATAACCACCCCAAGGGTGATGGGGGAGTGCCAGATGCACATGGGGGCTGTTCCTAACTTGCCCGTGCCAATTATCCTCTGTAGAGATTGCCCTCTCTTCCAGGCACTGTGGAGGAGGGACATGGGGAGGGTAATCGAGAGAGACGGGAGAAACTGGGACCAGCTGCTGCCCCACTTGATGGGAGGGGGCTATACCACTACCGGTGTCTTCCTTTCGGTCTCCACGGGGCCCCAACAACCTTCCAGCGACTCATAGACCGCGTCCTGCGCCCACACCATGAGTACGCTGTGACTTATTTGGATGATATAATTGTGCACAGTGACAGTTGGGAGTCCCATCTCTGTAGGTTACAGGCGGTGGTGGATGCGCTAAGGGAGTCTGGGCCTACCGCAAACCCCCACAAGTGCAAGCTGGGCTACGCCAAGGTGGAGTACCTGGGCTATCGAATTGGGCGGGGAAATGTGAAGCCCCAAGAAGAAAACAAAACGCAGCCATTAGGGAATGGCTGGTCCCCCGAACCAAAAGACAGATGAAGATGGCACCAAGTAGAGGTAATTAGTGGAGAGTGACAACCAGCCATGCAGGCCACATAAAGGGAGCACCATGGCACACCGTGAGGAGGACAAAGAGAGAGGCAAGGAGTGAACCTACAGAGGGGAACAAAGCTCTTGGAGGCATGGAGCCATACATGAGGAGAAGGACCAAGCCAACCCTAAGTTATTTTGGTGTTTTTGTTGCCTAATAAAGTTGTGTTTTCTGACTGGAACCTTCTCTGTGCCCATTTCTGCACGCTCAACCCAACACCCCACGGTTAACCACAATACACACAAACTTCAAATAGGGGGGAGGTGTCAGGTGTTGCTTAATCTTTTTTTAAACCAGGTTTGCTGTTCATTTGAGCAATATGAGATCGAAGGGTGTTCCATAAAATAATGGCTCAAAATAACACTGTATACTTTCCTGACATTGTTTTGGATTTGAGGACCGTGAAAAGACCCCTAGTGGCATGACTGGTGGGGTAAGTGTGTGTGTCAGAGCAATTTGTAAGTGGGCTATGCAAACAATTTAGACATTTCAACACAATGATTCTTATAAAAAGTGAGGCAGTCACTCTCCTCAACTCTTAGCCAAGAGAGACTGTCATGCATAATATTTATATTAGCCCTCTGAATAAAATGAAGACGTGCTGCTCTGTTCTGGGCCAGCTGCAGTCTAGGTCATTCTTTGTAGCACTCGACCACAGAACTGGACAATAATCAAGACGAAACAAAACCAGAGCCTGCAAGATTTGCTTTTTGGAGTGTGGTGTCAAGAAAGGATTCACCTGCGAGCAGGAACATCACCAAAACTTCGGTAAAAGACATCACCTCACCTGCAAGCAGAAACATGACCCCAGAGGTCAGTGTCATGGTAGCCTTGACATTGTCCTCCATATTTCCCATCTTCAGACTCTTGAGGGCAAAGATGGCGATCAGACAGCCGATGGCTCCCAGAACTATCCCAACTATCATCAGTGCCCGCACAGCTTGGAGCATAACTACGGGTCAAACAAAACCAGACGTCAGATAAAAGTCTTACTTTGATACTTAAGTCATGACCTGTGATTGTGTGTATCATACGTATCTACCAAAGTACTGTGGTATTTAATTTAGATCATAGATTTTCCAACATTAAAAAAACTAAAACTACATTCATTTTCAAATGTACATCCAAATGACAAAAATGTTTTATTGATTAGGGCTCTATAGTACTCCTGTTTTCATGGGCCATTTAACTATATTTTGTGCCTGGAAGATAATCTCACTTCCTGTTCTTGAATTTAATTTGACCAATTATTTAAAGACTTAACTGCTCTAATAAACATGTTTAAATCAATATAACTTTTGAGACAAAAACAACGTTACCTTTTATTGATCATGGCCCTAGACTCTACTCACATTAAAATGATCCACTGTCTAAACTATATGGAAGATAATCTCACTTCCCGCCTTTAACACACAATTTTAAAGATTAAACGTTGCTGAAGAAACTAGATTAGACATGCTCAAAGAAAGAAAAAAAAGTTTGTTTTATACTACTACTATACTACTAATATCAACTAATAGAAACAATTACCATATCTTATCTAGAGTCACACCCTTGAGAGGCACTCGACATACAAAGCTCGATCGAGATCAAGTTAACAGTGCTGACCATCCATTGGCATTTATATTTGCTAAATGTATGTGAAAGAAACATAATGTTTAACTTCTTACAAGTCAATAAAGCAAACCTTACCTGGCAGCCCTAGTATGGTAAAATAAGGCCTGCATTGGGTCATTCCAGATGAGTTTTCTACACATGATTTCCAGAGTCCAGAGTAAGTGTAAACACTTGTTATGACTGAGAAGGACCGGTCCTGTAAACCCCACATATCCATGGCTGTAGCAGCAGATATGAAAAACTGGCCCAACACACCCAAAATGAAGCCGATTTGCTGAATCACTGAGGTGCCCATTTTAGCTTCCGTTCCTGTTTGATGTCAGACACCTTTGCTTGAAGTCATGAACTGGCCTTCTATCCTCGGGTTCTTATCACTACGTACTCTTGAACAGGGAACCAACCTTATCAGATGTTTGCTTAAAATTGTCCGGAGTTGCTGTCACAGTTTCGGGCAACGGTTGTTTGTTCGGGAAGCGTGACTAATGACAAAAGGTTGTGCCTTACCTTAACCTTGTTTCCATATGCGACTAGTTTCAGGAAACTACACATAAATTGCATGTCACTACTTCACAGGAGTCGCATTTGTACGTAAACATTTATTTGGGCAGAAATGCCATCAAATGTGTACGCCATCTGTAAATAAGAATAAAATTGTTAAATTATACTAGCCTAGGTTAAGCCACGAAAAAAGACAGGAACCTTCCCGCTAGCCATGATTGGGCTGGACATGCCGGGAGATGAGTTCGAATTGGTCTGCCATTTAGCAGGCTTCTGTCAACAACATAAACTGCTCAGTATGTATGGGTAATCTTTCTAATTGCTAATGCTCTCCACTTTCTGGATTACCGAGTTTTAAAATCAATGGAATTCCTAGTGGAATCAGAGATGGAGAAAATGTTTGCATTTAATTGCAAATATGCGGAGGTAGTTGAAAAGAGAACACAGAGAACACCTGTCTCCGAATTACATCTTCAAACTAAAGGCAACCATGGCATCCGTGACAGAGAGGGAGAAGTTCATCCATGTATATGGGTGTCCAGTAGGAAGGAAGTTAGAGGTAGTTTCAAGAGCCAATGCTAACTAGCGTTAGCGCAATGACTGGATACCTCCAACTTCCTTCAGACTGGACACAGAGACATAAAAATGAGAGCTCATCTCACTTTCATCATTAAAAAATATATATTTCACCTTTATTTAACCAGGTAGGCAAGTTAAGAACAAGTTCTCATTTACAACTTTAACCTGGCCAAGATAAAGCAAAGCAGTGTGAAGTCAATAAAACAATAGAAAGATCTATGTACAGTGTGTGCAAATGTAGAAGAGTAGGGAGGTAAATAGGCCATAGAGGCGAAATCATTACAATTTAGCATTAACACTGGAGTCATAGATGTACAGATGATGATGTGCAAGTAGAGATACATGGGTGCAAAAGAGCAAGAGGGTCAGTAATAATAAAGGGATGAGGTAGTTGGGTGGGCTATTTACAGATTGGCTGTGTACAGGTACAGTGATCAGTAAGCTGCTTTGACAGCTGATTCTTAAAGTTAGAGAGGGAGATATAAGACTCCAGCTTTAGTGATTTTTGCAATTTGTTCCAGTCAAGAGAGAACTGGAAGGAAAGGCAGCCAAAGTAAGTGTTAAATATACCTGCTGGAGTGCATGCTATGGGTGGGTGTTGCTATGGTGACCAGTAAGCTGAGATAAGGTGGGGCTATACCTAGCAAAGACTTAATTGATGACCTGGAGCCAGTGGTTTTGGGGACGAATATGTAGTGAGGGCCAGCTGATGAGAGCATACAGGTCGCAGTGGAGGGTAGTATATGGGGCTTTGGTGACAAAACAGATGGCACTGTGATAGACTACATCCAGTTTGCTGAGTAGAGTGTTGGAGGCTATTTTGTAAATGACATTGCCGAAGTCAAGGATCGGTAGGATAGTCAGTTCTACGAGGATATGTTTGGCAGCGTGAGTGAAGGAGGCTTTGTTCCGAAATAGGAAGCTGATTCTAGATTTAATTTTGGATTGGAGATGCTTAATAATGTGAGTCTGGAAGGAGAGTTTACAGTCTAACCAGACATCTAGGTATTTGTAGTCGTCCACATATTCTAAGTCAGGCCACGGAAGGAGTGCTGTATGGCGTTGAAGCTCTGTTGGAGGTTTGTTAGCACAGTGTCCAAAGAAGGGCCAGATGTTTGTATACAGAATGGTGTCATCTGCGTATGGGTGGATCAGAGAATCACCAGCAGCAAGAGCGAAATCATTGATATATACAGAGAAAGGAGTCGGCACGACTCTGTGCCACCCCCATAGAGACTGCCAGACGTCCGGACAACAGGCCCTCTGATTTGACACACTGAACTCTATCTGAGAAGTAGATTGCATAGTGGAGAAGGTAAGGTGGGATTCGAAATGGTTGGTGATCTGTTTGTTAACTTGGCTTTCAAAGATTTTAGAAAGGCAGGGCAGGATGGATGTAGGTCTATAACAGTTTGGGTCTAGAGTGTGTCCCACTTTGAAGAGGAGGATGACCGGGAGCAGCTTTCCAATCTTTGGGGATCTCAGACGATATGAAAGAGAGGTTGAATAGGCTAGTAAAAGGGGTTCCAACAATGTTGGTGGATCATTTTAGAAAGAGAGGATCCAGATTGTCTAGCCCAGCTGATTTATTTTGCAGCTCTTTCAGAACATCAGCTGTCTGGATTTGGGTGAAGGAGAAGCGGGGGTGGGGGGGGGGGGGGTGGCTTGGGCAAGTTGCTGTGGGGGGTGCTGAGATGTTGGCCCCTGTAGGGGTAGCCAGGTGGAAAGCATGGCCAGGCGTAGAAAAATGCTTATTGAAATGATTGATTATCGTAGATTTATTGTTTCCTTTCCTCAGTGCAGTGGGCAGCTGGGAGGAGGTGCACTTATTCTCCATGAACTTTACAGTGTCCCAAAACTTTTTGGAATTAGTGCTGCAGGATGCAAATTTCTGTTTGAAAAAGCTAGCCTAAGCTTTCCTAACTGACTGAGTATATTGGTTCCTGACTTCCCTGAAAGTTTCATATCGCGGGGGCTATTCGATACTAATGCAGAACGCCACAGGATGATTTTGTGCTGGTCAAGGACGGTCAAGTCTGGGGTGAAATAAGGGCTATATCTGTTCTTAGTTCTACATTTTTTTTAATGGAGCATGCTTATTTAAAATGGCGAGGAAAGCACTTTTAAAGAGCAACCAGGCATACTCTACTGATGGGATGAGGTAAATATCCTTCCAGGATACCCGGGCCAGGTCGAGTAGCTAGGCAAGCTGGAGACACGGCGATTCAGACAGCTAGCAGGCAGGAGCACAACAGAAGAGCCTGTTGAAACCCCCTCGGCTGGTTACGTTGGCAGACCAGTCGTGATGGATCGGCGGGGCTCCGTGTCAGCAGTCAAGGGTTCAGGCCAATTGGCAAAAGAGGTATCGTAGCCCAGGAATTGGCTGATGGATCTCTTCGGCTAGCCGGGAGATGGGCCTAGCTCGAGGCTAGATCCAGGCTATCTGGTGCTTGCTTCGGCACAGAGACGTTAGCCGTGAGTAGTCACTCGGATAGCAGCCAGCTATCTGCGATGATCCGGTGTAAAGGTTCAGAGCTTGGAGATGTGGTAGAGAAAAATCTGCCCGATTTGCTCTGGGTTGATATCTCGCTGTGCAGACTGGTATGAATTGACCGGGCTGAGGTTGGCTGATGTCCGAGTTAACAGTGATGACCGCTAGCAGTGGCTAACTGACTACTAGCTAGTGGCTAGTTAGCTGGCTAACTTATGATGGGGGTTCCGGTTCTAAAGTATAAAAATAGCAGATCCGTACCACATTGGGTGAGGCGGGTTGCAGGAGAGTATGTTCAGTCCGTAGATGGAAATTGAGATTAAAAATATAAAAAATATATACAAAATATATACGGAAAAAACTATATATACACGGGATGGGACAAGACAAAACAGACGTCCGGCTACTATGCCATCTTGGAACACACGTTCATACCTGCTGTACTGATGTATTTTGCAAGTTACATACAGTATCTTGAAAATTAGATTACTGACATGCAACATATTTTGGGACTATATCAACAATGGGACTAATGAAACAAATACCTGAAGATAGTTTTGGGGTGGAGTTTTACTTTAAGTTACAGGTCCAGTTGACTGCCTGCCCCTCTCCCAGCCTTTAGTGAATATTTGTTTTAATTTCAACAACTTTCTACTTGTGATGTGATAGACGCCTTGTGACAGTTGGATGTTAAAAAAAATCCACTGGGGCTGATTTACTTGATTCTTTCTTGCTTCAGCTTTCTGCTCCTCTGATCTCAGAATGTTTAACACATTTTTTTTTTACCTTACAATTATTTCAGATACCATCCCTTGGGTCTGCAAATATATATATTCCCACCTTCAGAAAGGTGATGACCCATGTGACCTAGATAATTAATCGCATCATTTCCAAACTGTCTTGCCCTGCAAAAATTATAGAATCCTTGGTAAATACTAATTTTTTAACTATGAAATATATACTAAATGCACACCTGTCAGGTTTCAGACCTTTAAATTATGTTCTTAATTGTTTGGATAAAAAATTAACACTGTGTGGCCCTTTTTATTGACCTGTCGAAAGCCTTCGACCTAGTGGACAACGATTACTTATTTAGTAGGGTGACGAGACGTCCCCTTTTTCCGGGGACAGTCCCCATTTTTGGTGGCCTGTCCCCGGCTGGAGCTATCACCTGAAATGTCCCCTTTTTTAACTGCTAGTTAAAAACAGACCGCAAAGTGAAATAATATTTTACGTGGCAAGAAAGACTGGGCAGCAGAGCCTACCAGTTGACGTCTAAATTGCGTTGTGCTTGTTTTGGCCAACAGAGGGGGCTGCTCGCTATAGCATTCACTCTTCTTCTTCTACTAACTACTTGCTCACACTAGTTTTAGAGAAAACTGCTGTGGAAAACTCAGCCAGAAGCTATCAAGGGTCAAGTGAATCCACAACATCACCACAAATCTATTTTCATGCCAGGTACAATCATACAATCGTTTGAGATACTAGCTAGTGATGTTATAATGTCACAATTTATTATATAGCTAGATGATCTGCTCGAAAGGTTTAAAATAGGTTATGCTAATTAATGTTAGCTATGTAGACTACGTTAGCTAGCTAGGTTAGCTAGCTACTGTCATGGTAGCTAGATTAAAAACTTTCACATGTAAACATGCAGTGGAAGGGCTATTTTGAAAATATGATTATATTAAAGTAATGCACAATTAATTATGAAAATATTTACTTGTAGATTACAATTTTAATGGTTTGGCATTATAATTAGTGTGAAAATATATTTAGACATTTTCATGGATAACATTAGCATAATATTTTCTGTTCGAGAGTGGAGAGGAAGGAGAGGAGGAAGACTGAATAGGAAGAAGAGTGAAGGAGATAGAGGAGGAAAGGTAAAGATATGGGCAACTACTTAGGTAACACAGGACCTAGACCAGGTTGAATTTGTGTCCCTGTCCATTGATGCGTCCAATCATGGACATGTAAAGTTGCTGCCAATAGTAGTCAGATATTGTAAAGATATATGATGGCAGCACATCTGTGGAAACAAAACTGCTTGATTTTATTGAATTGAAAGGAGAAACAGCAGAGGTAATTGAAAGTCCTGGTGGTCATCCCAAAATTTTACCTGGAGAACAAAGTTGTGGCATTCTCTGCCGACATCGAATAGCCCCCATGATATGCAACTTTTCAGGGAAGTTAGGAACCAATATACACAGGCAGTTAGGAAAGCAAAGGCTAGATTTTTCAAACAGAAATTTGCATCCTGTAGTACAAACTCAAAAAAGTTCTGGGACACTAAAGTCCATGGAGAATAAGGGCACCTCCTCCCAGCTGCCCACTGCACTGAGGCTAGGAAATACTCTCACCAATAAAACCACTATAATTGAGAATTTCAATAAGCATTTCTCTACAGCTGGCCATGTTTCCACCTGGCTACCCCATACCCCGGTCAACTTGCCCAAACCCCCACCATTTCTCCTTCACCCAAATCTTCACCCAAATCTTTCTAAAATGATCTGCAAAAATGGTTGCAACCCCTATTACTAGCCTGTTCAACCGCTCTTTCGTATCGTCTGAGATCCCCAAAGATTGGAAATCTGCCGCGGTCATTCCCCTCTTCAATGAGGGAGACACTCTAGACCCAAACTGCTACAGACCTTTAACTATCTTACCCTGCCTTTCTGAGGTCTTTGAAAGCCAAGTTAACAAACAGATTACCGACCATTTCGAATCCCACCTTACATTCTCCACTATGCAATCTGATTTCAGAGCTGGTCATGGGTGCACCTCAGCCACGCTCAAGGTCTTAAACGATAACATAACTGCCATCGATAAGAGACATTACTGTGCAGCCGTCTTCATCGACCTGGCCAAGGCTTTCGACTCTGTCAATCACCACATTCTTATCGGCAGACTTAACCGCCGTGGTTTCTCAAATGACTGCCTAGCCTGGTTCACCAACTACTTCTCTGATAGAGTTCAGTGTGTCAAAACGGAGGGCCTGTTGTCCGGGCCTCTTGCAGTCTCTATGGGGGTGCCACAGGGTTCAATTCTCGGGCCGACTCTCTTCTCTGTATACATCAATGATGTCACTCTCGCTGCTGGTGATTCTCTGATCCACCTCTACGCAGACGACACCATTCTGTATACTTCTGGCCCTTCTTTGGACACTGTGTTAAACTAACCTCCAGAAGAGCTTCAATGCCATACAACTCTCCTTCCGTGGCCTCCAACTGCTCTTAAATGCAAGTAAAAACCAAATGCATGCTCTTCAACCGATCGCTGCCCACACCTGCCCTCCCGTCCAGCATCACTACTCTGGACAGTTCTGACAACTATAAATACCTAGGTGTCTGGTTAGACTGTAAACTCTCCTGCCAGACTCACATTAAGCATCTCCAATCCAAAATTAAATCTAGAATCGGCTTCCTATTTTGCAACAAAGCCTCCTTCACTCATGCTCCCAAACATACCCTCGTAAAACTGAAAATCCTACCGATCCTCGACTGTGGAGATGTCATTTCCAAAATAGCCCCCAACACTCTACTCAACAAATTGAATGCAGTCTATCACAGTGCCATCTGTTTTGTCACCAAAGCCCCATATACTACCCACCACTGCAACCTGAACGCTCTGACCCTCGCTTCATACTCGTCGCCAAACCCACTGGCTCCAGGTCATCTACAAGTCTCTGATAGGTAAGGCCCTGCCTTATCTCAGCTCACTGGTCACGTTAGCAGCACCCACCCATAGCACGCCCTCCAGCAGGTATATCTCTCTAGTCACCCCCAAAGCCAATTACTATTGGCCGCCTTTCCTTCCAGTTCTCTGCTGCCAATGACTGGAATGATTTGCAAAAATCACTGAAGCTGCAGACTCTTACCTCCCTCACTAGATTTAAGCACCAGCTGTCAGAGCAGCTCACAGATCACTGCACCTGTACATAGCCCATCTGTAAATAGCCCATCCAACTACCTCATCCCCATACTGTATTTTTTTTTTATATCGCTCCTTTGCACCCCTGTATTTCTACTTGCACATTCATCTTCCGCACATCAATCACTCTAGTGTCAAATTGGTATATTGTAATTACTTCGCCACCATGGCCTATTTATTGCCTTATACCTCCCTTTTCTTACCTCTTTTGCACACACTGTATATATATTTTCTTCAACTGTATTATTGACTGTATGTTTTGTTTATTCCATGTAAAACTCTGTGTTGTTGTATGTGTTGAACTGCTGTGGTTTTTTCTTGGCCAGGTCGCAGTTGTAAATGAGAACATGTACTCAACTTGCCTACCTGGCTAAATGAAGGTGAAATAAAAAAAATACATCAACATTTGCAAATCGTAGTCTGGCTTTTCTATGGCGGTTTTGGAGCGGTGGCTTCTTTCTTGCTGAGCGGCCTTTCAGGTTATGGTTTGCTCTTTATTCATCCACACAAAACCGTCCGGGCCTGCGGTTATAACGTGGGGTCTGGTGTGGTGGAGTTTTTTCCCCCCCTACCTACACCATTTGGGGTTGGTCTGCCCGGAAGTCCAGGACACAGTTGCACAGGGAGGGGTTCAGACCCAGGGCCCTGAACATAGTGATGAGCTTGGAGAGCGCTCTGGTGTTGGATAAAAGGCTGCCTCACAATAAGTTTCTCTGTACCGTTGTCATTATCAATAAAACCCAACCTGAAAACCTGCAGTACAAATAAGTGGACATTTAATCTACAATATTTTACATTAGGTATGTTTCAGGTCTGAAGCCTCCTTCGGAACCAACACCAGAACGAATCCAAATACATTTGTTTTTTAATTAGATTTTTTATTGAACCTTTATTTAGCTAGGCAAGTTAGTTAAGAACAAATTCTTATTTACAATGACGGCCTACCCTGGCCAAACTCTAACCCGGACGACGCTGGGCCAATTGTGAGCCACCCTATGGGGCTGTGACACAACCTGGAATCAAACCAGGGTCTGTAGTGACACCTCTAGCACTGAGAAGAAAAGCCTTAGACCGCTGTGCCACTCTGGAGCCCTGTCCTTCACATGCTTTCTGTGTATTCTCTTCCTCTATACAATACTTTTTATGTATACCTTAATTAACATGTATTATGCTAAATCATCATCGTTCTTCAAGTGCAGAAGTAGATACCAAGCCTTTATATTTGTTCTGTCTCACTATGTTTTTGTGATTACTTTTTGATGTCGATACCAGATGACTCTGTTGATAGTGTGTGGACTCAGTTCTGTATTACCACCAGCCAGCGAAGCGAAGGTAAATAGCAAACACTGATATGATTGTAATGAACTGAAACCAATTTTACCAAGGCTGATACCATGAAAACAAATGTCAGAGACCTGCATTCAGACAGACGGTTGCAAAATATTGGTCATTCGAGGCACAGATGGGCAGTATTTCTGTTACATGTATTTGAAACATGTATTTCTATTACTTCTGAGTATTTTGTATTACACTCGGCTAAACTACACTCCAATGTATTGTTGGGTTCTAGCTTGAAATATACTTGTTACCATACTATAACTTATTGATTACTTTACATGTATAAGGAATGTAACAGTACCAGTCAAAAGTTTGGACACACGTACTCATTCCAGGGTTTTCCTTTATTTTTACTATTTTCTACATTGTATAATAATAGTGAAGACATCAAAACTATGAAATACAGACCAAAGGACAGATGTCCACCGATCTAAAAAAATTCCACAAATTTACTTTTAACAAGGCACACCTGTTAATTGAAATGCATTCCAGGTGACTACCTCATGAAGCTGGTTGAGAGAATGCCAAGAGTGTGCAAAGCTTTCATCAAGGCAAAGGGTGGCTATTTTGAAGAATCTCAAATATAAAATATATTTTGATTTGTTTAACACTTTTTTGTTTCAACATTATTCCGTATGTGTTATTTAAAAGTCTTCACTATTATTCTACAATGTAAAAAATAGAAAAAAAATAATTAAAACGCTTGAATGAGTAGGTGTTCCAAACGTTTGTCTGGTGCTGTATATGTTGGGATCAATGGAGGGTGGATAAGAACTAGGTGTATGGAAAGTTACTTAAGTGAGACAAGGGGGAGTGCAGATCGTTCACATTCGTGTCAAAACACGTTATTGTTAAATGTCATGGATCCTAAGGAGGGAGGCAAAGGGCAACAGTCTGGTTTCAGTCACTGATAAGGTAAAACAGCCGTGGATTAGGGAGGAGTGAGGAATTAGGCACGAGGTCAGGTTGTGTGATAAAGAGTGTCTGCTAAATCAATTCAATGTGTACAGTCGAAGTCAGAAGTTTACATACACTTGGTTGGAGTCATTAAAACTTGTTTTTCAACCACTCCACAAATTGATGTTAACAAACTATAGTTTTGGCAAGTCGGCTAGGACATCTACTTTATGCATGACACAAGTAATTTTTCCAACAATTGTTAACAGACAGATTATTTCACTTATAATTCACTGTATCACAATTCCAGTGGGTCAGAAGTTTACATACACTAAATTGACTGTGCCTTTGAACAGCTTGGAAAAATCCAGAAAATTATGTAATGGCTTTAGAAGGTTCTGATGCGTTTATTGGCATCATTTGAGTCAATTGGAGGTGTACCTGTGGATGTACACTGCTCATAAAAATAAAGGGAACACTTAAACAACACAATGTAACTCAAAGTCAATCACACTTCTGTGAAATCAAACTGTCCACATAGGAAGCAACACTGATTGACAATAAATGTCACATGATGTTGTGCAAATGGAATAGACAACAGGTGGAAATTTTAGGCAATTAGCAAGACACCCCAATAAAGGAGTGGTTCTGCAGGTGGTGACCACAGACCACTTCTCAGTTCCTATGCTTCCTGGCTGATGTTTTGGTCACTTTTGAATGCTGGCGGTGCTTTCACTCTAGTGGTAGCATGAGACGGAGTCTACAACGCACACAAGTGGCTCAGGTAGTGCAGCTCATCCAGGATGGCACATCAATGCGAGCTGTGGCAAGAAGGTTTGCTGTGTCTGTCAGCGTAGTGTCCAGAGCATGGAGGCGCTACCAGGAGACAGGCCAGTACATCAGGAGACGTCGAGGAGGCCGTAGGAGGGCAACTACCCAGCAGCAGGACCGCTACCTCCGCCTTTGTGCAAGGAGGAGGAGGAGGAGCACTGCCAGAGCCCTGCAAAATGACCTCCAGCAGGCCACAAATGTGCATGTGTCTGCTCAAACGGTCAGAAACAGACTCCATGAGGGTGGTATGAGGGCCCGACGTCCACAGGTGGGGTTTGTGCTTTACAGCCCAACACCGTGCAGGACGTTTGGCATTTGCCAGAGAACACCAAGATTGGCAAATTCGCCACTGGCGCCCTGTGCTCTTCACAGATGAAAGCAGGTTCACACTGAGCACATGTGACAGACGTGACAGAGTCTGGAGACGCCGTGGAGAACGTTCTGCTGCCTGCAACATCCTCCAGCATGACCGGTTTGGCGGTGGGTCAGTCATGGTGTGGGGTGGCATTTCTTTGGGGGGCCGCACAGCCCTCCATGTGCTCGCCAGAGGTAGCCTGGCTGCCATTAGGTACCGAGATGAGATCCTCAGACCCCTTGTGAGACCATATGCTGGTGCGGTTGGCCCTGGGTTCCTCCTAATGCAAGACAATGCTAGACCTCATGTGGCTGGAGTGTGTCAGCAGTTCCTGCAAGAGGAAGGCATTGATGCTATGGACTGGCCCGCCCGTTCCCCAGACCTGAATCCAATTGAGCACATCTGGGACATCATGTCTCGCTCCATCCACCAACGCCACAGACTGTCCAGGAGTTGGCGGATGCTTTAGTCCAGGTCTGGGAGGAGATCCCTCAGGAGACCATCCGCCACCTCATCAGGAGCATGCCCAGGCGTTGTAGGGGGGTCATACAGGCACGTAGAGGCCACACACACTACTGTCAGCCTGTAGTGTGGTTTTCCTATTTAATTTTGAGTGTGAGTCCATATCCAGACCTCCATGTGTTCATACATTTTTACATCATTTTTGTTGTGATTTTGTTGTCAGCACATTCAACTATGTAAAGAAAAAAGTATTTAATAAGAATATTTAATTCATTCAGATCTAGGATGTTTTATTTTAGTGTTCCCTTTATTTTTTTGAGCAGTGTATTTCAAGGCCTACCTTCAAACTCAGTGGCTCTTTGCTTGACATCATGGGAAAATCAAAAGAAATCTGCCAAGACATTTGTAGACCTCCACAAGTCTGGTTGATCTTTGGGAGCAATTTCCCAAATGCCTGAAGATACCACGTTCATCTGTACAAACAATAGTACGCAAGTATAAACACCATGGGACCACACAGCCGTCACACCGCTCTTGAAAAAGATTTGTTCTGTCTCCTCGAGTTGAACATACTTTGGTGTGAAAAGTGCAAATCAATCCCAGAACAACAGCAAAGGACCTTGTGAAGATGCTGGAGGAAACCGGTAGAAAAGTATCTATATCCACAGTAAAACGGGTCCTATATTGACATAACCTGAAAGGCTGCTCAGCAAGGAAGAAGCCACTGCTCCAAAATGGGAACTACAAATGTGGCTCATGTGCACTGTGCAATAGTATTATAAAAAAACATCCTTCTTTTAGACACCCACATACAGTTCGAAGAATTCCTGTTAGGGGTATCATCACATGCAAGACCATGGGAGCAATCTCATCACCTGTTCATGTGGAAAAGACGAAAAGACAATTCAAACAATTCATAGCTAAACACTGCAGTTCAATCAGGTGTCAAATAGTTCAAGCTAACCATCCAATCTCCTCCCTCAAATACACAGGCATTGAGCATGTTGCTCTGCCAAGGAGAGGAAGTAACATTGAGATCCTAATACTACAAAGGGAGGCTTACTGGATATCCTATCTAAAAACATTGACCCCTAGTGGTCTGAATATTGACTTTGACCTCATGACCAACTTATTATGAACAATTCTTTCTTTCTTTTATTAACAAGTCTTATAAATTGATATATTCTTTCTACAGCTTATTAGAGGACACCTGATATGTTCCCCCTGTTCATGATGCTTATTATGCTTATTATGTTTGAACCAAAAGATTACATGTGACGAATATGAAGTTATATAGAAAAAAATTCAATATGTGAAATTCAATTAAACAATCATTTATGTTGATGCTAATATTATGTACAATATTCAATTATGTTTCTATTTGATTACAATAGCCTAATATTTAATTTGCCAAAATCTATTGTTTTTTAACAGTTTCACTAATTCATTCTAATTACCTTAATCATTAATACACACCCCTAACTATTGTCATTATTTGCACTAATTACAATCTGTCTACATAACCTTGTTCACGAATTCATGGAATTGCCCTGAAGAAGGCACAGTTATGCCGAAACATTGGTAAATACCCAATACATTACTGGGAGTTTATATATGGAGTGTGCAACTCTCTTTATTTTGATAGTTTATTTGCCGTAAGTCAGCACCTCCACACAAACACATTTTTCTGGGTGTGTGCCAACTCATGTTTTTTATGAGTCTGTAATACTAACATGTTTCAAGCAGACCACAATAGTCCCTGTGCCCAAGAACACTAAGGTAATCTGCCTAAATGACTACCGATCCATAGCACTCACGTCTGTAGCCATGAAGTGCTTTGAAAGGCTGGTTATGGCTCACATCAACACCATTATCCCAGAAACCCTAGACCCACTCCAATTTGCATACTTCCCTAACAATATCAACAGATGATGCAATCTCTATTGGACTCTACACTGCCCTTTCCCACCTGGACAAAAGGAACACCTATGTGAGAATGCTATTCATTGACTACAGCTCAGCGTTCAACACCATAGTGCCCTCAAAGCTCATCACTAAGCTAAGGACCCTGGGACTAAACACCTCCCTCTGCAACTGGATCCTGGACTTCCTGACGGGCCACCCCCAGGTGGTAAGGGTAGGTAACAACACATCCGCCACGCTGATCCTCAACACGGGGGGCCCTCAGGGGTGCTTGCTCAGTCCCCTCCTGTACTCCCTGTTCACTCATGATTGCACGGCCAGGCACGACTCCAACATCATCATTAAGTTTGCCAATGACACAACAGTGGTAGAACTGATCAGCGACAACAACGAGACAGCCTACAGGGAGGAGGTAAGAGAACTGGCCTTGTGGTGCCAGGACAACAACCTCCCCCTCAATGTGAACAAGCCAAAGGAGATGATTGTGGACAACAGGAAAAGGAGGACTGAGCACCCCCCCATTCTCATCGACGGGGCTGTAGTGGAGCAGCTTGAGAGCTTCAAGTTCCTTGATGTCCACATCACCAACAAACTTACATGGTCCAAGCACAGCAAGACAGTCGTGAAGAGTGCACGACAAAGCCTATCCCCCCTCAGGAGAATGAAAAGATTTGGCATGGGTCCTCAGATCCTCAAAAGGTTCTACAGCTGCACCATCGAGAGCATCCTGACTGGTTGGATCACTGCCTGGTATGGCAACTGCTTGGCCTCCGACCACAAGGCACTATAGAGGGTCGTGCGTACGGCCCAGTACAACACTGGGGCCAAGCTTCCTGCCATCCAGGACCTCTATACCAGGCAGTGTCGGACGAAGGCCCTAAAAATAGTCAAATCCTCCAGCCACCCTAGTCATAGACTGTTCTCTCTGCTACCGCACGGCAAGCGGTAACAGAGCCTCAAGTCTAGGTCCAAAAGGCTTCTTAGCAGCTTCTACCCCCAAGCCATAAGACTCCTGAAAAGCTAATCAAAGGGCTACCCAGACCCCTCTTTTATGCTGCTGCTACTCTGCGTTTATTACATGTACATATTCCCTCGATTACCTCGACTAACCGGTGCCTCCGCACATTGACTCTGTACCGGTACCCCCTGTATATAGCCTCCACATTGACTCTGTACCGGTACCCCCTGTATATAGCCTCCACATTGACTCTGTACCGGTACCCCCTGTATATAGCCTCCACATTGACTCTGTACCGGTACCCCTGTATATAGCCTCCACATTGACTCTGTACCGGTACCCCCTGTATATAGCCTCCACATTGACTCTGTACCGGTACCCCCCTGTATATAGCCTCCACATTGACTCTGTACCGGTACCCCCTGTATATAGCCTCCACATTGACTCTGTACCGGTACCCCCTGTATGTAGCCTCCACATTGACTCTGTACCGGTACCCCCTGTATATAGCCTCCACATTGACTCTGTACCGGTACCCCCTGTATGTAGCCTCCACATTGACTCTGTACCGGTACCCCTGTATATAGTCTCCACATTGACTCTGTACCGGTACCCCCTGTATATAGCCTCCACATTGACTCTGTACCGGTACCCCCTGTATATAGCCTCCACATTGACTCTGTACCGGTACCCCCTGTATATAGCCTCCACATTGACTCTGTACGGTACCCCCTGTATATTGCCTCCACATTGACTCTGTACCGGTACCCCCTGTATATAGCCTCCACATTGACTCTGTACCAGTACCCCTGTATATAGCCTCCACATTGACTCTGTGCGGTACCCCCTGTATATAGCCTCCACATTGACTCTGTACCGGTACCCCCTGTATATAGCCTCCACATTGACTCTGTACCGGTACCCCTGTATATAGCCTCCACATTGACTCTGTACCGGTACCCCTGTATATAGCCTCCACATTGACTCTGTACCGGTACCCCTGTATGTAGCCTCCACATTGACCCTGTACCGGTACCCCTGTATGTAGCCTCCACATTGACTCTGTACCGGTACCCCCTGTATATAGCCTCCACATTGACTCTGTACCGGTACCCCCTGTATATAGCCTCCACATTGACTCTGTACCGGTACCCCCTGTATGTAGCCTCCACATTGACTCTGTACCGGTACCCCCTGTATGTAGCCTCCACATTGACTCTGTACCGGTACCCCCTGTATATAGCCTCCACATTGACCCTGTACCGGTACCCCCTGTATGTAGCCTCCACATTGACTCTGTACCGGTACCCCCTGTATGTAGCCTCCACATTGTACCAGTACCCCCTGTATGTAGCCTCCACATTGACTCTGTACCGGTACCCCCTGTATGTAGCCTCACTATTGTTATTTTACTGCTGCCGTTTAATTATTTGTTACTTTTATTTTCTATTTTTTTTACCAGACACTTATTTTTCTTAACTTCTTAAAGCATTGTTGGTTAAAGGCTTGTAAGTACGCATTTCACTGTAAGTGTTGCATTTGACAAATACAATTTGATTTGAGGAGGTCGGATAGTACGAGTCTCAGTTGATTAAAGTACAAGGGGCAGGCAAAGAGTCGTGATCAAATCAGAGTCAGGCAGGTACAGAATGACAGGCAGAGAACTGGGAAAACTAGCGAAAACGGGCACTTTGGAACACGCGCTGGTCCAGAAAACGCAGGTATAAATACACAGGGGATAAAGGGAGGAGATGGGAGACACCTGGTGGGGGGGGAGACGAGCACAAGGTCTGTCTGTTGTGTTGATTTGCATATAGCGTGTGTTTTAATATTTGAAAGGCTTATGTTGGTTCTCTTCATATTCATTGAAAGGTTTATCTCTCGTTTATGCCTGAAGGACTGTTTGTTGATTTGATTGGTGCGATTTCTCAATTGCATTAATGAGATTTTTCTATAAAGTGGAATTATATTGCCGATACATTTTTAGATTAGCTTCCTTTCACTGAAAAGTTAAAAAGTCCTTAATGTTTCGCCAGACAAATGTGTTCTGTTAGAATTCTCTCTGGGTTCAAGTTCATTTAAAAAGAAAACTGTGAACTTGGTATAAGGAGTGTTAGCAGTTTTAGGTTATGAGGCACTTTTGTGATTTTAGGAACGTGTGAGGGGCAATACACGACCAGGCCTTTTATGCCAAGTAGTAGTCCGACAATATGAGTTGACTCCTCATTTAAACAGCATTCGTGGTGGACCATTCTTGATACAGATGGGAAACTGTTGCTCGTGAAAAACTCAGCGGCGTTGCAGTTCTTGGTACACTCAAACTGGTGCATCTGGCACCTACTACCATACGCCGTTCAAAGGCACTTAAATCTCTGGGCTTGCCCATTCACCCTCTGAATGGCAAACATACACAATCCATGTCTCAAGGCTTAAAAATCCTTCTTTAACCTGTCTCCTCCTCTTCATCTACACCAATTTGAAGTGGATTTAACATGTGGCATCAGTAAGGGATCATAGCTTTTACCTGGATGTTCCTAATGTTTTGTACACAAGCATTTTCTGCATTCTAACTTTCAGTGACTACATTCCTAATGGCACCCTAATTCCCTTTTAGTTCCCATAGGGCTCTGGTCAAAAGTATTGTACTATGTAGGTAACAGGTGCCATTTGGGATTCAACTACAAAGCGTTGTTTTACCAGACACATAACGTCTTGGAGTTAACACCTGAAACATTCATTTTTTTAAATTTTGTATTTCACCTTTATTTAACCGGGTAAGCTAGTTGAGAACAAGTTTTCATTTTCAACTGCGACCTGGCCAAGATAAAGCAAAGCAGTGAGACACAAACAACAACACAGAGTTACACATGGAATAAACACGCGTACAGTCAATGACACAATAGAAAAAAATAGGGGGAAAAAAGTCTATATACAGTGTGTGCAACTGGCGTGAGGATGTAGGCCATAGTAGCGAGGTAGTTACAATTTAGCAAATTAACACTGGAGTAATAGATGAGCAGATGATGATGTGTAAGTAGAAATACTAGTGTGCAAAAGAACAGAAAAGTAAATAAAAACAAAATGGGGATGAGGTATGTAGATTTGGTGGGCTATTTACAGATGGGCTATGTACAACTGCAGCAATCGGTTAGCTGCTCAGATAGCTGATGTTTAAAGTTAGTGAAGGATATATAACATCATTGGGATAGGGGGCAGCATTTTCACTTTTGGATGAAAAGCGTGCCCAGAGTAAACTGCCTGCTACTCAGTCCCAGATGTGAATATATGCATATTATAAGTACTATATTATATAGTATTGGATAGAAAACACTCTGACGTTTCTAAAACTGTTTGAATGATGAAAATCCAAGTGGGAAATCTGAGGTTTGTAGTTTTTCAACTCAGACCCTATTGAAGATACAGTGGGATATTGGTCGTTTTGCACTTCCTAAGGCTTCCACTAGATGTCAACAGTCTTTAGAACCTTGTTTGAGGCTTCTACTGTGAAGGGGGGCTGAATGAGAGTGGAATGAGCTCTCTGGCAGAGAGCCACGGGCTCGTGACGCGCGGTCATGTGAAACTTACATCGTGTTCCATTGCTTTTCTACAGACAAATGAATTCTCCGGTTGGGACATTATTGAAGATTTATGTCAAAAACATCCTAAAGATTGATTCTATACTTCGTTTGATATGTTTCTACGACCAGTAATATAACTTTTTGGACTTTTCGTCCGACCTTTCCGCTGGACTTGCACGCACGTTTGGATTTGTTTACCAAACGCCCTAACAAAAGGAGGTATATGGACATAAATTATTAACTTTATTGAACAAATCAAACATTTATTGTGGAACTGGGATTCCTGGGAGTGCATTCTGATGAAGATCATCAAAGGTAAGTTCATATTTATAATGCTATTTCTGACTTCTGTTGACTCCACAACATGGCGGATATTTCTTTGGCTGGTTTGGGCTCTGAGCGCCGTACTCAAATTATTGCATGTTATGCTTTTTCCTTAAAGTTTTTTTGAAATATGACACAGCGGTTGCACTAAGGAGAAGTTCTAAAGTTCCATGTATAATAGTTATCTATTATCAATGTTTATTATGAATATTTCTGTAAATTGAGGTGGCTCTCTGCAAAATCACTGCATGTTTTGGAACTACTGAACATAACACGCCAATGTAAAATTAGATTTTTGGATATAAAAATGCACTTTATCGAACAAAACATGCATGTATTGTGTAACATGAAGTCCTATGAGTGTCATCTGATGAAGATCATCAAAGGTTAGTGATTAATTTGATCTATATTTCTGCTTTTTGTGACTCCTCTCTTTGGCTGGAAAAATGGCTGTGTTTTTCTGTGACTTGGTGGTGACCTAACAGTCATTTGTGGAGCTTTCGCTGTAAATACTTTTTGAAAGCAGACACTGTGGCTGGATTAACGATCATTTTATATTTAAAATGGTGCCTAATACTTGTATGTTTGAGAAATTTGATTTATGACATTTCTGTTGTTTGAATTTGGCGCCCTGCAATTTCACTGGCTGTTGGCGGAACCCCGTTCCCAGACAGGATAAGTCTCCAGCTTCAGTGATTTTCGTAATTTGTTCCAGTCATTGGCAGCAGAGAACTGGAAGGAAAGGCGGCCAAAGAACATGTTGGCTTTGGGGATGGCCAGTGAAATATACCTGCTAGAGTGCGTGCTACGGGTGGTTATTATGTTGTTATCGTGACCAGTGAGCTGAGATAAGGTGGAGCTTTACCTAGCATCGACTTATAGGTGACCTGGAGCCAGTGGGTCTGGCGACGAATATGTAGCGAGGGCCAGCCGACTAGAGCATACAGGTCGCAGTGGTAGGGGTTATAAGGGGCTTGGTAACAAAAGGGATGGCACTGTGATAGACTGCATCCAGTTTGCTGAGTAGAGTATTGGAAGCTATTTTGTAAATGATATCACCGAAGTCGAGGATCGGTAGGATAGTCAGTTTTACGAGGGTATGTTTGGCGATGTGAGTGAAGGAGGCTTTGTTGCAAAATAGGAAGACAATTCTAGATTAAATTTTGGATTGGAGATGTTTAATATGAGTCTGGAAGGAGAGTTTATAGTCTAGCCAGACACCTAGGTATTTATAGTGATGCTAGTCAGGTGGGCGGGTGTGGGCAGCGAACGGTTGAAAAGCATGCATTTGGTTTTACTAGCGTTTAAAAGCAGTTAAGGACCACCGAAGGAGTGTTGTATGGCATTGAAGCTCGTTTGGAGGTTAGTTAACACAGTGTCCAAGGAAGGGCCAGATGTATACAGACTGGCGTCGTCTGCGTAGAGGTGAATCAGGGAATCACCAGCAGCAAGAGCAACATCGTTGATATATACAGAGAAAAGAGTCGGCACTAGAATTGAACCCTGTGGTACCCCCATAGAGACTGCCAGAGGTCTGGACGACAGGCCCTCCGATTTGACACACTGAACTCTGTCTGAGAAATAGTTGGTGAACCAGGCGAGGCAGTCATTTGAAAAACCAAGGCTATTGAGTCTGCCAATAAGAATACGATGATTGACAGAGTCGAAAGCCTTGGCCAGGTCGATGAAGACGGCTGCACAGTACTGTCTTTTATTGATGGCGGTCATGATATTGTTTAGTACCTTGAGAGTGGCCGAGGTGCACCAGTGACCAGCTCAGAAACCGGATTGCACAGCGGAGAAGGTACGGTGGGATTCGAAATGGTCAGTGATCTGTTTATTGACTTGGCTTTTGAAGACTTTAGAAAGGCAGGGCAGGATGGATATCGGTCTATAACAGTTTGGGTCTAGAGTGTCACCCCCTTTGAATAGGGGGATGACTGCGGCACCTTTCCAGTCTTTAGGGATCTCGGACAATACGAAAGAGAGGTTGAACAGACTTGTAATAGGGTTTGCAACAATGACGGCGGATAATTTTAGAACGAGAGGGTCCAGATTGTCTAGCCCAGCTGATTTGTACGGGTCCTAGAGAAAGATGTAAACAGGACGGGCAAGGTTTTGCATTCTCCAGAAACTACATTTTGCGGAACAGAGAATTAAATAGAGATTAGTTCCATGGCTACTCTGTGTGAACAAAAAAAATTACTCATAATTCTTTCTTGACTATGTTTGAAGGGGCAATCTGAGACATGCTCCGGAACATTGGCAACTACAAAGTATTTTTTAAACCTCCTGCTTTGGGCTGGATGTGCCAATGTGTAGTTCATACATGCAGAATTACTGTCTTAACTCAATTAGCCACCAAATACATAATTTGAAAGCGACTGTTTATTTGGAAGCTGTGCTGCAACATTTTCCCCCAATTCGAGGTCTAGCCAATGAGCTTCAGCCCCTCGCCATTTGAGTGACAGCTAACAAGATGCTCACACAGCAAGATGCATACAGTAGCGAGAGAGAGAGAGCAATGATGTGGTAAATTATGACGTAGTATGCAATTTTCAGGGACCACTTTATGATTGTGGACCCTACTTTCAGAACTACTGGAACAAAAGTATACAAAAGCACAGGATAATCTCTTTAAATTAGAAGAATATGTATGCCTCATGAGTTTAGTTAATTTGCCTTGCTGCATTATAAACCAAAATATAAGCATGTTTATTTTTAAGAAATGTAAAAGTAAACAAACACTGTATCGCTTCAAAATAGGATTAAAACTATTATTTTGGTCTCATGGATGGTCAGTCCTTGCATCCATAGTTCTATCGATTTGAGAGTGGTTAGAATTATCCAGCCTTACCTACCACTCAGCTGTTGTTTGAATCCCAGATTGCCCCTTTGAAAGAAAGTAAACTTAAAGCTGCAATATGCAGAAATCGCTCCTTCATTTCCTAGTTGCAAAAATGCTAAAGATTCGCCTAATCAAGCAGTCATTGTGTAGAGAAGCATTGTACCATCTAAACTGTTGTGAAATATCTTGTCCATAAGAAAAAAATATTGTATGTTCAGCTGTATGAAGCTGGTGTACAAAACCAAAAGTAAAAGACGCAAAAACTAAACTTAAGATCGGGAAGCATAGAAATAGCACACATAAAACAGAAGATAATGTATTTACGAAAGATCAATCAGTAAGGCTGGTCTGAATGGATCGTCACGTTTAATTCTTCTAGTAAACTCGCAATTCACATCGCTTCCTATTTCACTCATCAGTATAGCAGGTATTTATATGGTAGTGTCATAATGTTACCTCATCAGCTTAGTGTCACATCTCTCCTCCTTTCCTATTAGCATGTATGCGGAATGTCATTCACCTATTAACTTCAGCCTACGAGCATGGTACACTAAGGCAATTCCACCACATTTACTGATTAACCTTTTCATTCGTGCAATAATCACTTCATTTTTTTCAACCAATGGGCATGAATCTATGGGAGTATTTATGTCAGTTCAAACCTTCTGTCTCCCACTTGTTGTTTTGCAGCAACAGTTTTTGACAACTCATTCACATCGTCTTTTATGGTCGTGCCCCGCCGGCCGTGAGCACTCCCATCCGTGAGCACTCCCATCCGCTGGTCTACACAGGCCAATTGCTGTTGTGCTTTTCAGAGCTATAGGAGTGGACTCAGATCTAAGCTGCTGCAGTAAAGGCTGTTACAATTAACAAGTGCGCCCTCTGCTGTCAAGGCAGGCAATATCAACACCATTACAACACATATCTTAATATGGCTGTTTGCTAAACAACATGTTGTCTTGTGTCAAACTTTCTTTTGCAATTTAGCTTTGCTCTACAGGGAAAAGGGCATATCTATGCTGTTGGAAGTGGCTCAATGGATGGAATGCAATATAACATTTGTGTGTCATCCATGGTCATGCCTTCCCGGGCGTGTGAACTCCCGTCCACTTATCTACACAGACTGAGTGCTGTTCAGAGCTATTTGGTTGCATAGGAATGGACTCTATTATGGTAAACTCAAGAGAGCTCGTCGAACGGCCTCACGACAATCCATCGCAGCAATCGTGGATTGGTATCGTATAATAATCAGAGACCACATGTTTCATAACCCTGTAAGCGAGTCATCGTATCCTTGTAATCTTAGCCTTGCTCAAGTGGTGCTTTGCAACATGGGTAATTTTATCAATTGATTCATCAGCGATTCAAATGGAATATGTTATCCATTCTTTATGAGCCCAGTAGACTTTAACTCTCATCACTCTTGGCATTTTTATTGAATTTGTATTTCATCGTCATAAACAAAATGTCTTCCGTTTACTGGCTATGTTGTGTCAGTCTGGAATTACTCTGGAATTATTACTGCAATTTTACGACATTAACTCCTATTTCTACCTTTTTTTTTTTTTTTTTGCTGGCATTGATTGTGAAAATAAAGAATTGGGAGATGTTTATAGGACAAGGTATGTCGATCCTAGTGCAAAAACATTTATTGAACTCGATCTTTACATATACTGTGTCAAACATTCACTTAAAAGCAACTGACAACATGCTAATGTAGAAACATTCAGTTGAAACATTTTTTTAATCATCTGTCTGCTTCTTGACTGCCTACAGCCGGTGGATTTAAGTGCCTGTATGTGTGTGTGCGCAAAGCTACTCCCTCCATTCAATTTGCAATCTTTGAGATCAGAGAAATAACTTTTGGATTGATTCCATGCTGTTTTCTTGAGTTCTTCTCCACTTTGGAACCCTTGTCTGGGTTGATCTTGAACAGGCATCTGCGTTGGATGAAATAACATTTATAATGTCATTCTATACTAGTGTGTCCGCCATTCTTAATCACTGGCAGTGGTCCTCTTCCCCTTCAGATACAATCATTTGATTTGTTGACTAACAAAAATGTACCTGCAAAAATCTATTTATCTAATTTAAAGATGCTACATGTAGGATATGTGCAATGTAATATTAGAAAATGTCTACGATACAGTTAATGTGACAATGTTTTTTCACCAGAAAGGTTATTGGGTGCATAGAAAGTGTATCCTGAAATCTTAGATTTCTATTGTCCAACAAGGGACTGGTGTGGTTCTGTTTTGAAATTGAAAGTTGTAGTTAACAGTAATGCATCCTAGATGACAACACCAAACTAGAGTTAGTTATAACGTGTGCAAAGAAAGTAATGTCTATTGCAATAGGTGCGCAATATAACGTTACACGCTACTTTCCCAGGTTCTACAAAGAAATCCTGGTAGAACTATACAGTCAGTCACTTCAAATGAAATTGTAGTGGGCAATAAGGGATGAATTCATACCTCTGCAGGAACTCCAATGTTGCTGCCAGGTCAGAGGGGTAATTTATGTTAAAGCATTAATATGCCACAAACACAAACATCATTACCAGGGCATCGTTGAAGGTAAGAATGCCATTCAGGATGATCCGGTCCACAGAAACCATGACGTTTTCAGCAGTCAGAGGAGAACTCCCTATGGTAATGACAGACAAGGGGTGAAATGTTTTACCACTATCTTACATTCACAAACTCTTCCTCTCTTTACTCATCTCTCTCACTACCTCCTGCAACCTCACCCACCATCTCCCTCTTTTGTTCCTGCTCCATCCCTCTCCCTCAAACTCCCATTCTATCTCCCTCACACACACCCACACGGGTCTGACACATTGTTACCCAATAGAAAAAAGCTGTATACTTGTATTATTTTGGAAACACTTAAGTTGCACATTAGAACACTATATAGTATTTAAATGCTATTTAAATAGTAATAAGTAGAAAAACAAGCTCTGACGCCCAGTTCAGTTGTCAAAGTTACAACACCACGTGCCTAATGACGTTCGAAGCTTCGGACGTCACACAACAACCTGACAGGAGTCGGACTCCTCTGCTCCTATTCATCAGTATAGCTTCTGTTAAGTCTCCTTTTTGTTCCTTAGAGTGTATATTGGTTTACTGTTTATTTTATTTCCCTTAATGGTCAGAGAGATAAGTCGACTTGTTTATTTGGAAACTAAGCGCCTTGTTTATATCATTTAAAACACTTTAAATTGCCCTTGGTTATTTTTGTCTCGTTCTTTTTCTACTTGTCCTGTTTTATTGTTATGCAGGACTAGCCTCAATACTTTTAATACTTAAAATAAGCTATTAGTTTAAATTAGAAATATATTTTAAGTGTATTAAAATGCTATGTCCAATCCTGTATTGTAAGTATAGTGAAGTACAAAAAAATGGGTTATTTTTAACACACTTACATATAATGATTACTTTTAATACTATTCAGTGTACTAAAGTAAAACGTATGTGGCTCCAAAATAATACACTTCCGGAAAACCCCTGATTTCGCTTGGGTATGTAAAGTGAAAACGCAAAAAATGTATTACCACAAGCAGTGATGCATGGTATGCTTGGCAGCATTGCGCAGTCAATTTCCGATGGAAGACAAGTTTCATCAAAGTTGAGGAACATCTTGTTCTCTTCTTCATTGAAGAAGATATAAGTAGCAGCAAAACAGACCCAGGTCGGTTGGCTTCTGGCTTCTTTGACAGTTTCTATATCTGACAGTGTCCTGGCAATCTTGCTCCTCCACTCACGAGGGAGAGTTTTGAAGTAGGACATAATTCTCACACATTTTCTCACCAAGGCTTTGTTATGCTCTCATTGAGATCAACATCAGTAAGTTCTCTAAAATGAGTCTTGATGCCAGGGGTCTTGTGTAGATATGGCCATTCTTTGGCAATGTCAGAGGTCTCCATACCACAAATGACGTATTTCCTTTGGGAATAGAGGTTGCTGCCATTTTCTTTTCAACACTCTTGTCTTTGCTTGTGTTTTTGTACATCTTCTTTAGTTCGTCTTGTGTATTTTTTGTGTGTTTCTGTAGTTTCATTGGCTGGTAGCTGTCCTGGTCGCCAGTTGATACAGCCGTACGAATCCAGGCATATCCTCTTGGATGATGGATCCTCTGTCTCACGTGACTGTCTTCTTAGGGAAAGGGGGGTGTTCCCTCGCTTTAAGTTATGAACTCGGCTCTGCAGTTGCTTAGTGAGGGAGTCGTGTCCACTACCAACAATTTCACTTTTGATAACATCTTGGAATGCCTTAGGATAAGTCAACACCATCTTTCTGGCTACTTCACTCAAATGCTTCTTTCCTGTCATCAGACAAACAGTACGGATTTGACCTAAAATCAGGCGAATAACTTCATGTTACTCTCCCTTCCAGTTGGGCACTCCTTATTCTCCAGCCTTCTTGCAAGCTCAGATGGAATTCTATTCCAAGGAACTACAAAACTGAAGTGCCAGTTACTGCGCTTGAACTTGAGCTAGCCGGTGGTGAGCTTGTGCTTTCAGTGTTGTATCTAACACCCGTGAAAGTGCACAAGAAACACATTTGGGGTTCTCTTAACTCCATACTTTACTCTCTGACACCACATACATTATCATCACTGAGTTTCTAATCCAAATTTAAATCCCATTGTAACATATACATCTTGCTATCAATTGTCTGCTTAAATATTATTATTATTATTACATAAAACATTTGATAAAAGCTATTTAAATAGTAATATGTATTGATGGGAAGAATTTTTAAAAAACAAGCTCTGACTCCCAGTTCAGTTGTCAAAGTTACAACACCACGTGCCTAATGACGTTGGAAGCTTCGGACGTCACACAACAACCTGACAGGAGTCGGACTCCTCTGCTCCTATTCATCAGTATCGCTTCTGTTAAGTCTCCTTTTTGTTCCTTAGAGTGCATATTGGTTTACTGTTTATTTTATTTCCCTTAATGGTCAGAGAGATAAGTCGACTTGTTTATTTGGAAATTAAACGCCTTGTTTATATCATTTAAAACACTTTAAAAGCCATAAAACTACATTTGACACACCATGAATAGGAGGACTAGACTAGGCTTAATCAGAGTCTGAGAAACTGAGCATAGATGAGACCGTTCTAATGTCTGTGTAGATTGAAATCATTGGTAGTATAGGTCAAAAAGCTTTCCAAAAGTGATTTGAACTATTTGAAATAGACAACATTTTATCTGACTTGACACCCACCTTGAAAATATTTTCTTGTCAATCATATCGTCATACTTTGAGCCCATTTAAGTTTTGGGTGTATGTGCACTTTTTTTTAAAAGTAAATGTATAGCATTTTCTTATGTACTTACTTAAAGCAAAGGAACGATCCTTCCTGCGGGGTATTTTGGGTATACTTCATTAAGTACTATCCTTTTCACCTTGGATAAAAATAGCTTGATTACAATGACAATTGACTTCAAAAGGGGACAACAGCGATTTATTTATTTGTACTTCCATGCTAAGCTACTCAGTTTGCTAAACTAAGCTAGCTATGAATCTTACTTCAGTTTGAGGATTGCAGGGAATTTCCACAATTCCAATTCAAGTAACTGTTGAAGAAAGAGAGAGAAAAACATGTCATCGGGTGGGATTGGCTTACAGCAAACTACTTTAGCTACCAAGGTTAGCGTGGGCTAGCTAGGAAGTTAGCACGCTAGCTAGGTTATGAAATGCAGCCAGCAATCTAGCTAAATACCTGAATGTCAATGCTTCAAAATTCAGACTAAATAAAATGTTAACTGTCAACATATGTTACAAAAAACGTTTCCTTATCTTAGCTGTCTTGCTGATACCTAGCCAAGGTCTGGTTGGTAGCTAGATCAGGTAGTATTAGCTAGCTAAACTCAGCAAAAAAAGAAACATCCTCTCACTGTTAACCTTGTTTATTTTCAGCAAACTTAACATGTGTAAATATTTTTATGAACATAACAAACAAGTTCCACAGACATGTGACTAACAGAAATGGAATAATGTGTCCCTGGACAAAGGGGGTCAATAAAAAGTAACAGACAGTATCTAGTGTGGCCACCAGCTGCATTAAGTACTGCAGTGCATCTCCTCCTCATGGACTGCACTATATACGCACAGAATGAGCAGTATGGCTGGTGGCATTGTCATGCTAGAGGGTCATGTCAGGATGAGCCTATGGGAAGAGTACAACGCACAGCGTTGAGATTGCCTGCAATAACAACAAGCTCAGTCCAATGATGCTGTGACACACTGCCTCAGACCATGATGGACCCTCCACCTCCAAATCGATCCCGCTCCAGAGTACAGGCCTTGGTATAACGCTCATTCCTATGAGGATAAACACGAATCCATCACCCCAAACCGCGACTCGCCAGTGAAGAGCACTTTTTGCCAGTCCTGTCTGATCCAGTGACAGTGGGTTTGTGCCCATAGGCAATGGTGATGTCTGGTGAGGACCTGCCTTACAACAGGGCTACAAGCCTTCAGTCCAGCCTCTCTCAGCCTATTGTGGATAATCTGAGCACTGATGGAGGGATTGTGCGTTCCTGGTGTAACTTGGGCAGTTGTTGTCGCCATCCTGTACCTGTCCCGCAGGTGTGATGTTCGGATGCACCAATCCTGTGCAAGTGTTGTTACATGTGGTCTGCCACTGTGAGGACGATCAGCTGTCTGTCCTGTCTCCCTGTAGCGCTGTCTTAGGTGTCTCATAGTACGGACATTGCAATTTATTGCCCTGGCCATATCTGCAGTCCTCATGCCTCCTTGCAGCATGCCTAAGGCACGTTCACGCAGATGAGCAGGGACCCTGGGCATCTTTCGTTGGGTGTTTTTCAGAGTCAGTAGAAAGGCCTCTTAAGTGTCCTAAGTTTTCATAACTGTGACCTTAATTGCCTACCGTCTGTAAGCTGTTAGTGTCTTAACGACTGTTCCACAGGTGCATGTTTATTAATTGTTTATGGTTCATTTAACAAGCATGGGAAACAGTGTTGAAACCCTTTACAATGAGGATCTGTGAAGTTATTTGGATTTTTATTAATTATCTTTGAAAGACAGGGTCCTGAAAAAGGGACATTCTTTTTTTGCTGACTTTATCTAACGCATGTGAGCAGCCAACCACAAACTCTACAATATTAGCTAACACAAAGTCATCAGATGGGGCCACATTGTCTCCTGACCCCTTCTGTCTCAGCCTCCAGTATTTATGCTGCAGTAGTTTATGTGTCGGGGGGCTAGGGTCAGTTTGTTATATCTGGAGTATTTCTCCTGTCTTTTCCGGTGTCCTATGGGAATTTAAGTAAGCTCTCTCTAATTCTCTCTCCCTTTCTCTCTTTCTTTCTTTCTTTCTTTTTCTCTCTCTCGGAGGACCTGAGCCCAAGGACCATGCCTCAGGACTACCTGGCATGGTGATTCCTTGCTGTCCCCAGTCCACCTGGCCGTGCTGCTGCCCCAGTTTCAACTGTTCTGCCTGCGGCTATGGAACCCTGACCTGTTCACCGGACGTGCTACCTGTCCCAGACCTGCTGTTTTCAACTCTCTAAAGACAGCAGGAGCGGTAGAGATACCCTCAATGATCGGCTATGAAAAGCCAACTGACATTTACCCCTGAGGTCCTGACCTGTTGCACCCTCGACAACTACTGTGATTATTATTATTTGACCAGGCTGGTCATTTATGAACATTTGAACATTTAGCCATGTTCTGTTATAATCTCCACCCAGCACAGCCAGAAGAGGACTGGTCATGCATCATAGCCTGGTTCCTCTCTAGGTTTCTTCCTAGGTTTTGGCCTTTCTAGGGAGTTTTTCCTAGCCACCGTGCTTCTACACCTGCATTGTTTGCTGTTTGGGGTTTTAGGCTGGGTTTCTGTACAGCACTTTCAGATATCAGCTGATGTAAGAAGGGCTGTATAAATACATTTGATTTGATTTGATTTAATGAGCTGCACATCTAGCAACTTCGGCAACTATTTAAACTTTATGTTAAACTGTTTGGTGGTAACGCTCACCTTGGTGTGATAGCTATCCACTCTCCAATCAACGCATGTGCCAAGCTGCTGCCAACTGCATTCAATTGGCGCCAGTTGTGTGCGCGGGCGTTTGAATGACGCCTCCAACGTGCTTCTGATTCGTTGTCAAATGGTTTCTAATGGAAATTGCGAAATGCAATGTGAAATATTGACTAGCCTTTAATTACACTAACCTTTTTAATAGTTCGGAAAAGTGATGTAGAAGATGGTGACTTTGAAATAGAGGAGGAAGTGTCTGATATGGAAGAGAATGTTAGATCATAATGAACGATCATAATGAACGATCATAATGAATCATACTCTGATGAGGACGAAATTGCTGAAGTGGTGATATTAATGTTTAAAAAGAAGACAATGTAGCATGGTCTTCCACCTGAGAGTCAAGGTAGTTATGTACATGTTTGTAATGTAGTGATATCTGTACAATCACAGACGGTAGCATTCTTTTTACATTCTCTTGCATAGTTTTATACTGTTTATAAACATCAGAAATCATTATTTTTACTCTAAATTAAATATCCATTCAACAATAGTACATTTTGTATTTTCTCTTTAATGTCTATTACTGTATTTCTACAGCTTATTGTTGTGAAAAAGGGATGCATGTCTGTAAAAAATACAGGAAGTTTAATGTATTTCGCATTTACTGACATTTCCTATTATTCTACACGACGAAAGTTAAATATAAGTTTATCCCACCATTATTCATAAATACAGAAACAAAATGTTAAAATGAACAGTTAAAAAATACAGTGTATGCTTGTAGCCTCAGACAAGGTGTTTCAATCCGCTTGTCGTCTTCTTACTGGTTTTCATGGTTCCTTCAATGGCATTCACAACTCCTATCACTCATTTCCTTCACGTGATTTAGTGCTTCTGATCTGGTCTTTTCACCTTAATCACTAGCATTCTAAATTGGGTTCCTGCGGTACTTTCATGATAGCGCACTCTTACACTTATCCTTTTTCTTGCTTTATGCTTACACTTATTCACACTCGACCGTGCTCTTTTCCTCATCATTCATTCTCTTTCCATCCCTCCTATTCATTCCTCTCCTTAAGTAATATAAAGGTGCTATTTTGCCCCTTTAACTGCTCTTTTGTTCAGAATTGGAGCAGTAACCACCACAGCTACATTAGGTATAATTCCAGCAGCTAGGTCTCTGGCTAGTGCTCTGCTACACCTCACTTGTTAGGCCCAATCTATTTGACCTCTTTTCAGCAATGGCTCCTTACCGTAGCTATCAATAGCTAATTTAGTTTGCGAGTTTCCAATTACACGCATGTATGTGGCGGTCATTCATATTACACCCGGCTTTTGGGTCCAAAAAAACTTTTGTCGTGTGTCCCCATCACTCGTTTACCGAATGCACGATTGGGTTTGAAGCATATTTGACAAATCAATTTGCAGCATGTGTGGTTTGGTCCTACCTACCATCATGTGTAACATTTCTTCTAAATAAATCAGAGTAACAATGCGAGGCACTCAGTAGGTCAGCATTGGGCCAGGACTCAGGCAGGTGTCCATATCTTCCCGCATTTCAGGGGGTGCACAGTGGGCCTAACGCTCGGTTAGCGTTCCATGTCAATCATACATGTAGCATTACGGCATGCGCTGTTGAGTTCAACAGTCAGTTAGGATTTCATTTTAATCCTGCATACCTCTTAAGGCATGCATGGCTGGGTAGAGGTACACACAGACACCTCATTTCAACCAAAAACATTTCATATGATATTTTCGATTACAGCAACTTTTGTTCTATTCTTCAAATTATTCTCTTTTACATGTATTTATCTTGTCTTCAATCGTTAAATCCAACCACAATTACTCCACCATGTCCCTTCTCCCTGGTAACTTTTTTTTGGGGGGGGCATTCCTCGAAGATGAGGCCTACCCCAACTATTCAATCAAATTCCTTATTATATTCTGTCTCTGTTGTCAATCAGTTAAGCTTGTACTCGATTGAAATGAGTTCACGAGAAAAGCCCGGGCGAGCCTGTCATCTTAAAAAATTATTTGTTGTGGGTAGGGAATGGGTAAGGAATGGAATGGGAATGGGGTGTGCAAAGTCTCCAGATTCCCTCACTCTAATCCCACTCTAATGCCTCTGTGCCATCTTTATCAGTGAGCTCTCTAACCAGATTTGACACTTGACCTTTTGAGTGCCCCTGAAAAACATCAAGGATAAAAGGGATACATGGAACCGACTGTCGAAAATCGAATGGCCAAATGAGAGGCATTATCTGAGCATTAGCGATTAGCAGCTGAGACACCTGGGAATGTTGGGAGAAGAGGAATTCTGGAAATTGGGAACTCTGAAATACAGGAAAAAACCCTGACGGAAACAATGTAGAATAATAGTTTGTATACCTAAAGTTTGCATATTCCACAGGGGATATAAGTGCCAAATAAAGTATTTTTTTAATATCGCTTTTAAACATGAAACCAAAGACATGTATGATATATGCTGGCTCAGAACCAGTGGCTCTGCATTAGCAAAAAGAAGAAAAAAGCTTTTAATAGCTTCCAGGATTTTTATGATGAAAATGCTTTTTAGGTCAGGGACATTCTTCAGAGGTTTATAGGACCAGGCAAGCACAGAGCCCGATTGCTATGTGATTCTGATGCACTTCGTACGTATGCGATATCTATGTGAAACAAAGGTGTTTCATAGATTTGTATGTTCAAAATGCATATGAAAATGCAATGCAAGAGCCAGACAAAGTGATCTTAATGTTGTCAGAGTATCTGAAATGTCTGAAAAAAGTGTGTTTTTCACAGGGGGGTCTGTATGACTGAATAAGAAGCGTCAGGCTATTAATGACAAATACCATGTAATGTTGGCAATGAGCCTCATCATCACACGATCTGCTTTGACAGGATGTAGTATGGACAAGCTGGAACACATCTGTCTTTAGCGCTCTAGGAAAGCTCATCAGGGAATTTTCATCATATTCCTCCTAACCATGTCCTCCAAGCCATCTGCCCTTTCATCTATCTTTGCTGTCAAAAGCAACACAATATCGTTTTGCATCTCAAGAGGTGAGGTAAGGGCTTGAGCTGATGACTGGATGGGCGCAGGTTGTCAGCATTGTTGTCCGTGCACACCAATTCTTTCTATCACTAACAGCATTATTTCCCCCCACAGTTACATTCTGAAGAGGAGTATCAAAACCATACCATATTTTGCTTTTAATTTGTCCACCTGATGATTTATCTATTTCTTTTATTTTGGTTCTGGTCATGGAAGTTTCCATGTAGACAAGCTAGTTTTTGAGCTAGCAAGCTGATCTGAATATCTAATGTTGTCGCTTTAGAGTTTGAGGTGAATAACTTGCAGAAAGTAATCAATTACTTGATAGATAAAATAAACCATGTTCATACAGGGTTTTCTGACCTTAGAAATGACCAATTGGTCATATTTGGGTGAGGGAATCTCAAAATTCCTACCAAAAAACACTTCTGCACTGACCTCCATCTTGCGTGCCCCTCACCTATCAGAGCTTTTGCAGCATGAACTGACATATTGTCCACCCAATCAAAGGATCAGATAATTCATCTAGTACCGAAAGCATAAGCTACAGCTTGCCAGTGCTGCAGTGCATGCAATGTGGTGAGTAGTTGACATAAAGAGAGAGAAAGACAATAGTTGAACAGTTTTGAAGAGATTAATTTCTTCCAAAATGAAGGAGAATGAAGAGAGAGAGAGAGATTTTGTCTTTTTTTTCAATTTCAGTTTCACTTACTTAGATGGCAAAGGCAGCTAGGTAGTTTAGTCTACTCAAACACCCTGCTCAAACAGAGGAATGCTGTGTTAGCTAGCTGGCTATGACTATCCAACACAACACTGGAAGTCTTCCAAGTCAAGCTTTTGGTTTTACAAATTTATTGCCACGAGGCCTGTCCGTGAACGTGCTAAACTGCATACTGACTGTACACTGTAATGTTACTGCATGATTGTAGCGGGATTAGAAATGTGTTACTTTTATTAGCTATTTTGACAATGACATTACTTTAGCTACTGTGACAACGATGTAGCTGTTATGATATGGTTTGGCTTGGAAAGTTTTTTTCGGATGATGTGTTGTGAATTGAAGTCCAGAAGCGAAGGGAAAAGATGAGAGGAGGAGAGCGCATAGATGTGAGAAGGAATACAACGTGGCTGCTATGAAAGTGAACTGTGTTTACGCATGATCAGGGGTGTATTCTGTTTAAAAATGTTTCTTAAACAGAAGCAGATGTAGAGGAAATGGGGATAAACGCATCTGAATTTGTCCAATAGAAATTCTTGTTTGCAACTGTTGGACTAATGATTACACCCTATATGTCACAAGTGTAAAGAGGAGTAGGCAGGAGGCAGTCACAGGTTTAGAACTACTGAATTTATTATTAAAGTACTATATATATATATATACAGTGGGGCAAAAAAGTATTTAGTCAGCCACCAATTGTGCAAGTTCTCCCACTTAAAAAGATGAGAGGCCTGTAATTTTCATCATAGGTACACTTCAACTATGACAGACAAAATGAGAAAAAAAATCCAGAAAATCACATTGTAGGATTTTTAATGAATTTATTTGCAAATTATGGTGGAAAATAAGTATTTGGTCACCTACACACAAGCAAGATTTCTGGCTCTCACAGACCTGTAACTTCTTCTTTAAGAGGCTCCTCGGTCCTCCACTCGTTACCTGTATTAATGGCATCTGTTTGAACTTGTTATCAGTATAAAAGACACCTGTCCATAACTTCAAACAGTCACACTCCAAACTCCACTATGGCCAAGACTCCAGCTGTCAAAGGACACCAGAAACAAAATTGTAGACCTGCACCAGGCTGGGAAGACTGAATCTGCAATAGGTAAGCAGCTTGGTTTGAAGAAATCAACTGTGGGAGCAATTATTAGGAAATGGAAGGCATACAAGACCACTGATAATCTCTCTCGATCTGGGGCTCCACGCAAGATCTCACCCCGTGGGGTCAAAATGATCACAAGAACGGTGAGCAAAAATCCCAGAACCACACGGGGGGACCTAGTGAATGACCTGCAGAAAGCTGGGACCAAAGTAACAAAGCCTACCATCAGTAACATACTACGCCGCCAGGGACTCAAATCCTGCAGTGCCAGACGTGTCCCCCTGCTTAAGGAAGCCTCAAGGTTTTGCTCGCCTGAGGTAGAGTATCTCCATGATAAGCTGTAGACCACACTATTAGCCAGGAGAGTTTTCATCTATATTTTTCATAGGTGTCTATTTAACACCACAAACCAATGCTGGCACTAAAACAGCACTCAATGAGTTGTATAAGGCCATAGGCAAACAGGAAACACTCATCCTGAGGCAGCACTCCTAGTGGCCGAAGACTTTAGTGCAGGGAAACTTAAATCCGTTTTACCTCTTTTCTATCAGCATGTTAAATGTGCATCCAGAGGGGGAAAAAAGACCACCTTTAATCCACACACACAGATGCGTACAAAGCTCTCCCTCGCCCTCCATTTGGCAAATCTGACCATAATTCTATACTCCTGATTCCTGCTTTCAAGCAAAAATTAAAGCAGGAAGCACCAGTGACTTGGTCTATAAAAAGGTGGTCAGGTGAAGCAGATGCTAAACTACAGGACTATTTTGCTATCACAGACTGGAACATGTTCCTTGATTCTTCCGATAGCATTGAGGAGTACACCGCATCAGTCACTCGCTTTATCAATAAGTGCATTGATGACGTCGTCCCCACAGTGACTGTACATACATACACCAGCCAGAAGCCTTGGATTACAATCATACTACACCGGCTCCGACGCTCGTCAGATGTGGCAGAGCTTGCAAACTATTACAGACTACAAAGGGAAGCACAGTCGTGAGCTTCCCAGTGACACAAGCCTACCAGACGAGCTAAATCACTCTGCTCGCTTCGAGGCAAGCAACACTGAGGCATGCTACGTTCTCCGTAGCCGACGTGAGTAAGACCTTTAAACAGGTCAACATTCACAAAGCTGCGGGGCCAGATGGATTACCAGTATGTGTACTCCGGGCATGTGCTGACCAACTGGCAGGTGTCTTCACTGACATTTTCAACATGTCCCTGATTGAGTCTGTAATACCAACATGTTTCAAGCAGACCACCATAGTCCCTGTGCCCATTTAGGAAACCTGCCTAAATGACTACAGACCCATAGCACTCACATCCGTAGCCATGAAGTGCTTTGAAAGGTTGGTAATGGCACACATCAACATCATTATCCCAGAAACCCTAGACCCACTCCAATTTGCATACAGCCCAAACAGATCCACAGATGATGCAATCTCTATTGCACTCCACACTGCCCTTATACCCTCAAAGCTTATCACTAAGCTAAGGATCCTGGGACTAAACACCTCCCTCTGCAACTGGATCCTGGACTTACTGACGGGCTGCCCCCAGGTGGTGAGGGTAGGTAGCAGCACATCTGCCACGCTGATGCTCAACACTGGAGCTCCCCAGGGGTGCGTGCTCAGTCCCCTCCTGTACTCCCTGTTCACCCATGACTGCATGACCAGCCATGACTCCAACACCATCATTAAGTTTGCAGACGACACAACAGTGGTAGGCCTGATCACCGACAACGACGAGACAGCCTATAGGGAGGAGGTCAGAGACCTGGCCGGGTGGTGCCAGAATAACAACCTATCCCTCAACGTAACCAAGACTAAGGAGAGGATTGTGGACGACAGGAAAAGGAGGACCGAGCACACCCACATTCTCATCGATGGGGCTGTAGTGGAGCAGGTTGAGAGCTTCAAGTTCCTTGGTGTCCACATCAACAACAAACTAGAATGGTCAAAACAAACCAAGACAGTCGTGAAGAGGGCACGACAAAACCTTTCCCCCCTCAGGTACCGGACAAAAAAAGCTTCTCAACAGGTTTTACCCCCAAGCCATAAGACTCCTGAACAGGTAATCAAATGGCTACCCGGACTATTTGCATTGTGTGCCCCCCAACCCCTCTTTTACACTGATGCTACTCTCTGTTTATCATATATGCATAGTCACTTTAACTATACATTCATGTACATACTACCCCAATTGGGCCGACCAACCAGTGCTCCCGCACATTGGCTAACCGGGCTATCTGCATTGTGTCCCGCCACCCACCAACCCCTCTTTTACGCTACTGCTACTCACTGTTCATCATATACAGTATGCATGGTCACCAGCTAGCCTACTTCAGCAGTACTGTATCATTTTAATCATTTTAGTCAATAAGATTCTTGCTACGTAAGCTTAACTTTCTGAACATTCGAGACGTGTAGTCCACTTGTCATTCCAATCTCCTTTGCATTAGCGTAGCCTCTTCTGTAGCCTGTCAACTATGTGTCTGTCTATCCCTGTTCTCTCCTCTCTGCACAGACCATACAAACGCTCCACACCGCGTGGCCGCGGCCACCCTAATCTGGTGGTCCCAGCGCGCACGACCCACGTGGAGTTCCAGGTCTCCGGTAGCCTCTGGAACTGCCGATCTGCGGCCAACAAGGCAGAGTTCATCTCAGCCTATGCCTCCCTCCAGTCCCTCGACTTCTTGGCACTGACGGAAACATGGATCACCTCAGATAACACTGCTACTCCTACTGCTCTCTCTTCGTCCGCCCACGTGTTCTCGCACACCCCGAGAGCTTCTGGTCAGCGGGGTGGTGGCACCGGGATCCTCATCTCTCCCAAGTGGTCATTCTCTCTTTCTCCCCTTACCCATCTGTCTATCGCCTCCTTTGAATTCCATGCTGTCACAGTTACCAGCCCTTTCAAGCTTAACATCCTTATCATTTATCGCCCTCCAGGTTCCTCGGAGAGTTCATCAATGAGCTTGATGCCTTGATAAGCTCCTTTCCTGAGGACGGCTCACCTCTCACAGTTCTGGGCGACTTTAACCTCCCCACGTCTACCTTTGACTCATTCCTCTCTGCCTCCTTCTTTCCACTCCTCTCCTCTTTTGACCTCACCCTCTCACCTTCCCCCTACTCACAAGGCAGGCAATACGCTCAACCTCATCTTTACTAGATGCTGTTCTTCCACTAACCTCATTGCAACTCCCCTCCAAGTCTCCGACCACTACCTTGTATCCTTTTCCCTCTCGCTCTCATCCAACACTTCCCACACTGCCCCTACTCGGATGGTATCGCGCCGTCCCAACCTCCGCTCTCTCTCCCCCGCTACTCTCTCCTCTTCCATCCTATCATCTCTTCCCTCTGCTCAAACCTTCTCCAACCTATCTCCTGATTCTGCCTCCTCAACCCTCCTCTCCTCCCTTTCTGCATCCTTTGACTCTCTATGTCTCCTATCCTCCAGGCCGGCTCGGTCCTCCCCTCCCGCTCCGTGGCTCGACGACTCATTGCGAGCTCACAGAACAGGGCTCCGGGCAGCCGAGCGGAAATGGAGGAAAACTCGCCTCCCTGCGGACCTGGCATCCTTTCACTCCCTCCTCTCTACATTTTCCTCTTCTGTCTCTAATGCTAAAGCCACTTTCTACCACTCTAAATTCCAAGCATCTGCCTCTAACCCTAGGAAGCTCTTTGCCACCTTCTCCTCCCTCCTGAATCCTCCCCCCCCCCTCCCTCTCTGCAGATGACTTTGTCAACCATTTTGAAAAGAAGGTCGACGTCATCCGATCCTCGTTTGCTAAGTCAAACGACACCGCTGGTTCTGCTCACACTGCCCTACCCTGTGCTCTGACCTCTTTCTCCCCTCTCTCTCCAGATGAAATCTCATGTCTTGTGACGGCCGGCCGCCCAACAACCTGCCCGCTTGACCCTATCCCCTCCTCTCTTCTCCAGACCATTTCCGGAGACCTTCTCCCTTACCTCACCTCGCTCATCAACTCATCCCTGACCGCTGGCTACGTCCCTTCCGTCTTCAAGAGAGCGAGAGTTGCACCCCTTCTGAAAAAACCTACACTCGATCCCTCCGATGTCAACAACTACAGACTAGTATCCCTTCTTTCTTTTCTCTCCAAAACTCTCGAACGTGCCGTCCTTGGCCAGCTCTCCCGCTATCTCTCTCAGAATGACCTTCTTGATCCAAATCAGTCAGGTTTCAAGACTAGTCATTCAACTGAGACTGCTCTTCTCTGTATCACGGAGGCTCTCCGCACTGCTAAAGCTAACTCTCTCTCCTCTGCTCTCATCCTTCTAGACCTATCGGCTGCCTTCGATACTGTGAACCATCAGATCCTCCTCTCCACCCTCTCCGAGTTGGGCATCTCCGGCGCGGCCCACGCTTGGATTGCGTCCTACCTGACAGGTCGCTCCTACCAGGTGGCGTGGCGAGAATCTGTCTCCTCACCACGCGCTCTCACCACTGGCGTCCCCCAGGGCTCTGTTCTAGGCCCTCTCCTATTCTCGCTATACACCAAGTCACTTGGCTCTGTCATAACCTCACATGGTCTCTCCTATCATTGCTATGCAGACGACACACAATTAATCTTCTCCTTTCCCCCTTCTGATGACCAGGTGGCGAATCGCATCTCTGCATGTCTGGCAGACATATCAGTGTGGATGACGGATCACCACCTCAAGCTGAACCTCGGCAAGACGGAGCTGCTCTTCCTCCCGGGAAGGACTGCCCGTTCCATGATCTCGCCATCACGGTTGACAACTCCATTGTGTCCTCCTCCCAGAGCGCTAAGAACCTTGGCGTGATCCTGGACAACACCCTGTCGTTCTCAACTAACATCAAGGCGGTGGCCCGTTCTTGTAGGTTCATGCTCTACAACATCCGCAGAGTACGACCCTGCCTCACACAGGAAGCAGCGCAGGTCCTAATCCAGGCACTTGTCATCTCCCGTCTGGATTACTGCAACTCGCTGTTGGCTGGGCTCCCTGCCTGTGCCATTAAACCCCTACAACTCATCCAGAACGCCGCAGCCCGTCTGGTGTTCAACCTTCCCAAGTTCTCTCACGTCACCCCGCTCCTCCGCTCTCTCCACTGGCTTCCAGTTGAAGCTCGCATCCGCTACAAGACCATGGTGCTTGCCTACGGAGCTGTGAGGGGAACGGCACCTCAGTACCTCCAGGCTCTGATCAGGCCCTACACCCAAACAAGGGCACTGCGTTCATCCACCTCTGGCCTGCTCGCCTCCCTACCACTGAGGAAGTACAGTTCCCGCTCAGCCCAGTCAAAACTGTTCGCTGCTCTGGCCCCCCAATGGTGGAACAAACTCCCTCACGACGCCAGGACAGCGGAGTCAATCACCACCTTCCAGAGACACCTGAAACCCCACCTCTTTAAGGAATACCTAGGATAGGATAAAGTAATCCTTCTCACCCCCCCCTTAAAAGATTTAGATGCACTATTGTAAAGTGGCTGATCCACTGGATGTCATAAGGTGAACGCACCAATTTGTAAGTCGCTCTGGATAAGAGCATCTGCTAAATGACTTAAATGTTAAATGTAAATGTTTAATCATATCTACATGTACATACTACCTCAATCAGCCAGACTAACCGGTGTCTGTATGTAGCCTCGCTACTTTTATAGCCTCGCTACTGTATATAACCTGTCTTTTTACTGTTGTTCTATTTATTTTCTTACTATTGTTTGCACTATTGCTTAGAGCCTGTAAGTAAGCATTTTACTGTTAGTCCTACACCTTTTATATTCGGCGCACGTGACAAATACACTTTGATTTGATTTGTTTATATGAATGTGGTACCTTCAGGCGTTTGGAAATTGCTCACAAGGATGAACCAGACTTGTGGAGGTCTACCATTTTTTTTCTGAGGTCTTGACTGATTTCTTTTGATTTTTACCATGATGTCAAGCAAAGAGGCACTGAGTTTGAAGGTAGGCCTTGAAATACATCCACAGGTACACCTCCAATTGACTCAAATTATGTCAATTAACCTATCCAAGCTGTTTAAAGGCACAGTCAACTTAGTGTATGTAAACTTCTGACCCACTGGAATTGTGATCCAGTGAATTATAAGATAAATAATCTGTCTGTAAACAATTGTTGGAAAATTGACTAGTGTCATGCTCAAAGTAACCGACTTGCCAAAACTATAGTTTGTTAACAAGACATTTGTGGAATGTTTGAAAAACGAGTTTTAATGACTTCAACCTAAGTATATGTAAACTTCCGACTTCAACTGTATATGTACATTTCTACCTCAAATGAACTTGTACCCCTGCACATCGACTCAGTACCGTGTCTCTGTGTACATAGCCAAGTTATCGTAACTTGTGTTATTATTTTTCTATTATTTACAACAAAATTCTCTCTGCATTGTTGGGAAGGGTCCGTAAGTAAGCACTTCACTGTTAGTCTACACCTGTTGTTTACCAAGAAGCATGTGACAAATATTTGAATAAAGAGGTCACACAAGGATCCTATCGAGTTAAACACGAGTTGGTCCAGGTTGTCGATGTTGACCTATTTCAGGACCAGATCCAGGATCAGCTTACACTTCCCAAATCCCATCAGGCGAGGGAAATGCAAAACTGGCCTTAGAACAGTCTAAAAGAAATATGAAATCATGTCATTTAACAACAGCTCATGTTCTGTTCTCTCTGGTTATGCAAAATATTATCCTACTCGTAGTCAGAGCCATATATTGAGTTTGACCAATTTATAGAATTTGGAGTATTATTCTAATTCTAGACATTCAGTTACATAGTGAATACATTCTTCCCATATTATGTTAATGATGAGCTAACATGGCTGCCATAGAATGCTGTAATGTCATGTAAACACAATGCAGAAACCTCAATGTCCTAACTCTAAATACTTGGTTCTGTCCACCCACACAGACAACATCGTGAAGAAGGCGCAGCAACGCCTCTTCAACCTCAGGAGGCTGAAGAAATTTGGCTTGTCACCAAAAGCACTCACAAACTTCTATAGATGCACAATCGAGAGCATCCTGTCGGGCTGTATCACCGCCTGGTACGGCAACTGCTCCGCCCACAACCGTAAGGCTCTCCAGAGGGTAGTGAGGTCTGCACAACGCATCACCGGGGGCAAACTACCTGCCCTCCAGGACACCTACACCACCCGATGTCACAGGAAGGCCATAAAGATCATCAAGGACAACAACCACCCGAGCCACTGCCTGTTCACCCGGCTATCACCCAGAAGGCGAGGTCAGTACAGGTGCATCAAAGCTGGGACCGAGAGACTGAAAAACAGCTTCTATCTCAAGGCCATTAGACTGTTAAACAGCCACCACTAACATTGAGTGGCTGCTGCCAACACACTGACTCAACTCCAGCCACTTTAATAATGGGAATTATGTAAAATATATCATTAGCCACTTTAAACAATGCTACCTAACATAATGTTCACATACCCTACATTATTCATCTCATATGTATACGTATATCATCTACTGCATCTTTATGTAATACATGTACATGCCACTTTAACTATGCCACTTTGTTTACATACTCATCTCATATGTATATACTGTACTCAATACCATCTACTGTATCTTGCCTCTGCCGCTCTGTACCATCACTCATTCATATATCTTTATGTACATATTCTTTATCCCCTTACACTTGTGTCTATAAAGGTAGTAGTTTTGGAATTGTTAGCTAGATTACTTGTTGGTTATTACTGCACTGTCGGAACTAGAAGCACAAGCATTTCGCTACACTCGCATTAACATCTGCTAACCATGTGTATGTGACAAATAACATTTGATTTGATTTAGTACTGTAAAATACAAACCGTTTGGCAGATACTAGTGGTCTGCATTGCAGTTCACTCAAGTGGATCAGTTTAAAACTGCAATGCCATCGCAGTACCATCTGGAGAGGGATTGCTACATTTAGTTCATTTGACCTAGTTGACATTTAAAAAAAAAAAAAATCCAATAATTTTATTCATGATTTTAATATAAACAGTTAATTGTACAATCATTTACACACAGTAAGATTTTATTTTCATATCATTCCAAAATGTTCTGTACATGTCACTGCTTCTCCTTGAAAATATAGAAAAAATAAATTGTCAGGCATTATTTAGTCATGGCACATTCTGATCCTGCACATGTGTAATTGTGTGTGGAAGTGACAAGAACATTAATATGATATTTATATATGTGATATACACAAATATAATGGCACATTCTGATCCAGTGTTGGGATGTAGCTATCGTTGTGGTTGTACATGGGTGTGATACACATACACGTCACCTGTATATGCATCTGTGTGACAAATATAGCTATACATTATCAATGACGAATACATCAGTAAATCTTCTAAAAAAAATAACATGACAGAGGTTCATGAAGAGGTATCCTGCCAGCCTACACACAAAGCATTTTGTGGCCATCTATGTGCACAGAAGAAGGAGCAGCAATCAGATATAAACAAACACAACCCATGGCAAGACTTTAACCAAGGACGATACAGACACCTAAAACTTCTCGGGGCTAGAGACCTTAACATGTAGCGAGCTGTGTCAAAACGAAGCAGACCACTGGCAAGACAGCATGACTAGGATCCCTTTACCCCCTAAACCCTCAATATCACCACAACCACACCCACCACTACTATACTGAACCCCCCACCTGACCCTCATCCATTTGTCAAACAATTACACTTCAATAAATTTGACGTGACATTGAACAAAAACTTTCAGCAAGGGCAAATATAATATATCAATCATTACATCGACGCCTATGTAGACGAGCAGAGTCAGTTGTAAAAGTGGCGTCTCTGTTTAAGTCATACCAACCATAGCCTTAAACACGTACACATTTCATTACACTACTAAACAGACATTGTACATAATACATAGCGACGGTGTTTTTCTTCATACTGCCCCATAGCCATTAGATTGGGATATCACCATAGTTTCTGATACACTTTATAGCTTATTTATTTATTTAGGATTTCATGTTGTGTTTTCCTCCACGAACGTGCAGTGGTCTTTTCCAGTTTTTCACATCGAAAAGCAAAATGTCAACTAAATCTAGATGACTTTTCTGTAGGCCGTTGGTCAGAAAGAAACACACCCCCCCCCCATAACATAGCAATGTGTGATATTTTGAGATCAAAATAAATAAAACATGCGTTCTTACCACTGCCCACCCGTTAGCATGTTGTTCACAAACACGGGAACATGCATCTACAACGGAATGGAACATGATCAAATGAACGTTTTAGGCCACATGTCATATGATACACAGGTAGCCCATCCAGCCAGCGTTGTGCTGCTCCATAGTACATCTAGAGTACAGTACTTTTATCTGCTCTGCATACTGGGGTAGTGTCATGACTAAAAACATCTAACTTTGGTATTTCATTTAGAAAACGTTATATACATTGACAACAATGTTCAATTCAATAATCTACAAGGGTAGTAAAAGATTAGACAGAAAAGTAATTGTATTTGCCCCCCCCCCCCCCCCCCCCAAAAGGAATAGAAATAAACATCTCTAAATGTAATACTTTCTTTTTAAAACAATAAAATTAATACAATGCTTTGTTCTCAACCTGCGCTGCAGCACTAGCATGCTCTGTCAAACTCCATTTTCAGGTTATCAGAGTGAGTAAGCATTTCACTGTTAGTCTACTCCTGCTGTTTACTAGACATGTGACAAATAACATTTGATTTGAGTTTCAAACTAAACCTAAACTTCCCTAAATCAAGTGATACAATTTTTCACCGATATCTGCCACTATTTTAAATGGGAGTTCTATTCTCCCCATGTCATGCAATCAATAGTTGCTAATTATACATGATCCCATGTGCTTTGGGTGTTGGACTATCATCAACAAAGAGATGGCCAAAATACAAAATTCTATTAAATTAAAAACTAAATCAGCTGGGGATGGTTGGGTTCATGCAGAATTCAAGCAAGAGCTTTGCACCAGTAGAGACAAGAAGATCAACATTTTGGTGAAACCATGAATATCGTCCACATACAGCAATTATCCCAATACAGTTATATCATGAATCATCCAGCCAAGCAAAGGGGATGTGTTGCATCCTTCTCACTGCAGCGATGAGTACAGAACACAATTATCTCCTGTCTTAGAATGCATAATACGTTAATACTCCAGTATTATCCTGCTGGGACGTTGGGAGATGAGACCGTCCAGTCCGGACCAGATTAGTCCAGTCCATGGCACTGAGGGTCTGGCTGGCTGTGTCGTCAGGAGGAGGGCAGTCTGTCTGAGCAAGGCACTATGGGACAGAGCCCTGGCTACACACTCGAGTCCTGATGCTGCACTTCCCCCATCCAGCCAGCTGGGGGCAGTGAACACCACATATCACAATGATAACAGGCATACAATCAGATCATTAACTTTAAAGGCTGAACATTTGATTTGCAAGAGGGTGGTTGTTTGTTGACAACTTCTAAGCTACATCTCCCCTAAAATATGATTTGCTAGGATGCCAAGAGCACTTGCACTTCAGTCAGAAACAGGTTGGAAGCTCCTTCCATCACCCAACCCCCGATACACGTGCCTCCCTGAGAAGTTCAAATCTAGTCCTTTGACCAGCGGAGGCATGCAGTGTCCAGACAGACCCATTCCATGGCATTGATATAACAATAAGGTCATTTCTTGATATTCACAGTAGAAAAAAAATACATACAACATTAAGGGAAAACAACAGAACAGAGAAATAAAAACACTTCTGGAGGATACATTAAACGGCCTTGAGACTAAATGCTATCCGTATTTGACTGAGAAGAACAGGGACTCTGGGAGATATATATATACACACACTAGACACACTCCTGTGTTCCAATGGCATGCTGTCTTAGCTAATCCAAGTTTATCATTTTAAAAGGCTAATTGATCATTAGAAAACCCTTTCGCAATTATGTAGCACAGCTGAAATCTGTTGTGCTCATTAAAGAAGCAATAAAACTGGCCTTCTTCAGACTAGTTGTCCTCTTGCTCAGGGTCTCCCACTCCTCTTTCTATTCTGGTTAGTCAGTTTGTGCTGTTCTGTGAAGGGATTAGTACACAGCTTTGTACGAGATCTTCAGTTTCTTGGCAATTTCTAGCTTGGAATAGCCTTCATTTCTCAGAACAAGAATAGACTGATGAGTTTCAGAAGAAAGTTCTTTGTTTCTGGGCATTTTGAGCCTGTAATCGAACACACCTATGGCCTATTTCAGACTAGTTGAGTATCTGGAGCACCATTATTTAATGATGCTCCAGATACTCAACTAGTCTAAAATAGGCCAGTTTTATTGCTTCCTTAAACAGAATATCAGTTTTCAGCTGTGCTAACATAATTGCAAAAAGGGTTTTCTAATGATCAATTAGCCTTTTATAATGATAAACTTGGATTAGCTAAGACAACGTGCCATTGGAACACGGGAGTGATGGTTGATGATAATGGGCCTCCGTATGCCTACGTAGATATTCCATTTCAAACAAAATTGTCAATTTCCAGCGACAATAGTAATTTACAACTAACGTCTACACTGTATTTCTGATCAATTTGATGTTATCTTAATGAACACAAAAAAAGTGTTTTTCTTTCAAAAACAAGGACATTTCAAAGTGACCCCAAACATTTGAACGGTAGTGTATATACCCACACAAACCAACACTGAGGATTTCATCTATGGTGAGTCAATGGTGAAAAGCATGACCAAGGCTGAGCTATTGCAGACTATGGATATGTGATCAAGAAATATGCAATCATGATTTGGACTACTCTGTCTTGATGCAGAATTTCTATAAAAAAGCTCAAATCAAGTCTTCCCTAGAACAATAAATGCACAAAAGCAAAGCAGTCTAGTTCGCTCACAAAGCAACTATCAGCTAGCGGGTATGTAACAACAGCTATTACATTAACCGTTGTTACAGGGTATGTAAAAATTATGTTCATTTCAAAAAGAAACCTGACGCTTTGGAATCTGAAAGCCTATTCAAATAATGGGAGTGGGAACCTAAAACGCACATTTTTCATAATTAATCACCAGTCAAAAGGTTGTCATATTACTACATTCTTGACTGATATACCTGTTCTAATACATTTCCAGTCAAATTAAAGTTTGGGGCAACATTTAAAAGCGCATTGAGGTTGTGCTTCACACAACACTGGGGGTTAACCTACTTGGTTGTTAAGATAATGTAGAGTTTGAATATGAGAAAAAAAGTTCTTAATCAGGATAATTACTGGGTCAAAACGTGTTACTTTCTTCTTATTCTGATCAGGGTGTTTCTCAATATGCATTCTACCCTACTCCACACTCATGCTCCGAGTGCATTCTCCGATTACGTTCTCGAGTACGTTCTTGTGAGGACGAGAGTGTAGAGAAGCATTCGCCATCCCCCCTACTACAGTTGAAGTCGGAAGTTTACATACACCTTAGCCAAATACATTTAAACTCAGTTTTTCACAATTCCTGACATTTAATCCTAGTAAAAATTCATTTTTTAGGTCCGTCAGGATCACCACATTATGTTAAGAATTTGAAATGTCAGATTAATAGTAGAGAGAATGATTAATTCCAAGTGTGTGTAAATTTCCGACTTGAACTGTATATTACCTTACGCTTCACCTCCCCATTCACTGAAACGTATTTCAGCCAGGACAATGGCAGCAATAGACGAAACGAGATATACACAAAGCAAACGTTTTACTTCATAGTTATCAGATAGATATGTGAATCGTAATAATCTAGCTAGCCAGCTAGTTAACCAAAAAATGACCTGAAACTAATGTTATGCCAGGTAGATGTACATTTTTCACGGGTAGCTACCAATTCTTTGTGGCTAGCTAGTTATCCAGTTAGCCCTATTGACATACTATGGATTTAGCCATTCACTGAACCGTCTTCCAGCCAGGACAATGGCATGAGAGATGAAACAAGATATACACAAAGCAACCGTTTTACTTCATAACTATCAGCTATATGCGAATCATAATAATGTAACTAAACAGATAGTTTAACAGGCAAAAATGATCTAAAACAAATATAACAGTAGTAGCTAGCCAGTTAGCCCTATTGACTAATTATGGGCTTGCAATCTATTGTAAGTAGGCAGGTAAACAGCAGGTATTTATGAAGGTATCAAGAAAAAAATATTGTAGTCTGGCAACATATGACATGTGAATATGCATTTCATTCCGAGGTTGATGTGTATTTTCTCTCTCTTCAGCTGAACTAATGCCCTCCATTGATGTAAAAAAAAATGTTATATCATTTTTTACGTGGTTGCGTCATATTTCTTTGCATACTTTCTGTTGAAGTGTGCATCGATGCATGCTTCAAAAATATTTAAAAACGGAGTACGCATTCGAGATTATGTATACTTTGATTTGGACTCATAAACCGACCCTCTCGTGGTCCAATTTGCGTGCTCGGAGCATGTTAGTACGCATGTTGAGAAACACGCAGGGTCTTATCTTTTTAATCTCTTTAAAGGGGCTGTCCCTGTCCTCTGTTTTGAACTACAGGGATACCAACAGACTGACAGACGAAGAAAGATGCTGTAGTCTCAAACTGATTCCTCCAAACACCCACTGAGGTAGACTGTGGCCAAATGCATAGAAACTACAACTACCAACTCCTTTTCACATTTATAGCTCTACCCTTAACTAGTTTTTTTTTTTTTTTTTTTTACCTGACTTTCAATATTTAAAAAACGGACAAAAAGCGAACAGTGTTTTTTTTTTATATATACAATAATACAATAAATAAAATATTAAATATCTGTAATTTTTCAAAGATGATGGTGATCTTCTGAATTGAAAATTGCATACACTTGTATACACCGCCATAAAGAGACAATGGTCATATGTAGAGATCCACCATTTATCTCTCGTTATGGGCATGTACTGTATGCACAGTTGTGAGGGAGGTTTCCCACTTTTTCACTCTTTTTTTCCAGACAATATATTCTTTAGTATTTACAAAGTAAAAATGTATGAGAGTGTAACTGATTGAGGAAAAAAAACTAACATTTTGGGGGGCATTCGAGTAAGTGGAGTAGATCAAGAATCAGCGAGAACCAGAAAGGTGGTTTAACATTGCTTAAACTTTGAACACCATAGCACTAAATTAACTTGCCATTCAACCCTTACAACAACTGACCAAAAACTAGCCACATACCTCTCTCACAAGCCGATGTTCCCCGTAGAAACAGAGAGATAGAAGTTATTTAGCAACTGTCATATCTTTCTCATCATCTCTAAGTACTACTTGAGATTTACGGTATGGATTTAGCTCCCATCTACGAGTCGTATTTCTCTCACTCTGTCTAACATGTATAAATACACACACACACACTGTAGCTACACGCATTAACATGAGTATGTGCCAACAAACAAACAGTAACCAGCCTGTGCAATGTACAGCCATCTCTCTGGTCTGTGGTTGGTTGAGAAGGCACTGGGTGGAGGCTGATGCGGTTCCACCATCGCCGATACAGACAGACATACAGACATAGAGGGGTAAACAGTGATAACTGGGCGAAGATGAATGGGCAGGTTAGGGTTAATAACACCAGGCCTATAACTGTAAGCTCTTAACAGCCACACAGGCTCAAACTGCTGGTCAGATTGACTTACCCTTAGCTCCTGTCTGTGCTTTTCTGTCCCTTATCAATGCTTCTGACAATAGACAATGAGTATCACTGCCTTTGGCTAGAGGGAGGGATAATGGGACAAATAGAGACGTGTGTGTGTGTGTGAACTACTAATGATTGGGCTATTTGTGCTTCTCAATGGGAATGCCATGTAGACACTTTTCAATCAATCTTTATGTAGTTAAGACCAATTTGTGATTTGTGCCACATAGAATAAGTGTGTGTATACTTTAAAAACAAATCAGGACTTTGTCTTGTGCTGGGAAGAAGCTGACAGGAATGTTTAAATGTCTGTATGGAACTTAATAATATGAATGTAAATGGACAGAGGTTTACACTTTCACAACCCATCTTTAGATATTAGAGTGATGGGTTACAATCCAAATTGTGGGGAGGGGTACACCACAATCCAAATGGGAGGGTGTGGGATTGAAAGAAACCCAAATTAAAAGCAGGGGGAAATAAGTTCAATATCTTTTTCTTTCGGGTGGAAGGGAGAAGGGGTTGTGAATAACGGGCACACAGCAAGTCCGAACACGGTCTCCACTGCCAATAGTAGAATGTTAGCCCAGCCCTGGGGGTAAAGCAGCACTTGTTGTACAGCTACAGCGTGTCCTGACTCATAACATACCACCACCTGTACACCACCTCTCTCCGTTAGTACACACCGACACGCACACACCTTCATCTAACGGCTCCCTCCCTCTCTTTCGCTGCTGCCCGCTGTGGACTCTGAATGCAATAGGAACTTTCCAAAATGTTCAAAATCAAAAGCATTCAACCACAGTAACATGGAAAATTCCACCAGCAGCCTGATTCTGACCTCCTTCCTGTGTCAGCGAACATTACAGCCAATGAGGCGATCGTTATGTGGGGAGAGGGCGTAGGGTGGTGGTAGGGTCAAAACAAACCCAGTTGTCTGAGGACATGGGGGTTGTGCTGGAGTAGAGCTGATGCTCGTTACCCATGTGAAGCACTGCATTATATCTCTCTCAAAGCCCTGATGGTATGTGGTCCTGCAATACATCCACCTATATGGGCTTCTGACTCCAGTGGAGGAGATAGATAGGTAGATGGGTCTCCTATGACCCAACTATAACCCTATAAAACCCCACTACCAACAGCACAAGCCAAGAGCGCACAAGCCAAGTACAATCATCAGGCCAAGACAAACTGTCCAAGCAAGCAGACATCACATTTCTAGCCCCACCGATAACATCAATCAATCAAACAGATCGCTAATGATCAACCAAACAGACACATTTTAACACAACATGGACATCTACACCATGGCTCCATCAGACCAAGGCACCATTCATTCCCATTTCAGTTTTTGGTTCTTGTCATTTTAGCATAGTGGCCCACCCAAACGCTTCTACTGACAGGACGAACAACATTTGAAAGATGCCATGATTTTTCTAAAATAGTGGGCTGCCCTTTGTTGCTGAGGAGAACAGGGTTCTCCTGAGGGGTTGAAAGAGAAGTAAAACCACGTGTGGAGGTCTAAGACAACAGAGCACTGGCGGCCGATTAGTGTGATATCTGGGGTTAGAGAGAGAGAAAAGACCGAAAACCCCCCCCCATCTTACCAGAAAAGCCTCAGATGAAAACATTACAAATAAGAAATATGTACAAAAACATCTATATTGTATATATTCTATATAAAATATTGATATAAATACCAAATATTCCATATATACTATATATATTATATATTCTATATCCACAAAAATATATGAAAGCAGCAGCTATTGGTCAGTCTGAGGAACTATTTTGCCCAACTTTTAACTGTTTAAATATCCTTCAGCCATAATGTGAGGACTCAGAAATAAAACTGAAAAAATTAGACAAAAAATGCTAATAAATTAGAACTATTCACCAAACAACCAAAATAATCTCCGTAAAGTTTGGAATTCTGCACAAAAAAAATTAAATAAAAAGTTTCTCTACGAATAGACATTTGTTCTAGAGAGTTTATGCCGTCCCATGGTTCAAACCTTATCTAATTTCAAAGGAAATTCAAAGGAAATTAATACAAGTATTGATGGACACTTCTCTTTGTTAACAGGCCACAAATAAAAAGGCCACTATCTGAAAAGGTTTTCAAGAGAATGGAAGAGAGATGGGGCAGCGTGGAAAGGGCAAGAAGTGTTCACAGTTTTTTTCTTCTTTTTCCATCAACCAGTCCTGGAAACATGGCAATAGTGAACAAAAAAATAAAGATAGTAGATAGTTGTAGTAGATGATTCTGGATAAATGCAAAAATGTCTTTCAACATATACCAAAATGTTTGCATTGTGTGTCCCACCATGCTTGGCAGCTGTGAGGAAGAAAATACATGTCCTGAGATCAGTTTTCTTAAGGGTTTCTGCAAGAGTTAAACAACTTAAATAGTTTGAAAGGAGGAAGAAAACCTTAGGAAATGTTAGGAAGGGCTGGATCTCGGCAATGATAGGATTCGTCCGTTTTTCTTGCCACCGTTCATGTGTGCGTAGGGCACGTGTTCCTCATAGTTGCCCCTTAGGTTCTGGCTGGATCCATTGTCTCTGGATACACTGTCGCTGTCCTCTCTCTGGGAGTAGGACGATGGGTCCAGTGGGATGCTCTCCATGTTCTCCAGGTCCAAGTCAAACTCCTCTGTCTCGGGGAGCTTGTTCTCCTCGCTGTAGAAGAAGGAGACCTCCTGGAAGCTGGGGTGAACATCCTCCTTCAACATCTCGATGATCTCCTGGAAGGTGGGACGCATCTTGGGGTTGTACTGCCAGCACATCGACATCAGGTTGTGGCTGAGGGAGGAGAAGAGGGAGAAAGATGAATGAATGAGAAAAATAAATCTATGAGCTCTATCCACAAGCCGCTCACCTCTGTTGGTCCCCCATTGAAGCAAAACTAGCCCAAGTAATACTGTAGGCATGTAGTAGTGGTAACTCAAACACTTAACCAAATCAAAATATATACCTCATGTACTTTGTATGGCTGGTATGGCACATCAAAGTAAAATACTACAGATCCCACAATGCACTAAAAGTCTAGTGTTTGAGACACGTACATCCTCTCTACGCAGTTCTCTGGTTTGTCTAGGTATCCTCCGTCCATGACGAACTTGAGGACCTGTTCGTTGGACAGGCCTTGGTAAGGCTGCTCTGCTAGGGTGCTGACCTCCCACAATACCACACCAAATGACCTGGAGATAGACAAGTACAACACATTATTATCTCAAGCCAAAAACAATAAAAGGATGTGAATAATGAAATAAAGGACTAGTGACTTCAAATTAAAATCTGGACATCAAAGCCAGTTCCACTGCTTTTTTCATTTATTCACCTCTAATAAGGGACTGATTTAGACCTGGGACACCAGCTGGGTGCAATTAATTATCAGGCAGAACAGAAAACCATCAGTAGTCTGGACCCACGTAGGCTGCAGGGTAAGATTGAAATACCCCTAGACTAGTGTCACTGAATAAAAAGTGGTTATAGAGTTACTGTAGACATGAAGGGGGTAAGAAGGAGGAGTGGAAAAACATGCTCTCAAAAAAAAGAAGAAGAGGTTAGAGAGATTGAATAGAGGGGGGAATAATAAAAGAACGAGCAGAAAATCCCATCAGACATCCGTGGCAGCCAGGTGTGTCCTACTGTACTCACCAGCAGTCTGAATGTGCGGTGAACACTCCGTCCTTCAGAGATTCAGGAGCCATCCACCTGACAGGAAGCAGACCCTTCCCTCCCTTACGGTAGTAATCCGTCTCATATATGTCTCTGGTCATGCCAAAGTCTAAGGGGAGGAGAGGAACAGTGAAAACACAACCTACAGTAAAATAGCATCATCACATCATAACTCTAACCCTTCCTGTAGTAGTCTGTCTCATAGATGTCTCTGGTCATGCCAAAGTCATGGAGAGACAGTCATACATCCACCACAGACACACGAGACAGTCGTCATACATCAACCACAGACACGAGACGGTCGTCATACATCAACCACAGACACACAAGACAGTCGTCATACATCAACCACAGACACACGAGACAGTCGTCATACATCGAGCCACATGACTCTTGAATTATGAAAGGCTCACACAGTTCTGATTTACTTGTTGAAACTGAGTGTGATCGTGTACTCTGTTATTCTACTGTACTCCACCTCCGATCTTGACGGTGTTGTCCTCAGCCACCATGCAGTTCCTGGCGGCCAGATCTCTGTGGACAAACTTTTTGGCGTTGAGGTAGGCCATGCCGTCTGCTATCTCCCCCGCCATCTGAATCATCTCCTTCAGTGTGGGAGGGGGATTCCCTGTGGGGTTATTCTCAGAGTCTGGTCGGAGGCAGCGCAGGAAGCTCTTCAGATCCCCGTGGGTCATCAGCTCCATCACCACCAGAGTGGGCTGGCCTTTAGACACCACCCCCAGCAGACGCACCTACAGACAGAGAGAGTCAGGACCATTGAGATATTATATATTTCTCTATAAAAAAAAACTGTACTCAATATAAACGGATTCCAATGCATGACACGTACGGCCATGAAACTCCATCTGCTCAAAAAGCTCAATCTACAGTACTGTGTCAACCTTCTTACCAGAGAATACATTCTCAGTCATCATACCCAGATAATAGATAGTGGTTAGTAACGAAAGTGAATGAATAAGCTCCTAACCACGTGGTGGCAGCTAAAGGCCTTCATGACCGACGCTTCGTTGAGGAACTCTATCCTCTCTCTCAGACTGGCCGACTCGTTGACCGTCTTCACCGCCACACGCGTGTCCGGCTCGCCCTTCACAATGTCCTTGGCGATGCCCTCGTAGACCATGCCAAATGAGCCCTGACCCAACTCCTTCAAGATGTTGATCTTCTCCCTCGCCACCTCCCAGTCATCAGGCACGTACACTACACAATACAAATGGAGAAAGTTATCCTTTTTAGTACACTTTAACATGTACACTACCTCACAGGAAAACAAACTTGCAAAACCAGTTTGAGGTGTGGGTTTGGTTGTCCTTACTGTCATTGGCGCTCAGGTACTCTGGGTTGGACGAGGCGATCAGAGGTCCAGTGGGTCCCTCAGTTTGTCTGGAACACACAGTCACACAGATTAGTCAAAGGTATCCTTGCATATTTAATTTGTCTATTTGTCTTGCCAGGCTGTCATTGTAAAGAATATATTTTTTAAATAAATAAAACAATTATACCAAACATCTAATCAATCAAGTCTTACTTCTTCTTGAAGATCATGAAGACTCCACCTCCTACGAATAGCAGCAGGATGAAGCAGATGACTGAGCCAATGATAATCTTCAGTGAAGTGGTGTCCTCTGCAACAAACACAGCAGCCATTGGTCACTAATTTACATTTTTGTCATTTAGCATACACTCTTATCCAGAGGAATTTACAGGAGCAATTAGGGTTAAGTGCCCTGCTACCCTAGTCGACTCGGGATTTGAACCAGCGACCTTTCAGTTATTGGCCCAACACTCTTAACGTCTAAGCTACCTGCCGACCCCGTCACTCTCATAGCAAAATGAACTGCTCACATTTGTTTTCCAGAAAGTGTAAGCAAGTCCAGTTCCCATTGGAGCAGGCAGGCAGGACTTACTGTCGGGCATGAAGAAGAAGGTGGGTTCAGTCCAGGAGCCGTTTCCTGCCAGCGATGTGGCACGTATCCTCACGGTGTAGTTCCCAGGATGCACCACTCTCAGCCTGCAGCCGCCGATCTGGGTGTAGGCCTTCCTGGACACGCAGTGATGCAGCTCCTGGAACACATTATTACAAGGTTATAGAGTGGTTATAACATGGCTACGTCACAGTTATAGCACTAAGTCGCACAAGGCTTTGTATAAACAGTGTGACTCTGAACACCAGGGTTTATAATATACAGTGGGGAGAACAAGTATTTGATCCACTGCCGATTTTGCAGGTTTTCCTACTTACAAAGCATGTAGAGGTCTGTAATTTTTATCATAGGTAGACTTCAACTGTGACAGACGGAATCTAAAACAAAAATCCAGAAAATCACATTGTATGATTTTTAAGTAATTAATTTGCATTTTATTGCATGACATAAGTATTTGATCACCTACCAACCAGTAAGAATTCCGGCTCTCTCAGACCGTTTTTCTTTAAGAAGCCCTCCTGTTCTCCACTCATTACCTGTATTAACTGCACCTGTTTGAACTCGTTACCTGTATAAAAGACACCTGTCCACACACTCAATCAAACAGACTCCAACCTCTCCACAATGGCCAAGACCAGAGAGCTGTGTAAGGACATCAGGGATAAAATTGTAGACCTGCACAAGGCTGGGATGAGCTAAAGGACAATAGGCAAGCAGCTTGGTGAGAAGGCAACAACTGTTGGCGCAATTATTAGAAAATGGAAGAAGTTCAAGATGACGTTAAATCACCCTCGGTCTGGGGCTCCATGCAAGATCTCACCTCGTGGGGCATCAATGATCATGAGGAAGGTGAGGGATCAGCCCAGAACTACACGGCAGGACCTGGTCAATGACCTGAAGTGAGCTGGGACCACATTCTCAAAGAAAACCATTAGTAACACACTACGCCGCCATGGATTAAATTCCTGCAGCGCACGCAAGGTCCCCCTGCTCAAGCCAGCGCATGTCCAGGCCCGTCTGAAGTTTGCCAATGACCATCTGGATGATCCAGAGGAGGAATGAGAGAATGTCATGTGAGCTTTTTGGTCTAAACTCCACTCGCCGTGTTTGGAGGAAGAAGGATGAGTACAACCCCAAGAACACCAACCATGGGAGGTGGAAACATACTTCTTTGGGGATGCTTTTCTGCAAAGGGGACAGGACGACTGCACCGTATTGAGGGGAGGATGGATGGGACCATGTATTTTTATTTTACCTTTACTTAACCAGGCAAGTCAGGGGCAGAACGACCTTGTCAGCTCGGGGGTTTGAACTTGCAACCTTCCAGTTACTAGTCCAACGCTCTAACCACTAGGCTACCCTGCCGCCCCAATGTATCTCGAGATCTTGGCCAACAACCTCCTTCCCTCAGTAAGAGCATTGGAGATGGGTCGTGGTTGGGTCTTCCAGCATGACAGCGACCCGAAACACACAGCCAGGGCAACTAATGAGTGGCTCCGTAAGAAGCATCTCAAGGTCCTGGAGTGGCCTAGCCAGTCTCCAGACCTGAACCCAATAGAAAATCATTGGAAGGAGCTGAAAGTCCGTATTGCCCAGCGACAGCCCTGAAACCTGAAGGATCCGGAGAAGGTCTGTATGGAGGAGTGGGCCAAAATCCCTGCTGCAGCGTGTGCAAACCTGGTCAAGAATTACAGGAAACGTATGGTCTCTGTAATTGCAAACAAAGGTTTCTGTACCAAATATTAAGTTCTGCTTTTCTGATGTATCAAATACTTATGTCATGCAATAAAATGCAAATTAATTACTTAATCATACAATGTGTTTTTCTGGATTTTTGTTTTAGATTCTGTCTCTCACAGTTGAAGTGGACCGAAGATACAAATTACAGACCTCTACATGCTTTGTAAGTAGGAAAACCTGCAAAATTGGCAGTGTATCAAATACTTGTTCTCCCCACTGTCGATGTGTCTTTCCCTGAGGCTTCTCCTCACCAACAAAGTAGGGTTTCTGTGAATCAAACAGCTTTTAACCTAGCATACTAGCACTCAGACTTGTAAATGATTTTATTTACATAAAACAAAATCAGCAAATCTTGTTATCTTTCACACTTAAATATTTGAAATATCTTCCTTTAAACCCCTTACACTCTTGGACATTGGCATATATGGATAGGGCCACATTTAAATGTTTCTAACAGAAGAACTATAAAAAGCATTCACATGATCATGGTAGCAGTTGAAATAATCAGACCAAAGGTGAGGACACAACAGTTCCAAACATTACACTGTTGATTTTATTTGCATTTTACATTTACTGTACTTTTCACAGCATTTGTCATTAAGGACATCTGAAAATATTCTGGATACATTTAGTACCATACTAAGAATATTCATTTACATTTTGGAATAGGTGTAAAATAAGAACAATTATTAAAAAGGGATTGAGTGAGAGGTCTAACTGGTGTCTCCAAGTGGCCTCACACCTCTCAAACTGTGCACAGTTCCTAAGTCATTTTGTTTTTGTATGGAAGACAGCCCTGCGTCCCTACCATCACACAATTATTGTTGTTGTTTAGGTATCCATGTTTATGAGCGCAGACAATGGTTGAAAAAGGATGAGCAAAGATCAAACTCAGACTGTAGCTACCATGTATACACGTAATAAACTAATCAAACATATTGAAATTCTGTAGAATCAAGTAAGAAAATATTTAAAAAACAAGAAAAAGCAGGGGGAAATCGATTGATAGAAACACAGTTAAGTAATTTCATCCTAGTATTCATACTAACCTCAAGGTCTCCCAACCTCTTGTAGTTGACCTCGTACAGGATGATCATGCCATTGGGGGCTTTGGGGTCCAGCCACTTGATGTGGACAGACTCTGGGTGCTCCGACACCATCTCATGGGTCACCTGGCCCACAATGTCATCAGCTTTCTCTGCAGGGAGAGGAGCAGAATACAGGAAGAACGATCAGCAAGGGCAATATGAAAGAATAGTGTCTGTACTGTGTAGTGTACAAATATGCATTATGTTACTTGCAGAGAAGCTGTAGTTCATATGTGTGTCTGACTCCATGTACAGCCTTACTTTCGGGCATGGTGCGGGCGCTGACGTAGGTAGCCATGCTGCAGCGTTGGGGGTCTGTGGGGTGGTTGCAGGCATGGATCTCTATCTGGTAGCTGGTAAAGTGACGCAGGTTGGAGATGACGGTCGACTCCTTGGCATACACCACCAACGTCACCTTAGAGCCCTCCACCCCCTCGCCATCTGGGCTGGGCGTGGTGGACGTGTTGGGCAGGGTGGGGGGAGTGGTCAGGAAGTGCGGAAGGGTGGCGTTGGCCACGCCCACTGAGCGGCGCCGACGAGACGGTCTGATGGAGAAAGGGGGAGGAGAGCGACAGGAGGAGAGTAGAGGACAGGAGAGGGAGATGAGAAGCCAGGTGAGATGAGGCGTATTATGCTAAAAAGAGCTAAGATGAAAGTTGTAAGCGGAAGTCATTATGAACAAACTTTCACAATAAACCGACAACCTGGTTTTCCTATACTGGAACTTACCTACCTACCGTATAGATCTCTGCTGAAAATCAATGTTAGTTACTCCATCCCAGAAACCCATTGTATCTACCCAACACAGCCCACAACTCCAAAATACCAGGTGTTTGACCAAATACATGAATTGTCCTCCTATTCTCCATTAAGCGTTAGGTGAAGATAACGATGTTGTGAGTTAGTCCTTGGTAAGTAGTCCTGTTCTCTGGCCACAGTGCCCATTAACTCAGCTATGCTGCTTGACCTTTAACACTAAAAAAAATCTCCTCTACACTCATCAACACTAGATGGCGCGCAGGAGGCTTCAGCGAGCCTGGCATCCAGACATTACTGGGTGTGTTTACATCTGAGGTGAGTGCAGACTGAGAAGCACTGAGAACAGCACAGGGAGAGGCTGATGGCTTGTTACATTGTGTTCCTGCTGCTACAGAGAGTAGCAAGAGGGAAGATCCAACCTCCCTCTGGGTCAAAAATCTTTTCTCCTAATGGTTGAGGTTCAAATTGAGGGATGGTAATCTGACCTTGGATCAGATCCCTTGGTAGACTAAGGCAACTTCTTCCTCAGCAGTCAGGTTGACATCTGCATGGAGGGGCACTATCTATATATCTGTCTATCAATCAATGTATCTGTCTAACAGTGAGTCTTCAGAATGCTGGCTGCCTGGCTGGGCCCACAATGATGTCACAGGCCTGCCTGGGTCTGATTACAGGCTCTCTTTGACAGAGTGCTTGCTGCCTGGTGATGCACAGACAGACAGCACAACTGAACATACTCACCCATCTCAGCCATGTCACTACACTACCAGAGAAATACAGACAGTCAGTAGAACAATAGACAGAAATCCACTCACTGGAGTCAACCAAAATGGCAGCAAAAAAACAGAACTAGCCAGGTCTGGACTGGGTCACGGTGGGTTCCAGACAGTCCATTAATTTACTTGGTCCTCTGAAGCTCAGTTGGTAGAGCATGTATCTTGCAACATCAGGATTGTGGGTTAGAGTCCCGGGACTACCCATACGTAAAATGTATGCACGCATGACTATAAGTATTTTTAGATAAAGCATGTGCTAAATGGCATATATTATTCCCTCTACTTTTCTCTCTCTCTCTGCCAGTTATAGCAGCACCAGTAAGGTTTAGAGGGGATGAGCGGAAAGAGGAGCTAACTAGGCATGATGATGACACCAGCCATACTGGCTGACCCCAGGTGGAAGTCTGAGTGACTGTTTCAGCCCAATACCTTCATAAGAAAAGATTGGGAAAGCCATGAAGGTGTGGTGCCATTTACAAGGCAGGGTTAGCTGTGTTTTATGTTGTTGAGTGTCTATGTTGGCCTGTCATTGCGCGACAGATTTTTTTTCGATACCCATACCGATTATTGGAGGACCAAAAAATGCCGATACCAATTAAATCAGACGATTTTTATATACATTTGTAAGTGACAATTACAACAATACTGAATGAAAATGAACCTTTTTATTTTAACTTAATATAACACAAATAAAATCTATTTAGTCTCAAATAAATAATGAAACGTCCAATTTGGTTTAAATAATGCAAAAACACAGTGTTGGAGAAGAAAGTAAAAGTGCAATATGTGCCATGTAAAAAAAAAAAAGCTAAGTTCCTTGCTCAGAACATTGGAAAGCTGGTGGTTCAATATTCACAGTTAAGAAGTTTTAGGTTGTAGTTATAGGAATTATGACGCGTCGGCTATTTCTCTCTAAACCATTTGCACTTCGAATACCTTTGACTATTGGATGCTCTTATAGGTACTTTAGTATTGCCAGCCTAATCAAGGGAGTTGATGGGCTTGAAGTCAAACGGTGCCGTGTGTCAAGCATTGCTAAAAGCTGCTCGCAAACACAGTAATGTGCTGTTTGAATGAATTATAATAAACACAGAAATACGAGCCTTTGGTCGTTAATATGGTCAAATCCGGAAACTATAATTTTGAAAACAAAAAGTTTATTTTTTCAGTGAAATACGTAACCATTCTGTTTTTTGTCGAACGGGTGGCAACCCTAAGTCTAAATATTGCTGTTACATTGCACAACCTTCAATGTTATGTCGTAATTATGTAAAAGTCTGGAAAATTAAACACGGTCTTTGTTAGGAAGAAACAGGTCGTGACGAGCCAGGCAGCCCAAACTGTTGCATATACCCCGACTCTGCTTGCCTTGAACGCAAGAGAAGTGACACAATTTCCTTGTTAATATTGCCTGCTAACATGCATTTATTTTAACTAAATATGCAGGTTTTTAAAAAATCAATACACAGAAGTATATTTCAAGAAAGGCATAGAACATTTTTAAGAAAGGCATAGTTCATGGTTGGGTACATTTGTGCAACGAATGTGCTTTTTTCACGAATGCGCTTTTGTTAAACCCTCAACCGTTTGGCAATGTTGAATCAGGTTGTGATTCAATGATAAATTAACAGGCACCGCATTGACTAAATGCAACGGAGGACAAGCTAGTTAACCTAGTAATATCATCAACCATGTATAGTTAACTAGTGATTATGTGAAGATTGATTGTTTTTTTTAAAGATAAGTTTAATGCTAGCTAGCAACTTACTTGGCTCATTGCAGCCACAAGGTCCTTTTGACACTGCTTTCACGTAACAGGTGGTCAAAGCCTGTTTCCTCATGGATTGCAATGTTTTCTGCCTAAATCAATGTCCAAAAAGGCAGATTACCAATTGTTATGAAAACTTGAAATCGGCCATGCCAATTAATCGGTCGACCTCTAGTCTGAACTCCTTGTTCACTAGGCTGTCACTGTTGTCGTGTCTTTGGCTATGCCGGATTAAGTGATATGACATGCTATTCTATAAAATCCTTTCTCTGTAATTAATATTACCTGATTAGCTCAATCATGTAAATGTAATTAACTAGAAAGTCGGGGAACCACAAAATAATATTTATAGAGCAGTCATCTTCCAAATAAACTCTAGTAATATTTTACATCAATAGCAGTCAATATTAATCGTCACCTTAATTCAGTCTCATCTGAAAGTTGTAAATTCTTGGTTATCTTCACGAACCCTGGCTAACAAGTTGAATCAGCAATACAAAATTGGGTTTGATTATTTATTTACTAAATACCTAACTAATCACACAGAATTACATATACACAGAATGAATCATACCTTGATTACAAATTACGTCATAAAGGAAAACGTCCCAAGCGCGCAGAACAGATATGACAGCTGGTTACTCAAAAAAAAGGGGGTTGGGTTTGAGTGAAGGAGCGGGATGACTTGAGGAACAAAGGGAGAAGCCATGCTATCGTAAATACAGTATCTTATTCATTCTAAATTACCGGCCATTTGGAAATGGAAAATGCAATAAATATTTTCCCCCCAAGCTGCGCTTCGGTAGGTTGGTGGTAGATGGAAGGCCGTGTTGCCCAACCGAGTCCTTTGAAGAATGTCTCTGGTGGTAAATTGGATACGTTGTAGTGTCGGCGTTGGTTGGTAGATGGGATACTCTGTCGTTTTTATCGGTTTTAGCTGTTGCTAACTCAACGGCTAGGAGGTATCAGTTCTGTAGTGAATAAGAGTTCAAAGTTCATACCATTCGCAACCAAAGCTAGGCTGAGGTTGGCTTCATTCTGTAGTTATTATCTTAACCCTTCTGACATCGGATCGTCATCCTAATGTACCCGGAACAGCAAGTTATTTGCCCTTTTAACGTAAAGGCTGCAGGCCTCACGTACTTGGAACAGGAGGTTACATTTTATATAGTGGAGGGAGAAGGGTGTGTTTTCATAGTTTTATAACACATGTCCTTCACAGGGGCGGGCCACTGATTGAGCAGAGCCCTAACCTTATGAAAACCCAAAACTCTAATTTGGAAGCTAAAATGACATTTAATCTTTTCACCAATAATTTTATATTCAAACATTTAAATTGTACAACAATTCCATGTGAATCTGATAACTACAATGTATAGACTTTCCACTGTAGAGTTTATGTCATCCTATCAGTGATGAGAATGTCTCAGATGACAACCGAACTGACATCATATTCATTAAGTACCAACGTACTTAAGTAACATTCATTAAGTACCAACGCATATGCTCAACTGGTTCAACTGGATTACCAAAAAATATGGTTCATTTCCCCCCACCTTCTGATGTTCCCAGAATCTCTATGTTAACCAAGGGTTTTTCAAATGTCACATCAGTAGGGTAGAGAGAGGAAAAAGGCGGGAAGAGGTATTTATGACTGTCATAAACCTACCCCCAGGCCAGCGTCATGACACTGTTGTGTCTGAATTCCATGTTCACTAGGCTGCCATTGTTGTGTTTCTAAACTCCTTGCTCACTAGGCTGTCATTGTTGTGTTTCTAAACTCCTTGCTCACTAGGCTGTCACTGTTGTGTTTCTAAACTCCTTGTGCATTAGGCTGTCACTGTTGTGTTTCTAAACTCCCTGCTCACTAGGCTGTCATTGTTGTGTTTCTAAACTCCTTGCTCACTAGGCTGTCACTGTTGTGTTTCTAAACTCCTTGTGCATTAGGCTGTCACTGTTGTGTTTCTAAACTCCTTGTGCATTAGGCTGTCACTGTTGTGTTTCTAAACTCCTTGCTCACTAGGCTGGCACTGTTGTGTCTGAACTCCTTGTTCAAAAGGCTGTCACACACACCACACAAAAGGGTCAGGGCTAGCCGGATGGCACGCTAGTACACACACACTGACTGTATAATCCGGGGACAAACAAAGGGAGAGCAGGGCCCCTGCCTGTGAGGCTGTGCTGTAAGGAGCACAGTGTTCCTGTAACCATGTGAATAACAGCTACAGGGACACTCTCAGTCAGGGCCCAGACACCCTAACCAGCTACTAGACTACAGCTAGCCCAGGCCAGTCTAGCAGTAGGAACAATTACCCTCATCCATACAGAAACACACAGATTAATTGATTTATAACATCTATCCGCTTATGAACTGGGAGCTAAATCAGAACTGCCAAGGCCGGACACAGTCGTTTGAAACGGCGGCAATGCGGAAGAGACTGACTCAGATACTGGATTTGCTTGGTGATTACCCATGCCTCGCCTCAGCAACTATTATACAAATGCCTTCCTATGGTTGAAATGTGAGGGTGTGTGTATGTCACAGTGTGTGTGTGTGTCAGCCCAGGGGCCTCATGTCAGTCAACGGTGCATTTGAAAGCCAGCTCTGCTTGCTATTCCACCTGCCAAAGAGACTTTGGTGCCGTCAAAACATTACGCTACACGGACTCTCTTCTCACATGTTCCTGGAATCGCAATAAAAGGGGAATTGAAACGCATAGGCTTTCACTAATTATCACGCTTGGGTTGAGCAGGCATTTAATTTGTCACACAGAGAGAGACATTGCCATACCACCACTGACGCAGAGCTGCTGGCTGTTGTGCTCTGATTGACTGACAAGTTGAGGGGGCCGAGGCATTAACTAATCAAATGGGGACTAACTGTCATCAGACTCCATCATCCTCTCCCCTCATGTTCATTTAATAGACTTCTTAGGCGTGTAGGAGGTAGCCATCAATTACTTTCAGGGTTCCCTGAGTTCTGGGGTAATATCTGAGGTATATAGCTAACTGTTGTTTCTTACGCCAACATCTCACTGTGATGGAACCACTGTTCTCATACCTGATCTCACACACTTTGTTGTGGAGGTAACTCGGCTATAATCATACCTGGTCTCAAATACTTAATTATGAAGTTACTTTAGTTATGCCATAATACCTGATCTCAAACACTTTGTTATGAAGGTACAGTTGAAGTCGGGATACACCTTAGCCAAATACGTTTGAACTCAGTTTTTCACAAATCCTAGTAAAAAATCCCTGTCTTAGGTCAGTTTAGATCACCCCTTTATTGTAAGAATGTGAAATAGTAGAGATAATGATTTACTTCAGCTTTTATTTCTTCATCTTGGATCAAACGTTTCAAGTAGCTTTCCACAAGCTTGGGTGAATGTTGGCCCATTGCTCCTGACAGAGCTGGTGTAACTAAGTCAGGTTTCTAGGCCTCCATGCTCGCACACACTCCTTCAGTTCTGCCCACAACATTTCTAATGGATTGAAGCCAGGGCTTTGTGATGGCCACTCCAATACCTTGACCTTGTTGTCCTTAAGCCATTTCGCCACAACTTGGTAAGTATGCTTGGAGTCATTGTCCATTTGGAAGATCCATTTGCAACCAAGCTTTAACTTCCTAACTGATGTCATTTTTCCAGCCAAGAGTCACAAAAAGCAGAAATAGATACAAATTAATCACTAACCTTTGATGTTCTTCATCAGATGACACTCATAGGACAACATGTTACACAATACATGTATGTTTTGTTCGATAATGTGCATATCTATATCGAAAAATTTCAGTTTACATTGGAGCGATACGTGCAGTAATGTTTTGATTCCAAAACATCTGGTGATTTTGCAGAAATACTCATAATAAACATTGACTAAAGTTCTGAGAAGTTCTGTTCTGGTGACTTTTTAAAAGGACATTCTACTCCAAAATGAGGTAAAATAAAAGTATGCTGACACCGTTTAAAATATAATTTCCAACTCCAGAAACGAGCCCAATAACACATTCATAAAATTATTTGTTACAATTATTTAACATATTGGGCCATGTATATAGCCTATGCATTGTCCATATTATAAGGTATGCTATTAGCAATAAACATTATCACCTGTAGCCCAACTGATGCAGCAAAGCGCAAATAAATAGGCTGAAGAATGGGGTTACCTATCTGCATTTACCCTATTGGGTTTAATCATTAGCCAGATCCCAAATGTGATCTTTTAACTAGTTTCTATCCTATAGATGCATTTTATGTCCCATAAAACATGCATAAACACAGTGAATAATAATGTAGGCCTACCTGTTAGGGTAACTGCCAACTGGGCTAGAACATGCTCTGCCTGTAATTCTCACAAACTTAATCACAATTTTTACTCCCCTGGTTGCCACGTCTCTTGCTCAACTAAAACTAGTATCTGTCTCATCACAATTTTTTAAGTCAATCCCTTTTAATTATTTTGAGGTAGTGTACCCCAGGCTACCCTAAAATTGAATGGTGTTACATTTAGCCCCACTCTCCCCTATGCACTCACTGCTAATTGTGGAGCGGTAACGTGTTTCACCATGCCGCTGCTAAAAATTCTGGGTTTAAAATGGTGCAGTTTGCACATATTTAGGAGTTTAGAAATAAATAAAGTAGGAATGGAGAGCTGGGATCCCTTCTTTTTAACAAAGGCCACTGTTGGGTTGTAATTTGAAATTCTTGCTCCACCAGAAGTTAATGGTTTTTCACTCTGTCAGAACTCCATTAAAACTGCTGTTTTCACGATTGCAAGAACTGTTGTGCATTGACTGCTTGTCAATATGCATGTTTCCCACCCTATGGCACTAGTAACTTGAAATGCACCAAGAGAGGAATATTTTTCTCACAAAGAACACGCAACAACAAGCCCATTAGGTAAATAGATAAACTATTCTACTATGGTGTTATCAGATTTTTCTATGAATTACTTGTTTTGTTTGCAGAGGAAGAGTAAATGTGGGCTGTTATAGCATCTTCAAAGTGAGACTCAGCAGAAATATTTGTTCACGTTCCATATTTTTTGTTGTGGCGGCAATGATTTTGCCATGGCACAGCGCCACAGCAAAGTGAGTGCAGCGGTAATACTGTGCTATCATACCTGACTTTAAACACTTCATTGTGGATGTAGTTTTCGAAGGTCTTGCGGTACTCAGACTCCTCAGCCTCCTTCTTGAGCTGGGTGTCTGTTTTGGGGCAGGCACAGCAGCGGTTCCCTGGCCCAGACTCGTCTGTCTGGTTCCACTTTTGCTCCTCGTCAGTGTCCAGATGGGTAGGCACCCGCGACGGCAGCTTCATTCCTGCACACAGACAGAGAGAGACATGGTTAGAATCCCAAACGTCACATCGCAACTGAATCCCACACACAAAATAGTGGACCCTGAAACCCCCTTTTCAATGGTCAACAGACTATGAGATCATTTGATATGATTTATCAACCTTTTCGTAACTATGATATGAAGTAAACCTCTGAATAATTAACAATCCTCTGTGTCTCACCTTTTTGACAGTAGTCAAACTTGTAGAGGTCGCTGTCCTCGGGCTGCTGCTGACAGAACACCAGGTAGTGAGTGATGTTGCCATTGGCGTCCGTGGGGGGCTTCCACTTCAGGATGATCTGAGAGGACGAGTTGGATGATGAGATGGGGTCCAGCGGCACCGACGGCTCTAAAACACAACATGGTTAAAGTAGGGTTGGTCGTCATACTAGCGGGTTGGGACCTATTGGTGGATCGCCGCTAGTTTCTCTAGACTTTGGTTAACAGCAAAAGACAAATTACTTGAGTTAAAGCTTGCTAGCTAGAGACACTGTTTTATGCATTTGTTGGGCCACAAGATTTGAGATGTAGTAGATTAGAATGTTGTAAGGAACGGAGGATTGTTTGTGACTCACTGGTGGCATTGGTGCGGACGTAGATGATCTCACTCTTGGCCCCGAGGACCTGGTGTTCATCTGAGGCGGAGAGCTGGGTCTTGACCATGATGGCGTACTGGGTATAGGGTTTCATAGTATGGATGAGGTAGCCAGGCTCTCCCTGCTCCTTCCCCTCCGAGGCCCGGGGTGGAGGGTCTATGTCAGCTATCACCCAGCTGTTAGAGCCACACGCATCCTGGCCATCAAACTCTGTCACATTCTTATAGGGCCTGGAGAAGGAAGGGGACAGAGACGCACACAAATACTCAATAGTAGAAATATACCCTAAGCCAAGTCAAACTACGTCACATTATTTTAGCGTCTGGAAGGGCGGGACACACACACACACATTACTACGTTCTTGAGAAGAGACTTGGATTCAAAACGATGACAGGAGAGTGGCCTAATTACGCACATCCAAAAGTAGAAAGTGGCAGCTACCATTCATAGTCGATACAGCCGCTAACAAAATGCCCACTACTAGCCCCTTCTTTAATAAAGAAGAATCATTCAATGCTAGAGCTACAGTAAGACCCATCACATTCTTATACTGTAGGAGATGAGCGAGAGACTAATTCAATATTCACATATTCAGTTCTACCGCAAAGAAATGCAACCAGGACACCTATTCACATGGTGTGGTATAAGCTTTCTGAAGAGTAATGCAAAGAGAAGAGAATAGTCATTACACATACTGTACACCACATGCTGATCGATGCTTCTAAAACAGCATGTTTCATTCAGAAAAAGACACCTGTTCTGTTCTGTGATACAGCTAAGAAGTATATACTGTGTTGGGAGCTTAAATAATGACACGGCATGTCCGTCTTACAATACTGCTTACCGGAATGTCCATCAGACAGTACTTCTACCTCTTTCTGAATGTATTTGTGTTTATTCTTAATTTATGTGTTCATGTTTTTCTACCTACAATACCCTTGCCATAGACTAGCGTCTGCTCCATGGGTGTCTATCAAGCTGCCTCACCTTACAGAAACAGATGACAGGTTCCTTCCCTGTGGGCCATTCTGGCTCAGACAAGGGTACTAATTTACTTTCAGTACAGTACACCTCTAGGTATTTATGTATTAATGTATTGCTTCCTACTTACGCCTCTTTGTAGAGGACCATGAAGCCTAGTAGGTCTCTGAAGTCAGGCGGCCAGAAGGGTTCCCACTTGATGAGGATCTTGTCTGACTGCGTGCGCACCGTGGTGAACTTCAGCACCTGGTTCTCACCTGGAGACCAACAACAGAGACAGACAGACATCAGCCAAGGGAGGAGTGATCAGGGCAAATGAGGGAGGTGAGAGAATAGCAATATTGTAGAAGAGGTAAAGATGATATCAACCAGATTCCTTTCCCTATGGCTTCCACATGGTGTGAACAGTGGACTTTAGACACAGTGAACTTTAGACATAGTTTCAGGCTTTCATTCTGAAAAATGAGCGAGAATGATCACATCGCGTCAGTGGATAGCTGGGTGTCCTTAGATTTTTGCATGTGCGAGCAGCTTGGAGCAGACCTTTTCTCTCTCTCTATCCTATTGAAAAAAAATACATTCCGGTTGAAATATTATTGTAAAAACAACCTGAGGATTGATTATAAAAAATGTTTGACATGTTTCTACGAACTTTACGGATACTATTTGGAATTTTCGTCTGCCCGTCGTGACTTGCACGAGCCTGTGGATTACTGAACAAAACGCACAAACCAAATGGAGGTTTTTGGATATAAAAATAATCTTTAGGGAAAAAACCCAACATTTATTGTGTAACAGTCTCGTGAACATCCGAAGATCATCAAAGGTAAGCGATTCATGTGATTGGTCACGAAAGTCAGAAAAGCAATCTACTTTGCTGCCAGCTGTTTGTAATGTTTTGTCTGCTGAGAGACCTGTCCTAACAAACGCTTGGTTTGCTTTCGCTGTAAAGCTTTTTGAAATCTGACACGCCAGGTGGATTAACAAGCTGTGTTTTGGTATATTGCACTTGTGATTTCATGAAAATTAAATATTTGTAGTAATTTAATTTGAATTTGGCGCTCTGCAATTCAGCGGATGATGACAAAAATGATCCCGCTAAAGGGATCGGTGCGCCAAGAAGTTAATAGTCAACGTTAACTGTAAGTAACCTTTGACTAATAGAGTCTACTACATATATTATTTTTAGCGTCTACTACATATTAATAGTATTATATTTTTTGTCTAAAGTGTTGTCTGGTCTTACAGGAGGCCTGGTCTCCATTGGTCCTGCCGGCGATTTCATTCTTGATGTCTCTCCCCTTGGTGCCCGTCACCTCCTCCATCTTGCGGATCTCAGACATGCACAGCTTGGCGTTGTGAAGGAAGAACATGCGTCCCTGAAGGATGGTCAGGTTGTGTTTGTTCCAGTCCCACAGCTGACGCAGGTTCTGGTTGTCAAGCGCGTAGAACGAGTAGTTCCTGAAAAGGTACACGAAGAAAGCGGTTGAGAAAATGAACAAACTAGTCAGTCTGTAAGACCTAAGAAAAATCTGATATGGCAGTAGAAATTTAAAAAAAATATATAATAATCTGCACACTGGTCTATGCTCCCAAGTACTGTTTTAATTTGGACAATGTTCCAACCGAAAAATCTGAAATGGTACCCTTTTCCCTATATAGTGCACACTACCCGAGACCTACCCATCTTGGGTCAGCGTCTCTCCACGGATGATGTGTAGCTTGCGGAGGAAGGAGAGAGAGACAAGGGCATAGGCTCTCTTGATGGTCAGGTAGCCTGTTATCTCCTCCAGCTGACCCAGGTTAGCCTCCAGCTCTGCTGCTATGTTGTCTGATGGAGAGAGGGGAAACAGACAGTCAGTTCACATTGGTAGTGGGTCTGTGAGTTCCAATTACTTTCAATGTAAAGCCTTTTGAGCACCTGACAAAAAAAATCACTAAGAGAGTCTGTTAAGTGACTATATAATATACTAGGTAGGTGAGGATTGGTTGGAAGGGGTAGATGAGGAGGTATTGAAGTGGTAGGTGTATACTGTACTCACTCCCTCCACGGATCTTGATGATCAGGCTGCCGTTGAGCACGGTGCATCCTCTCAAAGCCTGGGCTGCTGTCACAGAGTCCACTGTCTTCAGCCCTGTACACATCTTAGGACACAGCCCCGCACACGGGGTACAGTTCAACCTGCAAAGAGAAAAACACACAAAGACACTGGTTATGGTCCACTGCCACATACTCATAACACATGGTGTCACCTCACAACAAGCTAGCTGATATAGACATTTCATCCTAGCAAAGGAATGAAATAACGGTGGTCTGTGTGATCAAAATCAGTGTCGTCAAGTTTGAGACATTTCTCAAAAGATGCCAAAACCCCAAGAGGCACTGATTGTTCTTACAGCCCCACTGCACTACTCAGGAGGTGAACAACGTCCCCAGAACACAAACACTTTCTCCTGTCTACATCTATATCACCATATACCAGTGGTCACCAATCGGTCGATCACGGCATTCCTAGTCAATCACCAAACATTTCTGTAAAAAAAAAAAAAAAAAGACTATAAAGCCTTGCGTTCTTATTTTTTCATTAGTTTTGTGCTGTTGGTGGTAAGTGCACTTGATTCAGCAGCCCTAGCACTGGGAAGGCAAATTGTTTCCATTTTTAACCATTTCATGTGTCTTTTAGGTAGAACTCTGCCTACCCGGAAAGCCCAGAGAGCAAATCAAGTGCACCTCTCGGCCTACCATTGGCCAATCAGATAGCTCAAATCACTGTGTCTGCAATGTTTCCTTGGGCCATAGACTGTAAAAAGAAGCCTTATGCACAGCAAAGCCATACGTTGGTGTGGAGTCCTGCAGCCGATGACGCCTTCTGTATACTGAAGGGGCATTTCACCGCCACCCGTTGCAGAAAATCCAGATTCTACGTTGCCCTTTGTGGTGGAGGTGGACGCTTCAGAAGTGGGCATGGGGGCTGTCCTGTCCCAACGTCAAGGTAACCCACAGACATTTGTATCCATGTGCATACTACTACAACAACAAAAAACGGTCTCCTGCAGAAAGGGACTATGACGTCAGTGACCGGGAGCTCTTGGCGGTGAAGTTGGCATTAGAAGAGTGGGGAGACTTGCTGGAGGCCGCCAAGGAAGCATTTCTCTTCCTCATTGACCATCGGGAACCTGGAGTACATACGGACAGCGAGGGGGCTGAACCAGCGCCAAGCAAGGTGGGCCCCATTCTTCACTAGACCTTGTGATATAGGCCAGGTTCAAAGAACATCAAAGCCGATGCCCTGTCCTGTTTTGATTATCTTCATGTTTCTTATTATTAAACTCATCTTCTGCACCCGCTTCCTGACACCCTGTGTATATGTTATAGAAATGCATCAATATTTATCTTTACAAATTTGCTATGACATTGCCTATGAATATATGAACAACTTTGGATTTCACCCCAGTCTCATAATCGAATGGTTTAGACCGTTTGAATGTTTTGATGACCTGGAGTGAGCTTCTCTTCTTCAAGGTCTCCTGCGTGGGCCATACTGTGTGGGTTGCAAAAGTGACTGATGTCCTCATTATGAAAGTATATACTTTACCCGGTATATCTAAAAATGACAACTGATTGTTTCAAGCAAAACTACCAAAACTATTGCTGATTGTTGAACCTGAACAATCGAAATTAAATCGAATGTATAGCCAGATGAGTCGTCTCCGGGGGGTAGTTTAGGCTTCATTTATTCCGGTAAAACACAATTTTCAACAGGGCATTTGATAAAAAAATAACCTAGCAAATTACATTGGTTGTCACTCAACTAATAAGGACTATTATTGTGCAACTCATTATACAAACATTTTGAATGCTGAAGGTTACCCGCAGATGTGCCAGGTCAGGAATAAGCCTACCTCTTGTTGGTCAGCGTGCGAAGCTGCGCAGGGTGCGCACATTTTCAAATCAAATCAAATGTTATTTGTCATACACATGGTTAGCAGATGTTAATGCGAGTGTAGCGAAATGCTTGTGCTTCTAGTTCCGACAATGCAGTAATAACCAACAAGTAATCTAACTAACAATTCCAAAACTACTGTCTTATACACAGTGTAAGGGGATAAAGAATATGTACATAAAGATGTGATGTGTATGCCGAGGAACTTAAAAACGTACTACCCTCTCCACTACTGTTCCATCGATGTGGATAGGGGGGTGTTCCCTCTGCTGTTTCCTGAAGTCCACAATCATCTCCTTAGTTTTGTTGACGTTGAGTGTGAGGTTATTTTCCTGACACCACACTCCGAGGGCCCTCACCTCCTCCCTGTAGGCCGTCTCGCCGTTGTTGGTAATCAAGCCTACCACTGTTGTGTCGTCCGCAAACTTGATGATTGAGTTGGAGGCGTGCGTGGCCACGCAGTCGTGGGTGAACAGGGAGTACAGGAGAGGGCTCAGAACGCACCCTTGTGGGGCCCCAGTGTTGAGGATCAGCGGGGTGGAGATGTTGTTGCCTACCCTCACCACCTGGGGGCTGCCCGTCGGGAAGTCCAGTACCCAGTTGCACAGGGCATAGTCGAGACCCAGGGTCTCGAGCCTGATGACGAGCTTGGAGGGCACTATGGTGTTGAATGCCGAGCTATAGTCGATGAACAACATTCTCACATAGGTATTCCTCTTGTCCAGATGGGTTAGGGCAGTGTGCAGTGTGGTTGAGATTGCATCGTCTGTGGACCTATTTGGGCGGTAAGCAAATTGGAGTGGGTCTAGGGTGTCAGGTAGGGTGGAGGTGATATGGTCCTTGACTAGTCTCTCAAAGCACTTCATGATGACGGAAGTGAGTGCTACGGGGCGGTAGTCGTTAAGCTCAGTTACCTTAGCTTTCTTGGGAACAGGAACAATGGTGGCCCTCTTGAAGCATGTGGGAACAGCAGACTGGGATAGGAATTGATTGAATATGTCCGTAAACACACCGGCCAGCTGGTCTGCGCATGCTCTGAGGGCGCGGCTGGGGATGCCGTCTGGGCCTGCAGCCTTGCGAGGGTTAACACGTTTAAATGTTTTACTCACCTCGGCTGCAGTGAAGGAGAGTCCGCATGTTTTCGTTGCAGGCCGTGTCAGTGGCACTGTATTGTCCTCAAAGCGGGCAAAAAAGTTATTTAGTCTGCCTGGGAGCAAGACATCCTGGTCCATGACTGGGCTGGTTTTCTTCTTGTAGTCCGTGATTGACTGTAGACCCTGCCACATACCTCGTGTGTCTGAGCCATTGAATTGAGATTCTACTTTGTCTCTATACTGACACTTAGCTTGTTTGATAGCCTTGCAGAGGGAATAGCTGCACTGTTTGTATTCGGTCATGTTACCAGTCACCCTGGTTAAAAGCAGTGGTTCGCGCTTTCAGTTTCACGCGGATGCTGCCATCAATCCACGGTTTCTGGTTAGGGAATGTTTTAATCATTGCTATGGGAACGACATATTCAACGCACGTTCTAATGCACTCGCACACCGAATCAGCGTATTCGTCAATGTTGTTATCTGACGCAATACGAAACATATCCCAGTCCACGTGATGGAAGCAGTCTTGGAGTGTGGAATCAGCTTGGTCGGACCAGCGTTGGACAGACCTCAGCGTGGGAGCCTCCCGTTTTAGTTTCTGTCTGTAGGCAGGTATCAACAAAATGGAGTCGTGGTCAGCTTTTCCGAAAGGAGGGCGGGGCAGGGCCTTATATACATCGCGGAAGTTAGAGTAACAATGATCCAAGGTTTTTCCGGCCCTGGTTGCGCAATCGATATGCTGATACAATTTAGGGAATCTTGTTTTCAGATTAGCCTTGTTAAAATCCCCAGCTACAATGAATGCAGCCTCAGGATGTATGGATTCCAGTTTGCAAAGAGTCAAATAAAGTTCGTTCAGAGCCATCGATGTGTCTGCTTGGGGGGAATATATACGGCTGTGATTATAATCGAAGAGAATTCTCTTGGTAGATAATGCGGTCGACATTTGATTGTGAGGAATTCTAAATCAGGTGAACAGAAGGATTTGAGTTTCTGTATGTTTCTTTGATCACACCACGTCTCGTTAGCCTTAAGGCATACGCCCCTCTTCTTACCAGTAAGATGTTTGTTTCTGTCGGTGCGATGCGTGGAGAAACCCGCTGGCTGCACCGCCTCAGATAGCGTCTCTCCAGTGAGCCATGTTTCCGTGAAGCAAAGAACGTTAGTCTCTGATGTCCCTCTGGAATGCTACCCTTGCTCGGATTTCATCAACCTTGTTGTCAAGAGACTGGACATTGGCGAGAAGAATGCTAGGGAGTGGCGCACGATGTGCCCGTCTCCAGAGTCTGACCAGAAGACCGCCTCGTTTCCCTCTTTTACGGAGTCGTTTTTTTGGGTCGCCGCATGGGATCCATTCCGTTGTCCTGGTTGAAAGGCAGAACACAGGATCCGCTTCGCGAAAATCATATTCTTGGTCGTACTGATGGTGAGTTGACGCTGATCTTATATTCAGTAGTTCTTCTCGACTGTATGTAATGAAACCTAAGATGACCTGGGGTACTAATGTAAGAAATAACAAAAAACTGCATAGTTTCCTAGGAACGCGAAGCGAGGCGGCCATCTCTGTCGGCGCCGGAAGGTTAAGCGAGCAGTGTGGCTTGGCAGGCTTTGACTAGGCTACTAATATTGAATGCAGAATGACTTGTAGATCAATGACTCAACACAATTACATGCTAAGTTCAACACAGAAGGAGAGGACTCAGTATTATCTCAGAGGTATAGTAAAAAACCCATTTTCTCCCTAATTTCGTGGTATCCAATTCGTAGTTACAGTCTTGTCCCATCGCTGCAACTCCCCTACGGACTCGGGAGAGGCGAAGGTCGAGAGCCATGCATCCTCCGAAACACGACCCTGCCAAGCCACACTGCTCGCTTAACCCGTTAGCCAGCCACACCAATATGTCGGAGGAAACACTGTCCAGCTGGTGACCGAAGTCAGCTGTGACCGGGAGACTGTAGTGACACCTTACCCTGCTGTGCCACTCGGGAGGCCGGGAAGATATAGTAAATTGAGCAAAAACATTTTGAACTGGCAATTCGTAACGTTTGGACCGATTTCCTGACCAATACATTCTACAATTGGATGGGTTTTGAGTCCCGCCGACCGATGTACTCATATCTCAAATATGTAAACAGGGGACCGATGTACTCATATCTCAAACATGTAAACAGGGGACTGATGCGTGTTGGTGAATCGTTAAACCCTTAGTAAACGGCTGTCATGTTATAGATCTAAGACTTACGCGGTAGAGTTGATGGTGGTGTACCCTGAGGGGCACTCTGGGATGCAGGCTTTGTTGTGGATGACGTACTCATGGCAGTCGCTGCTCTTTCCATTCTTGCACTGGTTGTGAAGGTCCTGGCAGAAGGAGAGAGAGACGCAGCGCCAGCCCTTGAAGATGTAGTATCCCTGGGGACAGTGGTCCACACAGGTGTCCTGGTGCTGGAGGTTCTGGCAGGCCACACAGCTGCTGGCTTTGCCTGCCTCCAAGCAGCCTCCCAGGCACTGGTCGTGGCAGCAGTGGCCATGCTGGGTACAGGCCCGATGCTTACAGGTGGAGGGACACACTGTGGAGGGAGAATGAGTGGGGGAGGGAGAGCGAGAGGGATGATGGTTAGAGTTCAAACTCAATACAGGGGGCTGTCTGAATTCAGTCTTGAATCGGCTCAGACTGTAGATATCACTAACATCTGGATCAAATATATTACCCGGTCTCCCTGAGTAAAAAGCATCCCCCCAAATGAGTTGACTCACACCCAAATGATTGCAGAGGTGCTGACTAACGGAGAGTAAACTGCGTCAAAAGAAAGTCACACTATATACAATTGAAGTCAGAAGTTTACATACACCGTAGCCAAATATATTTAAACTCAGTTTTTCACAATTCCTGACATTTAATCCTAGTAAAAATTCCCCATCCTAGGTCAGTTAGGATCAACAGTTTATTTTAAGAATGTGAAATGTCAGAATAATAGTAGAGAGAATGATTTATTTCAGCTTTTATTTCTTTCATCACATTCCAAATGGGTCAGAAGTTTACATACACTCATTAAGTATTTGGTAGCATTGCCTTTAAATTTCTTAACTTGGGTCAAACGTTTCGGGTTTCCACCAGCTTCCCACAATAATTTGGGTGAATTTTGGCCCATTCCTCCTGACAGAGCTGGTGTAACCGAGTCAGGTTTGTAGGCCTCCTTGCTCACACATGCTTTTTCAGTTCTGCCCACAAATTGTCTTGGGGATTGAGGTCAGGGCTTTGTGATTGCCACTCCAATACCTTGTCCTTGAGCCATTTTGCCACAATTTTGGAAGTATGCTTAGGGTCATTGTCCATTTGGAAGACTAATTTGCAACCAAGCTTTGTGAAGTGCACCAGTCCGTCCTGACGCTGCCACCCCCGTGCTTCACGGTTGGGATGGTGTTCTTCGGCTTGCAAGCCTCCCCCTTTTTCTCTAAACATAACGAGTGTCATTATGTGGAGTGGTTGAAAAACAAGTTTTAATAACTCCAACCTAAGTGTTTGTAAACTTCCGACTTGAACTGTATATGGGAATTTCCACCGAAAAGGCCCCATGAGCACTAACATGTGAAGTTCATAGGAGCATTCCAAATAGGGTGTGTCATGAAAGCTAAGAGTCTATATTTTTGGGAAATGAAGGCATAGATAAAATCTTCAACCATTTTCCATGTTAGAAACTTGGCATCAGTAAAGGATTTGATTTCTGGATAAATGGGTCTTCTCGAAAAAGTCAAGGTATTAGAAAAACACAATGTTGACGTAAAGAACGCTGCCAACTAATATCAACACTAGATTTAGTTTGAGAATTTGTTTGCCTTCTGTAAGTTTAAGAAATACTGCCTTGTAATTTCGTTACCAAAAACACACATATAGGTTTGATATATTCTCTCGCTCGTGAGGGAGGATAATGAAAGTTCACAGAAGTAACACGTAAAGGTAGATCAATTAGTTAGTGATTTTACTGATAAAGTTTGAATCACTTAAATTATAAACAAACTCATAATTCCATGACCAACCTGTAACGGAACAATAAACAAATCTGTAACGGAATTACTGCAACTGAATTGGCCACAATGGGAAATCATAATAGTCACAAACTACAGTTGGGTTATCTGCTACTGTCCTCCCACTCCGCATACTGTTATGTTCAGCTCATAAATGTTTTGTCTTTCTGTCGTCTGGTGGTCAAACCAAGAGTTAAAACAGCCCGTCTGAACAACCCCTCCCCCTTGCTCGCTCTTTCTCCAGTTAAATGTCACCTCTCCCAACTCTTACTGACACCAACGAATGAGCCCCGTTTCTTTCCATTTATTGTGGCCAGCATCGTCACCCACTGAGCACCGACCTACACCGGACGTCGAAAGTAGTTGAAATTTGGTCAGTCCATCCTGGCCTTGATACCGTCCACAGGTGGACCGGACTGGACCAAATCTAAACCGATCATAGAAGTATGTTTCAACAGTTTGGATAGCACAGTACATTACAGTAAAATACAATACAGTGAGTATAGTACAGTAGAGTATAGTACAGTACATTGTACTGTACTATACTGAATTATACTGCACATAACTCTACCCTACTCTGCTGTATTGCACTGCACTGTACTCTACTGTGCAGTACTGCCTTACGCTGTGTTGTCCAAACTTGTGAAACATGAGAATGACATTCATATCCATAATTATGCATTTCGGTGTAGTATAGATCAGGGACTCATTATGTCAAAAAAAAAACAAAACAAGGGCACTGCGTTCATCCACCTCTGGCCTGCTCGCCTCCCTACCACTGAGGAAGTACAGTTCCCGCGCAGCCCAGTCAAAACTGTTCGCTGCTCTGGCCCCCCAATGGTGGAACAAACTCCCTCACGACGCCAGGACAGCGGAGTCAATCCCCACCTTCCGGAGACACCTGAAACCCCACCTCTTTCAGGAATACCTAGGATAGGATAAAGTAATCCTTCTCACCCCCCCCCCTTAAAAGATTTAGATGCACTATTGTAAAGTGGCTGTTCCACTGGATGTCTTAAGGTGAACGCACCAATTTGTAAGTCGCTCTGGATAAGAGCGTCTGCTAAATGACTTAAATGTAAATGTAAAAATGTCATTCCGTTATCATAATGCCTTTACGGGGTGTAAATGCACTTCACTTACTGTAGTTCAATAATAGCTGACATCCAATTATTTCTTCGTCTTTGAATCTGAATTCGGAGCAGATATTTAAGTTTTTCTTCTTTTTTTTTTTTAAACATGATCGCATAAAAACATGGTGATTTTACTGTCTTTCCGGTACCAAAGTTCGCAACTGCACAATTCCACTAAATTCATTTTTGTAAAATCTTCAGTGAAAATTGTTAAGCGTGGTACTTGTGCATAGTGTTGTATGGTTAGCTAAACTTTTACACTATTGCAGTGTTTACCTCAGCCATACAGCTGATCTCACTCCTACTATTGGAACAATACAGCTCTTCTAGCCAACAATAGCTAGAAACCGAAAGTGTGGAATTTGTGTCAGTTACATTTAATTTATTCCGGGGGGAAACCACCCATGGATCTCTCCAGACAGCCTTCCCAAAGTCCAGGGTGGATCACCTCTGAGCCAGAATATCTCTTTGCTGTGTTTCTAGGTAACGCTGGGGGGATATAGGCAGACAGCGGTTAGGATCTGGGTCCCGGTCCAGGCTGGGCTCCCGGTACCGGTAACCGGAAATGGCCCAGCAGCATTGCTGGGAGTCACCTGCTCCCTGTGCTGACACCGGCCCGCCATGGAGACAGACATCCCAGACGGAACAATGTGAGGGGATTTGAGAGGCTGCTGTATAAAAGCTGTGTGTCTGTCCCACGTGTTTGGCAAGCAGGAGAGACATGAGCTGCCTGGGTCCAACTCAAACAACCACAGCATTCTTTTACAACAGAATGGAAGTGGGAGGGGTGGGGACAAAACACTAAACCCAAAAATGGAGAAGGAGGAGAAAATGAGAGGCAGTGCTGAGGAGGGAGGTTAGAGGTTTCTGACTCTGGGATCCAGGCTCTCGATCCAGGCTCTGGGGTGGAAACCTCAGGGTCCTGTATGCATGGCTGCCTGCTAGCCAGTGCCCTCTGGAGGGAGGGAGCCTCCAACGCACCCTGACCGTTACCACACCACGGGCTAACAGAAGGGAGCAACACAGAAGGAAGTAACTGGCAAATGAGGAGGAGAGGAAGCTGCTGTCATCTGTTCTGTTGTATCTATTACTAATTCTGCTATTTTTTACAGGTCTGTTTGTTTACTACTACAGTGTGTCTGTTTAAGTGAACAGTGCATGTCAGTGGCCCTATGTTATATGAGAGAGTCCAATGGATGGAGAGTTGAAGGAGCTTAAGTGTGTATTTGATCAGCAGCATTAAAGCGAGGGGCCTGAAAGAGGGGACGAAAAGTATAATGTACCACCCCACCATAAGCCTAAAACAGTCACAATACATTTGGACCGCTCCTAGGCCATCGCCACACAAAGGACATCCACATTCCTGCTTCTCATTGAGCTGGTCTGGCTTGAACAAAGCTAGGCTGGACTGGGAAGTGGTATAGGCCTGGTCTGAGCTGGGATGGGGTTGGGGCTGGACAGGGCTAAAGTTTTGCAGATGAGAAATCCAGCTGTCTGGCCTGACAGAGGCCCAGAGAAAACCACCACACCACAGAGAGTATCTCACTCTCTCCCAGTTGCATATAGCACCTGCCTGGTGGGATGACCCCTTTCTAACAACAACCTAGTTCACAGTCAGAGCTCCCTGGTCCCCGGCCATGGTCAAAAATAACCCACCGCAGCCTCAGCTGGGCTCAGACACTACACAACCAGTCCATAAACAGTGTCAAAACAACCTGCATCACAACTTCCACATATCTAAACATGGAAGCAGGACTTTCAGCTCTCCGCTAGTTACACAACTTAAAGATCCTTTGCTTTAGGTTTTCTTCACGAGGGAGTCAGACAGTAAACATACCACTTTACTCCACAAAGTTCATCCTGACTGACTATATCCCCCTCCTGTTTATTCTACTAATGCCCATTACTTTAACAAAGTGATACACAACATTACCTGTGGCTCAGGTCTAGTCCAGTCACCACAACAACCACAATAACACATGGTTATCTGCACACGTTCAAATTCGCCTAACCCATGTCTTCAAACAGAAATCCTGGTTAAAAATGTACTATAAGCTTAATTCCAGTGATACAATACAGTGGTGATGTCAGGGAAAGTATGACTCTACACAAAAGCTAGCAGTCATTTGTGGCTAGATCATTGTACAACCTCAACTGAAACTGGAAAAAGTCCAGATCACTTTTCAAACAGTTGTCTCGTGACCTTATTGTTTAAAAAAAGTGACGAGGTATATGTGCATACGTGCGTGCGTTCCAGTGTGGGGCTATCTGGAGCCGCTGTAAGCATGGTGTGAGGACACATTGAGACAGACATCAGGTTGGGAGTCATCATCTCTTCCTCCTCAGGGCAAGACCACACACACAATTCTGAAATATCTGCTGCTGTGCTCACCCTAGCGGAAAATGTTACAGGCCTGCAAACACACTTCTTTTTTGGGAAGGGTGATGATGCTGACTGAGCTCACTATTCCTCAACAGTTGAGAGGAAAAAAACTATTGGGAAAGGAGAAGAATTAAAATGAGTCAGTCAGCCAACCTTCGAGGGTTGACACGACGGTGAGGACATCACACGCTTACTACCAGCAGAATAACAAGGAAGGACCTTCTGCCTCTCAGCGAGGAGGCAGGGGCAGGCCTCCTCACTGCCTGTCTGAAATGAGAGGACGGGAGAGGGAGGACGGGAGAAGGAGGGGGCTGGAGAAGGGGTAATGTGAGATCTGAGGGGTGGGAAGGGGAAGGTTGGGGAGCAGGCTGGCTGAAGGAAATTAAAGAGGGATAGATGGGCAAGCGAAGGACGGAGGTCAAAAACACGAGGGAGAAAAACTGAAATCTGAAACACCTATGGCCTTATCCAACATTGGAGCCTACAGTCTCTGCGATCAGAGCCATTTTCTTTGTTTTTCTTCACACTGAGCAGAGAACACACACACACACACACACACACACACAAATGCAACATACTCCCATGTGTCTCTCTGTGCTGCTGCGTACATGCTGTGACCACGGCATGCTGTGTGTTGGCAATCAGATTCCTGATCTCCCAGGAAGAGTACATGCCGGAGTACAGCTCCCACCCAGATCCACCCTCACCCTTAACCAATGTGTTTGCTGGCCGTGGAACGCAGCCATTCAATGGCCCCCTCCATGTCGGGGAGGAGAGCTGCCCAGGGTTAACCCTTCGATAGACAGAACAGACAGAGGCACACTGGGAGAATACGTGAGGCCACCACTCGCTGCCTAGGAGGCGCTCCCTCCTCTCTCGTTCTCCTGCTCCCTCTCTCTAAGCCCTTTTAACCCCAGGCCTGCTCAGAGCCTACTACTAGCTAGCACAATGCTAATACTGCAACTAACACTGCCCCGCAACATTCCTATTCTGGCCAAACACAGCCTGTTCATTCATTCCCCTCCTCAATCTCTCTCCATCATTTCTGTGTGTGAAAGATGTGCGTGTGTCTCTTTCACACACACACGAATCAGAAACAGATGCTTACACCCATCCACAACGCCCTAGCAAAACCTACTTGACGGTAACAGTGCTCACTGAGCACCAACCTATCCTCATCGACAGGACAGCAGTGGAGAAGGTGGAAAGTTAAGTTCCTCGGTGTACACATCACTGACAAACTGAAATGTTCCACCCAAACAGACAGTGTGGCGAAGAAGGCGCAACAGCGACTTTTCAACCTCAGGAGGCTGAAGAAACTTGGCTTGTCACCTAAAAATCTCAAACTTTTACAGATGCACAATTGAGAGCATCCTGTCGGGCTGCATCACGCCTGGTACGGCGACTGCATTGCCCATAACCGCAGGGCTCTTTAGAGGGTGGTGCGGTCTGCACAACGCACCACCGGGGGCAAAGTACCTGCGCTCCATGACACCTACAGCAGTCGATGTCACAGGAAGGCCAAAAAGATCATCATAGACAACAACCACCCGAGCCACTGCCTGTTCACCCCACTACCACCCAGAAGGTGAGGTCAGTACAGGTGCATCAAAGCTTGGACTGAGTAACTGAAAAATAGCTTCTATCTCAAGGCCATCAGACTGTTAAACAGCAATCACTAACACACAGTGAGGCTGCTGCCTACATACAGACTTGAAATCATTGGCCACTTCAATAATGTTTACATATCTTGCATGACTCATCTCATATGTATATACTGTATTTTATACCATTATTGCATCTTGCCAATGCTGCTTGGTCATTGCTCATCCATACATTTATATGTACATATTCTTATTCCATTCCTTTACTTAAGATGTGTGTTTTAGGTAATAGAGGTTGACCGATTACATCAGGGACAATTTAAAGTTTTCATAACAAACAGTAATCTGCATTTTTGGGTGCCAATTATGCCCGATTACATTGCACTCCACGAGGAGACTGCGTGGCAGGCTGACCACGAGTGCAGCAATGAGCCATGATAAGTTTAATGCTAGCTAGCTTATAAAAAACAAAATCAATCAATCCTAACATAATCACTAGTTAACTACACATGGTTGATGATATTACTAGTTTAACTAGCTTCTCCTGCGTTGCAAATAATCAATGCGGTGCCTGTTAATTTATCATTGAATCACAGCCTAATTCGCCAAACGGGTGATGATTTAACAAGCACATTTGCAAAAAAAAGCACTGTTGCACCAATGTACCTGACCATAAACATCAATTGTCTTTCTTAAAATCAATACACAAGTATATATTTTTAATCCTGCATATTTAGTTAAAAGACATTCATGTTAGCAGGCAAGATTAACTAGGGAAATTGTGTCACTTCTCTTGCGTTCTGTGCAAGCAGAGTTAGAGTATATGCAGCAGTTTGGGCCGCCTGGCTCGTTGCGAACTGTGTGAAGACCATTTCTTCCAAACAAAGACCATAATTAATTTGCCAGAAATTTACAGAATTATGACATAACATTGAAGGTTGTTTAATGTAACAGCAATATTTAGAATTATGGATGCCACCCGTTCGATAAAATACGGAGCGTTTCTGTATTTCACTGAAAGAATAAACGTTTTGTTTTCGAAATGATAGTTTCCAGATTTGACCTTATTAAATGACCTAAGGCTCGTATTTCTGTGTGTTTATTATATTATAATTAAGTCTATGATTTTATATTTGATAGAGCAGTCTGACTGAGGGGTGGTCTGAGACACAGAATAGGTGAACGGATGAATTCTGCATGTGTGGTTCCCACTGTGAAGCATGGAGGTGACACAGTCGGTGATTTATTTAGAATTCAAGGCACACTTAACCAGCATGGCTACCACAGCATTCTGCAGCAACACGCCATTCCCATCGGGTTTACGATGAGTGGGACTATCATTTGTTTTACAGTAGGACAATGACCCAAAACACACCTCCAGGCTGTGTAAGGGCTATTTTACCAAGACGGAGAGTGATGGAGTGCTGCATCAGATGACCTGGCCTCCACAATCACCCGACCTCAACCCAATTGAGATGGTTTGAAATGTTGGACTGCAGAGTGAAGGAAAAGCAACCAACAAGTTATCAGCATATGCGGGAACTCCTTCAAGAATGTTGGAAAAGAATTCCACGTGAAGCTGGTTGAGGGAATGCTGGTTGAGTGGGCAAAGCTGTCATTAAGGCAAAGGGTGGCTACTTTGAAGAATCTAAAATTAATTGATTTGACACTTTTTTTTAACACTTTTTTGGTTACTACCTGATTCCATATGTGTTATTTCATAGATGTGATGTAGTCACTATTATTCTACAATGTAGAAAATAGTAAAAAATAAAGTAAAACCCTTGAATGAGTAGGTGTGTCCAAACTTTTGTCTGGTACTGCATATTAATATGAACCTCAGCAACTTGGCCACTATCAGCCTGGGCATGTCACCTGGGCCGGTGGTGGGTTTTCCAGTCCTGTGGGCACGCTCCACCTGAATCTTCCTGTGGTCCATCTTCAGTTCACAGAGATCATTTCCCTCACTTTGTCCTCAGACTCCGTCCAGGTCTCAAGTGGAGATTTTGCAATTCCGTCCACAACCATGTTGTTCCACCGGGATTGTCCCTCGAGATAGTCCGATTTATTCTTCATTGTTATCATGGATTCACACACAAAACTCATGTCCTCTCTCAAAGACTTACATATTGCTGTAATCTTGCCCTTCTCCCGTTCTTCAGGTTGTGGACCTCTTTTTTGTTTTTGTTTTGCTACTGCTCAAATAAAGACATCTCGGTCGAACAACAGCGTATCGACCAAAGAATTGACCAGTCGACTAAAAGGGTCAGCCCTAATGTATTTATAGTCTAATATAGGCTCATTTTTTGTGATCTGGGAAAATGTGAATGTGATCAAATTTGGTTGATATTCAAATTTCGGGTGGCTACCTAGGCCTTTTTAATCCAACATTATTGACTGGAATAAATCAAATCAACACAATAGTGATACTAATACTGTATGAATAACTTTCATTACAGATGCAAAGGCCAACATGATGCAACACTGCATAAAGCAAGCTCATGGCCGGTTATTAGTTCTACTGTCCAATAGCATTGTTTGTCTCTTAGTCTGTGTAAATTCATATGAACAAGTACAAGGTTGCTGCAGTTTGACAGGGTTTTAATGTTTTCATCCTCCCTAAGGTCAGAAGTTTTATACCAGGAGTTAAAAGACATATGACCTGACGAGATATCAAATCTGGTCCCATCATAGCTCATAGCATTTTTTTATTTTATTTTTTACAGCTGATTAACTACTATGTCCTACCCTACTAGGGTCCGGAGTTGGTTAAGTTAGCACCCAACAGATCAGGAAAAACTCTGGGCCACAAGAAAACAATTCCCCCATACCACTCTGGGACCTGAAATCACCCCATAATGTTAAAAATGCTAAAACATAACCTTTTTGATAGATCTACTCTCGACATCATACATTTATTTTGGTGATGGGTTTCCATAGTTTACGTGGCTCAGTGCAGCCGGCAATTTCAGAATGTAACAGGCTGTTACAACAATTTCAGGTAAAAACTCAATAAAACAAGTCTCAAATAGTAGGAAAATGTATATACACATTTCAGCTGTTTCAAAATCATTGCTTGGCTATTTCCATTTATATTGTAGGAGTGTTGGGCTGAACGAGACAATTCTGTTCACACTGACCTGCTCTGAGGGGCACAACTGTCGGGTAAGTATCGTGGTAGAGGTGTAGCAAGTTCGCACAGTCAATGGTCCCAGCCTGATAGCAGATGCCCATAGACTTTGCCGTTGCGCTAACGCTAATTAGCATTGGCTTGCAAAATTACCTCCATCTTCCTTCATATTGGATATAAAAATTGTATCTACTATTTGTTCATTGAACTCTGGGGACATAAAGGGCCTCATTCCCAAAATACCCCTTTAAGAGCCCTGGGCCAGTAAACGAAAGTTGGCTGGTTCGAATCCCCAAGCTGAATAGGTGGGGGGAAAAAATATGGTTGATATTCTCTTGAGCAAGGGACTTAACCATAATTGCTCCTGTAAGTCACTCTGGTAATTATCCTCTCATAGCATATCCCATGGCTGCGGCAACAGGATTGTTTATCCCACCGCCAGGCAGGCCAGAGAGATCCTGTGATTCAAAACGGTGACAGCCTCTTGTAAAAACCACCTGTAATGAAATCATAGAACAGTGGTGATATGGAAGGTCATAACTAACCACATATCCTCGGCCTTATTATGGTTCAAAATAAATGCATGGAAGTAATCTAAAAAAAAAAAGTTATACAATCACTTCCAAAGCTAAAAATCAAAACACTATATAAACTCCCAATAACAAGCATATCTCTGGGCAGAGACAGCCATGTCCTCTCAACCAACATGTGCCTGTGAGTTCCATCTCAGAGGAGTTTCAGAATGCTGAGCCCTGTGAGAACCTGATGAGAGAAAAATGCAAAATGGCCACCGACTGCCATAGTCTTATTAACTGTCTGGGCCCTGTAGCTTATATTTCCTTCTCTACCCTCCTGTGCTGAATGTACAGCCTGGATTCAAACCAGGGTGACGCCTCTAGCACTGAGATGCAGTGCCTTAGACCGCTGTGACACTCAGGAGCCTTGAAAGAGAGAATGATAAAGATGTGCTGACTGGAAGATAAGGACAATGATCTGTGGAGAAGGAAGGCAAGAGCAAGAGAGGAACTCTAGGCCCTGTTTGTAGCCAATAACAAAAGTAGGGGTTTTCCATACATTTTCCCTTGTCAAGTGGTCACATGGTTAGGGGAAAAAAAGAAGCAGACGAAAAGCTTTCATGTGTTGGATTCTAGCTTGAAATACACTTATTCATGTTACCATACTAGAACTTATTGAGTACTTTACATGTGTAATGAATGTGTATATTGGGGTCAATGGAGGGTGGATAAGAGCTAGGTTTATGGAAAGTTACTGAGTGAGACAATGTGGGAGGCAGGAAGTTTACATTCTGTCAAATATGTTATAAATCACTAAACAAAGTGGTAGACAAATGTGCACACAGACAGGGGCAATCCCATGTTGCCTCTTCAGAAAGTTGAAGGAAAATATAAATCACTGATGCATTTTGCTCACGTCTTATGATAATGTTGGGCACTAAGTTCAATACATTTATTAATGTTGTTGAATTCTGTTTTAATGTCTGGATTCAGTGATTCCGTCTGCGTTCTACGCTTCGTGGATGTTATAGGGCCCTGTGTGTGTGATGCTGCCGAGTTGGATGGCGCTGACAGTGACACAGCCTTCGTCTGGGACAAAAGTTGGGGGGAGGGGCCCTCCACAGCCTACGAACTTTGACCTGGAAAGCTCCTTCAGTGGTGCAAGAGAAGGCTGCATATGTGGCCGAACATTCACATCAACTGAACAGTGTGCTTGAGGAACAGACAATTATCTGTCTCTCTCTCGCATGTAATTGTTATAGGAAGATACTCTGGGCATCCCTGTTTTCTGTCTAATAAATCTGATTCATAAGAGGAGAAAGGATCAGCTAATAGTTATCTTTGCCTATATCTAGCCGAGACCGCAATTAGTAGCTGAACAAACACCGGCCCAGACCTCCCTCCTACCCCGAGCTGGCCTCCATTTCAGGCTGCGCTGCCTGGTTGAGAGTGAAAACCTGTTTACAAAGGGAGGGGAGAGAGGGGCAGGAGAGTCGCTCAACGTGTCTTATTGTGAGTTGACATCACCAGGGCCCAGTTGGTCCATTAGCCCTGCAAGTGCCCAACCAAGCCCTGACTTTACACCCTGAAGAGGGCCGCAACACCGATTGATGGAATCCCTGCCCAGATCAGTCACTTGTCCACAGCCATCTGGCATCCTTTACATGCCTGAGATCAGGGCCATTTTTATCATCCACGTCTGCCTGCCATCTTTCACACTCGCTCACTTTCTCCCAATTGCTCTTTTCAAAGCCGTGAAGAGGGAGAGAACGAGAGAGCCTCTCCCGACAAAGGGAACATTCACTTCTTCCTTAACCTCTTCCTTCTACCCTCTACTTTTTTGAACATTCTGTTAAAAATCGCGCCACATTTCAGCGCCCTGCTACTCATGCCAGGAATATAGTATATGCATTTGCTTAGTCTGTGTGGATAGAAAACACTCAGACGTTTATAAAACTGGTTAAATCACTGCTGTGGCTTTACCAGAACGGCATTTACATCGAAAAGCACAGGAAAAACTGATCACTGAAAATGGGAAAATATATCCATGCGCTACTTGATCCCATTGATAAAGGTGAACCACAATTAATTGACTGAGGTTGCAGTACCTACAGCTTCCACACGGTGTCTAGAGTCTTGTCATTTCCCTTCGAGTTTTTTCTTGGTCAAACACATGCAGGGCACCGTATTTCTTCAGGTCTAGGACCGGATATTTTCGTTGAGTTTCTAGCTGGACATTTTTCCAGACGGACAGCTAATGATCTTTACATCGCCTCCTGATGAATTTTATCGCTTATTAACGTTTACTAATACCTAAAGTTGCATTACAAACGTATTTCGAAGTGTTTTGTGAAAGTTTATCGTCGACTTTTTGAATTTTAAAAAATGACGTTACGTTTTGAAAACGCTGTTTTTTTAGTTTATCACACAGTCTACATATAACGATATCTTGGCTTTATATGGACCGATTTAATCGAAATAAAGACCCAATAGTGTTTATGGGACATCTAGGAGTGCCAACAAAGAAGATGGTGAAAGGTAAGGACTGTTTTCTATTTTATTGTGCGGTTTGTGTAACGCCGAAATGCTAATTATTTTGTTTACGTCCCCTGCGTGGCTTTTGTGTTGTAGTGTATTGGTGCATGCTATCAGATAATAGCTTCTCATGCTTTCGCCGAAAAGCATTTTAAAAATCTGACTTGTTGCCTGGATTCACAACGAGTGTAGCTTTAATTCGATACCCTGCATGTGTATTTTAATGAACGTTTGAGTTTTAACTAATACTATTAGCATTTAGCGTAGCGCATTTGCATTTCCAGAGCTCTAGTTGGGACGCAAGCGTCTCAGGTAGAAGCAAGAGGTTAACCTCTCTGGTACAAGTGGGACGCACCTCGACAACAGCCAGTGAAATTGCAACAGAAATCCCATAATTACAATTCCTCAAACATACAAGTATTTTACACCATTTTAAAGATAAACTTCTTGTAAATCCAGCCATAGTGTTGGATTTCAAATTGGTGTGCTTTCGCTGTAAAGCCTACCAAACAATTATGTTAGGTCAGCACCTAGTCACAGAAAACCACACAGCCATTTTCCAGCCAAGGAAAGGGCTCACAAAGTCAGAAATAGCGATTCAATTAATCACTAACCTTTGATGATTTTCATCAGATGGCACTCACAGGACTTCATGTTACACAATAAATGTGTGTTTTGTTCAATAAAGTTAATCTATGTCCAAAAGCCTCATTTGAAATTGGTGTGTTATCTTCAGAAATGCATGGTCTCAAACAAACATCCGGTGAAAGTGCAGAGAGCCACATCAAATAACAGAAATACTCATAAACATTGATAAAAGACAAGTGTTAAACATACGAATACAGATAAACTACTCCTTAATGCTACCACTGTTTCAGATTTCAAAAAGGCTTTACAGCGAAAGCACACTTTGCGATTATGTCAAGTCAGCTTCTAGCCACAGACACCCATAAAGCCATTTTCCAACCAAGGAGAGTGTCATAAAAGTCAGAAATAGTATTAAAATGAATCACTTACCTTTGATGATCTTCATCTGTTGGCACGCCCAGGTCTCCATGTTAGACAACAAATGTTTGTTTTGTTCGATAAAGTTCATCTTTATGTCCAAATACCTCCATTTTGTTGGTGCGTTTAGTTCAGAAATCCAAAAGGGCACAATGCGCGCTCTCAAAACCAAGACGAAAAGTCAAAAAGGTACAATAAAAGATAGTAGAAATATGTCAAACAATGTTTAAAATCAATCCTCAGGTTGTTTTTGTCATAAATAATCAATCATATTTCAACCGGACAAAATGGATGGAAAAGGTAAACAAGAAATGCGTGCTCCCGATCACGTGCTTGGTTCATGAATGGAAATTTCCACTGTCCTCTCATTGAAAGCGGTGTATCTCCCCCATTGTTCAGAGTAAAAGCCTGAAACAATGCCTAGAGACTGGTCACATGTTGAGGAAGTCATAGAGATTGTGAACTGAGTCCTAAGTCTTTGTATGGTGGATAGGCTTTCAATGGAAAAACAGCCTTTGAAAATAATAGTACTTCCTGGTTGGATTTTCCTCTGGTTTTCGCCTGCCATATCAGTTCTGTTATACTCACAGACATTATTTTAACAGTTTTGGAAACTTGTGTTTTCTATCCAAATCTACTAAATATATATGCATATCTCCTAGCTTATGGGACTGAGTAGCAGGCAGTTTAATTTGGGCACGCTTTTCACCCAAAATTCTGAATGCTGCCCCCTACACTAGTGAAGTTAAGGGGCTTTCCTCCATCTCTCTCTCACCCTCGGCCTCTCCCTCTCTCCTCTCAGGACACCTCAGGTGACAGACCTCGTTACAGGCAGGAATCAAGGTTTATAAAAAAAAAAAACACCAGCATACGTTACCATTAATAACCAACATCCCTTCTGGATTGTATTCATACCCCTTAACTTATTCCACATTGTGTTACAGCCTGAAAACATTTTTTTTTAAACACCCATCTAAACACAACACCCCATAATAACAAAGTGAAAACGTGTTTAGACATTTTTAGACAAGCTATTGAAAATGAAATACAGGATTCTCATATACATTAGTATTCACACTGAATCAATCCATGTTCGAATCACCTTATGCAGTGATTACAGCAGTTTGTCTTTCTGGGTAAGTCTAAGAGTTTGCACACCTGGATTTTTCTTTCTTTCTTCAAGCTCTTTCAAGTTGGTTGTTGACCATTGCTAGACAGCCATTTTCTAGCTTTGCCATAGATGTAAGTCAAAAACGTAACTAGATCACTCAGGAACATTCAACGTCATCTTGGTAAGCAAGTCCAGTGTATATTTGACCTTGTGTTTTAGGTAATTGTCCTGCTGAAAGGTGAATTGGTCTCCCAGTGTCCCAAAGGCATTGATGTTCATGGTTAGGTACACATTGGAGCAACGATACGTACCGCATCGATTATATGCAACGCAGGACACGCTAGATAAACTAGTAATATCATCAACCTTGTGTAGTTAACTAGTGATTATGATTGATTATGCTAGCTAGCATATTACCTTGGCTTACTGCATTCGCGTAACAGGCAGTCTCCTTGTGGAGTGCAACGAGAGAGAGGCAGGTCGTTATTGCGTTGGACTAGTTAACTGTAAGATTGGATCCCCCGAGCTGACAAGGGGAAAATCTGTCGTTCTGCCCCTGAACGAGGCAGTTAACCCACCGTTCCTAGGCTGCCATTGAAAATAAGAATGTGTTCTTAACTGACTTGCCTAGTTAAATGAAGATTAAATAAAGGTGTAATATATATATATATATATAAACACATTTTAAAAATCGGCCAAATCGGTGTGCAATAATCTCTCTAGTGCAGGTTCAAAGTTTGGTAACTGAATGACGGTTTGTGCCATCATTCTGTTACTAAACTTTGCAAATAAATGTGTTTCTGTAACGTTTTCAGTGGAAATTCAGTCATCCTTGTGCATAGAGTTGGTTTATTTAACTTTGCAATCATTGGTTTAAAGTGAAAAATCTGAGCCAACATCAATCTGTTATCGTGGAATTGCCCTAATGGGTGATAGTGAGAAAGGAGAAGGAGAGATGGGAGTGAGAGTGGTTTCCTTTGCTGTGGAAAGGGCAGTGGAGCAGGTATGATGGCCCTCTCCCTGTCATGTGATAGGCACTAGTTTAGTCAAGTGGTGTGTGTGTGTGTGTCAAAGCAGGAGCCAATTTTAGAACATGATGCAATGCTTCTCGCATGTACAGCGAAGTGTGTGTCTTTGGGGGAGTGTGCATACTAGTCTTTCAGCCAAGGAGAGGGTGAGAGTTCCCATTCCCTCGCTTCTAATCTACTCGTGCGCCATTGCCCAAGTCCCTTCCACCTTTCCTACATTACACCCTCCTCTAGCACTGCAACTGTAAAAGTAATAGACTGGCTTGTATTTGACTTCTGAAAGTCACCTCTTGTAACTAATGGAGGGAGAGAAATGTTATTTACTTGAGTGATTGTGCAATGTACCAACTGTTGAAATAGAGTAGTGCCTTCGGAAAGTATTCACACCCCTGGACTTTTTCCTCATTGTGTTGTGTTACAGGCTGAGATTTTGTGTCACTGGTCTACACACAATACCCATTAATGTCAAAGTGGAATTAGGTTTTTATTATTGTTTACTAATTCATGTCTTGAGTCAATAAGTATTCAACACGTTTGTTATGGCAAGCCTAATTAAGAATAGGAATACAAATGTGCCTAAGAAGTATTACAATACATGATTTTTGAATATCTACCTCATCCCTGTACCTCACACGTACAATTATCTGTAAGGTCCCTCAGTCGAGCAGTGAATTTCAAACACAGATTCTACCATAAAGACCAGGGAGGTTTTCCAATGCCTCACAAATAAGGGCACCTATTGGTAGATGGGTCAATAACAAACAAAAAAGCCTATGTGACTCACCACCTGGATTCGGTCTTATGTAGCAAAATGTGAAATGGTGTTTTTAGAGACTCGGAGCTACAAAATGGTATGTAATACACTGCATTTGAGGAACAATGGGAAAGTAATTCTGCTTTGAAAGTTGATCAACTTGTAAACTCACGAGAAAATTGGCTTTGAATGTTTTGGTATCTAGTGAAGAGCTCTTTGTCTACATCCATTCAGCATCGTTCACACCCTCTTAAGTTTTAGACACACACATCTCGTTTCACTCTCGGAGCGCACACTTGATGCTCTGGCTGATGATTTGTTTACCTCTGGATGACATAAAAACAGCCTAACCAGCAGACATTTACTGACACCGGCCATATTCCAACGGGTTAGCTAGCTAACATTAGGATCTAACTAGAAAAGCAAACACCTCTGGGAAACGAATAATAACATCTGCTAGGGAGCCCGCCAGCTAATGTTAGCTAGCTAACAGTACACTTTAGCATAAGACATACACTACCGTTAAAAGTTTGGGGTCACTTAGAAATGTCCTTGTTTTCCAAGAAAACATACAGTTGAAGTATGAAGTTTACGTACACCTTAGCCAAATACATTTAAACTCAGTTTTTCACAATTCCTGACATTTAATCCTAGTAAAAATATATATATATATTTTAGGAATGTGAAATGTCAGAATAATAGTAGAGTGATTTATTTCATCTTTTATTTCTTTCATCACATTCCCAGTGGGTCAGAAGTTTACATGCACTCAATTAGTATTTGGTGCATTGCCTTTTAATTGTTTAACTTGGGTCAAACATTTTGGGTAGCCTTCCACAAGCTTCCCAGAATAAGTTGGGTGAATTTTGTCCCATTCCTCCTGACAAAGCTGGTGTAAATGAGTCCGGTTTGTAGGCCTCCTTGCTCGCACACACTTTTTCAGTTCTGCCCACAAACATTCTGTAGGATTGAGGTCAGTTAATATAATGTTTACATACCCTACACTACTCATCTCATATGTATATGTATATACTGTACTCTATATCATCTACTGCATCTTGCCATCTTTATGTAATAAATGTATCACTAGCCACTTCAAACTATGCCACTATGTTTATATACCCTACATTACTCATCTCATTTGTATATACTGTACTCTATACCATCTACTGCATCTTGCCTATGCTGTTCTGTACCATCACTCATTCATATATTTTACATTTACATTTAAGTCATTTAGCAGACGCTCTTATCCAGAGCGACTTACAAATTGGTGCGTTCACCTTATGACATCCAGTGGAACAGCCACTTTACAATAGTGCATCTAAATCTTTTAAGGGGGGTGAGAAGGATTACTTTATCCTATCCTAGGTATTCCTTAAAGAGGTGGGGTTTCAGGTGTCTCCGGAAGGTGGTGATTGACTCCGCTGTCCTGGCGTCGTGAGGGAGTTTGTTCCACCATTGGGGGGCCAGAGCAGCGAACAGTTTTGACTGGGCTGAGCGGGAACTGTACTTCCTCAGTGGTAGGGAGGCGAGCAGGCCAGAGGTGGATGAACGCAGTGCCCTTATTTGGGTGTAGGGTCTGATCAGAGCCTGGAGGTACTGAGGTGCCGTTCCCCTCACAGCTCCGTAGGCAAGCACCATGGTCTTGTAGCGGATGCGACATATTCTTTATCCCTTTACACTTGTGTGTATAAGGTAGTAATTGTGGAATTGTTAGGTTAGATTACTCGTTGGTTATTACTGCATTGTCGGAACTAGAAGCACAAGCATTTCGCTACACTCGCATTAATATCTGCTAACCATGTGCATGTGACAAATAAAATTAGATTTGATTTGATGGCTTTGTGATGGTCACTCCAATACCTTGACTTTGTTGTCCTTAACCTCTCTTGGGTAGGGGGCAGTATTTTCACGTCCGGATGAAAAGCATGCCCTAAGTAAACTGCCTGTTACTCTGGCCCAAAAGCTAGGATATGCCTAAAAATAGTTCACAGATATGGATAGAAAAAACAAAAGTTTCTAAAACTGTTAAAATAATGTCTGCGAGTATAACAGAACTGATATGGCAGGCGAAACCCCGAGGACAAACCCCCCCCCCCGAAAAAAAATTCAGCCTAGCACTATTTTCAATGGCTGTCACTTTTATTACAAGGCAAAGTTCTCCCAGATTGCAGTTCCTAGGGCTTCCACTAGGTATCAGTCTTTAGAAAGAGTTTCAGACTGGTTTTTGGAAAAATGAGCCAGAAATTGTAGTTTTTCTAAGGGGCTCCCATTTTGGCAGTAGTGTTTCCAAGCGCGTGGAAGAGAGCGCGTTCTTTGGTATTATTCTCTGGTAAAGACAATAACGATTCTCAGTCTTAAATTGTATCGTTTATTTACGTATTAGGGTACCTAAGGTCTGATTATAAATGTTGTTTGACTTGTTTGGAAAAGTTTATTAATAACGTTTGGGATTCACTTTGTGTGCATTTTGATGGAGGGAAACTGGGTGGATTATTGACTGAAGCGCGCCAGCTAAACTGAGTTTTTATGGATATTCTTCAAGGCAAAACTGCTCCAGCTCCTTCAAGTTGATTGGGTTCCGCTGCTGTACAGCAATCTTTAAGTGATACCTCAGATTCTCAATTGGATTGAGGTCTGGGCTTTGACTTGGCCATTCCAAGACATTTAAATGTTCCCCCTTAAACCACTCGAGTGTTGCTTTAGCAGTATGCTTAGGGTCATTGTCCTGCTGGAAGTTGAACCTCCGTCCTAGTCTCAAATCTCTGGAAGACAAACAGGTTTCCCTCAATAATTTCCCTGTATTTAGCGCCATCCATCATTCCTTCAATTCTGACCAGTTTCCCACTCCCTGCTAATGAAAAACATCCCCACAGCATGATGCTGTGTTGGGTGTTGGGTCTGCGCCACACACAGCGTTTAATAAAAATCTATTTAAATTACAGGTTGTAATGCAACAAAATAGGAAAAACTCAAAGGGGGATGAATACTTTTGTAAGATGAAAAACAGTCCGGTGTTCAGACCCCTTCACTTCTTACACATTTTGTTATGTTACAGCCTTATTCTAAAATGGACTAAATATATTTTTCCTTAATCTATACAAAATCCAACATAATCACACAAAATGGCGCCGACAGAGGGACGCCTCACTTCTAGTCGTTAGGAAGCAATGCAGAATTTAGTTTTTTACATTTATTTTACATCACTAACAGAGAGGCTTCAGCCTACATACAGACTTGAAGTCATTGGCCACTAACCAATGGATCACTATACATTAATAATGATGATTACATTTCTTGCACTACTCATCCCAGAAGTATACAGTTGAAGTTGGAAGTTTACATACACTTAAGTTGGAGTCATTAAAACGAGTTTATGAACAACTCCACATATTTCTTGTTAATAAACTACAGTTATGGCAAGTCAGTTAGGACATCTACTTTGTGCATGACAAGTACTTTTTCCAACAATTGTTTACAGACAGATTATTTCACTGTATCATAATTCCAGTGGTTCACAAGCTTCCATACACTAAGTTGACTGTGCCTTTAAACAGCTTGGACAATTCCAGAAAATTATGTCATGGATATAGAAGCTTCTGATGGGCTAGTTGACATCATTTGAGTCAATTGGAGGTGTACCTGTGGATGTATTTCAAGGCCTACCTTCAAACTCAGTGCCTTTTCGCTTGACATCATGGGAAAATCAAAAGAAATCAGCCAAGACCTCCGAATGTTTTGTTTGTAGACCTTCACAAGTCTGGTTCATCCTTGCGAGCAATTTCCAAATGCCTGAAGGTACCACGGTCATAAGTACAAACAATAGTACGCAACTATAAACACCATGGGACCACGAAGCCGTCATACCGCTCAGGAAGGAGACGCGTTCTGTCTCCTAGAGATTAATGTACTTTAGTGCGAAAAGTGCAAATCAATCCCAGAACAACAGCAAAGGACCTTGTGAAGATGCTGGAGGAAAAGGTACAAAAGTATCTGATATCCACAGTTAAACGAGTCCTATATCGACATAACCTGAAAGGTCGCTCAGCAAGGAAGAAGCCACTGATCCAAAACCGCCATAAAAAAGCCAGACTACGGTTTGCAACTGCACATGGGGACAACTTTTTTTCCTTACTTTTTGGAGAAATGTCCTCTGGTCTGATGAAACAAAAATAGAACTTTTTGGCCATAATGACCATTGTTATGTTTGGAGGGAAAAGGGGAAGGCTTGCACGCCAAAGAACACCATCCCAACCGTGAAGCACAGGGGTGGCAGCATCATGTTGTGCGGGTGTATTGCAGCAGGAGGGACTGGAGTGCTTCACAAAATAGATGGCATCATGAGGAAAGAAAATGTGGATATATTGAAGCAACATCTCAAGACATCAGTGAGGAAGTTAAAGGTTGGTCGCAAATTGCTCTTTCAAATGGACAATGACCCCAAGCATACTTCCAAAGATGTGGCAAAATGGCTTAAGGACAACAAAGTCAAGGTATTGGAGTGGCCAACACAAAGTCCTGACCTCAATCCCCTAGAAAATGTGTAGGCAGAACTAAAAAAGTGTGTGTGAGCAAGGAGGCCTACAAACCTGACTCAGTTACACCAGCTCTGTCAGGAGGAATGGGCCAAAATTCACACAACTTATTGTGGGAAGATTGTGGAAGGCTACCTGAAACATTTGACCCAAGTTAAACCATTTAAAGGCAATGCTTTCAGGCTCTCCAGAGGGTTGTAGGCTCTCCAGACAGTACAGGTACATTAAAGCTGGGACCGAGAGACTGAAAAACAGCTTCTGTCTCAAGGCCATCAGACTGTTAAACAGCCATCACTAACATTGAGTGGCTGCTGCCAACATACTGACTCAAATCTCTAGCCACTTCATTAATAAAAAATTGGATGTAATAAATGTATCTCTAGTCACTTTAAACAATGCCACTTTATATAATGTTTACATACCCTACATTACTCATCTCATATGTATATACTGTACTCTATACCATCTACTGCATCTTGCCTACGTCGTTCGCTATCCATATATTTATATGTACATATTCTTAGTCATTCCTTACACTTGTGTGTCTAAGGTAGTTGTGAAATTGTTAGATTACTTGTTAGATGTTGTGCACTGTCGGAACTCGAAGCACAAGCATTTCTCCACACACGCAATAACATCTGCTAACCATATGTATGCGACCAATAAAATGCGATTTAATGACAAAGGGAAAACAGGTTTATAGAAATGTTTGCAAATGTTTTAAAAGCACAGAAATACCTTTAGGTAAGTATTCAGACCCTTTGCTATGAGACTCAAAATAGAGCTCAGGTGCATCCCGTTTCCATTGATCATCCTTGAGATGTTTCCACAACTTGATTGGAGTCCACCGGGAAGGAATGTCTCGAGGCACAAATCTGGGGGAGGGTCCAAAAACATTTCTGCAGAAGTGAAGGTCCCTAAGAACACAATGGCCCCCATCAATATTAAAGGGAAGAGGTTTGTAACCACCAAAACTATTTCTAGAACTGTCCGCCCAGCCAAAGTGAGCTATCTGGGGATGGCCTTGGTCAGAGATGTGACCAAAAACCTGCTGGTCACTGACAGACCTCCAGAGTTCCTCTGTGGAGATGGGAGAACCTTTCAAAAGGACAACCATCTCTGCAGCACTCCATCACTCAGGCCTTTACGGTAGAGTGGCCAGACGGAAAGATGACCGGAGCAAAGTACAGAGATCCTTAATGAAATCCTGCTCCAGAGTGCTCAGGGCCTCAGACTGGGGCGAAGGTTTACCTTCCAACAGGAAACAACCCTAAGCACACAGCCAATAATGCAGGAGTGGCTTCGGGACATGTCTCTGAATGTCCTTGTGGCCCAGCCAGAGTCCGGACTTGAAGTTGAACAAACATCTCCGGATAGACCTGAAAATAGCTGTCCAACCTGACAGAGCTTGAGAGGATCTGCAGAGAATAATGGGAGAAACTGCCCAAATACAAGTGTGCCAAGCTTGTAGCATCATACCCAAGAAGACTTGAGGCTGTAATCACTGCCAAAGCTGCTTCAACAAAGTACTGCGTAAAAGGTCTGAATTAATATGCACGATATATCGGAAGCTAGCCACAAGTGGAATTTGCGGTTTACCTTCAAAATAAAAGTATGTCATTGACAGTGATGAAAATGAAAACAAATAGTAGAATTATGCCATACTTTTATTTTGAAGGCTAACCGCAAAGTCCCACTATTGAGACTAATTCTTATTGTGGCTACCTTCACATAGATGGGTCCAACCACCATCAATCAAATAAGAACTGTCTTTTACATTTTTGTTATTGTAGATGACACCGGGCTATATAGTTAGCTAACTACCTATAGTTACTGAAACAGATGTCGTTTTGCTATGTTTTTGGGTAAGAACTACATTTTTTTGCATTCATAAGCAAGCTGGCGTTTTTCTTTATGACCACCACTGTAGGTGCGCGAGACAACTGCAGCATCATAGCATACGTATCGATGAATCGTTGCGACATGAAATACGAGTGATTGTGTAATAACTACGTAAGAAATTTATGAGCGAGTTAAATTATTATTTGACGTGCAGTCATTCAGGTCCTGATTTGTCAACATTCTTATTTGACATGTCAAATAGTGTTATTTGACACGTCAAAGACCTAAACGGCGTTCCATAGAAATCCTGGTTGAGAATTAAATGACTGAACAAATATACAACGAAACAGCACAGCAAGTAAGTGAAAGAAGTAGGTTTTGATTATGTTTTACTGGTAATGGGGACATAGGTAAATGCCAACAAAATAACTTTTTGGTCAGTGTGGTGTGTAAACTACACTGCTCAAAAAAATAAAGGGAACACTAAAATAACACATCCTAGATCTGAATGAATCTGAATTTCTTTACATAGTTGAATGTGCTGACAACAAAATCACAAAAATTATCAATGGAAATCAAATTTATCAATCCATGGAGGTCTGGATTTGGAGTCACACTCAAAATTAAAGTGGAAAACGACACTACAGGCTGATCCAACTTTGATGTAATGTCCTTAAAACAAGTCAAAATGAGGCTCAGTAGTGTGTGTGGCCTCCACGTGCCTGTATGACCTCCTTACAACGCCTGAGCATGCTCCTGATGAAGTGGCGGATGGTCTCCCGAGGGATCTCCTCCCAGACCTGAACTAAAGCATCCGCCAACTCCTGGACAGTCTGTGGTGCAACGTGGCGTTGGTGGATGGAGCGAGACATGATGTCCCAGATGTGCTCAATTGGATTCAGGTCTGGGGAACGGGTGGGCCAGTCCATAGCATCAATCCCTTCCTCTTGCAGGAACTGCTGACACACTCCAGCCACATGGGGTCTAGCATTGTCTTGCATTAGGAGGAACCCAGGGCCAACCGCACCAGCATATGGTCTCACAAGGGGTCTGAGGATCTCATCTCGGTACCTAATGGCAGTCAGGCTACCTCTGGCGAGCACATGGAGGGCTGTGCGGACCCCCAAAGAAATGCCACCCCACACCATGACTGACCCACCGCCAAACCGGTTATGCTGGAGGATGTTGCAGGCAGCAGAACGTTCTCCACGGCGTCTCCAGACTGTCACGTCTGTCACATGTGATCAGTGTGAACCTGCTTTCATCTGTGAAGATCACAGGGCTCCAATGGCGAATTTACCAATATTGGTGTTCTCTGGCAAATGCCAAACGTCCTGCACGGTGTTGGGCTATAAGCACAACCCCCACCTGTGGACGTCGGGCCCTCATACCACCCTCATGGAGTCTCTTTCTGACCGTTTGAGCAGACACATGTACATTTGTGGCCTGCTGGAGGTCATTTTGCAGGGCTCTGGCAGTGCTCCTCCTAGCACAAAGGCGGAGGTAGCGGTCCTGCTGCTAGGTTGCCCTCCTACGGCCTCCTCCACATCTCCTGATGTACTGGCCTGTCTCCTGGTAGCGCCTCCATGATCTGGACACTACGCTGACAGACACAGCAAACCTTCTTGCCACAGCTCGCATTGATGTGCCATCCTGGATGAGCTGCACTACCTGAGCCACTTGTGTGGGTTGTAGACTCCGTCTCATGCTACCACTAGAGTGAAAGCACCGCCAGCATTCAAAAGTGACCAAAACATCAGCCAGGAAGCATAGGAACTGAGAAGTGGTCTGGTCACCACCTGCAGAACCACTCCTTTATTGGGGGTGTCTTGCTAATTGCCTATAATTTCCACCTGTTGTCTATTCCATTTGCACAACAGCATGTGACATTTATTGTCAATCAGTGTTGCTTCCTAAGTGGACAGTTTGATTTCACAGAAGTGTGATTGACTTGGAGTTACATTGTGTTGTTTAAGTGTTCCCCTTATTTTTTTTGAGCAGTGTATATTTATCTAGGCAAGTCAGTTAAGAACAAATTCTTATTTACAATGACGGCCTAGCCCGGCCAAACCTCGACAATGCTGGGCCAATTGTGTGCCGCCGTATCACGGCCTGATGTAATACTGCCTGGATTCGAACCAGGACTGTAGTGACGCCTCTTGCACTGCACATGCAGTGCCTTACACTGCTGCGTCCATGTGTTAACTATTTAACTGACTAGAATGCTTAAAAGGCCGATAAAGAAAATGTATAACACACCAGCGTGTCGGAGGGAACACTGGCGACCGTTGTCAGCTTGCAGGCACCCGGCCTGCCACAAGGAGTCGCTAGAGCGCAATGGGGAAAGGAAATCCTGGCCAGCAGCTCCCAGTCAAGGCCGGCTGTGACACAGCCTGCGATCGAACCCGGGGCTGTAGTGACACCTCAAGCACGGCAATGCAGTGCTTTAGACCGCTGCGTCACTCGGGAGGCCCCGCTATAGTTCATTCTTACATGTTCTGTTTGAGCTGCTTTTAAAAGCAACAGTCGAATTAAAAACATTTCCATAATAGCAAGCTATAACTGATGGTTTGGTTAGCTAAACTAGCAAGTCTGTGTGTTTGGTTAGCAAGGCAACTACTGTAGCTATTGAGTAACTTGCTAGCTACTTCAGTCGATGTTGAAAACATTCATACCTGCAAATTAACACATTCCTAGCAGCAAATGTGTTAAATTATATAACCATGGTATAAAAGGGATAATCAACTCGGGGCTCTATGCGTTCTCTGGAAAATAATGCAACCGTCCACGTCGTTTATCATTTTCCAAAAAACGCATAGCCTCTTGTTGATTATCCCTTACACCTCACATGGCGCTGTACTTCCTTTCAAGTTAGACACCTTGGGTCATTTAAAAACACATACATATAGACTTAATGAAGTTAACACAATATGTATTAACAATTAGGGAATTTTCCCTACAAAAAAAACAAATTAAAAACCAGTTTAAACCATACGTTAATTGTTTTTTAAATATTTTTAAAAACAATACAAGTACATTAAGTTTCAAGAAGTCCAGCAATGCAATCACATTGACAATTACAGGGCTGTGAATAGTTAGTTTAGCTTGTCTACCAAGATGCATGACAAAGTTAAATGCTTTGTGAAGCCTCAATTAAATATGATTTATAAAGCCTTTATTAAGCAGCGTTAGTGCCACACTTTATAAAGTACAGGCTTATGTCGTATTTGACAGTTGGTTGTCACATTTGACAGTGGTTGTTATATCAGTTATGCCACCTTTATGAACACTTTAAAACATGACACATGGTAATAGATGTGATTTATGTAGTGTTTATAAAGGCTTTATGAAGCATTTACAAGCTGCACATCATTTAAAGAATGGTCACTTCCAATTCTTCTATCAAATGTGTCACACATTTGGAAATCAACTAAATGTATTTAACTTATTAGAAAATGCATCTGAATGCATCAGCATTTTGTATTCTCTGAAAAGGCAATGACAAGGAATGCCTGTCTGTGTGTGTGTGTGCAGTGCCGGAGCGCATACACTACCGTTCAAAAGTTTGGGGTCACTTAGAAATGTCCTTGTTTTTGAAAGAATATTTTTTTTGTCCATTAAAATAACATCAAATTGATCCGAAATACAGTGTAGACATTAATGTTGTAAATGACTACTGTAGCTGGAAACGGCAGATTTTTTATGGAGTATCTACTTAGGCGTACAGAGGCCCATTATCAGCAACCATCACTCCTATGTTCCAATGGCAAGTTGTTAGCTATTCAAAGTTTATCATTTTAAAAGGCTAATTGATCATTAGAAAACCATTTTGCAATTATGTTAGCACAGCTGAACTCTGTCGTGCTGATTAAAGAAGCAATAAAACTGTCCTTCTTTAGCCTAGTTGAGTATCTGGAGCATCAGCATTTGTGGGTTCGATTACAGGCTCAAAATGGCCAGAAACAAATAACTTTCTCCTGAAACTCGTCAGTCTATTCTGGTTCTGAGAAATTGAGGCTATTCCATGCAAGAAATTGCCAAGAAACTGAAGATCTTGTACAACGCTGTGTTCTACTCCCTTCACAGAACAGCACAAACTGTCTCTAACCAGAATGAAAGAATGGGAGGCGCCGGTGCACAACTGAGCAAGAGGACAAGTACATTACTGGCTAGTTTGAGAAATAGACACTTCACAAGTCCTCATATATTTATTTAATTTGCGTGGAGCGCTAAGCCTTGGCTGGACATTTAACACGCTTTTTGGCTGTTTAAAAAAACGATATATGTTGAAGTCAGAAGTTTAAATACTCCTTAGCCAAATACATTTAAACTTGGGTTTTCACAATTCCTGACATTTAATCCTAGTACAAATTTCTGTCTTAGGCCAGCTGGATCACCACTTCATTTTAAGAATGTAAATTGTCAAAATAATAGTAGAGAGAATGATTTATTTCAGCATTTATTTATTTCATCACATTCCATGTGGGTCAAAAGTTTACATACACTCAATTACTATTTGCTAGCATTGCCTTTCAATTGTTTAACTTGGGTCAAAGGTTTCGGGTAGCCTTCCACAAGCTTCCCACAATAAGTTGGGTGAATTTTGGCCCATTCCTCCAAACAGAGCTGGTGTAACGGAGTCAGGTTTGTAGGCCTCCTTGCTCGCACACGTCTTTTCAGTTATGCCCACAAATTATCTATAGGATTGAGGTCAGGGCTTTGTGATGGCCACTCCAATACCTTCACTTTGTTGTCCTTAAGCCATTTTGCCACAACTTTGGAAGTATGCTTGTGGTCATTGTCCATTTGGAAGATCCATTTGCGACCAAGCTTTAACTTCCCGATGACATTCCTGACTGATGTCTTGAGATGTTGCTTCAATATATCCACATTATTTTCCTTCTCATGAAGCCATCTATTTTGTGAAGTGCACCAGTCCCTCCTGCAGCAAAGCACCTCCACAACATGATGCTGCCACCCCCGTGCTTCACGGTTGGGATAGTGTTCTTCGGCTTGCAAGCTTCCTCCTTTATCCTCCAAACATAATGATGGTCATTATGGCCAAACGGTTCTATTTTTTTTTCTCCATCAGACCAGAGGACATTTCTCCAAAATATACGATCTTTGTTCCCATGTGCATTTTCCAACCGTAGTCTGGCTTTTTATGGCGGTTTTGGAGCAGTGGCTTCTTCCTTGCTGAGCTGCCTTTCAGGTTATGTCAATTTAGGACTCGTTTTAATGTGGATATAGATACCTTCGCACCCATTTCCTCCAGCATCTTCACAAGGTCCTTTGCTGTTGTTCTGGGATTGATTTGCACCTTTCGCACCAAAGTACATTAATCTCTAGGAGACAGAATGCGTCTACTTCCTGAGCGGTATGACAGCTGCGTGGTCCCATGGTGTTTATACTTGCGTACAATTGTTTGTACAGTTGAACGTGGTACCTTCAGGCATTTGGAAATTGCTCCCAAGGATGAAACAGACTTGTGGAGGTTTTCTGAGGTATTGGCTGATTTCTTTTGATTTTCTCATGATGTCAAGCAAAGAGGCACTGAGTTTGAAGGTAGGCCTTCAAATACATCCACAGGTACACCTCCAATTGACTCAAATTATGTCAATTACCCTATCAGAAGCTTCTAAAGACATAACATAATTTTCTGGAATTTTCCAAGTACAGTCAACTTAGTGTATGTAAACTTCTGAACCACTGGAATTGTGATACAGTGAATTATAAGTTAAATAATCTGTCTTTAAACAATTGTTGGAAAAATTACTTGCGTCATGCACAAAGTAGATGTCTTAACACACTTGCCAAAACTATAGTTTGTTAATAACCTCTTAGGGGTCCCTTAAGCGCAAGTCCTGCTCGAATCCCGTTAGCGGGATTGATTTGACAACAGTGCAATTGCAGAACGCCAAAATATAAACTACAGAAATATAAATATTCAACATTCCCGAAAATATAAGTGTAGTACATCAAAATAAAGCTTAACTTCTTGTTAATCCAGCCGCTGGGTCTGATTTCAAAAAGGCTTTACGGCGAAAGCACACCATGCAATTATCTGAGGACAGCGCCCCGCATACAAACAAATGAAAATCATTTTTCAACCAGGCAGGTGCGACACAAAAGTCAGAAATAGCCATATAATAAATGCCTTACCATTGCAAAAAGATGAAGATCTTCAATCTCAAATGTCTGTGACACAATGAATGGTCATTTTGTTCAATAAATTCCTTCTTTATATCCCCAAAATGTCAATTTATTTGGCGCGTTTGATTCAGAAACACACTGGTTCCAACATTACTACAAAGTACCTAATAAGTTACCTGTAAACTTGGTCCAAACATTTCAAACAACGTTCCTAATCAAACCTCAGGTATCCTAAAATGTAAATAATCTATCAAATTTAAGACGGGATAAACAGTTTCCAATACCGAAGAAAAATAACAGAGGGCGCTCCTGTTCACGCGCACCAAAATACTGGAGACCTTCAGAGTGACACGTACAAAGAACAGCATTACTTCTTCATTTCGCAAAAGACAAACATCAAACAATTTCTAAAGACTTGACATCTAGTGGAAGCCATAGGAACTGCAATATGGGCCCCAAAAAAATCTGGATTCCCATTGGAAAACATAATGACCTCAAAAAAACAAATTCCCTGGATGGCTTGTGCTCGGGGTTTCACCTGCCAAATCAGTTCTGTTATACTCACAGACATTATTTTAACAGTTTTAGAAACTTTTGTGTTTTCTATCCAATACAATCATACATATCCTAGCTTCTGGGCCTGAGTAACAGGCAGTTTACTTTGGGCACGCTTTTCATCCGGATGTGAAAATACTGCCCCCTATCCCGAAGAAATTTTAAGAAGAAATTTGTGTAGTGGTTGAAAAATGAGTTTTAAATAACTCCAACCTTGAGTGTATGTAAACTTTCGACTTCAACTGTTATATATATATATATATAACACACACACACACACACACACTTAGGTTGGAGTCATTATATACACACTCACACACTCCTGCATTGGTTTCCAAAATTACATTGGTATTCAATGCAATGGTGTAGTCCGAAGTATGTCAATTCTGATTAGCCAATGGGCTTTCATGAATTTGCAGGAGTTTCATATTATTAGTTCAGCGCAACATGACCTGGCTCACCTCTCCCGCCAAATTCAAAACCAAGGCGGCACTGAAGATGTGAACATTGTTTTGACACGGCTAGCAGCTAGCAAGCCTTCTTTTGTTATTTAACCTCTTCAGTCGACCCTCTACTTTTTTGAACATTCTGTTAAAAATCGCGCAACATTTCAGCGCCCTGCTACTCATGCCAGGAATATAGTATATGCATTTGCTTAGTCTGTGTGGATAGAAAACACTCAGACGTTTAAAAAACTGGTTAAATCACTGCTGTGGCTTTACCAGAACGGCATTTACATCGAAAAGCACAGGAAAAACTGATCACTGAAAATGGGAAAATATATCCATGCGCTACTTGATCCCATTGATAAAGGTGAACCACAATTAATTGACTGAGGTTGCAGTACCTACAGCTTCCACACGGTGTCTAGAGTCTTGTCATTTCCCTTCGAGTTTTTTCTTGGTCAAACACATGCAGGACACCGTATCTAATCCGGTCTAGGACCGGATATTTTCGTTGAGTTTCTAGCCGGACATTTTTCCAGACGGACAGCTAATGATCTTTACATCGCCTCCTGATGAATTTTATCGCTTATTAACGTTTACTAATACCTAAAGTTGCATTACAAACGTATTTCGAAGTGTTTTGTGAAAGTTTATCGTCGACTTTCTGAATTTTAAAAAATGACGTTACGTTTTGAAACGATGTTTTTTTCGTTTATCACACAGTCTACATATAACGATATCTAGGCTTTATATGGACCGATTTAATCAAAATAAAGACCCAAATAGTGTTTATGGGACATCTAGGAGTGCCAACAAAGAAGATGGTGAAAGGTAATGAATGTTTTCTATTTTATTGTGCGGTTTGTGTAACGCCGAAATGCTAATTATTTTGTTTACGTCCCCTGTGGGTCTTTTGGGGTGTTGCATGCTATCAGATAATAGCTTCTCATGCTTTCGCCGAAAAGCATTTTAAAAATCTGACTTGTTGCCTGGATTCACAACGAGTGTAGCTTTAATTCGATACCCTGCATGTGTATTTTAATGAACTTTTGAGTTTTAACTAATACTATTAGCATTTAGCGTAGCGCATTTGCAGTTCCAGAGCTCTAGTTGGGACGCAAGCGTCCCGAGTAGAAGCAACAGGTTAAAAAAGATCAGAGCGCAAAATGTCATCAGCAAAAAAAAAACTAAGGCAGATGTCTGCTCATTTATTGCCTCTTGGACAAAGGAATGTGGAATTGGTTTACTGAAGGCCCGGTCTGTTAGCGCTCTCTGTTGTAAAACTGTTTGTCGGACTGGAAGTGTACGGCATTATTTTGAAAAGAGACATGAGAAAAACTTCAAGGATGAGGCGAACAAGGCTGAAGGAATCAAGAAGGCCGTGTCCAGGTTGGAAAAGCAAAGCAGTGTATTTACAAATCAACATGAAGTCAAAAAAAAAAATCAACATAAAGGATTCACAAAGCTGATTGAAGTTAAGATTGGCCAACCTGTGCTTAAATGTCATTATCATCCACCAAGAGAATCTGGGTTCCAAGTTCAAACCCTTGGTGCTAATGGACATCGCATCTGTTTAGTGAGCTTTGGAATTCTTCCGTATGTGGGCATTTAGATATTCAGGAGACACAATTAGTTGTAATGCACATATGAAAATCATAACTGGCAGGCAGATCGTGAGACATGTTAAGATATATTGTAAATTGGCACTCCGCACAAAAAAGGTTGCTGACCCCTGATCTAGGCCTATGTGCTAGCTAACAAGGTAGAACAGTTTAATTTATGAACACACCCTCCTGTCAGCATCCAACAGTTTGAACACCATGCTAGCCTGTCCACTTTGTTTAAATGTTTAAATCAAGTGGCTGGATAAGATGCTTATTTCTCAGAATGCCAATTCCTTATATAAATGCTTATTTTTATGCTCATTGCACATTTATAAAACACAGACAAGACAGCTAGCACATAACAGTCTGTAGCTAAAATGCTGCTAGTGGTACATGGTGCCACGCGTGACAGAAACTGAGCATTCATTTTCCAGAAACAAATGTTCATTGATACTCCCGGTCTGCTCGCTGTCAATTGAGTCATAAAAAGGGTATAGTTAGAAAGGTTATGTTCTCCTCTATTACAGTAAAACCCTGAAATACAAATACCCAATTGAAACTGCTTGCTGTCAGAGATGAAAAAGTGATCTTTCATCTGTGTTGTTGTGAGAGGCAGGGGCTTGGTGTATGAGTGGGAAGGTGCACAGCACAGAAGGAGCGAAGGAGACGAGACCAAAAAGACCAAATGAGAACAAGCGGACAAATGCTCAAAAAATATATAATAAAAATAATATTTCATTCTTGCGATCCAGGCTTTTGGAATTTCATGCCAAAATATACATTTTAATTTATCAAATTACTTTGATATATCGCCAAGCTCTATCATACACACACAGACCCACCCGTACATCAACTGATTCAAATACAGACAACACACAGATCCATCACACATACAGATAAGAGAGGGGATGACAGCAAGGGAGTGTGCTGTAAGATTTGTATTGGCACACACTGCACCTTTCACCATCAGCTCTGCCCCTCACCTCTCTCCTCTCCCAGCAAATGCATCATCTCTTTCCAATTATATTGTCGGTCTGCTTGTCTGTCTGAGAACTTTGAATTGTACATGAGGCCAGCCTAGTCTCTCTCCAAATTTTATAATTACAAAAACATTCCCTACATGCTCCAGTCAATGAATGAAAAATCAAAGGGGAGTAGGCACGGCCCGTGACGTATTATAGAAAGAACAACAATCCCTCTATTATGGAAATCGTTACAAAAGCCATCTGTGCAAAAGCATCATTCGTCAATTGATTGGGTAGGAAATCTCTTTTCCAGACAGTTATCATTATCTCTGTCACCTTCATTCATCCTGCTACTTTTACCACAGAAAGACAGGTAAACAGACAGCTCTGGAGAATTCCTGCTAGCATGAGGTGAAATGACCTACAGGAAAAGTGACATCCAGGCAGAGCGCAAGTTCTTCTATATTTAACATCATAACCTTGTCTAAATCGTCAAGTTGGCATAGGTAACAAATTAAATTGGATGAAAATGCCAAGCAATTAGGCCTGGACCTTCATACATTCACATATGCCAACTGAACATATCAGATGTATCAGGAAATGACCAAAGAAAACATGTGGGCTACCAATGTTTGAGATATAATCATTTATATACAGTACTCTTTTTTTTGTGTTCTTTACCATTCTTTCAGAAATACTTTAAGTATCTTAAAAAGGCCACTTACTTCTCTGGCAGTGGTTCTGAGTCCAGCAGCGCTCTCCAAAGTGTCCATTGATGGTAGTCTGAGGACAGGTGGTCTTCCCATAGGCCGTGCCTGGGCACACATCCCCACACTCCCGGTCATTCTTATTGGCCACAATGTAATTGTCCTCCACTGTGTCCAGGATCTTGGACCAGTCCAGGGTGGAGAGGTAGCAGAGGTCCGGGTTCTTCTCCACCCTCACGGCTCCCCGGGTGATGTTCATGAGGCTCTGGAGCCCCAGCTCCTTAAGGTCCACCATCTCAAACAGAACCAGGGCGTAGTTGAAGAACAGGTTGTTGCCTCGGATCACCGTCAGGTTGGGGAACAGATTGCTGAGGGACTCTAGACCATAGACCCTAAATAGGAGGAGGAAGTCGGTGACAATGGTCAGCTTGGGGTAGCTGAGGCCCCTGAAGTCCTCGGGCTTGGCCTTGAACATGAGGAGGATCTTCAAGTGGCCCTCAATTACTGTGCAGTTCTCTAATAACTGCAGGTTGGTCACGTTGTTACGGATATCCTTACTCTGACAGACTGGGGGAAATAGAGCAGGATAAAAAGAGAAGAGAAGACACGTCAGTAGCTGCATAGTAGTGGTGCATTGTATTACTTAGTAATTTCCAGGAACATTCAAAAATTCAGCTGATTCAAGTCAGAAATGTAAATAAATTGACATAACATTGGGTTAGGGTTGGTTTATCAACAGGATGAGTGTAAAATTGTGTGCTAAAAAAACACAAGAGGTAGATAAAACACTAATACATTACACACAAGGAATCTGAGCAATTCATAAAACTGCTGCATCCTCTAAGCTCCTACTGCACGGCACCGCAACACCACACAAGCTAAGGGCCAGTCAACCCATTTACCTGTGACTATATTCATGATTATGGTTGCAAAGGGTCGGAAACCTTCCGGTAAATTTCCATGTGAAGTTAAGCCTGGGAATTTGGGGAATGTTGCTTAAATTCATCAAAAGCGTTAGCATATAACAGTGATCTTTTTTTGTGGGATACGCAATTCTAGGTCTTGTGGCATATTTTGGTTAAACTATCCCCAATTCAATGAAATTGCAGCCCTCTGCATGCACAGTGGATTCTTCCATCACATGTACAGCTGATTCTCAAGCTCTTGCACACTAATGAGATGCTATTGAGCCCACACTACTACACTGTCTGAGTCAAGGACCACATGCTTTCTGGTATGTTTTGATTACAATACTGGGTGGGGTGAATATATTTTATATGACATACATGTTTTTTTGTTAACTAGTAAATAGTAGCCTACAGCAAAGTGTGTTTAAATCATTTCTAACTTGTTAAACATTTCTGCTAGTTAGTTTGTATGGGTTTCAGCTTGCTTGAGCCTGCTAACTGAGTGTTAACTTCTCTAGGGTAGGGTGCAGCATTTGGAATTTTGGATGAAAAGCGTGCCCAAATTAAACTGCCTTCTACTCAGGCCCAGAAGATAGGATATGCATATAATTGGTATATTTGGATAGAAAACACTAACGTTTCCAAAACTGTTAAAATAGTGCCTGTGAGTATAACAGAACTAATTTGGCAGGCAGAAACCTGAGAAAAATCCATTCCGGAAGAAGGATTTTTGTTGTTGTTGTAGTTTTCTATTCAATGCCATTACAGTATCAATTGACTTAGGACTCAAATTGCAGTTCCTATGCCTTCCACTAGATGTCAGTCTTTAGAAATTGTTTCAGGCTTGTATTCTGAATAATGAGGGAGTAATAGCAGTCGGAATGAGTGGACCCTGCCGTGTCACAGAGCTTTTTCATGCGAGCGAACAAGAGAGTGCCTTTGTTGTTTACCTTTTATATTGATGACGATATTGTCCGGTTTAAATATTATCGATTATTTAGGCTAGAAACAACCTGAGGATTGAATATAAACATCGTTTGACATGTTTCTATGAGCTTTACGGATACAATTTTTTTTGTGTTTGTCTGCCTGTTGTTGTGACTGTGTTTGAGCCTGTGGATTACTGAAGAAAACAAGAACAAAACTGAGGTTTTTGGATATAAAGAGAGACTATGAACAAAAGGAACATTTATTGAATAAATGAATGTCTTCTGAGTGCAACCATATGAAGATCATCAAAGATAGTGATTCATTTTCTCACTAGCGTCCCACATACCCTAGAGAGGTTAATTCACCTGTTTCCATACATGTTTCATTTTAAAACATTTATCTTACAAAGGAGTTGTTTAATCTAAGTGATTAACAATTTATCTGTACATGGAATTGTATTTGGGATTTTTTTTACTAATTTCTTTCTTATCTTTACAGGAAAATGCCACGGGCACTATCTGATGTGTGGAAACATTTCACAGCAGCTAATGTAGAAGGAAAAGCTGTGTACATTTGCATATACTGTGCCAAATCATATGTGAACAATGCAACAAAGATGCAGAATTATCTGGCCAATTGCATAAAGTTCCTTCAGTGCTCACAACAAGCAACCTCTGACAAAAGTCGCTCTACTTCTATTCAAGGTGAAAATTATGAATCAGACACCTTATCGATAGCAACAGCTCATGGTCCTCCTGGAATCAGAAGTGCTTTTGACTCAATGGAGGAATGTAGTCAGCGAAATGCGGATGAATGTCTTACTCGAGCTGTTTATGAAATTGGTTCACCTCTGATGCTCACAGGCAATGTGCATTGGAAGAGATTTCTGAATGTTCTTCACCCAGCATACACCCCTCCAACCAGACATGCTTTATCTACTAATTTGCTGGATGTTCATAGTTCAGCATTCAAGTGAAGGTCAAGCAAATCATAGAGAAAGCAGACTGTATTGCAATCATCTCTGATGGGTGGTCGAATGTTAGTGGGCAAGGAATAACTAACTACATCATCTCTACCCCTCAACCAGTATTCGGCAAGAGCACAGACAACAGACAAGGGACAACAGACACACCAGTCTCTACAGGCAGTCATCAATGACCTTGGACCACAGAAGGTATTTGCACTGGTGACAGACAATGCAGCAAACATGAAGGCTGCTTGGTCTAAAATGGAGGAATCCTACCATCACATCACACCCATTGGCTATGCTGCTCAGGCACATCATGGCAAATTTACATAATTGAAAACAATGGCAACACTACAAGAGAGCCAAGGAAATGGGTAGGTATGTGACGAGTCATCAATTTATAGCAGCAATCTACCTCACCGAGCAAAGTGAGAAGAATAAGAGCACAACATTGAAGCTGCCCAGCAACACCCGTTGGAGTGGTGTTGTCATCATCTTTGACAGTCTCCTGGAAGGGAATGAGTCTCTCCAAGAAATGGCCATATCAGTCTGCTGATATGGACAGCCACATCAAGAGGTTCTTCTTGGTTGATGTATTTTGGGAGAGTGGTAAGCAGCCTGAAAACTATAGCAGTAGCCATTGCACGTATTGAAGAAGACAATGCCATCCTGTCTGATGTGGACTCTGCTTGCAGATGTAAGAGAAGAAATCCGTACTGCCCTGCCCACTTCACCACTGCTGCAAGCAGAGAAAACGCTTTTCGATGTATTTCAGAACTGCAGTTAAGACTTTTGCCTGAAGCCCATACACACCGCAGCGTACATGTTGGACCCCAAGTATGCTGGCAAGAGCATCCTATCTGGTGCAGAGATCAACAAGGCCTATGGTGTCATCACTACCGTGTCTCGCCACCTTGGCCTGGATGAGGGCAAGGTTCTTGGCAGTCTGGCGAAGTACACTTCCAAACAATGGCTTTGGGATGGAGATGCAATATGGCAGTCATGCCACCATAGCTCATCAGCCACCTGGTGGAAGGGACTTTGTGGATCTGATTATCTTTCCCCTGTTGCCTCATCATCCTCCAAATCGCACCAACATCAGCCGCCTCAGATCGCAACTGGTCCTTGTTTGGGAACACGCACACCAAAGCACGTAACAGGCTGACCAATACAAGGGTTGAAAAATTGGTGGCCATCCTGGCAAATTTGAGGCTTTTTGAGCCTGACAACGAGCCATCCTCAACAAGGTTGGAAAGTGAAACTGAAGATGAGGCCTCAGAGGCTGATGTTCAAGATGTGGACATTGAGGGAGAAGATGTATGTTGAAAACGTTTTTGGAATATGCGATGGATCATTGGGGATCATTCAATATTTCCTTTTGTTGTTCAGTGAAATCATCCCATGTGAAGTAAACTCATTTAATTAAAAGTTCAATTCGTAACTAAATACTTATATTTCTATTTGAAGGATTTAATCATTTGCAATTATGTCTACTTATTAGGTAAAAGGTTTATGTTTCTGTCTCCATACGATTATGGTAAATATATCCAATGCAAAAAACATCTACATTTTAAAACGGTATTTGTTTAAATTTGCATTTATTCCCGTTAATTCCCACGGAATTCCCAAGTTACCACGTCTGAATATTCCCCAAAATGTGCAACCCTATTCAGGATACAGCGAAAGTATTATATAAAACACTGTTAGCCCAACAAGTTAAAGCTGAATGCAGCTATTTTTATCTGAAAATCAAATCATTTCTGGGTAACAATTTTTACTGGTTTGAGAAAACTAGGCGTCACATGTCACTACTTTACAGCAGAGGCATTTGAACGTGAACTTATTTTTTTTATATATCAAAAGGCAAGAAAGACAGGAACCTTCCTGCTAGCCATGATTGGCTGAGATAATGGGTGGGCTGGACATGCCGAGAGATGAGTTCAGATTGGTCGGCTGTGTCTATAACATGAGCTTCTCAGTATGTGTAGGTCATCCTTTCTAACGCAGCTTTTTTGAAAGATATCACAAAAAACTGTGATAATGTTGCTAATGTTCTCCACTTTTGGAGGACTGAGTTTTGAAGTCACTGGAATGCCCAGTGGAAGCAGAGTATGATAGCGAAGGAGAGTTTGGTGTTTGATTGCAAACAAATGCGGAGGCAGTCAAAAATAGAATAGTGTTGTATAAAACCGGATAAGATCTTTAAACTAAGGGCAACCATGGCATCCGTGACAGAGAGGGAGAAGTGTTCAACAATGTATATGTTTAAGAGAGTCTTTGCTACATTTTCCGATATTATACATTTCAAATTTGGTCAGAAAGTCGTTTTCATTCCAAGTTAAAGCGCACTGTCAGCTAACTAGCTAACGGTGGCTGGCTAGCTAACGTTACATGTATGATCTGTGTAGTAATAATATTCCTATCTCAGAGCCATTTCAATTGCTAGTTATAGCCTAATGTTGACTAGCTAACATCGACCCTCATTGGTTAGCTTTAGCTACCTGTAGATTCATGCAGGGTAGTAACGTTATGAGTTGGGATTATGGTTCATTGTTCAGCTAGCTATCTACATGTATAAACAAAAAAAACTCCACTATGCAAGTACTCATTTCACTGTACTGTTTACACCTTCTGTATCCTGTGCATGTGACAAATAAATGTTGATTTTATTTGATATAGTGTGTGTTTACCAGAGACAGTAATGTGAAAAACAACATGACCTGCACCAAAGTCAAATTAGGATATAACGTTAGGCAAACAAGACAGTGTCCAAGTTCAAAAATTATCCTGAAGAATGCCCTGCTTTTATTTCGTAACATTTAAGCCATTTTCTGTAATAAGCCCGCCATTAACTTGTAAATAATGATCTTGAGTAAATTTTCCTGTATCAATTAACACAAATTAGCTAGTTAAGATGTTGTCAGCTACAGTACCAGCCAAAGGTTTGGACACACTTATTCAATGGTTTTTTTATTTTTACTATTTTTCTACAATGTAGAATAATAATGAAGACATCAAAATTATGAATTAACACATATGGAATCATGTAGTAACCAACAAAATGTTAAACAAATCAAAATATTTTATATGTGAGGATCTTCAAAGTAGCCACCCTTTGCCTTGATGACAGCTTTGCACAATCTAGCTAAACGTGCTAGCAAAAGTAGCTAAATGGACACTAGTAATGGACATTATCGAACAAAACAACGATTTATTTCAGAACTGGGATTCCTGGCACTGCATTCTGATGAAAGATCATCAAAGGGAATATTTATTATGTAATTTCGTATTTCTGTTGACTCCAACATGGTGGAGAAATGTTGTGTACCTCTGAGCGCCGTCTCAGATTATTGCATGGTATGCTTTTTCTGTAAAGTAAAAAAATCTGACACAGCGGTTGCATTAAGAACAAGTGTATGTTTAATCATATGTAAAACATGCATCTTTCATCAAAGTTTATGATGAGTATTTCTGTTATATGACGTGGCTCTCTGTAATTACTCTGGATATTTTGGAGGCATTTCTGAACATGGCGCCAATGTAAACCGAGATTTGTGGATATAAATATGCACATTATCGAACAAAACATAAATGTATTGTGTAACATGATGTCCTATGAGTGTCATATGATGAATATTATCAAAGGTTAGTGATTCATTTTATCTCCATTTCTGCTTTTGTGACTATCTTTGGCTGGGGAAAATGGCTGTGTTTTTTGGGATTTGGTGGTGATCTAACATAAATATGTTGTGTTTTCGCTGTAAAACGTTTTAAAAATCAGACATGAAGGGTAGATTAACAAGATGTCTATCTTTCCTTTGCAGTATTGGACTTGTTAATGTGTGAAAGTGAAATATTTCAAAAAAATATTTTTTAATATCCCGCGCTGCCTTTTCAGCGGAATGTTTTGGGGGGGGTGGGGGTTCCGCTAGCGGAACCTGTGTCCTAGACAGGTTAAGAGACAATAAAACGGCAGCCATCATCTCCGGTGCCATCATCAACAGAGGTAACTCAGTCTTCCTTTCCTGTGGCAGTCCTCATGAAAGCCAGTTCATCATAGCTCGATGGTTTTTCCGACTGCACAGAAGAAACGTTCAAAGTTCATGACATTTTCCAGATTGACTGACCTTCATGTCTTAATGTAATAATGGACTTTGCTTATTTGAGCTGTTCTTGCCATAATATGGACTTGGTTTTTTACCAAACAACTGATTGGCTCAATGCATTAATTCCACAAATTACCTTAACGCACACCTGTTAATTGAAATGCATTCTAGGTGACTGCCAAGACTGTGCAAAGCGGTCATCAAGGCAAAGGGTGGCTACCTTGGCTTAAGAGGGTGTGAACAATGCTGAATGGGTGTGGACAACTTCGAGCTCTCCAGTATGTATACCAAAACATTCAAGGGCCATTTTCTCAAAAGTGGGGTTAAGTTCAAAGCAGAATTACTCTCCCATTGCTCCTCCACTGTAGGGTATTATATACAACTTTCTAGCTATGAGTGTAACCTGAAAATTAGCTGTTATTGGCAGAGAAGAGGGCACACTGTTATTGGTCTATTAACTTATACCGCCTGGTGATGTCAAAAGGCAGTCCAAAAAGCCCACCCAGTCAAACAAGCTGACATTTTCAGGCATTCTTTTCAGACAGCTATTAACCTAAAGGTGCATTGTCAAATTTTTAACTATTAGGAGGTGAACCTTGGAAAATAATTTACTATTCAAATAATGACATTTTTTCAGATGTCCGGTGTTAGTTTATTTAGAACCTAACGGACAACTAGGAAAAGCTCACCAAATTGTTCAGCTGTCTGACCTGACAAATACATGTTCCCACCAGCACAAGGTGAAGTCTCTTCCTCTAAACATTACATCTTTAATGCTAGGCAGGAAGTTAAGTGATATAGCTAATAAACGGTTCCTTCCCCCTTAATGTGACCTTACCTGGGTCCCCATTCTTCACTAATCCACAGCTATCCACCCTTAGTGACCGCAACCATGTGATTGCCTTTCCTTTACTCAGTAACATTCCAAGCCCCTGGCTCATATACAACCTTAATTGACCCCCCTATATACATTCCTCCTACAGATAACCATTAACTTCTGGTGTAGCAAGTATTTAAAATTACAACCCAACAACTGAAACCAGACTGTGGCCCTTCTCCGTCACATAGGATACCTGATGTCTATCAATAACATGTTCTGCATTCCCCTCTCTCCCGCAGTACCATGAACAAGGATATTATAGTTTAGAAGTCAGAACCCATCACTGGATAGTCGACAGTCATAAATTACTATCGACTCTCGATCAGAATGAAGCAAATGCGCATTAAATCAAATCAAGGTTTGTCACATGCGCCGAATACAACAGGTGTAGTAGACCTTACAGTGACTCTAACCAATAGTGCAAAAAAGGTATTAGGTGATAAATAGGTAGGTAAAAAAATAAAACAAAAAAGAAAGGCTACAGTAGCGAGGCTATACACAGACACCAGTTAGTCAGGCTGGTTTAGGTAGTATGTGACTGCATATATGATGAACAGAGAGTAGCAGTAGCATAAAAGAGGGTTTGGCGGGTGGTGGGTCGGACAATGCAGATATCCCAGTTAGCCGATGTGCGGGAGCACTGGTTAGTCGGCCCAATTGAGGTAGTATGAACATGAATGAAAAGTTAAAGTGACTATGCATATATGATAAACATGGCAGAGGTAAACAGTGGTCATGCTGCTTTTCTCTGGAAGTTTGGCTAACAACAGTTAGAGAAGTCTGATTTTCACCATGATAGAACTGATTCTCTTACAAAACCCTGATGCCGTTGACCTTACCAGGGGCCACTAGGACCAGTGGAAGAAAAATAGCCCAATAACATCAAAGATCCACCACCATATTTTACAGTAGGTATGGGGTTATTTTCTGCTTATGCATCCTTACTTCGACACCAAACCCACCATCACCACCATCTTTGGCGTGGCCAAAGAGATACATTTCATGTCAACCAACAAAAGGTAAATGCCTGGAGTTAGCTAAACGGCATTGGCACTTGGATTGGAATCGATGCTATGGTCAGATGACATGAAAGTGCAGTGTATTCCACAAATACCTGAAGTAGCCAGCCAAATAGAAAATGTACTCAAGGCAAAACAAAATTGCAGAAAGACCTACACTACCGTTCAAAAGTTAGTTGTCTGCAAACTTGATGACTGAGTTTGAGGCGTGCATGGCCACACAGTCATTGGTGAACAGGGAGGTCAGAGAGGGCTGAGAACGCACCCTTGTGTTGAGGATCAGCAGGGTGGAGATGTTTCCTACCTTCACTACCTGGGGGCAGCCTGTAAGAAAGTCCAGGACCCAGTTGCACATGGCGGGGTTGAGACTAGAGGTCGACCGATTATGATTTTTCGTTTACCGATTATTGGAGGACCAAAAAAAGCCGATACCGATTTAAAAAAAATATGTAATAATGACAATTACAACAATACTGAATGAATACTTATTTTAACTTAATATAATACAATCAATAAAATCAATTTAGTCTCAAATAAATAATGAAACATGTTCAATTTGGTTTAAATAGTGTTGGAGAAGAAAGTAAAAGTGCAATGTGTGCCATGTAAGAAAGCTGTTGCAGAGCAAGCCCATGCAGAGCAAGGGCAAGGGGAATAACTACTCCAAGTCTCAGAGCAAGTGACGTTTGAAACGCTATTAGCGCACACCCCGCTAACTAGCTAGCCATTTCACATCGGTTACACCAGCCTAATCTCAGGAGTTGAAGGGCTTGAAGTCATAAACAGCGCAATGCTTGAAGCACAGCAAAGAGCTGCTGGCAAAACGCAAGAAAGTGCTGTTTGAATGAATGCTTACGAGCCTGCTGGTGCCTACCATCGCTCAGTCAGACTGCTCTATCAAATCAAATACTTAATTATAACACACAGAAATACGAGCCTTAGGTCATTAATATGGTCGAATCCGGTAACTATCATCTCGAAAACAAGACGTTTATTCTTTCAGTGAAATACGGAACCGTTCCGTACTTTATCTAACGGTTGGCATCCATAAGTCTAAATATTCCTGTTACATTGCACAACCTTCAATGTTATGTCATAATTACACAAAATTCTGGCAAATTAGACAGCCCAAACTGTTGCATATGCCCTGACTCTGCGTACAATGAACGCAAGAGAAGTGACAATTTCACCTGGTTAATATTGCCTGCTAACCTGGATTTCTTTTAGTGAAATATGCAGATTTAAAAATATATACTTCTTGATTTTAAGAAAAGCATTGATGTTTATGGTTACGTACACATTGGAGCACGGACAGTCCTTTTTCGCGAATACGCACCACATCGATTATATGCAACGCAGGACACGCTAGATAAACTTGCAATATCATCAACCATGTGTAGTTAACTAGTGGTTATGATCGATTGTTTTTTATAAGATAAGTTTAATGCTGGCTAGCAACTTACCTTGGCTTACTGCATTCGCGTAACAGGCAGGCTCCTCGTGGAGTGCAATGAGGCAGGTGGATAGAGCGTTGGACTAGTTAACTGTAAGGTTGCAAGATTGAATCCCCAACCTGACAATAATAAGATAATATTAACCTCTTGCTTCTACTCGGGACGCTTGCGTCCCAACTAGAGCTCTGGAAATCGGTCCATATAAAGCCTAGATATCGTTATATGTAGACTGTGTGATAAACGAAAAAAACATTGTTTCAAAACGTAACGTCATTTTTTTTAAATTTAAAAAGTCGACGATAAACTTTCACAAAACACTTCGAAATACGTTTGTAATGCAACTTTAGGTATTAGTAAACGTTAATAAGCGATAAAATTCATCAGGAGGCGATGTAAAGATCATTAGCTGTCCGTCTGGAAAAATGTCCGGCTAGAAACTCAACGAAAATATCCGGTCCTAGACCGGATTAAATACGGTGCCCTGCATGTGTTTGACCAAGAAAAAACTCGAAGGGAAATGACAAGACTCTAGACACCGTGTGGAAGCTGTAGGTACTGCAACCTCAGTCAATTAATTGTGGTTCACCTTTATCAATGGGATCAAGTAGCGCATGGATATATTTTCCCATTTTCAGTGATCAGTTTTTCCTGTGCTTTTCGATGTAAATGCCGTTCTGGTAAAGCCACAGCAGTGATTTAACCAGTTTTATAAACGTCTGAGTGTTTTCTATCCACACAGACTAAGCAAATGCATATACTATATTCCTGGCATGAGTAGCAGGGCGCTGAAATGTTGCGCGATTTTTAACAGAATGTTCAAAAAAGTAGAGGGTCGACTTAAGAGGATAACAATGAAAATAAGTTCTTAACTTACTTGCCTAGTTAAATAAAGATTACCGTAATTTCCGGACTATAAGCCGCTACTTTATTCCCACACTTTGAACCTCGCGGTTTATACAATGACGTGGCTAATTTATGGATTTTTCCCGCTTTCACAAGATTAATTCCCGCCAAAAAACTGAGCACTGTCACATAATGTGACGTAAATCGAGCGCGCTCAAACTTCCCATCATTCTGATTACGGTAGTAATTTTATCACCCTCATGGCAAAGACACGGAGAAATGCATATGATGCAGCTTTTCAAGTTGAAGGCGATCGATCTGGCTGTTGGAAAAGGAAAGAGAGCTGCTGCACGGGAGCTTGGCCTTAATGAGTCGATTAAAAGACTTTGTAAACAGCAGCGTGAGGAACTGACTCAGTGCAAAAAGACAACAAACCTTTCAGAGGGAAGAAAAGCAGATGGCCCAAATTATTTGCAGCCACTCGACATCAGTGTAAATCATGCATTTAAGGTGGCGCTCCGTGTTCAGTGGGAGGCTTGGATGACAAGTGGGGAGAAATCCTTCACTAAAACGGGCCGCATGCGAAGAGCAACTTATGGTCAAGTCTGCCAGTGGGTCCTGACAGCGTGGAGCATTGTCAAAAAATCCACTATCATCAACGGCTTTCGAAAGGCTGGACTGCTGCGTGTTGACGGGGCAGCATGAGCTCAGCGGGGTATTTGCCTCCGGATGAAAGTGACGAGAGCGACAATGAAAACGATCCAACATCGGATGAAGCAATTCTGAGGCTATTCAACTCCGACACCGAAGTAGATGACTTCAGTGGTTTCAGTGCACAGGAGGAGGAAGATAGTGACCAATGACTTTACAGGTAGGCTACTGTTTAATTTTTGTTACAAGCCGTGTTTCGTTAAAGCCTATTTATTTTTGTTACAAGCCGTGTTTCGTTTAAAGGCTGTGTAAAGTTAATTTGTTTCAATGTACTGGTAGGCACCTGCGGCTTATAGACATGTGCGGCTTATTTATGTACAAAATACATATTTTTTAATAATTCAGTGGGTGCGGTTTATATTCGGGTGCGCTTAATAGTCCAGCAATTACGGTAAATAAAGGTGTAAAAATAATAATAATTAAAACGGCCAAATCGGTGTCCAAAAACACCGATTTCCGATTATTATGAAATCAGCCATAATTAAATAGGCCATTACAATTAATCGGCCGAACTCTAGTTGAGATCCATGGTCTCGAGCTTAATGACGAGTTTGGAGGGTACCATGGTGTTAAATGCTGAGCTGTAGTCAATAAACAGCATACATAGGTATTCTTCATAGGTATTCTTCTTGTCCAGATGGGACATGGCAGTGTGAAGGCGATTGCACCGTCTATGGACCTACTGGGGGTAAGCCCCAGTAGGTCTCTCAAAAATAGTCTCTCAAAGCATTTCATGATGACAGAAGTGAGTGCTACAGGGAGAGTCATTTAATTCAGTTACCTTAGCTTTCTTGGGAACAGGAAAAATGGTGGCCATCTTAAAGCATGTGGGCACAGCAGACTGGGATAGGGATTGATTGAATATGTTTGTAAACACACCAGCCAGCTGGTCTGCGCATGCTATGAGGATGCGGCTAAGAATGCCGTCTGGGCCGGCAGCCTTGCGAGGGTTAACACGTCTAAATGTTTTACTCACGTTGGCCACGGTAAAGGAGAGCCCACAGGCTTTGGTAGCGGCCCGTGTCAGTGGCACTGTATTGTCCTTAACGAGAGCAAAGAAGTTGTTTAATTTCTCTGGGAGCAAGACATCGATGACCGCGATGGGGCTGGTTTTCATTTTGTAATCCGTGATTGACTGTAGACCCTGTCAAATACGTCTTGTGTCTGAGCCGTTGAATTGCAACTCCACTTTGTCTCTATACTGACTATTTGTTCGCTTTGCGGAGGGAATAGCTAAACTGTTTGTAGTCAGTCATGTTTCCAGTCGCCTTGACATGATTAAAAGCGGTGGTTCGCGCTTTCAGTTTTGCGCGAATGCTGCCATCAATCCACGGTTTATGGTTAGGGAAGGTTATAATATTCAGTGGGTACAGCATCACCGTTGCACTTGCTAATAAACTCGCTCACCGAGTCAACGTAAATGTCAATGTGATTGTCTGAGGCTGTGACTATAATCGAAGAGACTTCTCTTGGTAGACAATGCGGTCGGCACTTGATTGTAAGGAATTCTAGGTCAGATGAACAAAAGGACTTGAGTTCCTGTATGTTATGATTACACCATGAGTCGTTAATCATAAGGCATACACCCCCACACTTATTTTTACCAGAGAGATGTTTGTTTCTGTTGGAGCGATGTGTGAAGAAACCAGGTGGCTGTACCGACTGACAACATATCCCAGGTGAGCCATTTTTCCGTGAAACAGAATGTTTACAATCTCTGATGTCCCTCTGGAAGGCAACTCGTGCCCTAATTTCGTCCACCTTGTTGTTTAGAGATTGGCGAGTAATATGCTCGGAAGCGGTGGATGGTGCGCTCGCCTTCTAAGTCTGATCAGTAGGCCACTCTGTCTGCCTCTCCTGCGGTGACCGCATTGTTTTCGGCCTTTGGGATAAGATCCCATGTGGAGGTCCGATCCCATGTGGAGGTCCGAACAAAGGATCTGCTTCGGAAAGACGTATTCCTGGTCATAATGTTGCAAAGTTGACATTGTTTTTATATTTACTAGTTCTTCCCGGCTATAATGTAATAACACTTGAGATTTTCTGGGATGACAACGTAAGAAATACATTTTTTTTTTTTATTACTGAATAGTTTCCTAAGGACCTGAAGCGAGGCGACCATCTCTGTCGGTGCCATCTTAGTCAGCAAGGATCTCTGTACTTTGCTCCGTTAGTCTTTCCCAGCCGCTGAAAATCCTTCCCAGCCGCTGAAAATCCTTCCCAGCCGCTGAAAATCCTTCCCAGCCGCTGAAAATCCTTCCCAGTCGCTGAAAATCCTTCCCAGCCGCTGAAAAACATCCCCACAGGATGCTGCCAACACCATGCTTCACCATAGGGATGGTGCAAGGTTTCCTCCAGACAGCAGTCAGGCCAAAGAATTCAATCTGGAAGGTTCTCCCACCGCCACAGAGGAACTCTGGAGCTCTGTCAAGAGTACCCATCAGGTTTTTTGTAACCTCCCTGACCAAAGTCCTTTTCTCCCGATTGCTCAGTTTGGCCGGGTGGCTAGCTCTAGGAAGACTCTTGGTGTTTCCAAACGTCTTCCATTGAAGAATGATGGAGGCCACCGTGTTCTTGGGGACTTTCAATGCTGCAGAAATGTTTTGGTACCCTTCCCCAGATGTATGTCTGCACAATCCTGTCTCGGTGCTCTACGGACAATTCATTCAACCTCATCGCTTGGTTTTTGCACTGACGTGCACCTTATATAGACAGCTGTGTGCCTTCCCAAATCATGTCCAATCAATTGAATTTACCACAGGTGGACTCCAATCAAGTTGTAGAAATATCAAGGATGATCAATGGAAACAGGATGCACCTGTGCTCAATTGAGTCTTACATAAGTATTCAGACCCTTTGATATTAGGAAGTTCTATAATTTAAAATTTTGCTTTGTTATTGTTGGGTAATTGTGATTAGATTGATAATTATTTAAATCATTTTAGATTAAGGTTGTAATGTAACAAAATGTGGAGATTTGTGGGACTGGTAACGGATAAAGACAGACTAATGCAGTTCTTGAGTAGACATTAGAGGTCGACCAATTAATCGGAATGGCCGATTAATTAGGGCCGATTTCAAGTTTTCATAACAAATCGGAAATCGGTATTTTTGGGCGACGATTTGCCAAATTTTTTTCTTTATTTTTTAAAACTTTATTTAACTAGGCAAGTCAGTTAAGAACACATTCTTATTTTCAATGACGGCCTAGGAACGGTGGGTTAACTGCCTCGTTCAGGGGCAGAAAGACAGATTTTCACCTTGTCAGCTCGGAGGATCCAATCTTGCAACCTTACAGTTAACTAGTTCAACGCAATAACGACCTGCCTCGCTCTCGTTGCACTCCACAAGGAGACTGTCTGTTGCACAAATACAGTAAGCCAAGGTAAGTTGCTAGCTAGCATTAAACTTATCTTATAAAAAACAATCAATCATAACTACACATGGTTGATGATATTACTAGATATTATCTAGCGTGTCCTGTGCGTGTCCTGTGTTGCATATAATCTGACTGAGCATACAAGCATATACGTATCTAAGAATCTGACTGAGCGGTGGTAGGCAGAAGCAGGCGCGTAAACATTCATTCAAACAGCACTTTAGTGCGTTTTGCCAGCAGCTCTTTGTTGTGCGTCAAGCATTGCGCTGTTTATGACTTCAAACCTATCAACTCCCGAGATGAGGCTGGTGTAACCGAAGTGAAATGGCTGGCCAGTTAGCCCGCGCTAATAGCGTTTCAAACTTCACTCGCTCTGAGCCTTGGAGTAGTTGTTCCCCTTACTCTGCATGGATAACGCTGCTTCGATGTGGTGGCTGTTATTGTTGTGTTGCTGGTTCGAGCCCAGGGAGGAGCGAGGAGAGGGACAGAGGCTATACTGTAACACTGGCAATACTAAAGTGGCTATAAGAACATCCAATAGTCAAAGGTTAATGAAATACAAATGATATAGGGAAATAGTCCTATAATAACTACAACCTAAAACCTACAACCTACTATCTTGTCTCACCGCTACAACTCCCGTACGGGCTCGGGAGAGACGGAAGGTTGAAAGTCATGCGTCCTCCGATACACAACCCAACCAAGCCGCACTGCTTCTTAACACAGCGCGCATCCAACCCGGAAGCCAGCCGGAACCAATGTGTCGGAGGAAACACCTGGCCACCTTGGCTAGCGCGCACTGCTCCCGGCCCGCCACAGGAGTCGCTGGTGCACGATGAGACAAGGACACCCCTACCGACCAAGCCCTCCCTAACCCGGACGACGCTAGGCCAATTGTGCGTCGTCTCACGGACCTCCCGGTCGCGGCCGGTTACGACAGAGCCTGGGCACGAACCCAGGCACTCTGATGGCACAGCTGGCACTGCAGTACAGCGCCCTTAAACACTGCGCCACCCGGGAGGCCAACCTAAAACTTCTTACCTGGGAATATTGAAGACTCATGTTAAAAGGAACCACCAGCTTTCATATGTTCTCATGTTCTGAGCAAGGAACTGAAATGTTAGCTTTCTTACATAGCACATATTGCACTTTTACGTTCTTTTCCAACACTTTGTTTTTGCATTATTTAAACCAAATTGAACATGTTTCATTATCGACTTGAGGCTAAATTTATTTTATTGATGTATTATATTAAGTTAAAATAAGTTTTAATTCAGTATTGTTGTAATTGTCATTATTACAAATACATGTTTTTGAAATGTATTTTTTAAATAAAAAATAATAATTAAACCGGCCGATTAATCGGTATCGGCTTTTTGGCCCTCCAATAATCGGTATTGGTATTGAAAAATCATAATCGGTCGACCTCTAGTAGACATGACCACACAGGATTTGTGTACATCTTGCCAGGGTGACAGCAGCTCAAGGTGTCCAGTCCCTGTGTCCTTTTGTGGACAACAGGGGGAGGAGGTACCATTTCATAAAGGGTGTGAGATTAATACAAAGCATGAGTTTATAAAAAAACTTTGAATAGAGTTTTTGTATGTTTATTCAGTTACTCAGTATGTGCTTGATATCATTTAATATTTTAAAATGTCCTTTTCCGTCACATCCATAACTCAAGTTTTGTTCCGTTACTATTACTTAGAATTTAGTCATTTTGTGTCTACACTTCCCTTATAGGGTTCTACAAATATACACATTTAAAGTGTTAAGTCAATTGAGACATTTTGCCCCTCAAATGTCACTAACCAGGATTTTTTTAATCACGTGTATAATGGTCGCACATGAGAAGATGAAATAGTAGGCAGATACTGAGTAAATTATTCTAGCTAATCCCAATAGATTGTTATAAATTGTGTGGGCTGTAGGCCTAATATGTCTGACTACCGAAACACTACGCCTACAGTTTATCTTAATGGTGTTGTAGCCTAACATCTTTAGCTGAACTAATCCAACGTCTCGGGGGACGTGGTTTGCAAAACAATTAGAGATGAGGATTTAAACCATGCCACAACAAGGCCCCCTAAACAAAGACCAGGCCCACTGAGTATCTCTCCCGTCCCGCGACACATCCCCAGATCTGTGCCTCGACACAATTCTGTCTCGGACCTTGTATAGACAGGAGTGTGCCTTTCTAAATCATGTCCAAACAGTTGAATTTACCTCAAGTGGACTCCAATCAAGTTGTAAACAGGATGCACCTTAGTTCAATTTTGAGTCTCACCTGAAAGGGTCTGAATACTTAAATGAAATGTTTTTAATTTCTTATAAATTTGCAAAATTATCTAAAACATCTGTTTTCGATTTGTCATTATGGAGTATTGTGTGTAGATCAATAAAACATTTAAAAACTCAATCAATTTTAGGATAAGGCTGTAACGTAACAAAATGTGGAAAAACAGAAGGGATCTGAATACTTTCCGAATGCACTCGAGATTCAAGTGGGCCAACCGACTGAAACAAAGCTTTTTAGTGATTCACTAAGCGTAGCTACAGAGATCTAAATATTATTTCTGGACTGATGTTTTTTGCCGAAAAACCTCATTTAAGGAGGTGAGACAATGGTAGCAGCTGTAGAAAAATTCTTAAAGACAGACATCAGAATGGCAGAGAAATCACCTCACAATCCATCCACTTCAATTTCAACAATAATATAGCCGAACCTATAGCATATAGGGCATATCATATTTAGATCAAAGTGGGGGGGGGGAGTCTGGAAAAGTCCACTTTTGTTCTCCATGACAGTAAAAGGTCATGTTGGTTTACATGACATGATGATTCTTGCTTCAGCTCTGTACACTGCATGTAAGGTCATCTTTAATCTGTATTCAGTTTGTACATTTGTTTGATCAGTATACAAATGGTCACCATGTAGTCAACATCTAGCCTACCTGCAGTTCAAACAGTTGACGTGCACTGTTACCCCTATAGTCATTTAGCAGCAGAGGGCAAAACCAGATATATAAAGTACGTAGAAAAGATAATGGAGCTATATATATTCATAAGATCGTCTTTGAAAAACAACAAAAAATAGACATTCGGGGAGAATCAAAAATTCAAAATGTCATGTGGACATCATTGATTGTTTTATATAATGTTTGAGTCACTTAGATAGCATAAGAACACGGCATAAGCCAAAGCAAAATGTGTAGAAAAACAGCAAAGACCGACACTTCCATCCTTGTTTTCGTTTGTCATGTGTTTATGATGTGGCGGCCAAAAACCTATTGTTTCCAATCTCTATAGTCTGATAGCGTATGAATACTACAAAATGTAGGCCTAATGAGAAAACCGTCGTTTCCTATCAATTTACAAATCAAAGACCACCATAAAGACACTTCATTGTTGTATAAACTGTATGTTTATCATACCGTATATATACACTACAGGGTTTGTGAAATAATTTCCTCAATCAATGAACCAGGGATCGAACGGCTACGGTGGGCGACTTCAGAGCAAAGTAGCTAGCTAAGACATGTTTATTTATAAAGGCTAAACTATTGCGTTTTCAGGGGTAGCTTTTGATCATTTTATTGGATTCCTCATGTCTTACCTTACTCATTGTTAGGAAAAATGATGGTCCAAATCTGATGTTGGGTACTATATTTATTGAAGATTATATAAATCCTATATTTTTAAAATCAGCCAATTTGACTCTGTTTCAGACTGTCACAACCATAACGGAGAGTCCATTATGATAGTTTTTCCCCTCAAAGTAATAATGTAAGATTAATATTTTTTTAATTATTATTTTTGTGTTCAGCCAAGCCTATCCTTCAGAAAGGCTATCCATGTTTTAACGTAAGACTGACACATTCCGACTTTTTCTAACATGTTTGGTCGCCACAAACATATTGTCCATTTCATGTCACACCCATAATGCTCATTATTTGCTTTTTATTCTGCAACATGCCAATATTTAGAAGTCATGATTTTTTTGGTATAAGCACCCCCAAAGAGGTACTGTAGACAAACATCAAAAGTTTCATTTATGTTTTGTTTGTCCATTTTGTCAGATATTTTAGTTTGCGATTGTGTGTGTAAATGTTACATCCATAATGCTGGAATTACCCATTTATAATTTCCTTTCTTCCAAGTATTTTTTTTTTTTTTTTTTAAATAACAAAGGTAGAACAAGCAACAAACCAACCAAATAGGATGAGTGAGGAAAATAATTAAAGAGAAATTGCAGAAAGGCACGAGCGCAAGTGGAGAAAATCCAAGTCACAGGTCAATATTATGATATTCTGAGAGCAACTTGGCATATATACACCAAAGCAATTAGAAAGGCAGACAGGCACATTTGTTAAATTGATCACTATTAAATCAGAATAATTCGAGACTGCTCTTCTCGACCATTGATGGCCTGATAAATCCTACCCTCGCAAGCCTATTTGAACATTCCTCCCCATCGAATTGTGATGAGTTCGCTGCATATTTCAGAGATAAGATAACCAACATTTGGCTGGGTATAAGTCAAGCAAGACCCGGTGAGAAGTTTGTGTGGTAGCCTAGCGCACAATCTCATAAAAAGGCACTACGAATGTATTTTCCCTGGTTGACACAGACATGATCAGGAAAGTGATACCGCAACTTAAGCTTTCTACCTGTCTTCTCGATCCTATCCCCACCACCTTCAAAAAAAAGTGTTTAATTGCATATCTGAAGTAGTGCAAGATCTTGTTAATCACTCCTTGTTCACAGGCACTTTCCCCAATGCCTTAACTGCTATGGTGAAACCCCTTTTGAAGGAAAGTAATCTAGATTCTTCAGCTCTTCGCAATTTTCAGTCAAATCTCCAACCTTCCTTTCTTAAGCAAAATTCTGGAGGAATTGGTGTTCAAAAAGCTAAAATGATTGTTTAAGTGCCAGCTGTATTTTTTATTTATTTTTATTCCCATCTGTTTTTTGTGCCCACCACAGCACAGAGATCACAGATGCCAAACAGCTCTCTGTCCTTGAACTCATAGAGTTCAGTGCTGCATTTGACACTGTTGACCATGATATCCTTCTGGACAGACTGGAGAGGTGGGTTGGCATCTCCGGTACAGTTCTAAATTGGTTTAGGACCCATTTAACCGGTCAAGAGTTTGTCACTCTTGGTGAACATAACTCAGAAAAAAAGATACATGTCACATGTGGCTTAAGCACATCATTGATTTTCACTTCTATGCAGACTATACACAACTATTATTAGACTGTATTAGAGATTTAAATGCTTGGATGGCTCACAACTTCCTCCAGCTAAATCAAGACAAGACCAAGGTACTTTCTGTTGGAGCCAAAGAATAGAGAGAATCTAGCTGCACATTTTAATTAACGGGAAATAAAGAAAAAACACCAGGTAAAAAACCTAGGCCTTATTTTAGATTCTGAACTCAATTTCGAATCACACGATAGGAATGTGACCAAAATAGCTTTTTACCTGAGGAACATTGCCACGATGCAGCCATTCTTTCTCAGGCTAATGGACTCATCCATACTTTACAAGGAGGCTTGACAACGGTAATGCTCTCATGTCTGGTCTACCCAAGATAGAAATTGGTCAACTGCAAAACATACAGAATTCTGCAGCACAGGTACTGACCAAGACCAGACGGAGTGCACACATTACACTGGTTTTTAAGGTCTCTGCACTTGCTGCCTGTGAGTTTTAAAATTACATTTTAAAATTCTTCTACTGGTTTTTTAAATCAATCCACGATTGTGCATACCAACACATGTCAGACATGATTTTAAAGTTATAGACCCAGTACTTCCCACCGGATCTCTGGCAGATGAACTATCCCAAAGCCTAGGACCAAGTGGCATGGAGAGGCAGCCTTTAGTTGTTATGCACCCAGCCTCTGGAATAGCCTGCCGGAGAACCTGAGAAGTGCCGAAACTGGACATATTTAAAAGAGATCTTAAAGGGGGATCACGTGACCCTTGAACGAGATGGTCGCATGAACTAAGAGCTCCGCACAAGTAGTTTCCAATTCCTAATCTTACCTCCACTCCAAGTTCAAACTCATTTAGCTTTAGTAAGAAAAAGTCATGGCGGCTACAAAAGGCGACACTACAGGTGACATTTTTACCCGGACTCGAGTATTAGCGACGGAAAAAGCCTCCAAGAAGAAGCTAGCTTCAGAAAAACTAGCGCCATTAGCCAGGAGCAAGAGAACCCGCTCCCCCACGAGGCACAACGAATGCCAACCTCGCACTCTGTCGAAGACATCCTTTCTGAGTTGAGATCCCAACGTACAGAACTAAACACTAAATTAGATGCCATTAACTCAGCTCAGTGCGATAGGGGGTAAGGTGACAATCCTGGAAAACGCTTTGCCTGACATCAACAACAAGATGTCCAGGCGCCCCGCGTTTATGGTTGAAGCAGAGGGGCGAATCCTATCCATGGAAAACTTATTGACAGATGCCATGGAAACAATAGCATATGCTAAAAAGAAAATCGAGCATCTGGAAGAGAAAACAGAGGACCTGGAAAACAGGGGGCGAAGGAATAATTGTGTTCTATTCAATCTGGGCGAAAAAGAAGAGGGAAACATGCCACTGATCCGCTACCTGCAAGACAAACTTCCCGAGTGGCTCCACCTGTCCACCGACAGGCCCATAGAACTCGAGAGAGCTCACCGAGCACTGAGGCCCCCACCAGCAGCCAGACAACCACCGCGCCCAATCACCATACGTTTCCTGAGATTCACCGAAAAGGAACGAGTCCTACAGGCGGCGAAAAACAACACCATCACAGTGGGAAACGACAAACTCACTTTACACCAGGACCTGTCAGCTGGAATAGCGCCGAGAATTTGACGAAGTGAAGAAATACTCCATTGACCGAGGCATCTTCAGGGGATTCAAAACCCAAACGAGCTCAGGATTCTTCACCAAGGAGCCTTGCGACACTTCAAAACTCCCGAAGAGGCAAAACGTTTTTGAAAGACAATCCTGGCCAATGAGAAACAGACCAATGACTAAATGCGATTAATGCCATTACTAAAGGAGGTAAGACGACATATAGCCGATATCCAGAGACCCACCCCCTAAATGTCATTATAGCTGTTCAATTTATATTTATTTTCCTTTAACTGAGAGGGATGGGCTGTATAGCCTAACCTAGGCCTACTAATGTTTCAGCCTACTTTTATTTCCCTGTTTTTGTTGTTGCTATTATTACTTGGGGTTCCCTATGTCCCTTGGGGGAGGTATATGTAGGCTGGGCTATTGATTTTATTTTTCTCCCCTCTTTTACTGTGGTCTGGACGAGGGCAACTGTGTTATTTACTCAATGCGGGGTGGAGAGGATGAGGCATTTCTTTGGTGGGGAGAGGGAGACATTTAAGTCATTTAGCAGACGCTCTTATCCAGAGCGACTTACAAATTGGTGCATTCACCTTATGACATCCAGTGGAGCAGCCACTTTACAATAGTGCATCTAAATCTTTTAAGGGGGGGTGAGAAGGATTACTTTATCCTATCCTAGGTATTCCTTAAAGAGGTGGGGTTTCAGGAGACGTTGTGCGTTGCTAACTGTTCCTGGTTTTTGTTTTATTCGGAACACAGAATTGAGACTGAGCGGGGGGGTAATAGATCCAACGGGATGTGTCGAGTTGTTTGGGAACTCGGCTGGGGTGTTCAGAGATTATTATTTTATGTACACCATTTATTTTCCTTTTATGTGAACGCAGCTGTAATAACTATCCACTTTTACCCAGCGATGACTTGCACTAAAGTTCGATTACTGCTCGATGACGATGACTAGTACCTTAAATCTATTGACAGGGAACTGCCATGGTCTAGGGCATGCAATAAAACGAAAAAAGATACTATGTGCTCTAAAAAAGGAAAAAGCAGACATCGCGCTATTACAAGAGACACACCTCTGTGATGCTGAACATGCCAAACTCCGCAGAGCTTGGGTGGGACAGGTGTATTTCTCATCTTTCAAATCAAACAGTAGAGGCACAGCCATACTTATCCATAAAAATGTTCCATTCATAATTGACAAAAACATATCTGATCCGGAGGGGAGATTTATTTTGATAACTGGGTCACTATATGGTCAACCAATTACTATATTAAACATATACGCCCCTAACACAGATACTCCTGGCTTCATGTCAAAAATTATAACCCTGTTCAATGAGCATTGTGTCTCCTTTGGCGTGGTGGCCGGATATTTTAACTGTACCCTTAACCCAACCCTAGACAAATCATCTCAAGTCCCCAACACAAATCCTAGATCTGCAAAGATGTTGAACTCTCTTACTAAAGAGATGGGACTGATAGATATCTGGAGAGAGACTAATAGCTCATCTATGGACTATACATACTACTCTAATGTCCATAACACCTACTCCCGTATAGATTACATTTTTATCCCAAAGAGTTTCATAAATTCAGCCACTTGTACAATCGGACCCATAGCACTTTCAGATCACGCCTTTGTCCACCTCCGCTTTGACCTCTGCAAAAACATCCCGAGGTCAAAGAGCTGGAAATTCAACACCTCCATGCTATCAAATGACGTGTTCCATACATTGGTAACTACATGGATAGACAACTACACACAAGACAATAAAGATTCTCCTGTTTCTCCGGCCACAATGTGGGACGCTGCTAAAGCCACACTAAGAGGTCATCTAATTGCATATGCTTCCTCTAAGAAAAAAGCAATGGAAGCACACAGGCTAGATCTTGAGAGGGAGCTGGAATGCTGTGGAAAAATACATAAACAATCCCTAGACAGCACCTCCTGGAGTCATCTTAAAGCAGCCAAAGCCAAACTGAATTTGGACTACACTCGGGAGATAAAAAAAAAGTTTCTTTACTAAACAGAAATACCATGAGTATAGCAATAGGCCCAGTAGATTGCTTGCTTACCAATTAAAAAAGGAGCAGTCAGAGCGTACAATCATGGCTATCCGAACAGCAGAGGACGAGGTCACATATGACCCAAAAAAGATCAATTGAACTTTTCATGATTTTTACTGCAAACTATATACCTCTGAGAGAAAACACATGGAGGCAGAACTCCACTCTTTCCTAGAGGGAATCTCGCTACCTAAACTATCAGAGACCGACCAAGAAGATCTCAACTCCCCCTTCACTCCTGAGGAGATCCTGGAGGCAATTACCTCCATGCCACCTAATAAGTCCCCAGGCCCAGATGGATTCCCCAGAGAGTTCTACAAAGCTTTTTGGCCCCAGCTCAGCCCTATCTTCATGCCAATGATGGAGGAATTTTGCAAAAACGGAGTTCTCCCAGACTCAATGCACACAGCTCGCATTACAGTGTTGCTAAAAAAGGACAAGGACCCCCTATCCTGCTCGTCCTTCCGGCCCATAAGCTTGTTGGATTTCGACTATAAAATAATTACCAAATTGCTCGCCAAAAGACTAAACACTCTTCTTCCCAAAATAATAAAAGCGGACCAAACTGGATTTATTAGAGACAGATACTCTTCTGATAACATTCGCCGTCTTTTTGATATTATTGATCAAGTAAATGCACAGAAGACCCCTGTCCTGCTGGCTTCACTGGATGCTGAGAAGGCGTTTGACAGGATGGAGTGGAGCTTTCTGTTTTCAGTCTTAGAAAAGTTCAATATGGGCCCAAATTTTATTAAATGGATCAAATCACTATACTCTTATCCAAATGCCATGGTGACTACTAATGGACTGAACTCTGACAGATTCCCTCTGGAACGGGGCACAAGACAAGGGTGCTCGCTGTCTCCGCTGCTCTACTTGTTGGGGGCGGGGCCTCTGGCAGAGCTGATAAGGAGCAATCCAAGTATTATGGGTGTTTCTGCAGGCGGCCTGCAGAACAAGATTTCGCTTTACGCGGATGATGTCTTGCTCTACATATCCAACCCTGAGAAATCCCTCCCTCTCATTTTAGACACAGTTGCTCAGTATGGCAAGTTTTCAGGTTATAAGATCAATTTTAACAAATCCACTGTCTGCCCTCTCAATATTACACTCACCAGCTCTATGAAGACACTTTGTCCTTTCCAATGGAAAACACAGGGGTTTCAATACCTCGGGATCTTCATAACACCAGATCTGAATAGCCTTTTTAAGGAAAATTATCTTCCACTCCTGGATCGAATCAAGAACGATCTCCAAACCTGGATCTCCCTCCCAATTAGCTTAGTAGGAAGAATTAATGTAATCCGTATGAATGTCCTCCCTAGACTGAACTACTTATTTCAGATGCTCCCATGCTATCTCCCAGTTTCCTTCTTCAAAACGACTAACCAAAGCATCACCAAATTTATATGGGGCAATAAAAAACCTAGGATCAAGTTTTCCACTCTATCGAAACCTGAATCTAAGGGTGGTCTTGCCCTTCCCTCCCTTCAATTGTACTACTGGTCTGCCCAAATCCGCAACATGCTAACATGGATCAAAAACAGACAAGAGTCAACGTGGATTCAGATAGAAGCCCAATCCTGTGGTTCATTGCCCTTAAGCTCAATTATATTCATTAGTAACTTTAGTGAAGTGGGCAACATAGCCAAAACCTTTGTGAATTACAGCACCCTACTAGCGTGGAGGGACTAAGAAATACCTGGGCATTTCCTCCCAAATATGTTCTCACTCGCCTATAGTAGGCAACCCAGACTTGCCAAAAGCCCTGAGGGATGCCAACTTTAATCTTTGGCATACTCTAGGAATCAGGACCTTTTCAGACCTATTTCATCAGAAAACCCCTACACTGAAATCCTTTCAAGAGCTCTGCAGTGAATTCGATGTGCCAAGATCCCATTTTTTAAAACATCTTCAAATTAGACATGTAATTTCCTCATTTACCTCCAAGAGGAGGTTTAGAACTCAGTTGAATGAAGTTGAAACCCTTCTTGTCACAACACAATCCATTAACCTCTTACGTCGACCCGACACGCATGCGTCCCATCTAGCCATCTGGAAATGCAAATGCGCTACGCTAAATGCTAATAGCACTCGTTAAAACTCAAACGTTCATTAAAACACACATGCAGGGTACTCAATTAAAGCTACACTCGTTGTGAATCAAGCCAACAAGTCAGATTTTTAAAATGCTTTTCGGCGAAAGCATGAGAAGCTATTATCTGATAGCATGCAACACCCCGAAATACCCGAAGGGGACGTAAACAAAATAATTAGCATAGCCGGCGCTACACAAAACGCAGAAATAAAATATAAAACATTCATTACCTTCGACGATCTTCTTTGTTGGCACTCCTAGATGTCCCATAAACATCACTATTGGGTCTTTTTTTCCGATTAAATCGGTCTATATATACCCTAAATATCGATCTATGAAAAGTGTGTGATCCAGGAAATACACTGTTTTTTTAATTAAAAAAGTCGACGATAGATAAACTTTCACAAAACACTTCGAAATACTTTTGTAATCCAACTTTAGGTATTAGTAAACGTTAATAATCTATCAAATTGATCACAGGGCGATGTGTATTCAATAGCTCCACGTCTTGAAATCATGTTCAGAAATTTCTACTCCAAAACATCCTGTCGGAGACCGGAAGGAATGGACTCTCTCATACTCGTTTGACCAAGAAACAAAGCGCAGGCAAATGACAAGACTGGCGACATCGTGTGGAAGCTGTAGGACTTGCAATCTCAGCCCCATCTAATTTGCTTTCCAATACACAATACATGCAAATGGCGCATTGATATATTTTCCAGTTTTCAGTGATCCGCTTTTCGATGAAACGCACGTTCTGTTATAGTCACAGCCGTGATTTAACCAGTTTTAGAAACGTCAGAGTGTTTTCTATCCACACATACTAATCATATGCATATACTATATTCCTGGCATGAGTAGCAGGACACTGAAATGTTGCGCGATTTTTAACAGAATGTTTGAAAAAGTAGGGGGTAGACTTAACAGGTTAAAGGCAAAATATCTTACATCTATAGACTCTTTTCTAAGAAAGGAAGCTCCTCCTTTACTCCTTTGAAAATAATCTGGGAAAAGGACCGTGGTCTGACTATCAGTGATGAGTTATGGGCGGAGGTTTGCGACAGGGTATACTGCTCCTCTACCAGTGTAAAAATGAAAGAATCTAATTACAAATTTTTGTACAAATTTTATTATACTCCTTTGAGACTCCATAGAATGAAAACAGATATGTCTCCTAACTGTAAAAGATGTACCTCTGAAAGTGGAACCTATATGCATGTATTTTGGAGCTGTAGGGAGATACTGCTGCACAGAAAATACTAGAGGTACAGTTTGATATGACCCGTGTATCTATCTTCTTAATGCCCAGCAGGACTTTGTTCTTGATCCTGACAGAGAAAATTTGCTTATGACTATTAAATACTTTGCTAAGAAATGTATTCTTCTATTGTGGGCCTCTAATACCCCCCTACATTTAAAATGTGGATTGACCAGATCGTTGACTTTCTTCATCTTGAAAAGCTCACTTCACCTCCACAAGAGACAGCCCAAGTTTGATAGACTCTGGTCTCCACTATTCAACTATATTTCAAACTGGACAGAGTGAACGGGGTGACTAGGGAAATGCGCAGATACATGTTGTGTAAGGTACTGTAAAACCTAAAAACGAATTATTGGCCCGTCGTCTCAGCGAATGCTTGAAATAGCTGATAAGAACCTTGATAGTGCTGCTGCAAGTGGTATGTTTTTTTGTGTGTTTATTTTAATTTAGTTTTTGAGTTACGTGTGCATATGTATGTGTGTGTGTGTGTGTATGTACGTATATATATATGCACCAAGGAAAACAAATGGATTAAGAAAAATAAATGCTTTTATTTGACTTTATCATTCATTTTAATTGTATTTTTATTTTTTCAAATGTATTATTATTTTTTGACTTTTTCTTTTTTTAAAGCCTGTCACATCTGTGAATGTGGAATGTGTTTTGTTGGTTGATTGAAAAACAAGAAAACTTATTCAAACTTTAAATTGAAAAAAAAAAAGATCTTAAGACATTTTAGCTTTGCTTTTTCTTAGGGTGCCAGTTCAGTTTGTGTAATTTAGTTTTTTTAGCTGGTTTGTTGTGTAGTAAATATTTCAGCTTTTATTTTAATTTATTATTTGTTTCTTCCTGTAAAGCACATTGCGTTGCATTCTAGGTCTGAAATGTGCCGTTTAAATAAAGCTCGATATGAATATGGCTGCCAGACCAACTCCCTACCATTTACATAAAGAAAAAACCTAGGAATACCGGGGATTAACACGTCACAACCCATTCCCTCTACAGGCGGTGTGTCGCGGGACGGGAGAGATACTCAGTGGGCCTGGTCTTTGTTTATGGGGCCTTGTTGTGGCATGGTTTAAATCCTCATCTCTAATTGTTATGCAAACATGGGGCGTCCCCTGAGACGTTGGATTAGTTCAGCTAAAGATGTTAGGCTACAACACCATTAAGATAAACTGTAGGCGTAGTGTTTCGGTAGTCAGACATATTAGGCCTACAGCCCACACAATTTATAACAATCTATTGGGATTAGCTCGAATAATTTACTCAGTATCTGCCTAATATTTCATCTTCTCACAAGATTTGTGTACATCTTGCCAGGGTGACAGCAGCTCAAGTTGTCCAGTCCCTGTGTCCTTTTGTGGACAACAGGGGGAGGAGGTACCATTTCATAAAGGGTGTGAGATTAATACAAAGCATGAGTTTATAAAAAAAACTTTGAATAGAGTTTTTGTATGTTTATTCAGTTACTCAGTATGTGCTTGATATCATTTAATATTTTAAAATGTCCTTTTCCGTCACATCCATAACTCAAGTTTTGTTCCGTTACTATTACTTAGAATTTAGTCATTTTGTGTCTACACTTCCCTTATAGGGTTCTACAAATATACACATTTAAAGTGTTAAGTCAATTGAGACATTTTGCCCCTCAAATGTCACTAACCAGGATTTTTTTAATGGTCGCCCCATACTTAAGAACTGCATTAGAGTCAGTCTTTATCCGTTACCAGTCCCACAAACTGCCTGTATATACAGTGCATTCAGACTCCTTGACTATCTCCACATTATGTTACAACCTTAATCTAAAAGGAATTAAATAATTCTCAATCTAATCACAATACCCAATAATAAAGCAAAATGTTAAATTATAGAACATTTAAAAAAACAAAAAACAGAAATAACTTACATAAGTATTCAGACCCTTCGATATAAGACTCAATTGAGCACAGGTGCATCCTGTTTCCATTGATCATCCTTGAGATATTTCTACAACTTGATTAGAGTCCACCTGTGGTAAATTCAATTGATTGGACGTGATTTGGAAAGGCACACAACTGTCTATATAAGGTGCATGTCAGAGCAAAAGCCAAGCCATGAGGTTGAAGGAATTGTCCGTAAAGCTCCGAGACAGGATTGGGGAAGGACACAGATCTGGGGAAGGGTACCAAAACAATTCTGCAGCATTTAAGGTCCCAAAGAACACAGTGGCCTCCATTCTTAAATAGAAGAAGTTTGGAACCACCAAGACTCTTCCTAGACCTGGCCGTCCGGCCAAACTGAGCAATCGGGGGAGAAGGGCCTTGGTCAGGGAGGTGACCAAGAACCCGATGGTCACTCCGACAGAGCACCAGAGTTCCTCTGTGGGGATAGGAGAATCTTCCAGAAGGACAACCATCTCTACAGCACTCCACAAATCAGGCCTTTTGAGGTAGAGTGGCCAGACGGAAGCCACTCCTCAGTAAAAAAGGCACATGACAGCTCACTTGGAGTTTGCCAAAAGGCACCTAAAGGACTCACCAACCATGAGAAACAAGATTCTCTGGTCTGATGAAGCCAATATTGAACTCTTTGGCCTGAATGCGTGTCACGCCTGGAAGAAACCTGGCACCCTCCCTACAGTGAAGCATGGTGGTGGCAGCATCATGCTGTGGGGTTGTTTTTCAGCGGCAGGGACTTGGAGACTAGTCAGGATAGAGGGAAAGATGAACGGAGCAAAGTACAGAGAGATCCTTGATTATAATCTGCTCCAGAGCGCTCAGGGCCTCAGACTGGGGCAAAGGTTTACCTTCCAACAAGACAACAACCCTAAGCACACAGCCTAGACAACACAGGAGTGGCTTCGGGACAAGTCTCTGAATGTCCTACAGTGGCCCAGCCAGAGCCTGGACTTTAACCTGGGAGACCTGAAAATAGCCGTGCAGCAACGCTCCCCATCCAACCTGACATACCACACACACACACACTCTAACATTTCTAAAAGCATGTTTATGCTTGGTCATTATGGGAAATTGTGTGTATTCAATAGTTTGTTCCCTTAATTTTAGAATAAGGCTGTAAGGTAACAAAATTATGAAACCAAGTGGACAGCAGCATTGTTGTCATCAACATATTGTTGCATCTGCTGCATTGACCATGTAGACTGAAGAAGGGTAAACGGTCAGCAAATGATCTCAAGCAACAACAGCTGCGCTCCTTGAGTGACAAAGGGCAGGGCTCGGTGAGAGAGGGAGAGTGACTACGCAAGTAGCGGAGTAAACTATCAAACAGTGGAGTATCAGATTTAACGAACCAAACACTGAAATACCGTCATAGAAGGTAAAGTAAAAATCCAAACTGGTCCGTGCATCAATACCGGTATAGTAAAATACGGTATACTGCCTAGCCCTGTGTCTGGTTAATGCACCTCTGCCTGGCCCCATCAGACCCAAGGAACAGAAGAAAGCTAGCCAACCTCTCATGGATTGACCTTCCCTGAACCGACGATGCCACAGAGGAAATTGTCTTTCGTCTGTTGTGTCAATGGGGTATTCTGAGGCCAAATCTGTGTATCAATTCCTTAGCTCCATTGTCTATACACAACGCGCACAGTAATAGGCAGTAAAGTAGTAATACTGTACTGGTTTTATAACACAATGTCCAAATACAAGCAAACAGCTTTTGTCTGTTTGGTCACAGACAAAAGCCTATGAAACAAAGAAAAGCCTATGAAACAGGAAATAAACAGAAAACTGGGAATGGCCTAAAATATGGGCCTGCGTGAGAAAAACAGAAACACAGAAGGTAACTTCAACACAGAAACATGTGATGCTCCTTTTCATTTTCCCACTTCACTGGCGAGAAGCAACAAGCAGCCTCAAAAGTCTCCCTCGGGGCCCGGATACACACAGAGCCACCCCACAAAGTAGAGGTCTGCTGCTGGTAATACACCCTCCCTCCCATCCCAGTCAGAAACAGATGGGTGTCGGTATCTCCACGATCTCTCTTTTAGAGGTCGACCGATTATGATTTTTCAACGCCGATACCGATTATTGGAGGGCCAAAAAGGCCGATACCGATTAATCGGCCAATTTATTTATAATAATAACAATTACAGCAATACTGAATGAACACTTATTTTAACTTAATCTAATACATCAATAAAATTAATTTAGCCTCAAGTAAATAATGAAACATGTTCAATTTGGTTTAAATAATGCAAAAACAAAGTGTTGGAGAAGTAGAAGTGCAAAATGTGCCATGTAAGAAAGCTAACGTTTCAGTTCCTTGCTCAGAACATGAGAACATATGAAAGCTGGTGGTTTTATAGGACTATTTCCCTATATACCATTTGTATTTCATTAACCTTTGACTATTAGATGTTCTTATAGACACTTTAGTATTGCCAGTGTAACAGTATGGCTTCCGTCTCTCTCCTCGCTTCTCCCTGGGCTCGAACAAGCAACACAACAACCGCCACCATCGAAGCAGCGTTACCCATGCAGAGCAAGGGGAACAACTACTAGAAGGCTCAGAGCGAGTGATGTTTGAAACGCTATTAGCGCGCGATAACTAGCTAGCCATTTCACTTCGGTTACACCAGCCTCATCTCGGGAGTTGATAGGCTTGAAGTCATAAACAGCGCAATGCTTGAAGCACAACGAAGAGCTGCTGGCAAAGCGCACGAAAGTGCTGTTTGAATGAATGTTTACGCGCCTGCTTCTGCCTACAGAAACGTGTATGTTTGTATGCTCAGTCAGATTATATGCAACGCAGGAAACGCTAGATAATATCTAGTAATATCATCAACCATGTGTAGTTAACTAGTGATTATGATTGATTGATTGTTTTTTATAAGATAAGTTTAATGCTAGCTAGCAACTTACCCTGGCTTACTGCATTCGCGTATCAGGCAGTCTCCTTGTGGAGTGCAACGAGAACGAGGCAGGTCGTTATTGCTAGTTATTGGACTAGTTAACTGTAAGGTTGCAAAATTAAATCCCCGAGCAGACGAGGTGAAAATCTGTCGTTCTGCCCCTGAACGAGGCAGTTGGCCCACCATTCCTAGGCCGTCATTGAAAATAAGAATGTGTTCTTATGTGTTCTTCTTGGGGATAGGGGGCAGCATTTCCACTTTTGGATAAATAGCGTGCACAATTTCAACTTCCTGCTACTCATGCCAGGAATATATTATATGCATATGATTAGTAGGTGTGGATAGAAAACACGCATGAGTATGGGTACATGAGTACCCTGCATGTGTGATTTAATGAAAGTTTGAGTTTTATAGCGTTTTATTTGAATTTGGCGCTCTGCATTTCCCGAGGCTATTGGCCACTTGAGACGCTAGCGTCTCCCCTATCCATAAGAGGTTTTAACTGACTTGCCTAGTTAAATGTAGGCATAATTTAAAATGTATTTATTTTATTTATTTATTTATTTTTATTTTTTAATTTTTTAAATCGGCTCCCAAAAATACAGATTTCCGTTTGTTATGAAAACTTGAAATCGGCCCTAAATTAATCGGCCATTCCGAGTAATCGGTCAACCTCTAATCTCTTTCAACTTCCTGCCAAAGCCTTTGGAAAATGCTGCCAAAAGAACTAGCCACCATGTTTACAATTCAACATCAAATCAGGAGAGAAAAGTCTTTAGAAATGACTCTCTGAATTCAGATTTCAGAGGCAAAACCATTCCTCTGATGGTGTGGCCTTAGATGCTCCTATTAAACCGCTATGGCTTCCTCTCCTAGAAGGAAGGGTGCCACACAGAGAGATGATCAATAAGTGCAGGAAGAATTGCAGCTAACAGACGAGAGGGGGCTCTCGCCTTCGACACAGAGTGGCTGCAGTAAAGAGCCTCGCCTAAACTGCCCGGGCTCACCCCTTGGAGTCCTGCTTTGCTCCTGACGGCCATTACACTTAAGGTCCAATGCAGACATTTTTATTTCAATATCAAATAATTTCTGGGTAACAATTAAGTAACTTAGTGTGATTCTTTTTGACCATTTTAAATGAAAACAAACAAAAATAGCTTATTAGCAAAAAGTAATTTCTCAAGCAAGACTCTCTTGGAGTGGTCTAAGTGGCAGAGAGGTTTGGAAGTCTTTCTTATTGGTATACTAAGTAATTTACTGCCTGGTGATGTCACCAGGCAGGCCAAAACACCATGCCACCAAACAGGCTGAAATTGTAGGTGGACTTTTCAAACAGTTCTTACACTAAAAGGGCATTATCATCATTTTAGCAATTTCAAAGACCAATCAAAGTGTGAAAAAAAAAAACAGAAATCGCATTTGACTGCACTGGGCCTTTAATTATATGTCCACATAAAAGACCTGCAGGGTCTGACACTCATGTCTGTGTGTCTGCTCTGCTCCCTCCCCCTACTGAGCAGAGCCCATTCACTCCCTCAGAAACATAGTCTAGTTAGCTCACCAGCTAACAGGAACAGACAGCAACTGCATGGAACAGGGACAGTTCATGAGCCAGCCGGCCAATTATGCACTGGTGTCAATTGGACAGATAAGCCCTGAATGTTGACAGGTTAGCGGGTTCACATCTCGAATTGCAATTGACCCTTCGCTAAGCCACGCCCCCCTTGGTCACTATTGCAAACTCGGACAACATTCTCCAGGGAAGCCCAATTCCCCATTCAACCGCTGGCAAAATCCCCTCGCAATAATCTCAAACTGTGTTTCTAATACACAATGAAATTATACACAGACCACCCCTTTGTTAATCAGGAAATGCTAGCTAACAAGCTGAGCTAGCAAGCAACGTATAATGTTGCACTAGAAAAAAAAATACTCCAACAGGCTCTGCATTTCAGGAATCGTAGTAGTAAGTACTCCTGCCATTTATTTTTTAAAGAAATTTATCAGTTTTGCCATAGTCCTCACTGGCTTAAATGCGATTTAAACGTGAGCTTGTCCGAGGTGTCGGACTCGACGACAGTTGCAAACCATTAGAGTGCTAAAATTGGTAGCCCAAAATTCTGGGGCCGGGGCTTAGCGAACAGTCACTTAGCGAACAGCCACACTAGGAAATGAGACTGGGACGGAGGGAACAAGAGGGAGGTAAGTAAGACATGGGGAGTGAGATCAAGGGAGAGAGGCGGACGTAGAGGGGAACAGCCAGGTGACCTCAATGGGGTGCTTGTTGGTGCTGTAGGCCATCAGGTCACACAGCCTACTGATGGAAAGCCTCAGTCTGCCCACAGACCATGCCAAGTCAGCCCAGCAGGCCCCCTTCTTCCTCCCTCTCGCCATTCACCTCTCCATCAAAGTCTCCTCTCCTACTTCACTCCATTGCAATCTTCTCTCCTTGGCTTGTGTGTCTTTACACCCCTCCCCTGCCTATTCTCCCCCCCCAGGCCAGCAGCCCTTAACTCAACACTTGTCTTCTTATTAGCCCTCACTGGAACCGTGAAGACTACATCTCCGCTCACATACACAGCAGCCCTGCCCGTCAACACGTTCCTCACAGGCAAACACCAGGGGTAACTAATACTTGGCCTGAAGGACCCCTAATAAGGAAAGGGCGGTCCTCTTGGTAAAGACAGCTGCATTTAAAAATGCACAGGTAGAGTATATTATGAACACGTTGGCCATATTCAGGAAAACTTAACACTTCTTTAAACTTTTTTATTCCTATTAGGTTGTTCCAAATCATTTCAGAAAGCCAATTTGGGTTAGAGGTCGACCGATTAATCGGAATGGCCGATTAATTATGGCTGATTTCAAGTTTTCATAACAATCGGAATTGCAGATTTATTTATTTTTAATACCTTTATTTAACTAGGCAAGTCAGTTAAGAACACATTCTTATTTTCAATGACAGCCTAGGAACGGTGGGTTAACTGCCTCGTTCAGGGACAGAACGACAGATTTCCACCTTGTCAGCTCAGAGGATCCAATCTTGCAACCTCACAGTTAACTAGTCCAACACAATAACGACCTGCCGCTCTCTCGTTGCACTCCACAAGGAGACTGCCTGTTACTCGAATGCAGTAAGCCAATGTAAATTGCTAGCTAGCATTAAACTTATCTTATAAAAAACAATCAATCATAACTACTAGTTAACTACACATGGTTGATGATATTAGATATTATCTAGCGTGTCCTGCGTTGCACATAATCTGACTGAGCATACAAGTATCTGTAGGCAGAAGCAGGCGCGTAAACATTCATTCAAACAGCACTTTCGTGCGTTTTGCCAGCAGCTCTTCGTTGTGCTTCAGGCATTGCGCTGTTTATGACTTCAAGCCTATCAACTCCCGAGATGAGGCTGGTGTAACCGAAGTGAAATGGCTAGCTAGTTATCGCACGCTAATAGCGTTTCAAACATCACTCGCTCTGAGCCTTCTAGTAGTTGTTCCCCTTGCTCTGCATGGGTAACGCTGCTTCGATGGTGGCGGTTGTTGTGTTGCTTGTTCGAGCCCAGGGAGAAGCGAGGAGAGAGACGGAAGCCATACTGTTACACTGGCAATACTAAAGTGTCTATAAGAACATCTAATAGTCAAAGGTTAATGAAATACAAATGGTATATAGGGAAATAGTCCTATAATTCCTATAATAACTTCAACCTAAAACTTCTTACCTGGGAGTATTGAAGACTCATTTTAAAAGGAACCACCAGCTTTCATATGTTCTGAGCAAGGAACTGAAACGTTAACTTTCTTACATAGCACATATTGCACTTTTACTTTCTTCTCCAACACTGGGTTTTGCATTATTAAAACCAAATGTATTATATTAAGTTAAAATAAGTGTTCATTCAGTATTGTTGTAATTGTCATTATTACAATTTTATATATATATATTTTTTTTTTTTTAATCTGCCGATTAATCGGAATCTGCTTTTTTGGTCCTCCAATAATCGGTATCGGCATTGAAAAATCAGTCGGTCGACCTCTAATTTGGGTGCAATCAATTAGCTTAATTTCTCAGAGATCAAATTATATGTTTATTCATAAAGGCTCAAATATTGCATTTTCAGGGGAGTTCATGTCAATTAGCCTTATAAAATATAAACACATGTAAAGTGTTGGTACCATGTTTCATGAGATGAAATAAAATAACATTCCATACGCACAAAAAGCAAATCCCCAAAAATGCTCTGCACAAATTTATTTGTTTACATCCCTGTCAGCGAGCATTTGTCCTTTGCCAAGATAATCCATCCACCTGACAGGTGTGGCATACAAAAAGAAGAATTAAACAGCATGATCATTACACAGGTGCACCTTGTACTGGGGACAATAAAAGTCCACTAAATTATGCAGCTGTGTCACACAAAACAATGCCACAGATGTTTCAAGTCGAGGGAGCATGCAATTGGCATGCTGACTGCAGGAATGTTATGTTAATTTCTTTACCATAAGCTCCCTCACACATTGTTTTAGAGAATCTGGCAGTACGTTCAACTGGACTAAAAACCGCAGACTACATCAGCCCAGGACCGCCACATCCGGCTTCTTCGCCTGTGGGATCGTCTGAGACCAGCCACTCAGACAGCTGATGAAACTGAGTATTTCTGTATGTAATAAAACACTTTTGTTGGGAAGAACTCATTATCAGCTGGGACAGGCTCCCCAGTGGGTGGGGAGCCTGAATTGATTTCAATTGACGGATTTCCTTAAATGAACTGTAATTTAGTAAATTTGCACGTTGAGTTTATATTATTGTTCAGTATTTATTTAAACCAAATGTTGCAGGAGTGCTATTCTTATTGGTTTCTAAAAACAAATTATTTCAGAAGAATTTGAAATGGTGGGTGTCGAAGTTCTTCCTTGTGATTTTTGAGGTGGAACTACCATCTGTACTTTAAAAGGCCGATTTTGGGGAAATTTTGAAGGCAAGGAAATGTAACAATATTTTCAGTGCTGCTTTTACGGACATCGTTAAAGACCTAATGCGCCCCCGAGGCAAAATTAGTTTGATGCTAGTTTGCTCTAGCATTTAAAGACGCAGAGCGAATATACAGTGCCTTTGAAAGTGTTCATTCAAAAATTAATTAAATAAAAATGCTCACCCATCTACACACAGTACCCCATAATGAAAAAGTGTAACCATGTTTTCTGAAATTCTTGCAAATTTATTTGAAAAAGAAGTACAGAAATATCATTTACATAAGTATTCATACCACTGAGTAAATACTTTGTAGAAGCACCTTCGTCAGCAATTACAGCTGTGAGACTTTCTGGTTAGGTCTCTAATAGCTTGCCCATTGTTGTTTTCTAAATTTGTCAAGCTCTGTCAAGTTGATCATTGCTAGACAACCATTTTCAGATCTTCAAATCAAATGTTATTTGTCACATACACATGGTTAGCAGATGTTAATGCAAGTGTAGCGAAATGCTTGTGCTTCTAGTTCCGACCGTGCAGTAATAGCTAACAAGTAATCTAACAATTACACAACAACTACCTTATACACATAAGTGTAAAAGAATGAATAAGAATATGTACATAAAAATACAGAGGAGATGGCCGAACGGCATAGGCAAGATGCAGTAGACGGTATAGAGTACAGTATATACATAAGCGATGAGTAATGTAGGGTACGTAAACATTATATAAAGTGGCATTGTTTAAAGTGGCAAGTGATACATTTATTCCATCCAATTTTCCATTATTAAAATTGGCTAGAGATTTGAGTCAGTATGCTGGCAGCAGCCACTCAATGTTAGTGATGGCTGTTTAACAGTCTATGGCCTTGAGACAGAAGCTGTTTTTCGGTCTCTCTGTCCCTGCTTTGATGCACTTCTGGATGATAGCGGGGTGAACAGGCAGTGGCTGGTTACACCAGCCAGGTGGTTGTTCCTGTGACATTGGGTGGTGTAGGTGTCCTGGAGGGCAGGTAGTTTGCCCCTGGTGATGCATTGTGCAGACCTCACTACCCTCTGGAGAGCCTTACGGTTGTGGGCGGAGCAGTTGCCGTACCAGGCTGTGATACGCTAAGGAACTTAAAACGTTCCATCTTCTCCACTACTGTCCCGTCGATGTGGATAGGGGGCTGCTTCCCCTGTTTCCTGAAGTCCACGATCATCTCCTTTGTTTTGTTGACATTGAGTGTGAGGTTATTTTAACAAGGCTAATTTGAAAACAAGACTCCCTAAATTATATCAGCATATCGATTGTGCTACCAGGGCTGGTAAAACCCTGGAGCCTTGTTATTCTAACCTCCGCGATGCATATAAGGCCCTCCCCCACCCTCCTTTCGGAAAAGCTAACCACAACTCCTTCCAGCCTACAGACAGAAACAAGAAGCTCCCGCGCTCAGGTCTGTTCAACGCGGGTCTGACCAATCTGATTCCACACTTCAAGACTACTGATCACGTGGATTGGGATATGTTCGGCATTGCGTCCAACAACAACATTGACGAAAACGCTGATTTGGTGAGCGAGTTCATTAGAAAGTGCATCGGCGATGCTATACCCACAGCAACGATTAAAACATTTCCAAACCAGAAACTGTGGATTGATGGCAGCATTCGCACAAAACTGAAAGCGCGAACCACTGCTTTTAACCAGGGCAAGGTGACCGGAAACATGACCGAATAGATACAGTGTAGCTATTCCCTCCGCAAGACAATCAAACAAGCTAAGTGCCAGTATAGAGACAAAAGTAGAGTCACAATTCAACGGCTCAGACACAAGAGGCATGTGGCAGGGTCTACAGCCAATCACGGATTACAAAAAGAAAACCAGACCCGTCGCGGACTAAATAACTGTTTTGCTCGCTTTGAGGACAATACAATGCCACGGCCCGCTACCAAAACCTGTGGGCTCTCCTTCACTGCAGCCGACGTGAGTAAAACATTTAAACGTGTTAACCCTCGCAAGGCTGCAGACCAGCTGGCTGGTGTGTTCACGGACATACTCAATCAATCCTTATTCCAGTCTGCTGTTCCCACATGCTTCAAGATGGCCAACAGTGTTCCTGTTCCCAAGAAAGCTAAGCGACTACCGCCCCATAGCACTCACTTCCGCCATCATGAAGTGCTTTGAGAGACTAGTCAAGGACAATATCACCTCCACCCTACCTGACACCCTAGACCCACTCCCAATTTGCTTACCACCCCAATAGGTCCACAGACGACGCAATCGAAACACACTGCCCTAACCCCTCTGGACAAGAGGAATACCTATGTGAGAATGCTAATCATCGACTACAGCTCAGCATTTAACACCATAGTACCCTCCAAACTCGTCATCAAGCTCGAGACCCTGGGTCTCAACCCCGCCCTGTGCTACTGGGTACTGGACTTCCTGACGGGCCGCCCCCAGGTGGTGAGGGTAGGTAACAACATCTCCACCCTGCTGATCCTCAACACTGGGGCCCCACAAGGGTGCGTTCTGAGCCCTCTCCTGTACTCCCTGTTCACCCACGACGGCGTGGCTATGCACGCCTCCAAAATCATCAAGTTTGCGGACAACACTACAGTGGTAGGCTTGATTACCAACAACGACGAGGCGGCCTACAGGGAGGAGGTGAGGGCCCTCGGAGTGTGGTGTCAGGAAAATAACCTCGCATTCAACGTCAACAAAACAAAGGAGATGATTGTGGACTTCAGGAAACAGCAGAGGGAGCACCCCCCTATCCACATCGACGGGACAGTAGTGGAGAACGTGGAAAGTTAAGTTCCTCAGCGTACACCTCACGGACAAACTGAAATGGTCCACCCACAGACAGCGTTGTATATATAAAATATATTTTTTTAAATGTTTAAATAAATCAGATTTTGGTATTTAGTGAAGAAATTAAGCCAATTTGTGTATTTCTGATTCAAATAGTTAGCCAGTGTTCGTGCAGATAACCAAGTACTTTACGGCAATCAGAATAAGACTGAATTAGGTGACGGTTAATGATTGACTGCTGACTGATGTAAAATATCTTCAGATCTTTGAGATTTTATTCGGAAGACAGCAGCTCTATAAAAACACACTTGCGTGGTGCACCAGGTTATTAATGAGTTGAATGTTTTAATTAAAATCACGTAATCAATTAAACATTAGGTACTCGATTTGATAAAATAGCCTGTCATCTCATTTAATCATAGTCAGACACATGACACTGGCTGTGAAATACAGTGGGAAATGTGGGAGGGTTGAGAGACTAAAATATTGAAGACAGCCTACTTTTCGATACTCGAGGAAGAGAGAAACACAGCTAAATGGTTTTATTATACTTCTTTACCTTAAATTTAACAAGGCAAGTCAGTTAAGAACTAATTTCTATTTACAGTAACAGCCTACCCTGGCCAAACCCTAACGACGCTGGGCCAATTGTGCGCCGCCCTATGGGAATCCCAATCACGGCCGGTTGTAATACAGCCTGGAATCGAACCAGGGTTTGTAGTGACGCCTTTAGCACTGAGATGCAGTGCCTTAGACTGCTGCGCCACTCGGATGCCCTCAATGCTGCTATTTTTTAAATGCCATGTGTGTTTCTTAACCAGGCAAAGGGTAGCTAACAAGAAATATAGATATACACTGCTCAAAAAAATAAAGGGAACACTAAAATAACACATCCTAGATCTGAATGAATGAAATATTCTTCTTATACTTTTTTCTTTACATAGTTGAATATGCTGACAACAAAATCACACAAATTATCAATGGAAATCAAATTTATCAACCCATGGAGGTCTGGATTTGGAGTCACACTCAAAATTAAATTGGAAAACCACACTACAGGCTGATCCAACTTTGATGTAATGTCCTTAAAACAAGTCAAAATGAGGCTCAGTAGTGTTTGTGGCCTCCACGTGCCTGTATGACCTCCCTACAACGCCTGGGCATGCTCCTGATGAGGTGGCGGATGGTCTCCTGAGGGATCTCCGCCCAGACCTGGACTAAAGCATTCGCCAACTCCTGGACAGTGCAACGTGGCGTTGGTGGATGGAGCGAGACATGATGTCCCAGATGTGCTCAATTGGATTCAGGTCTGGGGAACGGGCGGGCCACTCCATAGCATCAATGCCTTCCTCTTGCAGGAACTGCTGACACACTCCAGCCACATGAGGTCTAGCATTGTCTTGCATTAGGAGGAACCCAGGCCCAACCGCACCAGCATATGGTCTCACAAGGGGTCTGAGGATCTCATCTCGGTACCTAATGGCAGTCAGGCTACCTCTGGCGAGCACATGGAGGGCTGTGCTGCCCCCCCAAAGAAATGCCACCCCACACCATGACTGACCCACCGCCAAACCGGTCATGCTGGAGGATGTTGCAGGCAGCAGAACGTTCTCCAGACTCTGTCACGTCTGTCACATGTGCTCAGTGTGAACCTGCTTCCATCTGTGAAGAGCACAGGGCGCCAGTGGCGAATTTGCCAATCTTGGTGTTCTCTGGCAAATGAAAAACGTCCTGCACGGTGTTGTGCTGTAAGTACAACCCCCACCTGTGGATGTCGTGCCCTCATACCACCCTCATGGAGTCTGTTTCTGACCATTTGAGCAGACACATGTACATTTGTGGCCTGCTGGAGGTCATTTTGCAGGGCACTGGCAGTGCTCCTCCTTGCAAAGGCGGAGGTAGCGGTCCTGCTGCTGGGTTGTTGCCCTCCTACGGCCTCCTCCACGTCTCCTGATGTACTGGCCCGTCTCCTGATGTACTGGCCTGTCTCCTGGTAGCGCCTCCATGCTCTGGACACTACGCTGACAGACACAGAAAACCTTCTTGCCACAGCTCGCATTGATGAGCCATCCTGGATGACCTGCACTACCTGAGCCACTTGTGTGGGTTGTAGACTCCGTCTCATGCTACCACTAGAGTGAAAGCACCGCCAGCATTCAAAAGTTACCAAAACATCAGCCAGAAAGCATAGGAACTGAGAAGTGGTCTGTGGTCACCACCTGCAGAACCACTCCTTTATTGGGGGTGTCTTTCTAATTGCCTATAATTTCCACCTGTTGTCTATTCCATTTGCACAACAGCATGTGAAATGTATTGTCAATCAGTGTTGCTTCCTAAGTGGACAGTTTGATTTCACAGAAGTGTGATTGACTTGGAGTTAATGTGTTGTTTAAGTGTTCCCTTTATTTTTTGAGCAGTGTATATGTACATATATGCTGTGTCACACTTACAGGCAATATAAATTCTCCCTGTGGGCATATAATGTAAAAACATTGCAGCCTATGGAAGGTTTTTATGCAAATCCAAAACTGGACCTGCATGGCTAAAATAAAGTGGGCCTGTGCATGCTTGGTATTTAATCAAATAAAACAAAAGGGTAAAAAAAAAAAAAAGTTTATGTTTGTAAATCCGAAGTATACAGGCACCAAAAGCACGTTAGGCTACTCTTGTTCCATTCACATATAGGCAGCGTGTGTCATGGCTGGATAGGCTGCGTTTCCACTGTCAAAATTCATGCCATAACCAACTGCGTTACCGCTAAAACCAGCTTTTGGTTGGTCTTAAATATCCCTTCCAGCCTGCCTGAATTTAGCACTTTGGATTATGTTTTTAAGGACACACTTAAAATATATCCAACCCCTCCCATCTGAGCACAACAATGCTGATGTTAGACAGGTAAATTGACGAACCTGGGGTGAGGGCTGGAAACTGCCAGTGCGCCTGTTTTTACATGAAGAAATTGCAAACTAACGTGAGTTTGACACTAGTAATATTGTCAATTGCCACTGAAAAAGTGTTAGACAAATATTTCTTTGCTGCTTTTACAAGAACAAGGGACCCGATGCGGGGAAGAGGAGGAGGAGTGAGAAGGCAAGGGGACATCAACAAGTGTACAATAATTAACAAGTGTTTGGGCAACAGTATTATAAACCATGGTTAAATTATCCTACTGGAACAGAGCCAAGCACAACATGAGCCGTGGCTTTGGCATGCTGTAGTATTTTGACTTTTGACTGAGCGCACTCACACACACACCCCCTCTTCTGCAGCTAGCTGTCTGCCACGAGCATGGAACAGTTTACACAGGCAGGAGGAAAGCAGGAGAGGCGACTCCATGTATGTCGTTCTTTGTCTGCTTCTGCAGTGCACAGTACAGGGTCTCTACCAGCAAACAGGTGGAGGATTCCATTACCGGTAGCCTGTATCGATTACCCTTTTCAGACATAATGGAATGCCCCGCCTTGAAAGCGCCTCGGCTACGGCATGTTTGTTGGTCTGATATACATCTTTCTATATATATGAAAAAGGTATTGCCAGCGACAAAGCCTCTACTTTTATTTCCACCAAGTATCAAAGCTGTATGAATACCCATACTAACAAACAGTATACTACATACGGAATGAGTAGACACTACATACTATTAGTTCATTTTAGTATACTGTAAAAGAACGGTCTCCTTTCAGTTGAGCATACTAGCGCTACACCTGTCTACCGGAAGTTGATGCTGTTGCTACGCAACCTCTTGCTAGCTTGTTAGCATAATAAATTACTAGCTAGACATCTTACAACTTCGGGTGTGTTCGTGAATTCAATCTGTAGTCCTAGAGTGCACTCTGAATGTTCGTAAATGCAGAGCATTGTCAGATTATCTTCAGAGCCGAGAAGTACGTTTTTTAAAATTATTATTTAACTTGGCAAGTCAGTTAAGAACAAATTCTTATTTACAATGACGGCCTATGAACAGTGGATTAACTACCTTGTTCAGGGGCAGAACAGCACATTTTTACCTTGTCAGCTCAGGGATTCGATGTAGCAACGTTTTTGTTACTGGCCCAACATTCTAACCACTAGGCTACTTGCCGCCCTGCAGAGGGTTGATCCGAGCATTCTGACCACCCAACGTTGGCTAGCTTACAAGCTACTGCCAGACACAAATGAGAGAACACCCCACTGACGATTTCTCACCCTGGCAGAGCTGGTTAGGCTGTTTTCATGTTATACAGATAGTTGGGGACTACGTGTGCTGCTGGCAATATAATTACGTTTTTTTGCCGACATTTACTGAAACATTCAACGGGCGTTGAGCGTTCGTAAATTCATCAGCAACTTTACGAACTCACCCGAACAAACAATGTCCATTGAGAACGCACGACTATACCACTTAGCAAAGCAGGATGTGAATAATCTTTGGGTAGTTATAGTTAGATAGTTATACTACTGGTAGCTAGCTAACATACTGCTGTAATGATATGCGGTTCGTCAGGATAGCGTGGCTAACAAATTGTCAGCAAACATAATGTGTAACAACTTATTTGGAGTCATTACTTTACTCAACATTTGTTACAATTAGTTAAAGCAATGAATTTGAATGCGCTCTCGTTGGCTGTATAATTTCCAAAATGTTCTTCAAATCTGAAAAGGTGAATACATGCCCATTTGAGGAAGAATTACATTATGGGCACTAAAAGCACAGAAATGTTGGCTAATGTAGTACGACATTCGGGAACTTTTGGCATACTAACTATAGCCATACTATGACCAATAAGCATACTACATATGCCATCAATTTAAGTCACAAATAGTACGGTTAGTATGAGTATTTGAACATCGCTCTAGTCAAGATTGTGGTCAAGTTCTGCCTACGGCTTGGTATGAAATGTAGCCGGAATGCTGAGAGGGCATTGTAACACAATACGGTCGTAATGTTGGCTAGGCAGCGCCTGTTACTACTATGCTCCTGGCAGTTCTAAACTTTGCGAGGCATGTCACTTCACCCATCTCTTCACATAGACCACCACAAGGACTGTTTTCTTAAGCACAAATGAATGGATCCATAAATAATTACTGTGGGAATAAATATCACTGAATGCCAAAAATATTGGCATAAAGTAGACTAATGCAATTGAAGACATTAAAATGTTGCTCACTGAAATTCCACAAACATCAATTTGTTATAATTCATTTGAAGCAATAGCCTACCTGCGTGGTCAACTATTTCAGCAACATTTCGGGCTGCTTAGAGACAAAAGTGGGGACTCGTCTTGAGAAATCAACGTCAGATGTTTCCTTTTCACGGAATCTCCATTTGGATATTGGTTAGGCTGCAATTAGGCTGTAGAAATAGTACCTAAGTTGAGTGCTGCTCATGATCATATTGTCTAGTTGGCTTATTTACTAGCACAGATCACAACATTTTGCCAGAATGTTATGTAACTTAGCCTAGGCCATCTTCTGACCAAAAGCCTGTGATTTTGTTTCACTGAATAGCTGTCTGTGTGATTAGATAGACACATACAGTACCAGTCAAAAGTTTAGACACACCTACTCATTCAAGGGTTTTTATTTTGACCATGTTCTATATTATAGAATAATCGAGAAGACATCAAAACTACAAAATAACACATGGAATCGTGTAGTAACAAAGGGTGTTAAACAAAACATATTTTACATTTGAGATTCTTCAAATAGTCACCCTTTGCCTTGATGACAGCTTTGCACTCAACCAGCTTCATGAGGTAGTCACCTGAAATGCATTTCAATTAACAGGTGTTAAAAAGGTCATTTCTGGAATTTCTTTCCTTCTTAATGCGTTTCAGCTAATCAGTTCCCCATGGTATTAAGAAGATAGGCCTATTTTGTTTTTAAAACTTGTTCTTGCCATAATATGGACAACTCAAACAAGCAAAGAGAAACGACAGTCCATTACTTTAACACACAAATATCAGTCAATATGGAAAATTAAGAACTTTGAACGTTTCTTCAAGTGTAGTCGCAAAAACCATCAAGCGCTATGGACTGCCATAGAAAGGGAAAACCCAGTTACCTCTGCTGCAGACGACAAGTTAATTCAAGTTACCAGCCTCAGAAAATCAGCAATTAACTGCACATCAGATTGCAGCCCAAATAAATGCTTCAGAGTTCACGTAACAGACACATTAACTGTTCAGAGCAGACCGTGAATCAGGCTTCAAATATTTTTTTCAACACTAAAAGTAGACTAATCAGATGAAACTTGCATGGGCCAAGATACATACGCAACGGACATTAGGCCGGTGGTTCTCGGTCCAAATGTGATTTTTGGTTCCAACCTCCGTGTCTTTGTGAGACACAGAGTAGGTGAACAGATGATCTCCGCATGTGTGGTTCCCACCGTGAAGCATGGAGACGGTGGTTTGCTGGTGACACTGTCTGTGATTTATTTAGAATTCAAGGCACACTTAACCAGCATGGCTACCACAGCATTCTGCAGCAACACACCATCCCATCTGGTTTGCTCTTAGTGGGACTATCATTTGTTTTTCAACAGGACAATGACCCAACACCTCCAGGCTGTGTAAGGGCTTTTTGACCAAGGAGAGTGATTGAGTGCTGCATCAAATGACCCGGCCTCTGCAATCACCCGGTTTGAGATGAGTCAGACCGCAGAGTGAAGGAAAAGCAGCCAACGTGTGTTCACCATATGTGGGAACTCCTTCAAGACTGTTGGAAAAGCATTCCTGGTGAAGCTGCTTGAGAGAATGCCAAGAGTGTGCAAATCTGTCATCAATGCCAAAGGGTGGCTAAGAATCTAAAATATATTGTGATTTAACACTTTTTTGGTTACTACATGATTCCATGTATGTTATTTCATAATTTTGATGTCTTCACTATTATTCTATGTAAAAAATAAAAACCCTTGAATGAGAATGTGGTAACTTTTGACTGGTACTGTAATATATTAATTTATTTTCTCCCCGATTTCGTCATATCCAATTGGTGGTTAGTCTTGTCCGTATAGGAGTTGCAGCGATGGGACTCTGGAGAGTCCAAGTTCCAGAGCCATGAGTCCTCTGAAACACGACCCTGTCAAGCCACACTGCTTCTTGACACACTGCTCGCTTAACCAGGAAGTCAGCCGCACCAATGTGTTCGGAGGAAACACCGTACAACTGGCGACCGTGTCAGCGTGCATGCGCCCCACAGGAGTCGCTAGAGTGCAACGGGACAAGGATATCCTGGCTGGCCAAACCTCATGGGTCTGCGACACAGCCCGGGATCGAACCCGGCACTGCGATGTGCCTTAGACCACTGCGCTGCTCAGGAGGCCCATCTGTATATTTGGTTAATTCTCTGGCTGGCCAAATAAGAAAAACATTTAGCATGCAATAATGTAGTCTAAATCAAGTGTATGCCTATTATTTTGCTAAATCGCATAAAGGCAACACCAGAAAGTTGTGAAATATGAACACAAGACAACGCTTTTGAAAATATAGATTTCTATAAACATTATTTTTTATTGGTATCATGATTAAGATTCTCTCAATGTAATACCCTATGACTGCTCCCTAACAAAGCGGAGTGAGGGTAGGAAAGCGATGGACCATGTGGATCATATGTGCCTTTTTTCAAAATATAACTTATATGACAGTGGTTACACATGTTGCCGTGAGTCAAATTGTATGGGGAAGTTATTATTTGTATTTTGTTACATTTCATTATATTCCATAGCCTACTAAATGGATCACGCCTACAGACAGTGATGCACATGGCAGTGGCTTGCTACATAAAGCAGGCAGACGGACATCCCGTTACAGTTCAATTGAATGTTAGAATGGGCAAAAGTGACCTAATCGACATTGAGCATGGTATGATCGTCGGTGCGACGCGCGCCGGATCCAGTATCTCAGAAACGGCCGCCCTCCTGGGCTTTTCACACATGACAGTGTCTAGGGTTTACAGAGAATGATGCAACAAACAAAAAAAACATCCATTCAGCATAAGTCCTGTGGGCGAACACAGCTCGGTGATGAGGGAGGTCGAAGGAGAATGACAAGAATCACACAGGCTGGTGGCGTACTGGTATGGGGAATGTTTTCCTGGCATGTTAAGGTCCCTTGATACCAACTGAGCAAAGAATGTTTCCAACAAATTGTAGAATCCATGCCCTGAAGCATATAGGCTGTTCCTGAGGAAAGGGAGGGTCTGACCTGGTACTGGGTGTACCTAATAAAGTAGCTAGTGAGAGAGTTTGTGTGCGTTGACATCAGGGTAACCTAGTGTATCTTGTCTGTTTAATTAGCAAAATAACTATTGATTTCATGTGCATGGCGCCACTATGCATCTTATATGCTGCACAGATCAGTAACATAATTAAACCCCAAATATTAGTCCTGTTTCTTAGAACTTGCCTATAACAAATAATGGATTTCTTTGTGATGGCTTATGTTCAATGGATTTATTAAAAATAGACGTCCGCCCACGTCTACTCCCACTCCTAAACTTGCCGGCATTCGCAAGGGAGATAAAGGCTTATCCCGGCAAGAATGTGGTAAGAACGGGACTGTATGACATGGGCTGTTTATACAGGCAACATACAGTAAAGTCTTTATGTCAAGGGTAATAGGGTAGGCTACACTACATCTTTTTTAAATGCTGACATGAAACCTTCTCTGGAGATATGGAGAGGCATTTTACTTGTCTGTAAAAGAATGCCACTTCCGAAGCGGGACTACGGTCAATCACTAGGCGACCAGGACTGTCAATCAAATCATCTCAAACTGCTACACCAAAGATTTGTTTAACTAACCCTAGATAGACTCTGGTCTGTAATTTCTAATGGTAGCAAATTAATCATAGTGGGCAGTCCAAGCAAGGAGGTGGACAGTCAAACACGAGCTAGTGAGATCCTATTGGCGCGTTCTACCATTTATTTGCATATTTCCGTTAGCGAATGCCTTATCTGAAGTGAGCGTGTGCAATAACTCAAAACTTTGGCAAAGGGTATAGTCTACATAAACGCAGTCCACTGTTACAGATTCCAGTTTTGGAAACAGAAAACTGTATGGAAAATCCATCTTGCTTTAGCTTCTCCCAATACCAGCTACTAGGTTTCCTCTAATCTTTAAATTATATATTTTTTTAAATAGTACTTTAAAAGGATGTTAAATACCGTGCCTTACCAAGCCATTTAGTAGAAACACATTTAGCTACCATACCCTAAAAAAACAGCATAAAAAACATCAATCAGCAACATTTGTTGTCAGGGAAACAATAGACCATTCTATGCCGGACTGTCTGAAAAGATCAACGCTACAGATACAGCATTATTATATATATATTTTTTTTTTAATTGTCGCTAATCGACATGTTACTGTAGCTGCATTGTGTCTGTAAAGGGTTACGGTAGATAACTTCATTGCCTAGCCTTAACGGTCATACATACAGTACTTAACTTCTTATGGCTGCAGGGGCAGTATTGAGTAGCTTGGACGAAAGGTGCCCAGAGTCAATGGCCTGCTCCTCAGTCCCAGTTGCTAATATATGCATATTATTAGTAGTATTGGATAGAAAACACTAAAGTTTCTAAAACTGTTTGAATGATATCTGTGAGTATAACAGAACTCATATGGCAGGCAAAAACCTGAGAGGAAATCCAAATAGGAGGTGGAAAATCTGAGGTTGGTCTATTTTCAACCCAGCCCCTATTGAATACACAGTGGGCTATGGATAAAGTTGCACTTCCTAGGGCTTCCACTGGATGTTAACAGTCTTTAGAAACTTGATTGAGGCTTCTACTGTGTTGTGGAGCCGGATGGGAGCTCTTTGAGTCAGTGGTCTGGCAGAGAGCCAGGTCCTGTTCACGCGCATTACACATGATAGCGACCTATGTTCCATGGTACCTCTACAGACATAGGAATTCTCCGGTTGGAACTTTATTGATAACATCCTAAAGATTGATTCTATACTTAGTATGACAAGTTTCTTCGACCTGTAATAACTTCTTGAACTTTTCGTCCGCAGTTCAGATGGACCTGCACGAGCGTTTGCCTTTGTGTACTAAACGGGCTAACAAAAGTAGCTACTTGGACATTATCGGACAAATCAAGCATTTATTGTGGAACAATGATTCCTGGGAGTGCATTCTGATGAAGATCGTCAAAGTTAACTTCTTGTAAACTAGGGGACAGTATTTTCATTTTTGGGAAAATAACGTTCCCAAAGTAAAACGGGCTATTTTGTCAGGACAAGATGCTAGAAAATGCATATAATTGACAGCTTATGATAGAAAACACTAAAGTTTCCAAAAGTGTAAAAATATTGTCTGTGAGTATAACAGAACTGATATTGCAGGCGAAAGACTGAGAAAAATCCAATCTGGAAGTGACTCGTATTTTGAAAGCTCTGCGTTCCGATGCGTCCCTATTGAGCAGTGAATGGACTATCAACCAGATTCCTTTTTCTACGTATTCCCCAAGGTGTCTACAGCATTTTGACGTAGTTTCACACCTTTATGTTGACGAATGAGCGTAAGCGACTACATTGCGTAAGTGGTCACCTGATGGCTCTCAGAGAGATTCTTGCGTAAAATACAGAGGTAGCCATTTTTCCTCTCGGTCCTACTGAAAAGCCTACAAAAATAATATTTTGGGGAAAAAGGAACATTTGCTATCTAACTGGGAGTCTCGTAAGTGAAAACATCCGAAGCTCAAAGGTAAACAATTTCATTTGATTGCTTTTCTGATTTCCGTGACCAAGTTACCTGCTGCTAGCTGGACAAAATGCTATGCTAGGCTATCGATAAACATACAGAAATGCGTGTCTAGCTTTGGCTGTAAAGCATATTTTGAAAATCTGAGATGACAGGGTGATTAACAAAAGAATAAGCTGTGTCTCAATATATTTCACTTGTGATTTTCATGAATAGGAATATTTTCTAGTAATATTTATGTCCGTTGCGTTATGCTAATTAGGGTCAGATGATAACGGTCCCGTTCACGGGATGGGGTGTCACTAGAGGTTAATAAGGGGCGGCCATCGCCACAGTATGGGTAGAGTAGACCACCAGACCTTGTTATGGGTCTCACACACCTTTGTGTTTCAGGACTCACCATCACCACTGATAACACACACACGCAGTGGGTCCATTAACACATGAATAACAGTCCTAGAGAGTGAGGTTGGGCTCAAGCTCCCAGTCTGCAGTGGCTTTATCCGTATACAGACAGGCCAGGGAATGAGCCAGTCAGTCACCATATTGGGCTCCATTAGAGCAGTAAATAAAGTGTAAGCCCATTTGGTGAAAACTTGTCTTGCTACTGTTTTAGAAATATTCTTGAGGTAGTTAAAAAAAAAAAGACTCTTACTTTGCGACATACGTCATCAATTTTGGCCACCAGGTGTGTCCGTATAGCCTCTCCCCTGAACATAACAGTGGGAGGACAGAAGCAGGTGACCCAACTGTGGATTGTCATTACTTTCATTTCCAATTGTAGCCAATTCAATTGCAGTCATTCTGTTCAGATTTCAGTCATTCTACTACAGATTTTGAAACATAATGACAAGTATTAGTCACTTAAAGACGCACTATGCAGAAATTACACCACCATTTCCTAGTTGCTAAAATTCGAATAGTTTGCCTAATTTCAGTTTGACAAAACAAGCAAGTACAGTGTAGAGAATCAATGCACCATCTAAACCGCTGTGAAAAACTTAACAGGAAGCATAGAAATAGCACACAGATCTACCGCTTCTTAGACTTGCTTTCAATGAGAATGACAGATCTATAACTAATTTCAATGTGAATTTGGTCAGGTCACCCCAAAGGTTACATATTGCAGCTTTAATAAATCTGAAATTATCTTAAAGATATGTACATTTTAGCAAAATAATGTCTAGACACTACAGCAATATATATATATATATTTATTTTTTAATTGACACATTTTGTTATGACATTTTTCACATGGCTTTTGTACCTGTAACCTATCAAATTAATGCATATAACAATAACCCTGACCAATCCCAATCTAGATTGTTCAAATGTTCTCTAAATAAGCGTGATTATTTGATTTATTTTTTAAATTGTACAAAAGGTAAAAAAGTATATTATTTGCTGAAATGCAGTGTATGAATTCAGGGCGTATGAAATTAGGCAAATTAGAAGCCCCACTAATAATTTAATAAAATGTATCAAAATTGTTTAACCTACTTTTTGCAATTATCACTGATCTGGCTTTCAAAGCAATCTATTTTTTATTTTACCTTTATTTAACTAGGCAAGTCAGTTAAGAACAAATTCTTATTTTCAATGACGGCCTAGGAAGTGGGTTAACTGCCTGTTCAGAGGCAGAACGACAGATTTGTACCTTGTCAGCTCGGGGGTTTGAACTTGCAACCTTCCGGTTACTCGTCCACCGCTCTAACCACTAGGCTACTATGAAAATGCCCCATTTGTTAACACATTTTACCGGAACAATGCATAACGCACATTCACAAATAATGACTAGACATTGCAGAAAATTAACACAGATGTCAAACAATCTCTCAAGTACAAGTCCACATGCTAGCAAGTAGCCAGGAAATGGTTATAATTGCAACAGTTGAATTGTTATGAACACACCCTTCTGTCCATCTCCAACTGATTGAACAGCATGCTTGCCTGTCAACTTTGTTCAGATGTTGAAATCAAGTGGCCTACCTTAATTCTCAGAATGTAAATTGTGTTTTATGCTTATAGCACATTTATTTTAAAAAATTCTAAGACTAGATAGCTAATATAACAATCTTTGGCTAAAATGCAGATTCAATGTTCATTGATACTCCTGTTTTAGTAGTGTTTCCTCTGCGCACAATTTGAGTTGAGACAAAAAGGGTGTGGTTAGAAAGGTTAACTTGCTCTTTATATTACTTATAATTATGTTTTAATGTGTTTCGGGTATCCATGTGACCGATTCTGTTATACCAAACCTACAAATGAAAATAGCAAGTTGAAACCACTTGTCAGAGAGAAAGAAGTGATCTCTCAATTTAGTTGGCAGGGGGAAGGCATTGGTGTATGTGTTTAAATCGAGAGGAAGACGCGAGCGAGAGCGTTTTCACACGACAAAATCTGTCAAAAATAATCCCAATAATTTTGGAGCCAAGCTTGTCACCTGCCTTCCCGCCATTGGGACTCCCATTGCTAGAGTGGAGACATGAGCATCACGCCATTATTTGTTCAGGCCTCAATTGTTCTTAGACTAGCACCATTCATTTGCCCTGTTGATAATTTTAATGTTATAACAGTAACTGTATCCAATGGTTAAATGGGAGAAGGGTGGTTGCCATCTCGGAGTAAAAAATGTTTTGCAGCAGTGCTGCCTGCCAACAGTAATCTGACAGAAAAGATTCAAGGGCTATCATTACATACAGATGGAAAGCATTTAAATCCATGCACTTCCACATCATATGATGGAAATGTGCCTACCTGATTTAGGTGACAGTGAACAGTTGGGAGACAATAGGAAATATTCCTTAAACTTACAGAAGGGCAATTCCAGCACTATAGATGTGACATTTGCACACAAAATGAGAGAAAAAAAATGTCTCAGAATGAACATGTTAACGTGTATATTTATGAAAAGGCAGACGTTTTACGTGCCCCCAACATATTGTGTTTTTTTGTTGTTTATCTGCATTGTTTAACAAATTTTTACTATTTTTGTACATGTTTGTAAAGTTTGCAAGCAGAACTGAGGGGAGTGGGGGTTTATTCGAGCGCCTCCTACTCCTCAGAAGGCAGCCCGCCCTCTGGCCTCTTTCTCCGCCTCCTCTACACGCTCATCACTGGAGTTGGGGCCTGTTCCCGAGAGAGCAGTATATCCCTCTCGGGCTCGTCAGAGTCATGAAAGAAGAAAAAGGATTCTGCTAGTCCGTGATGAGTAATCGCAGTCCTGATGTCTAGAAGTTATTTTCAGTCTTTAGAGATGGTAGTGGCAACATTATGTACAAAAAAAGTTTTAAAAGTTCTAAAACAACGCAGATAGACACAAAAAAAAAACACCCCACAACCCTACCCCTTAAAACACCAATGGACGATTTGCAATGACATTCAGTAGGAAACCTCCCTAAAGGGGACCCATGAAGAGGGGAAACAAAAAACAAATATTCTCTCAGCTCCAACTTGACAATGGCAAGCGCTAGCGAGACAAGAGCAGCAAATTTGAAGAGGCATCGCCGTCTTTCAAATCCACTGTGTGGGAACATTTTGGATTCAGCGTTCAATACGATGAGGGTAAGAAAACCGTAAACAAACACAGTCTGCAAGCATTGCCACTGTCGGCTACTCGAGTGGAAACACTTCTAACACATGTAACTTACGTCACCATCACCCAGCCATATCCCTTGCAGGTGGAGCAAGGAGAGTCCACTCGTTAACGAAAACAACACTCTCGCTGCTGCCTTCCAACAACAATCTGTGACAAATTCTGAAAAAAGATAAAGAAATCACAAAAGGGGCGGGAGAATTCAGAGCCAAAGATAAGCAACCCTTTTCGGCAGTTACTGACTCAGGATTTCGTCACCTGATGAAAAAAATGTAATGAAGAATGTCCCCTCCCGCACACATTTCAGCAGTAAAGTAAATCTCAAACTATGAAACATCACGGAGAGAAATTGAAAACGAAGACAGACACCCCATCTAACTCTCTACACTGATAGATGGACCTCCAGAGCAACTCATAGCTACCTCACTGACAGATCAATTTGTACTAGACTGGGAGAGCTACGTGTTGCAAACTCATCCACTGTATGAGAGTCATACAAGACAAAACTTAAATACATGATACCGAAACCGTACCGTTACCCACAAAATGTGATACATACCGAACCGTGGGCCCACTGTACCGTTGCATCCCTAGTGAACACTGAGTGTGAGAGGAAGAGCTCACTTAACACATACAAACCAGATTATAAATTGTGACAGCGACAGGGGAGAGACTGAAAAGGGTACGTTGAGAGGGATAAAACCTGAAACATTTAGGAAGAGGAACGAGACGTTAATTTATTTTACAGTGCGTATTGCCTGCTTCCCCACAAACACCTTACAGACAAAGGACACGGAAATCGTTTTGTTCACAACTCCTGAGATTACCATTGCCTGTTAGACTTAATCTGTGGCATTTGGCCATATTCTAATCTAATAAACAGAATGCAAAAAAAATACTTGTATAGAATACAGAATCAAAAAAGGTACAAAACAAAGGCCAGTGAAAACAACTTCTCAGACAAACATTTGCATCGCAATGGCTTAGGGCTCTTTTATAAATCCTAGCTATGGTGGGTTTGTATAAAATACATTTCACAGAACATGGTCTTCTTTTAGAATGCCATCAAACAGAATACTTTTCTGCAGAAAATGACCTTATGTACAGTACATTCGGAAAGTACTCAGACCCCTTGACTTGCACATTATGTTACAGCCTTATACTAAAACTGAGTTTTTTAAAGTCCCTCTTCAATTTATAATGACAAAGCAACAGGTTTATATACATTTTAGCAAAGTGATATAATAAATAAAAAAACGTTTATATCACATTTACATACAGTTGAAGTCGAAAGTTTACATACACCTTAGCAAAATACATTTAAACTCAGTTTCACTATTCCTGACCAATAAATCCTAGTAAAAATTCCCTGTCTAAGGTCAGTTAGGATCACCACTTGATTTTAAGAATGATAAAAGTCAGAATAATAGGAGAATTATTTTTTTCAGCTTTTATTTCTTTCATCACATTCCCAGTAGGTCGGAAGTTTACATAGACTCGGTTAGAATTTGGTAGCATTGACCTTTAATAGTTTAACTTGGGTCAAACATTTCAGGTAGCCTTCCACAAGCATCCCACAATAAGTTGTGTGAATGTTGGCCCATTCCTCCTGACAGAGCTGGTGTAACAGTCAGGTTACCTTGCTCATAACACACTTCTTCAGTTCTGCCCACACGTTATCTATAGGATTGAGGTCAGGGCTTTGTGATGACCACTCCAATACCTTGACATGGTTGTCCTTAAGCCATTTTGCCACAACTTTGGAAGTATACTTAGGGTCATTGTATATTGGATATTTCTCCAAAAAGTATGATCTTTGTCCCCATGTGCAGTTGCAGACCGTAGTCTGGCATTTTTATGGCGGTTTTGGAGCAGTGGCTTCTTCCTTGCTGAGCGGCTTCCCAGGTTATGTCGATATAGGACTCGTTTAACTGTGGATATCAGATACTTTTGTACCCGTTTCCTCCAGCATCTTCACAAGGTCCTTTGCTGTTGTTCTGGGATTGATTTAAACTTTCTGCACCAAAGTACGTTCATGTCTAGGAGACAGAACACGCCTCCTTCCTGAGCGGTATGAAGGCCGCATGGGCCCATGGTGTTTATACTTGCGTACTATTGTTTGTACAGATGAACATGGTAGCTTCAGGTGTTTGGAAATTGCTCCAAAGGATGAACCAGACTTGTAGGTCTACAATTTTTTTCTGATGTCTTGGCTGATTTCCCCATGATGTCAAGCAAAGAGGCACCGAGTTTGAAGGTAGGCCTTGAAATGCATCCACAGGTTCATCTCCAATTGGCTCAAATTATGTCAATTAGCCTGTCAGAAGCTTCTAAAGCCATGACACCATTTCCTGGAATTTTCCAAGGTGTTTAAAGGCACAGTAAACTTAGTGTATGTAAAATTCTGACTCACTGAAATTGTGATACAGTGCATAAGTGAAATAACCTGTCTGTAAACAATTGTTGGAAAAGTGACTTGTGTCAAGCACAAAGTAGATGTCCTAACCGACTTGCCAAAACTATAGTTTGTTAACCTCTCTGCGCACGGAACCCGCTAGCGGGCTGAAATTCCACAACATACGGTGATCGCTACACAAATAGTCATATTAAACATTCATGAAAATACAAGTGTCTCACATGTATCTAAAGCCTAGAATCTTGCTAATCCAACTGTGTTGACAGATTTAAAAAAGGATTTACTGCGAAAGAATACGATGCGATTATCTGAGCATAGAGCATACATTTTTTTTAATTAACCAGCACAGGCGTAACATAATCACAAACTGCATTAAAATAGTTTCATCTTCATCTGTTTGCAATTCCAATGCTCATTGTTACACAATGAATGATCTTTTGTTTGATAAAATCCGTTTTTATAGCCTAACACGGAACACTTTGTGAACCGCTTGTGTCGTGAATTCCGTCTCATTCCATTTTTGAAGACACATTCCAGGTAAATAACCCACACAGAACGTGACTTTTCCAGTCATGTTTGGTTTCACTGCAATCAATTGGTCTGTTTGTAACACAATCAAACGTGATGGGCCATTTCGCGGGACGTATTGACTGAAAGAAACCGATTTGAAGACAACAAGTCATGATATCATTGTGCACCAATGATTTGCCCGCTGTTTTGTTGATTGACTGTCTTTTAACCCAATGACCACTGATCGTCTTGAAATCTAGCTGGGTAGATAGCCAATGACCTGAGATAAACGGCAATAGGTCAAGTTCATGTGTTGCAAGACCAACCCATGTAGTAAGCTCCAGCGTAAAGAGAGTCATCCGCTATTGAAGTTTCATAGCGGAAAGAGAAACACATATTACGCACTGCATTGTTTGGTAAACGCGCAGATTCAGCTGTTTATATATATCAATCAGTATGGCGACTAAGTCAGGGAAAGCTAAATCTAAGTCTAGATATACAGATATTACACACCATTTTTGAATAAATTGATTGGGAAAGTGAGACAGATTGTTGTAGGACGATTCATTTAGCGGTGGTGGAATATTTTTTGAAAGGGAGAGGACATCGTTTTGGACTGGTAAGTTCTTATCATGCTAATGCTCTTGTTTGAAATTAATAATATAAAATATTATTTTATTTTAGAAGCAATATATAAACATGTAATGTTATGAAATGTGAGATGCGTGTGACTGCCGCCCCACCCCAACCCATATGAAATAGCCTATTTGAGGCTGTTGAGGGGAGGGCAGGCCCACAACAATGGCCAAAGTGAAATGGAGACAGTAGATACAGCTGGTCTGTTGTAATATAATAAAGACAGTAGATCTAGCTGGTCTGTCATAATATAAAAGAGACAGTAGATCTAGCAGGTCATAATAAGATATTCAACCTTATGTTCCCTGTACCCCATATATATATATATATATATCTGTTTATTATACCTATTGAATAAGGGCTCATATGTGAAACTATTCTAACTGAACATTTTCTTTCACAGTGACACTGACTCCGAATGAGAGTCCTATCCGGTGTCCTGTGTGAATTTAAGCATGCTCTCTCTAATTCTCTCTCTCTGAGGACCTGAGCCCTAGGACCATGCGTCAGGACTACCTGGCATGATGACTCCTTGCTGTCCCCAGTCCACCTGGCCTTGCTGCTGTTCCAGTTTCAACTGTTCTGCCTGCGGCTATGGAACCATAAACTGTTCATTTTTACTCGAGGTGCTGTCCTGTTGCACCCTCTACAACCACTGATCTCCACCCGGCACAGCCAGAAGAGGACTGGCTGGGTTTTTGCCTTTCTAGGGAGTTTTTCCTAGCCACCGTGCTTCTACACCTGCATTGCTTGCTGTTTGGGGTTTTAGGCTGGGGCTATATAAATAGATTTGATTTGTTAGAGGACTGAAAGTGTGTAAATAGTTACCCATACCATTTTGGTAGTTTGTATATAGTTATTTGTTTCAAAATGTATACCTTCACCAATTTGGCCACTTGGGTACATTTGGGCTACTTGTGTGGGACACCTGGGTAGCACACTCATTTTGAAAGTTATCATTCTGAAACTTTATACAAGTACTGTTGCCCTCTTCTATTTTTCACTGAAATTGTCCCCATCATCCTATCTGAATGTTTGTTTTATCTTGTTCATTTTAAAGATGATGATACAACAATAAAAATAAAAAACTTATGTTTTTTTCCATTGTTTTATCTAAACCAGATCTATTGTGTTATATTGTCCTACATTCAATTCACATTTACAGAAACTTCAGAGTGTTTTCTTTCAAAAGGTACCAAGAATATGCATATCATTGGTTCTGTGCCTGAGCTACAGGCTGTTAGATTTGGGTATGTCTTCAGGCAGAAATTGCACAAAGTAGGGGGGAGTTCTAAGAGGTTTAACAAGAAATTTGCGGAGCGGTTGAAAAAACGAGTTAATGACTCCAACCTAAGTGTATGTAAACTTCTGACTTCAATTAAGTATTCAGACCCTTTACTCAGTACTGTTGAAGCACAGTTGGCAGTGATTACAGCCTCAAGTCTTCTTGGGTATGACACTACAATCTTGGCACACCTGTATTTGGAGTTTCTCCCATTCATCTTTGCAGATCCTCTCAAGCGCTGTCAGGTTGGATGGGGAGCATCGCTGCACAGCTATTCTCCCGTCTCTCCAGAGATGTTTGATTGGAATCAAGTCCGGGCTCTGGCTTGGCCACAAGGACAGTCATTGACTTGTCCCAAAGCCACTCCTACGTTGTTGTGGCTGTGTGCTTAGGGTCGTTGTCCTGTCGGAAGGTGAACCTTCGTCCCAGTCGGCAGCCTTGAGCAGGTTCCAATCAAGGATCGCTCTGTTCTTTGCTCCGTTCATCTTCACCTCAATCCCGACTAGGCTCCCAGTCTCTGCAGCTGAAACACAACCCCACAGCATTATGCTGCCACCACCATGCTTCACCAGGGATGGGCCAGGTGTCTTCCAGACGTGAAACTTGGCATTCTGACCAAGGAGGTCAATCTTGGGGGCCTCCCGAGTGGCACAGCGGTCTAAGGCATTAATACAGCCCCGGGTTCGAGCCCAGGCCGGGTCATGTTTTGGAGGACGTATGGCTCTCAACCTGCGCCTCTCCCGAGTCTGTAGGGGAGCTGCAACTATGGGAAAAGACTAACTACCAATTGGATTCCACAAAATTGGTGAGAAAGGGGGGTAATAAAAAAATCCTGGCAGCTGAAAATGTCCCAGTGGCCTGCACACTCACCTGACATGTCACACATTAAGCATGTTTGGGATGCTCTGGATCGACAGTGTTCCAGTTCCAGACAATATTAGCAACCTTTTGGTTACTGGCCCAACGCTCTAACCACTAGGCTACCTGCCACCCCTTGTATTTAAAATTATGGCCTACCCCGACCAAACCCGGATGCTGTGCTCCGCCCTATGGGACTCCAAATCCCAGCCGGGGATTTGGAATGCCTACTAGTTATTTCCTTAATGTTTACAAACAGCCTCATATGTTCTAGATAAAACGTTCTAGAGATATGTCAGCTTTACAAGGAAGCAAACAGCATAATTCTGACAGTCTTGTAGCAAGAGAAATATGCAAAGACTGTAAATTAGACATTGTCATTATGCAAAATTCAGTGCAGCACAAAATTGCCACAGTCAAGTCTGAAAAAAGCTACTCCAGGTCCACTCATCTAGAAAACATTCCATATTGCTAGAAAATAAATATGTAATGTAGATTCAATAAAATGTATGGAATAGCACCTTATCTTGCACCAGGTCTTCATAATATGCATGGCTCTGAGTCATGCAAACATGGAAGATTAGAGACAATCATATTGTATGCTGTGAAATTATTTCATCATGATCTGAACATGTTTGGATCAAAACAGGGACTGTGGGGTTTATATTTCTCTCAGACGTGGATAGCTCAAATAAAACTGTGATAAAGACTAGGCCAACAACTATCAATAAACTGCAAATGTAGCTACAAGCCACAGTTTAAAAACATTGATTTGCCTGGTTTTTCCATACAAAATGCCCCGCATAACAAAAGGAATAAAATTTCTCATAACACAAGGAATAGGATATACAGCTATAATCTTGTTTTGTTTCTCCCATTTCAATACTAAATTACTCTGTAGTAAACATCCTCACAGTAATTGTCTGGGACATGGTGAAATGAGACGGTGTGAATGTCAAAATTATTTTTTGGCATTTATTTTGAGGGATGGACAAGCGTAAACAATATAATCTAGCTACGCAGCTAACCCATATAGTCGTTTAGGCATTTGGGAGCGATGTTAGCAATCGACGCTAGCTAGCAAGCTATATAAACACCGTAGTCAATAACTAGATAGGGTTTTGCTCGCCTCTACCTCCGGCAAATAATTCAATCGAACGCACAACATTCATACGGCTCGCGATAGTTAATTAGCGTCATACCAGAAAACCTAGTTCTTCAATCGCTAAAGTTAGCTAGAGCAAACCCAGAATGTAGGCTAAACCTGCATTTATGGGGTTTTCAGGTACCTTAAAGATGGCTAAATGCATTTACATGTCCTGCTACAACGAGACTGTGTGTAGCAAGTCGCCACGAAGAGGCCTGCCTATTTGTGCAAGCGAATCCTGCAACTTTCAGTTTAGATTCGCTGTAAAAGACCACCGTAGTCCAGTAACAGGAGCTAATCTGGCCCTCCGGTTAACGAATCAACGCCAGGCCTCAATACTATATTTTAAGAGGCGGTGGGCATTCTGTAATAATTTTGCAAGCAAATATTAGAAACATAACTATGAGAATCACATTTCCACCCTAAGGTAAAAATTGTGTCGTGACAAAATGGTGAAACAACCATATTGTTCAACTGACCACGGCGAATAATCCTTTACTTAATTCATTTTCAATAAATTCACTTTTAAATGTTGTGCAGAAAGAAATGTGCAACAAATAATTCGTTAGTAGAATAATGTGGCGTGTATAGTCAGCAACATAACATTGCATTACAACTATAGCTTTACTTACTTTCTCCATTTGTTAGGACACACTGACATCCAATGTAGATAAAAGTAACCAAAACAACCGCTGAAGTCCCAAGCCGCATTGTGACTTCGAGTGTGTTCTCTGTGTGTTTTGAAGATATCCAAAGTTCGTTTAAGAAATCCAATACAAACAAAAAGTTTTCAAAAGGAGAAGATAAATCAAGCTAGCTAGTCCAGTTAGCCCCCTTAAAAAGGGGCCAGGGGTCCAACGTGGTTGTATCTTAATTAACAGCAATATCTTCTCAGCTAACTTTGGGATTTCGGTTCTCCCTGAAAAAAATTACCACTAAATAGCTTGATCGTGTGTTCTGGCGACACATTTGAGAATAAAAATAGTCATTTCCCACAATTGTATGGGATAGTTCACTTTAATGTTTGATTTTTCTTTTTAAAGTATTCCGATTCGAGAAAAAATAAATCCCACACCGCTAACGTTAGCTAAACTAGAAAGTAACTAGCCACGGCCTCATTCCACGATAAACGAGGTCCCACTGTTGAAAGGCACTCAGAGACCGTATTTCCGTATTATAAAGCAATTCTTTAAGATTAATGCTTGATAATTTAGAAATCTGGGTGTCCTCTTCTTTCCAAAAATCCAGCTATGTAGCCGAACTTCTATAGACCCAAGAAGCTAGCTAACCTTGGCTAGCTTGCTGTAATCCACAGGTCGCTGAGTGTTTCATGCACTCCAATGTTGCACTTCTTCGCCGTATCACAGGAAAAACACCTAGTTTTAAAACGTGAGAGGAAAAATGTGAACACATCCCAAGAAATGTGGATACGTGCAGGAAAAACGTGGATAATATTTGAACGACCTTCCTCTGAACTGATTCAGTCGCTACAGCCAGCCCACGACAACATGAAAAACACCCCCCCCCCAAAAAAAAAAAAAATGGATCCAGCGAACATTACGTTTAGCCACTAAACAAATATCCCCCCGCTTCCAGCACATTGCTAAAAACTGTGAGAACTCCCGTCTTCAGATAATCTGGCAAAACAGCTCATATAAACAACGAAGCTTCAAAACCGGCAATTAAATAAATAATTAACCGCTGTCAGAATCAGAAATATGAGGTAAACAAACTTAATGGCATAATAAACTGCTATGTGGGAAAAACTTCGATTACCGTATACAGCACCTCTCAGGTTCCCACCTTTTTTTCTCCATGTCTATCCACCAGTAAACAACTACTACCAGTCAGCTGGGGCAGATAGGGTATGTAGGAAAACACGGACTGGAGTACGGGTGCGCACAACTAGCAATGTGTGGATTGCAGTGTATAGCATTATACAAAACCAACAGTCTAACAAAATTGTGTTAGTATGGAAGCCCATTCTCGACCCCATTTTTCTTTTAAAGGGCGGCTGAATTTCCCGATTTGGCCTCGTTTTAGATTTGGTTCAATGCTAGCGGCCATGACATAGAGATAGATAGAGGATTCATAATGGATATAGATCATTTTAGCATAGACATTGCCATTGAAAGCTTCCACTATACTTCCACAACTTTAAAGTAGTCAACTGGGTGGGGATTCCAATGGATTGTTGCCTCAATGGTGCTGTCAAAGACGCTATAATGTTGCAGATTTAAAGTCCTGTCTATCTCTATGGGCCATGACTGAATTCAAACATGAGTTGGTTGTGGTTTGATGAGGCGTCTCGTCTGTGTGTGTGTGTTCACAGGTGGGAAGAGTTAGACAAATCATTTAGCCAATTAGCTTCTGGTGTGTGACCGAGTCAAAATAGGTTTGACTTTGGATAGCCTGTCTCAGGGGCTAGTTAGGGACCATCAATAATTACACAATGGAAATTAGAAAATATTTTTATGTTGCACACCTTTCAGTTGTTATCATTAAATGCTTTCAATATTTGAATATGAATTTCTACACTTTAAAGTTGGTTTGAAGTTTTTAAGTAATTGAAATTTGGAGCTATTGGAATTTTAACATATTGCCATGTACAATGTGTAATTTACCTATGGTTCCTAACTAGCCCTATAGGTATATCCAAAGTTAACCCAAAGTTACCTCAGGCATTACGATCAGGTCTCATGCAGCTGCACTCTGAGTTTATGATTACATGTGTGCTGCCAACTATGGGCATGTGGACAGGTTTGAAACAAACCAATACGCACAATAGGGAGGTGATATCACACAGTCAAAGTCCTGCAATAAGAGCTATGATGCTAATATGTGTGTAATCTCTAAACAGTTGTGTTCTGTGGGTGTCACTGAATACACTGATACCCCCTTTCAATTATCCACAATCCATAGGTAAGGCTGTACAGTGCATGGCTACCTCAATTACCTCGTACCCCTGCACATCTCTCAGTACTGGTACTCCCTGTATATTGATAGCCATGTTAATTTCTACTCTCTATATGTAGCCATGTTATTTTGACTATTTATTTGTTATTCCCTGTATTTATTACTTGTGTCACTATTTCAATGTTTTATTTTATTTGTTATTTAATCTCTAATTCTGCATTGTTGAAAATGGACCCGTAAGTAAGCATTTCACTGTTAGTCTACACCTGTTGTCTACGAAGCATGTGACAAATACAATTTTATTTGAATATGAACGTCAGTATGCACAGTTGGCTGAATGGGGAGGTGATTTCCCACAGTCAAAGTTCCGCAATAAGAGCTATGATGCTAATATTTGTTTAGACTTTTATCAGTTGTGCTCTATGGGTGTCACTGAGTAGACCATTTCATTGATCCACAATCCATTTGTAAGGCTGCACAGTGCAATATTTATGTCCAATACACATAGTAATTTCACTGGTAAACTTAAGTTGGCTCATTTCACTGTGGTTTCGGAGACTGGCAATATGAACTACGGCCCTAATATTTGTGTAATCTCTTCACAGTTGTCTTCTGTGGGTGTCACTGAGTAGACTGATACCCCATTTAATGTATCTACAATTCATAGGTCAGGCTGTACAGTGAAATATAAGTATGTCCCCAATGCAATTCTGAAGTGTAAAACATCCACAGTGCGATTTCAACATTTGTCAAATTAACAAATTATTGTATTTGTTCCATTTATATAAAAACATTCCAACCTTCTATACTATTATTTAGTCCAAATATGTAATGACTCCTCAATATGAAAACATTTTCATCACTTTCAATGAGGGCCTTTTATTTTGAAGGCCAACTGCAAATTCCACTATTGTGGCTAATCCTTATTGTGACTAGCTTCACAAAGGTTCTCTCTGTCTCCTCTGCCTCCTCCTGCATGCATTGTAGACTGCCTCAGCAGTACTCTCTGTAAAGCAAAGTTATGATGAGAACTTAGTAGCCTATTTTTTTCTCCTGCTGAGGTCAAGCTCTGTTTAACGTTTGCTTCTTACTTCATCCTTCTAGCTAGCTAGCTGGCTAACACTAGCCAGAGCCCTTTAACATTACTGCAATACTAAAATAAGTCTCTACCGGTAGCTAGCCAACTGACTGACTGACTGACCTATCCATAAGTGACTATTTACCAGTCGTGCACTCATCCTCCAAAAGCAGTGGTCTAAGTACTATAAAAAAAAGTAAAATACTTTAAAGTACTACTAAAGTCGTTTTTGGGGGCATCTGTACTTTACTATTTATATTTCTGATAACTTTTACTTTCATTCCACTACATTCCTAAATAAAATGTGTACGTTTTACTCCCATACATTTTCCCTGACACCCAAAGGTACTAGTTACATTTCGAATACTCAGGCAGGAGTCCAGCAATATGGTTCAATTCACATACAGTGGGGCAAAAAAGTATTTAGTCAGCCACCAATTGTGCAAGTTCTCCCACTTAAAAAGATGAGAGAGGCCTGTAATTTTCATCATAGGTACACTTCAACTATGACAGACAAAATGAGAAAAACAATCCAGAAAATCACATTGTAGGATTTTTAATGAATTGATTTGCAAATTATGGTGGAAAATAAGTATCTGGTCAATAACCCTTTGTTGGCAATGACAGAGGTCAAACGTTTTCTGTAAGTCTTCACAAGGTTTTCACACACTGTTGCTGGTATTTTGGCCCATTCCTCCATGCAGATCTCCTCTAGAGCAGTGATGTTTTGGGGCTGTTGCTGGGCAACTCGGACTTTCAACTCCCTCCAAAGATTTTCTATGGGGTTAAGATCTGGAGACTGGCTAGGCCACTCCAGGACCTTCAAATGCTTCTTACGAAGCCACTCCTTCGTTGCCCGGGCGGTGTGTTTGGGATCATTGTCATGCTGAAAGACCCAGCCACGTTTCATCTTCAATGCCCTTGTTGATGGAAGGAGGTTTTCACTCAAAATCTCACAATACATGGCCCCATTCATTCTTTCCTTTACACGGATCAGTCGTCCTGGTCCCTTTGCAGAAAAACAGCCCCAAAGCATGATGTTTCCACCCCCATGCTTCACAGTAGGTATGGTGTTCTTTGGATGCAACTCAGCATTCTTTGTCCTCCAAACACGACGAGTTGAGTTTTTACCAAGAAGTTCTATTTTGGTTTAATCTGACCATATGACATACTCCCAATCTTCTTCTGGATCATCCAAATGCTCTCTAGCAAACTTCAGACGGACATGGACATGTACTGGCTTAACCTCTCTGGGATATGTGGGACACCTGGCCAAGAGCCAGTGAAAATGCAGATCTCCAAATTCAAATAAATTACTATAAAAATCAAACTTTCATGAAATCACACACGCAAGATAGCAAATTAAAGCTATACTTGTTGTGAATCCAGCCAACATGTCAGATTTCAAAAAGGCTTTTTGGCGAAAAGGATAGCACCATAGTAAACAAAGAGAGAGAAGCATATTTCAATCCTGCAGGCGCGACACAGAACGCAGAAATAAAAATATAATTGTTACAGGGGCTGAGTCACTGGCTTACTGGGGCTCTCTCATGCCGTCCCTGGGGGGGGTGCGTCACCTGAGTGGGTTGATTCACTGTTGTGGTCAGCCTGTCTGGGTTGGCGCCCCCTTGGGTTGTGCCGTGGCGGAGATCTTTGTGGGCTATACTCAGCCTTGTCTCAGGATGGTAAGTTGGTGGTTGAAGATATCCCTCTAGTGGTGTGGGGGCTGTGCTTTGGCAAAGTGGGTGGGGTTATATCCTTCCTGTTTGGCCCTGTCCGGGGGTGTCCTCGGATGGGGCCACAGTGTCTCCTGACCCCTCCTGTCTCAGCCTCCAGTATTTATGCTGCAGTAGTTTATGTGTCGGGGGGCTAGGGTCAGTTTGTTATATCTGGAGTACTTCTCCTGTCCTATTCGGTGTCCTGTGTGAATCTAAGTGTGCGTTCTCTAATTCTCTCCTTCTCTCTCTCGGAGGACCTGAGCCCTAGGACCATGCCCCAGGACTACCTGACATGATGACTCCTTGCTGTCCCCAGTCCACCTGGCCATGCTGCTGCTCCAGTTTCAACTGGCCTGGGCCCTAGGACCATGTCCCAGGACTACCTGACATGATGACTCCTTGCTGTCCCCAGTCCACCTGGCCATGCTGCTGCTCCAGTTTCAACTGTTCTGCCTTACTATTATTCGACCATGCTGGTCATTTATGAACATTTGAACATCTTGGCCACGTTCTGTTATAATCTCCACCCGGCACAGCCAGAAGAGGACTGGCCACCCCACATATGCTCTCTCTAATTCTCTCTTTCTTTCTCTCTCTCGGAGGACCTGAGCCCTAGGACCGTGCCCCAGTACTACCTGACATGATGACTCCTTGCTGTCCCCAGTCCACCTGACTGTGCTGCTGCTCCAGTTTAAACTGTTCTGCCTTATTATTATTCGACCATGCTGGTCATTTATGAACATTTGAACATCTTGGCCATGTTCTGTTATAATCTCTACCCGGCACAGCCAGAAGAGGACTGGCCACCCCACATAGCCTGGTTCCTCTCTAGGTTTCTTCCTAGGTTTTGGCCTTTCTAGGGAGTTTTTCCTAGCCACCGTGCTTTTACACCTGCATTGCTTGCTGTTTGGGGTTTTAGGCTGGGTTTCTGTACAGCACTTTGAGATATCAGCTGATGTACGAAGGGCTATATAAATAAATTTGATTTGATTTAATTAATGACTTACCTTTGACGAGCTTCTTTTGTTGGCACTCCAATATGTCCCATAAACATCACAAATGGTCCTTTTGTTCGATTAATTCCGTCGATATATATCCAAAATGTCCATTTATTTGGCGCGTTTGAGCCAGGAAAACACCGGTTCCAACTTGCGCAACATGACTACAAATATCTCAAAAGTTACCTGTAAACTTTGCCAAAACATTTCAAACTACTTTTGTAATACAACTTTAGGTACTTTTTAACGTAATTAATCGATAAAATTGAAGACGGGATGATCTGTGTTCAATACAGGAGGAAAACAAACTGTAGCTAGCTTTCTGGTCAAGCGCCTCTATCTAACAGTACACTTCAAGTTACCCTCGTTCAATATGGCCGTACTTCTTCATTACAAAAAGGAAAAACCTCATCCAATTTACAATGACTGTTGACATCCAGTGGAAGCGATAGGAACTGCAAGAAGGTCCCTTAGAAATCTGGATTCCCAATGAAAACCATTGAAAAGAGAGTGACCTAAAAAAAAAAAATCTGAATGGTTTGGCCTCGGGGTTTCGCCTGCTAAATAAGTTCTGTTATACTCACAGACATGATTCAAACAGTTTTAGAAACTTCAGAGTGTTTTCTATCCAAATCTACTAATAATATGCATATCTTCTGGGGATGAGTAGCAGGCAGTTGAATTTGGGCATGCATTTCATCCGGACGTGAAAATACTGCCCCCTGTCACCAAGAAGTTAATATTAGATTTCGTGCACCAGCTGTTGTTTACAAATATACACAGACCGCCACCCCTTGTCTTATCGGAGGCAGCTGTTCTATCTTGCCGATGCAGCATAAACCCTGCCAGCTGTATGTTATCCATGTCATCGTTCAGCCACGACTCGGTGAAACATAAGATATTACAGTTTTTAATGTCTAGTTGGTAGGCTATTCGTGATCGTAGCTCGCCTATTTTGTTATCCAATGATTGTACGTTGGCTAATAGGACTGAAGGTAGAGGCAGATTACCCACTCGCCGTCGGATCCTTACAAGGCACCCCAACCTACGTCCCCGATATCTGTCTCTTTCTCCTGCCAATGATGGGGATGTGGACCTTGTTGGGTGTCTGAAGTAAATCCTTCACATCTAACTCGTTAAAAAAATCTTTGTCCAGTGTGAGGTGAGTAATCGTTGTCCTGATATCTAGAATCTCTTTTCAGTCATAAGAGACGGTGGCAGAAACATTATGTACAAAATAACTTACAAATAGCAGTAGACATACTTGGTATTCATTAAACAAAATATATAAATGAGCTCTCCACAATGTATTTTAATAGAAAACTTGTAAAAAATAGACAAGATCCTGCAACCATGGAGCAGTAACTCCTTAGTCATATCTCAGTTTACCCACTTACTTATGGCGCTGCCTACTCCTGATGATTCGTTTTTCAAATCATATGAGCCACAAATACAGTGAGGAGAGCAAGTATTTGATACACTGCCAATTTTGCAGGTTTTCCTACTTACAAAGCACATAGAGGTCTGTCATTTTTATCATATGTATACTTCAACTGTGAGAGACGGAATCTAAAACAAAAATCCAGAAAATCACATTGTATGATTTTTAAGTAATTTATTTGCAATTTATTAAGTAATTTCTTCCCGGTCGGCCGCAACCGGGAGGTCCGTGGGGCGAAGCACAATTGGCCTAGCGTCGTCCGGGTTAGGGAGGGTTTGGCCGGTAGGGATATCCTTGTCTCATCGCGCACCAGCGACTCCTGTGGCGGGCCGGGCGCAGTGCACGCTAACCAAGGTCGCCAGGTAAAGAAGGATTAAGCCTTGAGACCGACCAATTATGATTTTTCAATGCCTACATCGATTATTGGAAGAACAAAATAAGCTGATACGTATTAAATCGCCCAATTTAAAAAATAAAAAAATATTTATGTATACATACAAATATACACATACATACATATACATATATATATATATATATATATATACATACATATATATATATATATATATATATATATATATATATATATATATATATATACACACATACAGTGGGGCAAAAAAGTATTTAGTCAGCCACCAATTGTGCAAGTTCTCCCACTTAAAAAGATGAGATTGGCCTGTAATTTTCATCATAGGTACACTTCAACTATGACAGACAAAATGAGAAAAAAAAATCCAGAAAATCACATTGTAGGATTTTTAATGAATTTATTTGCAAATTGCAAATTGCTGTTCATGGTTAGGTACATTGGTGCAACCGTTGTATTTTTTTCACAAATGCGCTGTTGTTAAATCATCACCCGTGTGGCAAAGTTGAAGTAGGCTGTTATTCGATGTTAAATGAAGGCACCGCATTGATTATATGCAACGCAGGACAAGCTAGTTAAAATAGTAATATTGTCAACCATGTGTAGTTAACTCGTGATTATGTGAAGATTGATTGTTTTTTATAAGATAAGTTTCATGCTAGCTAGCAACTTACCTTGGCTCCATGCAGCCACAAGGTCCTTTTGACACTGCACTCGCATAACAGGTGGTCAGCCTGCCACGCAGTCTCCTCGTGGATTGCAATGTAGTCGGCGTCCAAAAATACGGATTACTGATTGTTATGAAAACTTGAAATCGGCCCTAATTAAATCGGCCATGCCGATCAATCGGTTGCCCTCTACTTGAGACAACTGAGACATGGATTGTATGTGTGTGCCATTGAGGGTGAATGGGCAAGACAAAAAAAAATGTAAGTGCCTTTGAACAGGGTATGGTAGTAGGTGCCAGGCGCACCGGTTTCTGTCAAGAACTGCAACGCTACTGGGTTTTTTCACGCTCAACAGTTTCCGTGTCTATCAATAATGGTTCACCACCCAAAGGATATCCAGCCAACTCAACACAACTGTGGGAAACATTGGAGTCAACATGGGCCAGCATCCCTGTGGAACTCTTTCGACACCTTGTCCATGCCCCGATGAATTGAGACTGTTGAGGGCAATAGGGGATGCAACTCAATAGTAGGAAGGTGTTCCTAATGTTTGGTATACTCAGTGAAAATCACACAGAGTACCAGACTCGCATGCATTTTCTTTTCAAACTCCTTTCATGCCAGTCATTTCAAAGGAAGAGATTAGAGAAGGAAGGCATTTATATGTGATAGTCCATACTGTACAGAGCCCAGAGTAAGATTAATGCTCCACTAAATGTACTCCATAACCACCTTCACCACACCTCAGAGGGCTCTGCAAAGAGATTGTGGTGCTTGCTAGTATTAAAGGGAAAGAGGGACACCTCGTGAGTTGCACAACTGAATAAATTCACCCAAAATGTATCTTCCGCTTTTAAGAGGTGCGGGGGAGACCAAGAGACAAAACTAGATGACCATTAAACACGGCTCACTTACATACTCTACTGGAATACAATTAAGTGCTGTTTGTTGGTGTGGGTCCCCGATATGCGATTATACAGGGGTCAAACACACCTCCATATGGCCCCAGTACCATATGACCTTGATGACACTGTCGGTGACGTTTGGTTGATAAAAATCCAGCCTAGAGCCGAGCTCACCCAGGTTGGACTTTAATGGCCGCGTTGCGAACGTCTTTCCTCCCCCCGTCAGGACAGTAGGCGAGAACAGTTCCCCCTGGTGCCAGGACACACACACTGCTGCCAGACTCAGACTTACACTGCTTCCCCCCCACATACTGCAGGTAGGAACGAGGGTTACTGAAGGAGAGATAGAAACAGGGGGGGGGGGATAATGAACCTTACAAGTGACTGAATAAGTGCAAAAGCATATTTGAAAGAAGTGAAGACACACATACACACACACACACCTGGATAAATTAGATCCCTCTGGAATGATGGCCGGTGATGCCGCCGTTCCAAACTTGGAGTAATCAACAGAGGCTGGAGAAGAGCGGGGTAGAGGAGGAAGGTCGGAGAAACTGGAACAGACCCTAGAAAAAAGGAGGAAATTGTAATTTAGGAGACAATCAGATATAAAGGAACCCTGTCTACAAACAACCTATAGCCCGACACCCTAGAAGGCATGTGTGAAGATCTGAAAATACAAAATTCCCTCTGGACAGGGACAGGGACAAAAAATGGCTATTGTCCATACCTCCTTCCCTCCATCGATGCAGTTGCCACTCTCCTTGTGGCCAGAGAGAGGCAGGGAAGGGTCCATAACAGAGTGGGAGTTGACCCACACTGAACCCACAGACAGGCTGGGGAGAGAGGTCGAGGAAGGGTTAATAAGGTGTGTGTGTGTTATATCTCATAGTCCATTATTCATCAGGTGGGTTCTGGGTGATAGGAATTATCAATCTAATGCAGAGAGGATACACCACACAAAATGTTTTCAGTCGTGGTGACTTGAGATTAATATTGGGAGATCAAGATAGTGTGTGTGTGTGTAAGTGTAAGTAAGTATGGGTGCATTTGTGTGCGTGTGTCCCTTGTACCTCTTGGCAGCCTCCAGGGCCAGAGTTAGGTCTTCAGTCCAGAGAGAGGCAGCCTGGCCGTGAGGGCTGTGGTTCCCTGACAAGACAGATAGACAGATGGAGTTGGATAGATGTGAGTGTTTCATTAGTGTGAGTGTGGTTTGGTCATATAAATAGTATGGTGTGGTCCTCCTTACCCAGAGTGACGCCCTCCCCGTGGCTCCTGAAGGAGAGGAGGGGTAGCAGAGGGCCGGGGGATGGGGTCACCACACAGGTGCAGGAGGGGGCTACTCCACACAGCACCGTGGGGGGATAGGCAGTACTGGAGGAGGGCGGGGGACACGGCTGGATCAGCTAATTTACAAGCATTTATTGAAAAAAAGGTACTTTTTATTAATTGTGCTCAACACCACATCTAACAAAATGGTGGTACAAAACAAAGAAGACGCAAATTACAAAAATAAAGAGGAAATAATTCATATAGTGAAGAGATGGAATTCCGAGAAGCAGTATTTGGAACTTGGATTGGATTTACTGCCTTCAGGTCTTTTTGAAATGTCATGATTATTTTGCCCACTGCAGTGCTTGTGCAAAATGCCTATGCGGTATTGAGTGACTGATGCCCCCCACCTGTGCTAAGGGCTATACGCTATGAAAGTGACACGCCATTTACCAGGAAGTAGCCTTGTAGTTTACTAAATGCTGTAGGCTTTTTGAATGGTCTTCAAGTCAAATATTTCATAAAAGGCATCTGGAGAAGTTCCTCCACAAAACACTAATATAATTGTATATGTTAAAATGACCGTGTTTTCACACGTTATGATATAATCGTCAAGCCCATAAAGTAAAGAGGAAGGGGCAGTTACTTCACAGGTTATAGTTTGCACACTGAGTGTACAAAACATTAGGAACACTTGCGCTTTCCATGACAGACTGACCAGGCGAATCCAGGTGAAAGCTATGATCCCTTATTGATGTCACCTGTTAATTCCTCTTCCTCTGATTGAAGTGGATTTAAGAGGAAGAGACAGGTTAAAGAAGCATTTTTCAGCCTTGAGACAATTGAAACATGGATTTTGTATGTGTGCTATTGTGTATGTGTGAACTGCAACACTGCTGGGTTTTTCAACATTCTTCTGTGTATCAATAATGGTCCACCACCCAAAGGACATCCAGCCAACTTGACACAACTATGGGAAGCATTGGAGTCAACATGGGCCCGAATCCTTGTGGAACACTTGACACCTTGTAGAGTCCGACACCCAACAACTTGAGGCTGTTCTAAGGGCAAAAGGGGGTGCAACTCAAAATTAGAAAGGTGTTCCTAATGTTTTGTACACTCAGTGTATGTGGTAGCCTAGCGGTTAAGCATCGGGCCAGTAACCCGAAAGGGCCCTCGTTTGAATCCCCAAGCCGACAAGGTGAAACACCTGTCGATGTCCCCTTGAGCAAGGCACTTAACCCCAATTGCTCATGTAAGTCGCTCTAGATAAATGACTTCTAAATTACTAAAATGTTAAATGTAAATGTAGTGACTGACCGTGGCCCCCTGCTGTTGGGCCTCCTGTACTGCAGCGTCCACCAGCCTTCGGTCCCCCTCGGCCAGGAGAGGAACACTCTTCATCCCAGCCATCCGAACCTTCAGACGGGCTACAACACTGTCCCACACTGACTCCTGGACACACAGCATCCACTGGCAATGAGGAGGGAGGGTGAGAAAGAGAGACCGAAATGAAGATGGAGAGGGGGGAGAAGGCAGGTTATTTCATTAGTCTACTGTTCAGATAAGTCATATATAGGCCTATATAGTCAGTGTGAGAAGGCTTTAAAATGTGTATATTTTTGTGTTAGTTTATAGAGCGAGGGAGAGGTAGAGATCGGTCATACTGTACAATACTGACCACCTTTGGCCATCTTATTCTTTCACTGGAATCTTTTGACTCACTGATTTGGCTTCAAAAAGCAACTGACAAAAGAAAGACATCTGTTTCTCCTCTCTGGTCTTCTTAAAGGCGGTCTCTATCACTCCATCCACGGCGCTGTCGATATCGGCAGACTCAAAGATGATGAAGGGACAGGTGGCTCCGAGGGAGAGGGAGAGAGAGAGACGGGAACACCCATGCCTGCACAGAATCTCTCCATCCTGAAAAAGAAGGAAAGAAGAGATTGGAGGAAAGGTTTTAGTTAGTGTGAGAGAGAAAACGAGGAAGTTCACAATCCAAAGCACACACGATTGTCGTGGGACAACTGTCAATTCACTGCTGCGCCAACAGAAAATGTTCACTTCACACAGCTAATTACGGTCCCATTACATTTACATAGAATCCTGGTCATTTAGCAGACACTCTTATCCAGAGCGACTTACAGTCAGTCAGTGGTTTCAACGAGGGTAGAAAAAACAACCGCATACCACAGTCATAGCAAGTAAAAACATTCCTCAATAAAGAAGCTATCAGAAAAAAATTGTGCTAGTAAGAAGAGACAAGTGTTAGTGCAAGAAGATGCACGTGAAAAATACATCAAAAAGGAAGCATAACCCCTATTGACAAAAAAAAAATTGGTCTGAGTGTGTGCCCACCTTTTTGTTGCCACTGTAAGTGACATAGCTGACGTGGGGGTTTTGAGCCACTTTAGAACCCAGTGACAATAAGAGAACAGGGGGCGCTGTCCCCACGCCAGGGATCGCAACCACTGTGTTGCCTGGGAAACAGAAACGCTAGGGTCATAAAAGGTAGAGTAAATCTTTACCTTCCGGAAGGGTATCTTTGTCAGGGTAGAATGTGACCGGGTCCGTTTTGAAACTGTTTGTTTTCATGACTTTTTAGGAAATTAACCTTTGGTCATGTTGATTAGATAGCCTGGATTTTTAACTGTGTGTGGGATTTATTTATTTATTTACACACACACACACACCTCAGCAAAAAAAGAAACGTCCCTCTTGTCTTTCAAAGATAATTCGTAAAAATCCAAATAACTTCACAGATGTTCATTGTAAAGGGATTAAACACTGTTTCCCAGACTGAGCTTTTCAGACTGAGCTTGTTGTCATTACAGGCAATCTTAACGCTGTGCGTTACAGGGAAGACATCCTCCTCCCTCATGTGGTACCCTTCCTGCAGGCTCATTCTGACATGACCCTCCAGCATGACAATGCCACCAGCCATACTGCTCGTTCTGTGCGTGATTTCCTACAAGACAGGAATGTCAGTGTTCTGCCATGGCCAGCGAAGAGCCCGGATCCTGTTGGATCGGAGGGTGAGGGCTAGGGCCATTCCCCCCAGAAAATACTTGTCTCAGTTGTTAAATCTTGTTATGTTCATAGAAATATTTACACATAAGTTGGCTGAAAATAAACGCAGTTGACAGTGAGAGGACATTTCTTTTTTTTGTCAATTGCCTTTTGGTAGGCTGTCTTTGAAAATAAGAATTTGTTTAACTAGGCAAGTCAGTTATGAACAAATTCTTATTTACAATGACGGCCTACCAAAAGGCAAAAGGCCGGACAGGGCCTGGGATAAAATAAAAAAACAAAATAAATATAGGACAAAACACACATCACAACAAGAGAGACAACACTACATAAAGAGAGACCTAAGACAACAACATAGCAAGGCAGCAACACATGACAACACAACACAGAAGCAGCATAAAGCATGGTACAGACATTATTGGGCACAGATAACAGCCCGTGCTTTGAGAGAGCGTAAGTGTACCAGGGAGAAGATTTGGGGAAAGACACTAGGCGTGGATGGAATTATGCCAAGCCTGTCCGACCACAAACTCATCACCTTCACCCTACCTATTCCTCTGCCCACTCAGCACAAGAAACACTCTATTCAGTTTAGGAGTCTTAAAACTATAAAACACAGGCCATCTTACTGAATCCATCTCCAACTTGCCAGTTACTGGCTCTGTGGCTCAATACCACACTGCCTTGGCTTCCATACTCGATGAAGTTGCTCCTTTGAAAATGTGCCTAGTGTCTTTCCCCAAATCTTCTCCCTGGTACACTTACGCTCTCTCAAAGCAACTGGCCTTCATCTTGAACTGTACATGTGCAGATGTTTGAGCAACATCAGAAAGGCAAAAAAAGAAAGGCCTTAAAGCTCAGACATCAAACTACTCCCAACTGATCAGCAACGGCAGTGGAAACTCTTGGGTGCCGTCTTCTACTGTGAGCAAGCTCCTCCAGCCTTAGCCTCCCCAGAACGATGCAATCAATATCTGTGCCTCTTCCAAAGCAAAATTGAAAACATTAATAACACCATCCTGTCCTCTCCAGCCGCTGTAGTTGATCTAGCCAGTCCTCTGCTCCCTGAGTCAAGGTTCTCCACCTTCACTGCAGCTGACATAACCAAGCTGGTTAGAACAATGAGGACCACCACTTGCTCACTTGACTCACCTCCCTTGTAAAGACCTGCTTACCTGCACTGGAGCCTTTCTTCACGGAAATCATCAACAAGTCCCTCACCACTGGCTGTGTCCCTCTTCAGCTCAAACTTGCTGCAGTCTTAACAGTACTTAAAAAGCCTGGATCTGACCCTGACAACCTCCAGAACTACAGGCCCATCTCCAACCTGCCATTTCTGAGTAAGCTTCTTGAACATGCTGTGTCTAGCAAACTTCAACGGCCACTCATAACCTTCTCGAGCCCTTCCAGTAGAGTATCAGAGCTACACAGCACAGAGACTGCACCTTGGTAAGGGTTGCCAATGACCTCATGAATGCTGACTCTGGGGCTGCCAGCATCCTCATAGTGCTGGACCTCAGTGCAGCTTTCAAGTCACTGTCAGGGCTGGAGAGTCTCTGGCCTCGTTTAAGGCACATGCTAAAGACTGAGCTGTTCAGAAAGGCTTTCAAGGACCTATGTTAATTCCGTTCTCCTGACGACACCTGCACATAGCTTTGATTGTTGTCTGCTTACAATGTTCTGTGTTTTGGATAGTTGTTATCATAATTTATATATATATAATTTTCGAGAAACACTTTAAATTAAGTATTATTATGAGTGTGTATTTCAGTCAACCCTAGAGCGAGTTGAAAAGATGTAGTGTGTATCAGTGAACCATAGACAGAGGTAAAGGTGTGTATCAGTGAACCATAGACAGAGGTAAAGGTGTGTATCAGTGAACCATAGACAGAGGTAAAGATGTGTATCAGTGAACCATAGACAGAGGTAAAGGTGTGTATCAGTGAACCATAGACAGAGGTAAAGGTGTGTATCAGTGAACCATAGACAGAGGTAAAGGTGTGTATCAGTGAACCATAGACAGAGGTAAAGGTGTGTGTCAGTGAACCATAGACAGAGGTAAAGGTGTGTGTCAGTGAACCATAGACAGAGGTAAAGGTGTGTATCAGTGAACCATAGACAGAGGTAAAGGTGTGTATCAGTGAACCATAGACAGAGGTAAAGGTGTGTATCAGTGAACCATAGACAGAGGTAAAGGTGTGTATCAGTGAACCATAGACAGAGGTAAAGGTGTGTATCAGTGAACCATAGACAGAGGTAAAGATGTGTATCAGTGAACCATAGACAGAGGTAAAGGTGTGTGTCAGTGAACCATAGACAGAGGTAAAGGTGTGTATCAGTGAACCATAGACAGAGGTAAAGGAGTACAGAGTGTAGCTACCTGAGTAGAGTCTTGGCTCTGAGATGACAGGGGAGAGCACTCCAGGCCTTGAAGCCACTGGCCCCAGAGGACACAGAGAGGGACACATCCTCATTCACAGCACACACAGTACTATACACAGTACCACCTAAGGAGGGAGAGGGAGAGAAATATGTCAAAATAGTATTATATTGATGAACAAGGCATTTAAAATATAACAAGAAAACAGTGGCTAGTGGAGGAAGAAAGAGATAGACAGAACAATAAAATTAAACTGAGGGGATAGCTCCCCAGTAGGTTCTCTTTTTACCTGAAGAATCAGTCACATTGCATGTCTGTCTGTCTGCACGGCGAACAAACTTTCCATCAATGAACAAGCCGAGAGCACGAGACTGAGGCTCAAGCCAAGCCTGAGAAAAGGAGACAAAGATCGAGTTTACATATACACTACTGTTCAAATTTCGGGGTCTGTTTCTCTAGTTTGAGAAACAGACACCTCACAAGTCCTCAACTGGAAGTTAGTATCCGCAAAACACCAGTCTCAACAGCGAAGAGCCGACTCTGGGATGACTTCCTCTGTCCAGTGTCTGTGTTCTTTTGCCCATCTTAATCTTTCTTTTTATTGGCCAGTCTGAGACGTGGCTTTTTCTTTGCAACTCTGCCTAGAAGGCCAGCATCCCGGAGTCGCCTCTTCACTGTTGACATTGGTGTTTTGTGGGTACTATTTAATGAAGCTGCCAATTGAAGTCTTGTGAGGCATCTGTTTATCAAAGTAGAGACTAATGTACTTGTCCTCTTGCTCAGTTGTGCATTAGGGCCTCCCATTCTTTCTAATCTGGTTAGAGCCAGTTTGAGCTGTTCTGTGAAGGGAGTAGTACACAGCTTTGTACAGTTGAAGTCGGAAGTTTACACACAGTTAGGTTGGAGTCATTAAAACTTGTTTTTCAACCATTCCACATATTTCTTGCTTACAAACTATAGTTTTGGCAAGTTGGTAAGAACATTCCTTTATATGACACAAGTACATTTTCCAACAATTGTTTACAGTCAGATTATTTCACAATTCCAGTGGGTCATAAGTTTACACACACTATTGTTTACTGAAACTGGGCCTGAAGAGACTGACAAGCATTCCACCGAGCATGGTTTTGGTATTGACACAAATCAAGAGACAGCTGACTTAACTCAGAACAAGTATTTCAAAATCAAATTTTATTGGTCACATACACATATTTAGCAGATGTCATCATGGGTGTAGCAAAATGTTTGTGTTCCTAGCTCCAACAGTGCAGTAGTATCTAATAATACATACAAATCTCAAAGTAAAATAATGGAATTAAGAAATATATAAAATATTAGGACAAGCAATGTCGGAGTGCCATTGACTAATATACAGTAGAATACAGTATATACACATATGAAATAAGTAAAACAAAATGCAAACATTAATTTGACCAGTGTTCCAATATTAAAGTGACCAGTGATTCCATGTCTGTGTACATAGGTCAGCAGCCTCTAAACTGCAGGGTTAAGTAACCAGGTGGTAGCCGGCTAGCGACAGTGACTAAATTCAGTGAAGGGTACTGGGTGGAGGCCAGCTAGTGATGGGTATTTGACAGTCTGATGGCCTGTTTTTCAATTATCATTTTTTAAATTTTTTTCACCTTTATTTAACCAGGTAGGCTAGTTGAGAACAAGTTCTCATTTGCAACTGCGACCTGGCCAAGATAAAGCATAGCAGTGTGAGCAGACAACACAGAGTTACACATGGAGTAAACAATTAACAAGTCAATAACAAAAAAGGAAGAAAAAAAGGGGAGTCTATATACATTGTGTGCAAAAGGCATGAGGTAGGCGAATAATTACAATTTTGCAGATTAACACTGGAGTGATAAATGATCAGATGGTCATGTACAGGTAGAGATATTGGTGTGCAAAAGAGCAGAAAAGTAAATAAATAAAAACAGTATGGGGATGAGGTAGGTAAAAATGGGTGGGCTATTTGCCGATAGACTATGTACAGCTGCAGCGATCGGTTAGCTGCTCAGATAGCAGATGTTTGAAGTTGGTGAGGGAGATAAAAGTCTCCAACTTCAGCGATTTTTGCAATTCGTTCTCGGTCCCAGCTCTGACAAAGACACATTTCAGATGTCTGCTGAGCTTCAAAGGCCAATTGAGTCAGCAGAGGTTTCAGAACCATTCAAAATGCTTCCTGAGAACACGTGTGACTGAACAACCTGTTGAATCCAATTATGAACCCTGCCTAAAAATGCCAGGGAAAGGATTGATCTATCCAATGGTTCTCAGGAAGTACTCAAGGTTCCTACTGAACCCAAGCAAGCAACTACTTGAATTACCAAGTGGATCAGGATAAGGGATTGAAGAGTGAGCCTTTTCTAAGCAGATGTTTTAAATGCCCGCTGAACTTCTGCAACAGATTGAGGCATCACCTGCGAACCAGCAGTGCATGGAGCCATCAACAAAGCCCCTGGACGTGTTCAAGCTGACTCATCTGAGCACCAATAAGTACCAGGGCAATGGATTGAATCCTCCGACAGACCAAGCCACCTCCAAACTCCGGGCAAATGTTTGAGGTGTCCACTGAGCAAATGCCACAGGTTAAGCCATTCACAGAGTCTGACAGTGTTCAAGGTACCACTACCACCTAGGAAGAGGAGTCCTCTCTCTTCTGAACCCCTGCGAAGCATTCTGCAATTGTGTGAACTTGAAAGAAACACTGACCTGTTTTTTTAGTTCAAATCTTTGAGGTGTCAACTGAGGAAAAAAACCCAGGCTGGGCCATCCACGAAGCTCAGGACAAAGTTTACCCTCCAACGTAAACAAATGATAGAATGGCCTACTAGACCACAACACAGTCTTTAGATTTTTAAAATGTATTATTTCTTACACTGTTACCCCAGGAAATCTTAAGTCTTATTACATACAGCCGGGAGAAACTATTGGATATAAGAGCAACGTCAACTTACCAACATTATGACCAGGAATACGACTTTCCCGAAGCGGATGCTCTGTTTGGTCCCCCACCCAGGACAATGGATCGGATCCCAGCAGGCGACCCAAAACAACGGCGCCACAGAAGGGGCAGACAGAGAGGTCTTCTGGCCAGGCTCCGTTGACGGGCACCTCGCCCACCTCTCCCGAGTATACTACTTGCCAATGTCCAGTCTCTTGACAAGGTAGACGAAATCCAAGCAAGGGTTGCCTTCCAGAGACACATCAGAGATTGTAACATTCTCTGTTTCACGGAAACATGGTTCACTCGGGATACGTTATCAGAGTTGATACAGCCACCTGGTTTCTTCACACATCGTGCCGACGGAAACAAACATCTCTCTGGTAAGAAGAAGGGCGGGGGTGTATGCCTTATGATTAACGAGTTGTAGTCTGATCATAACAACATACAGGAACTCAAGTCCTTTTGCTCACCTGACCTAGAATTCCTTACAATCAAATGCCGACCGAGAATTCACTTCGATTATAATCACAGTCGTGTATATCACCCCCCCCCAAGCAGACACCTCAACGCCCCTGAAAGAACTTCATTGGACTCTATAGAAACTGGAAACCACGTATCCTGAGGCTGCTTTTATTGTAGCTGGGCATTTTAACAAGGCTAATCTGAAAACAAGACTCCCTAAATTTTATCAGCATATCAAATGCGTGACCTGGGCCGGCAAAATCCTGGATCATTGTTACTCTAACTTCCGCGACTCATGCAAAGCCCTCCCTGCCCTCCTTTCGGCAAATCTGACCACGACCCCATTTTGTTGCTCCCAGCCTATAGACAGAAACTAAAACAGGAACAGCTCAGGGCTGTTCAACGCTGGTCCAACCAATCCGATTCCACGCTTCAAGATTGCTTCGATCACGTGGACTGGGATATGTTCTGGATTGCGTCGGACAACAACATTGATGTATACACTGACTCGGTGAGCGAGTTTATTAGCAAGTGCATCGGTGATGTACCAACGGCGAATATTAAATCCTTCCCCAACCAGAAACCGTGGATTGATGGCAGCATTCACACAAAACTGAAAGCACGAACCACTGCTTTTAATCAGGGCAAGGCGACTAGAAACATGACCGACTACAAACAGTGTAGCTATTCCCTCCGCAAGGCAATCAAACAAGCTAAGCATCAGTATAGAGACAAAGTAGAGTCGCAATTCAACTGCTCAGACACAAGAGGTATGTGGCAGGGTCTACAGTCAATCACGGACTACAAAAAGAAAACCAGCCCTGTCGGGGACCCTGAGTCTCGCTCCCAGACAAACTAAACAACTTCTTTGCTCACTTTGAGGACAATATAGTGCCACCGACACAGCCCGCAACCAAAACCCGCGGGCTCTCATTCACCACAGCCAACGTGAGTAAAACATTTAAACGTGTTGACCCTCGCAAGGCTGCCGGCCGAGACGGCATCCCCAGCTGTGTCCTCAGAGCATTCGCAGACCAGCTGGCTGGTGTGTTTATGGACATATTCAATCAAGCCTTATCCCAGTCTGCTCTTCCCATATCTCTCAAGAGGGCTACCATTGTTCCTGTTCCCAAGAAAGCTAAAGTAACTGAGCTAAATGAAAATCTCCCCGTAGCACTCCCCTCCGTCATCATGAAGTGCTTTTAGAGACTAGTCAAGGATCATATCACCTCCACCCTATCTGACACACTAGACCACTCCAATTTGCTATACCGCCCCAACAGGTCCACAGACAACGCAATCACACTGCCCTAACCCATCTGGACAAGAGGAATACCTATGTAAGTTGGCCTGACGTCTAGTTTAACACCGATGTTCAAAACCCATGTCAAAGCTGACGTGCATACCTATTTAACGTAGGTAGATGTAATGACGCCACTAAAAATACAGCACTACACTGAACAAAAGCAGAAAAATACTAAGCTCACACTTCCAACAACTAAACAAGGTCAGGTCGAGCAGTCATTTGAAGGAGTAAGAACATTTCAACGAGACAACTCAAAAGGCGAAATCCATTACAACACCAAGATAAATGGAATTCATTGCCCTTGACAATCAACCGTTCTCTGTCCTGGATGATGTTGGCTTTCGCTGACTGGTCGAGCACCTCGAGCCCCGGAACACACTACCATGTAGGCGCTATTTTTCAGATGATGCCCTACCGGAGTTACACAGTATTGTTGAAACGCACATCCATGAGCTACTTGCTATGGGCGTCACTGTTATTAGCTTCACGACTGACATTTGGACCAGCGATGTCAGCCCCATGAGCATTCTGAGTCTGACAGCACAGTGGGGCGACGAGGATGTCGTACTGAGAAAAGCCGTATTGCATGCTCAAGAATGTGCTGGGTCTCATACCGCTGCTGCCACCTGAGAGCATGTTTGAAACATCAACACACTCCTAGCGCCACTAACAAATGACTCAAGAAAAAAGCGAAAAAAGAAAGAATTAAAAAAAATAAAAAAGCTAATCAACTGCGTCTGCAGCAGATGTGATACCCCCTGCATTGACATTGAAATGCACGCTCAACAAGTTAACCCCACAGACTGTGGGGTTAAAACTTACAAAAGAACTTGAGGCTGTAAATAAGCGAGTCGGTGGAATTCTCTCTGAGCCTCTTTACTGTGTCGCCACCATGCTTGATGCTAGGTACTTTGATGCAGACAAGAAACAGGGTTTACGTGAAATGTTACATACACAGCTGAACAAGATGGAAACATGGAAAGACAGCTGAAACTTCACTGTTTGACATGTATGATGAAATCTTGGTTGAGACTGAACAAATGAACAGTGAAACAGCACAGCAAGTGAAATAAATAGGTTTCGATTATGTTTTACTGGTAATGGGGACATATGTAAATGCCAACAAAATAACTTTTTGGTCAGTGTGTTGTGTGTGTAACCTTTAACTAGGCAAGAGAGTTAAGAACAAATTCTTATTTACAATGACGGCCAAACCCGGACGACGCTGGGCCAATTGTGTGCCGCCCTATGGGACTCCCAATCACGGCTGGATGTGATACAGCCTGGATTCGAACCAGGGACCATAGTGACACCTCTTGCACTGAGATGTAGTGCCTTAGTGGGTGTGTGTGTGTGTGTTAACAATAACTGTACGAATGCTTAAAAAGGCTGATACAATTTTAAATGTCTGTTATCGGTATTTGTTGGCAACGAAAATATCGGATATCGGACAAAAATGTCATATCGGTGCATCCCTAGACTAAACACCTCCCCCTGCAACTGGTTCCTGGACTTCCTGACAGGCCGCCCCCAGATAGTATGGGTAGGTAACAACATCTGCCACACTGATCCACAACACGGGGGCCCCTCAAGGGTGCTTGCTCAGTCCCCTCCTGTAATCCCTGTTCACCCTTTACTGCATAGCCAAGCACAATTCCAACACCATCACAAAGGTTTCCGACGAGACAACAATGGCAGGCCTGATCAGCGACAACAATGCGACAGCCTATAGGGAGGTGGTCAGGGACCTGCAGTGTGATGCTAGGCTAATAACCTCTCCCTCAACGTGTTCAAGACAAAGGAGATGATTGTGGACTACAGGAAAAGGAGGACCGAGCACTCCCCCATTCTCATTGACAGGGAGCAGGTTGAGAGCTTCAAGTTCCTTGGTGTCCACATTGCCGACAAAACTATCATGCTCCAAACACACCAAGACAGTTGTGAAGAGGGCACGACAACACCTATTCTCCCTCAGGAGACTGAAAAAGATTTGGCATATGTCCTCAGATCCTCAAAAAGTTACACCGCTGCAACATTTTTAGCATCCTGACTGGTTGCATCACCGCCTGGTAAGGCACGACAGAGGGTAGTGCGTATGGCCCAGTACATCACTGGGGCCAAGCTTCCTGGCATCCATCCATCCAGGGCCTCTATAGCAAGCGGTGTCAGAGGAAGGCCCCAAAAATTGCCAAAGACTTAAGCCACCATAGTCATAGATCTCTGCTACTGCATGGCAAGCGGTACCTGAGGGCCAAGTCTAGGACCAAAAGGCTCCTTAACAGCTTTTACCCCCAAGCCATAAGACTCCTGAACAGCTAATCAAATGGCAACCCGGACAACTTGCATTGTCCCCCTCCACCCCAATTCTTCAGCTGCTGCTACTTATTATCCATGCCTAGTCCCTTTACTCTACCTTGAGGTACATATTACCTCAATTACCTCGACTAGCCGGTGCCCCTGCACATTGACTCGGTACCGGTACCCCCTGTATATTACATCGCTACTGTTCTTTTTTTTTTACTTTGACACTTGTTTAGGTCTACACCTGATGCATATAATTTGAATATTTTTCCCTTTCACGCTGAGTGGTAAACGAAAGGGAGAGAGCTGGAAAGATTTTTGAAATAAAATGAAATATTGTCTTTCACAATGGATGGAAAAATAGACTTTGTTGGCTTGCTGTTTGAGGTGAAAAAAACATTACTTTGGGAAGCTCCACAGCCTCCCAAAGTGGTTATGCTTAATCAGAACCCCAAAAGGTCACATTTATATGCCTACATTTGCATGCAGGCCAGGTAGCCTATAGGCCTATGTGTGCATGTCCTTACTCAACATTGACAGAAACGCTCCAAACAAAAGACAATGACTAAAATGACAGAACTTGTAAATGGAATTAAATAAACAAAAACTTGTTTCTCACAAGTGCAGCATAGATTGTTTGCAGAGCGCACAATGTGTCCAACAATGAAAACTAATAATATTATTGAATGCATTGAAAGAAAATAACGTAACCGCAGTAACAAAACATGAGAAGGGTCAAACGAGAAGATGGCGCCGACGGAGATGGCAGCATCGAGACCAGCTCTTAGGAAACTATGCAGTATTTTGTTTTTTGATGTACTTTTTTTTTTTTTTACATTATTAGCTCAGGAAATGTGTTCTTACATACAGCCGGGAAGAACTATTGGATATTAGAGCGGCGGTTGCAAAGAAAAAGCCATATCTCAGACTGGCCAATTTTAAAAAAGACTAAGATGGGAATAAGAACAGACACTGGACAGAGGAACTCTGCCTAGAAGGCCAGCAACCCAGAGTAGCCTCTTTGCTGGCGAGACTGATGTTTGCGGGTACTATTTAATGAAGCTGCCAGTTGAGGACCTGTGAGGCGTCTGTTTCTCAAACTAGACATTAATGTACTTGTCTTCTTGCTCAGTTGTGCACCGGGGACTCCCACTCTATTCTGGTTAGAGCCCTTTTGCGCGGTTCTGTGAAGGGAGTAGTACACAGCGTGGTACGAGATCTTATGTTTCTTGGCAATAGCATGGAATAGCCTTCATTACTGAGAAGCTTCAGAAGAAAGTTCTTTGTTTCTGATCATTTTGAGCCTGTAATTGAACCCATCAATGCTGATGCTCCAAATACTCAACTAGTCTAAAGGCCAGTTTTATTGCTTCTTTTAAAATCAGAACAGTTTTCAGCTGTGCTAACATATTTGCTAAATTATTTTCTAATGATCAATTAGCCTTTTAAAATGATGAACTTGGATTAGTTAACACAACGTGCCATTGGAACACAGGAGTGACGGTTGCTGATAATGGGCCTCTAGATATTTCATAAAAATAAAGATCAGCCATTTCCAGCTACAATTGTCATTTACATCATAACGCTTAAGAGCCACCCCCCTACTTTTTTCAATTTTCACCTGAAGACATACCCAAATCTAACTGCCTGTAGCTCTGGCCCAGAAGCAAGGATATGCATATTATTGGTACCATGTGAAAGAAAACACTGAAGTTTGTGTAAATGTGAATTGAATGTAGGAGAATATAACACAATAGATCTGGTTTTGATAATACAATGAAAGAAAAAAAACATGTTTTTTATTTTTATTGTTGTATCATCTTTAAAATGAACAAGATAAAACAAACATTCAGATAGGAAGATGGGGACAATATCAATGAAATAAGAAGGCAACAGTACTTCTGCAAAGTTACAGAATGAAAACTTCCAAAATGAGTGTGCGACATGACATTTATCATGAAGTCACCCAGGTGTCCCACACAAGTAGCCCAAATGTACCCAAGTGGCCAAATTGGTGAAGGTATACATTGAAACAAAACTACAAACAAAATGCCAAAAGTGGTATTCTAACACACCTCCCCCCCAAAAAAATGGAGAAAAAAAGTGTTATATATATATATATATACACACATAAAATAACATGGGTAACTATTTACACACTTTCAATATTTGGAAGACCCTCAGTCCTCTATCAAATCAAATGTATTTATATAGCCCTTCGTACATCAACTAATATTTCAAAGTGCTGTACAGAAACCCAGCCTAAAACCCCAAACAGCAAGCAATGCATGTGTAGAAGCACGGTGGCTAGGAAAACTCCCTAGAAAGGCCAAAAGCTAGGAAGAAACCGAGAGGAACCAGGCTATGAGGGGTGCCCAGTACTCTTCTGGCTGTGCCGGGTGGAGATAACAGAACATGTCCGAGATTTTCAAACTTTCATAGATGACCAGCAGGGTCAAATAATAATCATCACAGTAGTTGTAGAGGATGCAACAGGACAGCACCCCGAGTAAATATGAACAGTTTAGGGTTCCATAGCAGCAGACAGAATAGTTGAAACTGGAACAGCAGCAAGGCCAGGTGGACTGGGGACAGCAGCGAGTCATCATGCCAGGTAATCCTGATGCATGGTCCTAGGGCTCAGGTCCTCAGAGAGAGAGAAATTAGAGAGCATACTTAAATTCACACAGGACACTGGATAAGACAGAAGTACTCCAGATATAAAACTGACCCTAGCCCCCCGACACAAACTACTGCAGCATAAGTACTGGAGGCTGAGACAGGAGACACTGTGGCCCCATCCGATGAGATCCCCAGACAGGGCCAAACAGGAAGGATATAACATCACCCACTTCGTCAAAGCTCTACACAATATTGTGCTGCTGAGGTATAATAAACAGATATATATATATAGTACAGGGAACATAAGGTTGAATATATTATTATATACCTGCTACATCTGTCTTTTATATTACAACAGACCAGCTGTATCTACTGTCTCCATTTCACTTTGGCCATTGTGGGCCTGCCCTCCCCTCAACAGCCTCAAATAGGCTATTTCATGTGGGTTGGGATGGGGCGGCAGACACACGCATCTCACATTTCATGACATTACATGTTTACAGTGGGGCAAAAAAGTATTTAGTCAGCCACCAATTGTGCAAGTTCTCCCACATAAAAAGATGAGGCCTGTAATTTATCATAGATACAGACAAAAATGAGAAGAAAAAAAATCCAGAAAATCACATTGTAGGATTTTTAATGAATTTATTTGCAAATTACGTACAGGGCACCATTGAAGGGAGTGATTTCTGGGGTAGAATTAAGTGTGGAGGTGGAGCAATTGAAGTTGAAAATTCCGGATGTTTGTGGAGCCCACTGTTTGGTGCGATTTAATGAATTTATTTGCAAATTATGGTGGAAAATAAGCATTTGGTCAATAAAAGTTTTTCAATACTTTGTTATATACCCTTTGTTGGCAGTGACAGAGGTCAAACGTTTTCTGTAAGTCTTCACAAAGTTCACACACTGTTGCTGGTATTTTGGCCCATTCCTCCATGCAGATCTCCTCTAGAGCAGTGATGTTTTGGGGCTGTTGCTGGGCAACACAGACTTTCAACTCCCTCCAAAGATTTTCTATGGGGTTGAGATCTGGAGACTGGCTAGGCCACTCCAGGACCTTCAAATGCTTCTTACGAAGCCACTCCTTCGTTGCCCGGGCGGTGTGTTTGGGATCATTGTCATGCTGAAAGACCCAGCCACGTTTCATCTTCAATGCCCTTGCTGATGGAAGGAGGTTTTCACTCAAAATCTCACGATACATGGCCCCATTCATTCTTTCCTTTACACGGATCAGTCGTCCTGGTCCCTTTGAGGAAAAACAGCCCCAAAGCATGATGTTTCCACCCCCATGCTTCACAGTAGATATGGTGTTCTTTGGATGAAACTCAGCATTCTTTGTCCTCCAAACACGACGAGTTGAGTTTTTACCAAAAAGTTATATTTTGGATTCATCTGACCATATGACATTCTCCCAATCTTCTTCTGGATCATCCAAATGCTCTCTAGCAAACTTCAGACGGGCCTGGACATGTACTGGCTTAAGCAGGGGGACACGTCTGGCACTGCAGGATTTGAGTCCCTGGCGGCGTGGTGTGTTACTGATGGTAGGCTTTGTTACTTTGGTCCCAGCTCTCTGCAGGTCATTCACTAGGTCCCCCCGTGTGGTTCTGGGATTTTTGCTCACCGTTCTTGTGATCATTTTGACCCCACGGGGTGAGATCTTGCGTGGTGCCCCAGATCGAGGGAGATTATCAGTGGTCTTGTATGTCTTCCATTTCCTAATAATTGCGCCCACAGTTGATTTCTTCAAACCAAGCTGCTTACCTATTGCAGATTCAGTCTTCCCAGCCTGGTGCAGGTCTACAATTTTGTTTCTGGTGTCCTTTGACAGCTCTTTGGTCTTGGCCATAGTGGAGTTTGGAGTGTGACTGTTTGAGGTTGTGGACAGGTGTCTTTTACACTGATAACAAGTTCAAACAGGTGCCATTAATACAGGTAACGAGTGGAGGACAGAGGAGCCTCTTAAAGAAGAAGTTACAGGTCTGTGAGAGCCAGAAATCTTGCTTGTTTGTAGGTGACCAAATACTTATTTTGCACCATAATTTGCAAATAAATAAATAAAGAATCCTACAATGAGATTCTGGAATTTTATTTCTCATTTTGTCTGTCATAGTTGAAGTGTACCTATGATGAAAATTACAGGCCTCTCTCATCTTTTTAAGTGGGAGAACTTGCACAATTGGTGGCTGACTAAATACTTTTTTGCCCCACTGTATAGATTGCTTCTAAATTTTTAAAAAACTTTAAAAAACACAAGTAATATTTTATATTATTAATGTCAAACAAGGGCATTAGCATGAGAAGAACTTATCAGTCCAAAACCGTGACATTGTTCCTCTTCTGCAGGAACATTACAGATTATACACAGTGGCTACAACCGGTGTCCTCCCAGTTCAGAAAATATTCCTCCACTTGGGAATCGCTAAATGAATAGTCCTACAACAATCTCTCACTTTTCAGATGAATTTCTAAAATTGTGTGTACACCTGTATATCTAGACTTAGATTTCCCTGACTTAGTCGCCATACTGATTGATATATAAACCGCTGAATCTGCTAGTTTACCAAAACAACGCTGTGTGTAAAATGCGTAGCTCATTCCGGTATAAAACTTCAATAGCGAATGACTCTTTACGCCAGAGTTTACGACATGGGTTGGTCTTCCAACACATAGCCAATGAGCTGAGGTAAACGGCAATGGTTATCTACCCAGCTAGATTTCAAGACGATCAGTGGTCATTGGGTTAAAATACAGTCACAGTGATATCATGACTTGTTGTCTTCAAATCGGTTTCTTTCAGTCAATACGTCCCGCGAAATGGCCCATCAGGTTTGGTTGTGTTACAAACAAACCAGTTGATTGCAATGAAACCAAACATGACCGGAAAAGTCACGTTCTGTGTGGGTTATTTACCTGGAATGCGTCGTCGAAAATGGAATGAGACGGAATTCACGACAAGCAGAGCACAAAATGCTCTATACTCATAATCGCATCGTATTCTTTCGCAATAAAACCTGTTTTAAATTTGACAACGCAGTTGGATTAGCAAGATTCTAGGCTTTCAATACATGTGAGATACTTGTATTTTCATGAATGTTTAATATGACTATTTATGTAGCGATCACCGTATGTTGTGGAATTTCAGCCCGCTACAGAGTTCTGTGCTCAGAGGTTAATAACAATGTCTACACTGAATTTCTGATCAATTTGATGTTGTTTTCAAATGGGGGAAAAAATGCTTTTCTTTCAAAAACAAGGAAATGTCTAAGTGACCCCAAACTTTTGAACAGTAGTGTAAATTATTTTTTGTTAACTAGTCATTTCTGCTAGTTCGTTTGTGCTAACATGTGAGTTTTAGCTTGCTTGAGCCTGCTAACTGAGGAGTGTTAATTCACCGGTTTCTATACACTTTTCATTTTTAAACATGTATCTTTCAAAGGAGTTCTTTAATCTAACTGCTTAACCATTTATCTGTACATTGAATTGTATTATTTTACTCTTTTTTTTCTAATCTTTACAGGAAAATGCCATCTGATGTGTGGAGACATTTCACTGCAGCTAATGTAGAAGGAAAAGCTGTGTACATTTGCAAATACTGTGCCAAATCACATGTGAAGAATGTAACAAAGATGCAGAATCATCTGGCCAAGTGCATAAAGTTCACAACAAGAAACCTCTGACAAAAGTCCCTCTACTTCTATTTGAGGTGGAAATGATGAATCAGACACCTTATCGATAGCAACAGCTCATGGTCCTCATGGAATCAGAAGTTTTTTTGACTCAACGGAGTCAGAGAAATGCTGATGAATGTCTTGCTCAAGCTGTATATGCAACTGGTTCCTCTGATGCTCACAGGCAATGTGCAAGAGATTTCTGAATGTTCTTCACCCAGCATACACCCCTCCAACCTGACATGCTTTATCTACTCATTTGCTGGATGCAGAGTTCAACAGAGTTCAAGTGAAGGTCAAGCAAATCATAGAGAAAGCAGACTATTGCAATCATCTCTGATGGGTGGTCGAATGTTCGTGGGCAAGGAATAATTAACGACATCATCTCCACTCCTCAACCAGTATTTTACAAGAGCACAGACACAAGGGACAGACACACCGGGCTCTACATTGCAGATGAGCTGAAGGCAGTCATCAATGACCTTTGACCACAGAAGGTATTTGCACTGGTGACAGACAATGCTGCGAAAATGGTTGCTTGGTCTAAAGTGGAGGATTCCCCCCCTCACATCACACCCATTGGCTGTGCTGCTCATGCATTGAATCTGCTCCTCAAGGACATCATGGCACTGAAAACAATGGATACACTCTACAAGAGAGCCAAGGAAATGGTTAGGTATGTGAAGGTTCATCAAGTTATACCAGTAATCAACCTCCCCAAGCAAAGTCAGAAGAGTAAGAGCACCACATTGAAGCTGCCCGGCAACACCCGTTGGAGTGGTGTTGTCATCATGTTTGACATTCTCCTGGAGGAGAATATCTCCAAGAAATGGCCATATCACAGTCCGCCGATATGGACAGCCCCATCAAGAGGATCCTCCTGGATGATGTATTTTGGGAGAAAGTGGTAAGCAACCTGAAACATATAGCAGCAGCCATTGCACAGATTGAGGGAGACAATGCCATCCTGTCTGATGTTCAGACTCCTCTTGCAGAGATGTAAGAGAAGAAATATGTACTGCCTTGCCAACTTCACAGTTGCTCCAAGCAGAGGAAACTGCAGTTCTGAAATGCATCAAAAAGAGTGAAGACTTCTGTCTGAAGCCCATACACGCCGCAGCATACATGTTGGACACCAAGTATGTTGGCAAGAGCATCCGGTCTGGGGCAGAGATCAACAAGGCCTATGGTGTCATCACTACCGTGTCTCGCCACCTTGGCCTGGATGAGGGCAAGGTTCTTAGCAGTCTGGCGAAGTACACTTCCAAGCAAGGGCTTTGGGATGGAGATGCAATATGGCAGTCATGCCAACATATCTCATCAGTCACCTGGTAGAAGGGACTTTGTGGATCTGATTATCTTTCCCCTGTTCCCTCGTCATCCTCCAAATCGCACCAACATCAGCCGCATCAGAGCGCAACTGGTGCTTGTTTGGGAACACACACACACACACACCAAAGCCCGCAACAGGCTGACAAATACAAGGGTTGAAAAATTGGTTGGCATCAAATACTTTGAAGAATCTCAAATATATTTTGATAGGTTTAAAAAAAAAAAAAAAAATGGGTTACTACATGATTCCATGTGTTATTTCATAGTTTCGATGTCGTCACTATTATTCTACAATGTAGAAAATAGTAAAATCAAGAAACACATTGAATGAGTAGGTGTGTCAGAACTTTTGACTGGTACTGTATGTGTACACACTGTAACTGCGTTCTTCGTTTGTAGAAAGAGAGTCGGACCGAAATGCAGCGTGTAGGTTACTCATGACTTTAATGAAAGAATGCGTACATGAAATAACTCAATAATATACAAAGCAAAACGTGAAACTAATTACAGCCTATCTGGTGACTAGAACACAGAGACAGGACAAACACCCACAAAATACAACGCGAACTCAGGCTACCTAAATACGGTTCCCAATCAGAGACAACGATAAGCAGCTGACTCCAATTGAGAATCGCCTCAGGCAGCCAAGCCTAACTAGACACACCCCTAATCAACACAATCCCAATTACTACAAACCCCAATACGAAACACAACATATAAAACCATGTCACACCCTGGCTTACCAAACATATACCAAAAACACAAAATATATTGACCAAGGCGTGACAGAACCCCCCCCCTAAGGTGCGGACTCCGGGATGCACCTCAAGAGCATAGGGAGGGTCCGGGTGGGCGTCTGTCCATGGTGGCGGTTCTGGCTCGGGACGTGGACCCCACTCCATGAATGTCCTAGTTCCTCCCCTTCGCGTCCTGGGATAATCCACCTTCTCCGCCGACCATGGCCTAATAGTCCTCACCCTGATCCCCACATAACTGAGGGGCAGCTCGGGACAGAGGGGCAGCTCGGGACAGAGGGGCAGCTCGGGACAGAAGGGCATCTCGGGACAGAGGGGCAGCCCGGGCCTGAGGGGCAGCTCGGGACAGAAGGGCAGCTCGGGACAGAGGGGCAGCCCGGGACTGAGGGGCAGCCCGGGACTGAGGGGCAGCCCGGGACTGAGGGGAAGCCCAGTACTGAGAGGATGCCCAGTACTGAGATGAAGCTCAGACAGGTAGTAGGCTCCGGTAACTCCTGGCTGGCTGGCGGATCTAGCTGCTCTATGCAGACTGACAGCTCTGACTGCTCCATGCAGGCTGACAGCTCTCTGCAGACTGGCAGATCCTGGCTGACTGGCACTTCTGGCGGATCCTGGCAGACTGGCACTTCTGGCGGATCCTGGCAGACTGGCGACGCTGGGCAGACTGGCAGACTGGCGACGCTGGGCAGACTGGCAGACTGGCGACGCTGGGCAGACTGGCAGACTGGCGACGCTGGACAGACTGGCGACGCTGGGCAGACTGGCGACGCTGGGCAGACTGGCGACGCTGGGCAGACTGGCGACGCTGGGCAGACTGGCGACGCTGGGCAGACTGGGAGCACTGGCAGCGCTGGGCAGACGGGGAGCACTGGCGGCGCTGGGCAGACTGACAGCTCTGACTGCTTCATGCAGACTGACAGCACTTGGCAGACTGGCAGCTCAGGCTGCTCTGAACAGGCAGGAGGCTCCGGCTGCGCTGAACAGGCGGGAGACTCCAACAGCGTAGGAGAGTAGAAAAGCGCTGGCTGCGCTGAACAGGCGAGGCGCACTGGAGGCCTGGTGCGTGGTGCTGGAACTGGTGGTACTGGCGCGAGGACACGCACAGGAAGCCTGGTGCGGGGAGCTGCTACCGGAGGACTGGTGTGTAGAGGTGGCTCTGGATAGACCGGACCGTGCAGGCGCACTGGAGCTCTTGAGCACCGAGCCTGCCCAAGCTTACCTGGCTCGATGCCCACTCTAGCCCGGCCAATAGGAAGAGCTGGTATGTGTCGCAGCTGGCTCTGCACCCGCACTGGAAACACCGTGCACTCCATAGCATAACACGGTGCCTGCCCGGTCTCTCTAGCCCAACGGTGAGCACAGGGAGTATGCACAGGTTTCCTACCTGGCATAACTATTCTCCCTTCTAGCCTCCCCCCAATAAATTTTTTGGGGTGACTTTCCGGTTTCCAACCGTGTCGCCGTGCTGCTTCCTCATACCTGCGCCTCTCCACTTTAGCTGCTTCTATTTCCTCCTTGGGACAGCGATATTCTCCCGGCTGCGCCCAGGGTCCTTTACCATCTAATTCCTCCTCCCATGTCCAAATCTCCAAATGGTGCAGTCTCTCCCACTGCAACTGTTCTTCATGATTAACAGGGAGAGTAGGCTCAGGTCTGACTCCTGACTCAGCCACTCTCTCTCTGCGCTTTCCCCCGTTACTTTCCGTTTTCACTCTGTATAGCCGTGCTTTCCTTCTCGAATCCATACGTCTATAGCCCTCTTCGCATTGCTGTAGGGAATCCCAGGCGGGCTCCTGCACTCGCTCTGGATTGGCCGCCCACCTGTCGATTTCTTCCCACGTAGTATAATCCATGCTTCTGCTGTCCATAACGTCCTCCTTTAGATCCTGCTCGGTCCGTGAGTGGTGGGTGTTTCTGTAACAGGCGTTCTTCGTTTGTAGAAAGAGAGTCGGACCGAAATGCAGCGTGTAGGTTACTCATGACTTTAATGAAAGAATGCGTACATGAAATAACTCAATAATATACAAAGCAAAACAACAAACGGAACGTGAAACTAATTACAGCCTATTTTTTAAATTTTTTTAGTTCTATACATCTTTAATGAAGAAAAAACATGAACAATACAAAAACAACAAACGGAAAGTGAAAACCTATACAGCCTATTTTTTATTTATTTATTTTTTAAATAAAAATAATTTATTATCTTCAATACCATTCATTCTTTACAACTCATAATTTACATACATACACAAATAATGGTATTTTAAATAAACTAATTAAACTAAAACATAAACCACAAACAAAACCTCAGGGGAGCATCTTCCCTCCCCGTTACCCTACAAAATACCTCTCCCTATCTCCCCGTCCCTAATCTATCCTCTTACAAATCTAAATGACACCCAGCCCTAAACCCCCCTTCCACCTCTCCCGAGCAGCATGCTGCCCCCACTTCCTCTCCTCCCTCTTCATCCTCCCCCTCAAATCTCCTTCCACCCTCCTCACTATCCCTTCCACCCCCAATCTTTCCCTGTCTTCACCATGTTCTGCCTTGCTTCCCACAGCCCCGTTTAAAGAGACTCATGAGAAGCCAGAGCAGAAACCTGTCCCTATCCGTCCCTCTCGCTCTCCCTACACCCCTCTCTAACCTGGCCCACGTCAATACAAAATCCCCCTTTACCAAACCTAACAACACCCGTGCCCTAGCCCATACTACTCCGGCAAAGGCACAGTCCCAAAAGACATGGCGCACAGTCTCCTCCCTGCCACAAGAGGATCTTAGACAGGTGGGGGATTGCACCAAATTATACCGGTACAAGATGGAACGTACAGGCAAACACTTATGAAGGCTCAACCAATTCAGGTCCTTGAGCCTGTTATCCAGACCCGCGCCTGCACTCCCTCCCAGACCACTTCCGAGATGCCCACTACAGGCGCCGGACTCCCTGCCCTTCTGACCTCCTCGTACAGGTGCCTGTGATCTAAACCTACTCGGGCAACTTCAACCTCAGGGTGCGCACGCAGCCACTTGGCCGCATGACCAAAGTGCCACGGCAGCTGTTCCGCCCGAGGACCCGTGTTAGACCACACCATTATGCTTCTCGCCTGATACGAGAAAAACACCCGTAGCAGGTAACCGGACGGGTGTATCACTGGCTGAGCAAGCTCCGTTAACAAGAAGGAAACAAAATTGAGTCCAGCTTGAGGGGAAATGTGGTACCCCCTACCTCCCTCCCCGATGGGACAGATCATGCGTGCCCTGGCGACCCACTCGCACCTGCCACTCCACATAAACTGAAACACAAGCCTCACTAGAGGCCTCCTCAGACAAGCCGGCAATGGGTAGATGTATGCCAAATACAAAAGAGACGGCAACACATCCACCTTTAGGACCAGGACTTTGCCCATAAAAGACAAATACCTAGCTTTCCACATTGCTAGCTTCCTCTGTACCACTGCGATACGCATGTTCCAGTTTAGCGTCGCTGAGCCGGAGGTCTCAAAATGGACCCGAGAATCCTCAGGGCCCCCTCACAGAGAGATAACCCCCCAGGCACATCCGTTCTACCGCGCCATCTTCCGAAAAACTTGACTGAAGACTTTGCATGGTTCAGAACTGCTCCCGACGCTCGGGTGAAATCCCCAAAGATGGCAAGGGACCTTGTCAGGCACGAGTCCTTGCACAACAGCAAGGAAGTGTCGTCGGCGTACTGCGTCATCTTAACACGCAGCCCACCACTTCCAGGGATCAGCAAACCTTCCACCCCTGTGTCTGCCCTAATGGCAGCCCCCAGAGGCTCCATGTACAGAACGAAGAGGAGAGCCGAGAGTGGGCACCCCTGCCTGACCCCAGACGAGAGGTCAAAAACATCACCCAAGTGACTATTTACACTAACTCGGCACCCCGCTCCGACATATAATGTACGAATCCATCCTATAAACTTCTCCCCAAATCCTAATCGACCTAACACTCTGAATAAAAAGGATCTATTCACGCGATCGAAGGCTTTCGCCTGATCTAGCGCTGCTACCATTAAAGGCAGACCTCTATCTTCAACCCAAGCGATGGAGTCCCTGATTAACTGTAGGTTCCATCTAATAGAGCGGCCCTCTACCCCGCACGTCTGATCCTCATGAACGACGTAGGGAAGGGCTGTGCGCAACCGGTCTGCTAAAACCTTTGCAAGTAGCTTGTAATCTACACACAGCATGGTCAACGGCCGCCAGTTGCCAAGGTCTGTTACTTCCCCCTTCTTATATAAAAGTGACAGCACACCAACAGCCATTGATCCCCCGGGACCCCGTCTCAAGGATGGCCTTCAAGACTTCGAGGACCACTGGTCCAAGTATACCCCAAAACTTGAGATAAAACT